>NC_053119.1:27586882-28314382 GCF_010015445.1 Perca fluviatilis
TGGACATTCCCAAAGGGCATGCATCAAAGTACCTTTAGCTATTTGACATTTCCAACAAAGATCGTTCCTGCCAATACCCATTTTAAAAGCCAAGAAGGGGTATAATAATATCTATTAAGAATTTTGTATTGAATAAACTTACCTCTAGCTCCTCTAATGTGCAACCCACTGTTTGACAGAAGCATTGTGTGAATTTAAACAGATCCTCTTTTCACCATATCTTTGCGAAAACAATTTCAGAAAAAGAAATACTTTTTTCTACGTACATCTGTCGTCTATGCTATTTTTAGCGTAAAGACCACAGATGAAATACTGTACTACACTGATGACCGCTCAAAAGGCCTCACCTTTTTTTTTTTTTTTCATACCACGATGCCTGTGGCAAGGTTTTCCCTTTTCATTTTTTTCAGAGACCAAGCAGTCATTTGAGTATGAGGGTCAGAAACAGGTAGAGTTTTTAATGACACATCCTGTTTACCCCACTGCTGTTGGGTGTGAGCTGGCTCCCAGACTGTTTTCCCAGCTGTGCAGGCCAGACCAGGAATATACACTGTGGTCATCAATTAAAGACAGATTGAAGAAAAGGGACAGGACTTTGTAGTAGCTTAATGAAGAGGTATAGGATTGTGCTTTTCACAAAGATATTCAAATGCATTTGCTGATTTGAGCTGAGATAATCTGGCAAATAAAGAATAGCATAGATTTCTACTTGAGAAACACATGATTGATTTTTTTTTTTTTTTTTTCATATTATCACTCGTGCATACAAGGCCTATTTAAAATGCAGCATCAAAAACAGACAGCACTCAGCAGCACTCGAGGAGAAATAACCCATGGGACAGAGGGAAGGAGACAGAGAGAGACACACACTGAGAGGCTCTGCTTTAGAGGCAGCCACAGCACCTTCCTGCTTAATCACGCCCTGTCCCTGCCCTGTCTGTTGTTCCTGATCGTCAGAGCAGCACTGCAGTATTTCTATCAGATGATTTCTCCCTCCTCGTCTGCGGCCCTTATGTTTATGAAAATGATACTCCACAGGAATGCCTCCTGCATGCCAACATGTCACTGTCTTTCCTCATCGCTTGCATCTACGTGCGTGTACGAGTGTGTTTGAGAAGGGGAGCGGGGGTGCTTGTGTCATAACTGACTGACTAGCTTTATTTATAATTACGTGGGGGTGTATTTGGCGTTGCGTATCTTAAAGTGAAGTGTGTGTTTCTGCATGTGAGACTTATTTTCTGCAGCTTTTGTGTTTGTGTGAAATGTGTTATTGCTATTTCTGTGTGAGCCGTGACTGAGATGTTGATTGTGTAAAAGTGCATCGCCTACCCTTCTACCCCACCCCAAGGAATCAATCATGGAACCTAATGATTCTTGTCTTTCTCCCACATGGCATCAGCTCACTTTACCATAACATGAGCACACACTCTCTTTCTCATTTACACATACACACACACACACACACACACACACACACACGCACACACACTAGGAACATTCATACATTGGCCCTACACCATATGCTTAGATATTAGTTAAGACTGCAATCCAAGAGTATTGTTGTATTCATAATCCTCTTTTATTTTTTATTCTAAGGGAGCCTCAATACTCCCATCACCTTTTATTAGCTTGATAAATCACCTCTGTTGTCAGTCAAGCCAGGGAGAATAATTGGATGTGGTTGTCGCCCTGTGTGATGGATTATCAGTCATTGGGGATTAAATTAACAGATAGTGCTCAGACATAATGGTTTTTGTTTTGCATTTTAAATTGCCTGGAAGCATGGCTAGACTCTGTAGGTTTATATCAGGTCCTTTTGGACTTCTCTCCCCCTCTCAGTGCTATCTAGGTTTAATGACAAATGAACAATAACATATAAGGGTCGCAGTTCTATTAGTATGAAATGTAAAACATTTACTGCCAAGTTATGTCACAGAGAGAGCCCTGGGAGAAGGTTAACGAATGTGATAACATGACATGAAATTGGATATGGCAATAGTTTGATGAAATAGCTAGACAATGTGAAGAAATATGTGGAATAAGAGAAAGGTGACCTGACAACTTGGTCAAGCGGTGTGTCAGGCTTGCCTGATGCAAGCTGACATCCGTGACCAGCTAGTCAGGACACAAACACATTAACTACCTCATCCTGGCTGGATTTCCTCTTTCAAATGAGAGTCTGACACGAATGCCTTCCAGAGGAGAAGCGGAAGAGAAAGTAAAGAGGGTGTGGGCAGTCGCTTGAGCGCTGGTAGCAGTGAGATATCTCCCTTGCGTGTTTGCCTGAGCGTGAGCGATTTACCTCCTCGACCCATTCTCCATCCTACCAGACCCCTCCCTCCCCTCCAAATCCACATTATCATAATTGTGTCCAGAACATGAGGGGCCGGGGAAGTGATCATGTCATTTTATTTACACCCTGCTTGGCCTTTTTTACAAACGACATGCCACTGACTGCCAAGCGGACTGGGGCCCGACGACATCTTTTGATCAGGGCTGTCGGGGCCTATCAGCGGAGAATGGCAGGTAATGGATACCCAGTGACAAACCAAATCTCCGGGAGGACGGAGAGTGGGCTGCACCTGCCAGGTCTCCATTAGGCTGGCCTCTCAGTGGGGCTGCCTGCTGACTGTGCCCCCAGGGCCCAAATCAGACCAGCGCCAGCCGCATGGCTGCCTAGAGATTGGCTGTTAGCACTGGAAATGAGAGTTATTTCAGCTATGACATTTTTGTTTAGACTGGACGTGAGTGCGTGGGGCGGGTGGGGGGAATGAAGGATTTAGTCACTGTGTGTGTGTGTGTGTGTGTGTGTGTGTGTGTGTGTGTGTGTGTGTTTTTTTTTTTTTTTTTTGTGTGTGTGTGTGTGTGTGTGTGTGTGTGTGTTTGCCTGTTTGCCTGTTTACCTCCACATGCCCAAGCTCGACTGTATGAGTGCAGAAACTATTAAAGCGTATACCTACCGCTTTCTTCGGGCATTTGTCTTAGTTTACAATATTGTCCAAATGGCCGCGGACCTGTCCACAGGCTATTCACTATTTTCAGAGATTATTTGTTTTTCCTTTTAAGTTGAGCAGTTTTGTGAGTGAGGTGGACAGAAAGTGAGGGAGGGGGCATGGTGACACTGTGGGAGAAGGGGGTGAGTGGTGGGTGAGTCGTCGTTACTCTTTGTGGGTGGACACAGAAGTTTGTGTGCATTTGTGTGTGCGGGGCCCAGCGGTACATGTACACACAAACAAATGCACGCACACACACTTATCATCTCTCTCCATGTAAGCAGTGGGCACCAACATGCAAAGTAACAGATCGCTTACGTATTGCCGTCATGTTGACGCTCATTCTCACCTCGTCCCCTCGTCCACCTCGTCCTCGTCTCTCTTTTCCCTCGGCCTCATTTTCTCCCACCCTTTATTTTGTTCATTTCTTTTTTTTATGATCAGTGAAGTGTATTTGTATTATGTTTGCCTGACATTCAACACCTGTTTAGACTGGCTGAGATTTGCTTTTAAGAATGCAGCTTGAATCCAGAGTATTGACTGTTAAGTATTGACTATTAAGGAACTAATGAACTCACTTCCGTCTAGTTGACACTTTAGAATGTCTATTTCACATGTCAAACAAAATTCTGACATCCCTTCCCTGAAATTCCTCAAGCTGTGTGTGTGTGTGTGTGAGTGTGTCTGCGTGTGTGTGTGTATATATGTGTGTGTAATCAGAGAAGAGGCAGATGAAGAGGCGTCAGACATATTAACTGACAGATGGAGGTTGATCCAACTCATTTATTACCCCAGAGGAGAATGCCACAGTGAGATTGGGCTTCATTAATTTCAGATTTAGTTTTCATTTCAAGCTGTTGCGCCCTGAGATAAATAAAATGGCGCATTATGTTTTTGCCAAGATATTTCTTTTTTGTTTTTCTCCAATAGAAAGAGTGAAAAGAGGGGAGGCATAAGTTCTGTGTGGCTGGGGTAGTATATAAATACAGGCTCGCCTAGAGGAAAATAACACCTCAACGGTTGATGAGGTGAAATGGGATGACTGTAATTTCTCAGCTCAGCTTTAAAGGCTCCCACACAGATGGCTCATTTATCCCTGGGAGTCCTCGGGCACACATAGCAGGGAAACTTTTTTCTCCAGTTATTCTAACATAGCGTGCTCACTCCCTGCAATTTAACTCATCTCTTTCTTTCTCTCTTTGTCTCCATTCTCCTTGCAGCCTATTCTCCCGAGGAGCTGACAGAGCACACTATGGAGGATGAGGAGGCGGAGGCAGACGACCTGCCCTCAGCCCCTCAGGATGACCCCCCCATGAAAGATGAGTTTGTGGAGCAAAGTCTCGGTCCGGCCAAGGAGCAGGCATGTGACCAGGAATCAGCTGGTGCCGCGGAGCTCTCAGGACAAGAGATGGACAGTGAGTCACATATGAGCGAGACAAGTGACCGTCTCTCAGATTTCGAGAGCCCCTCCAGAAAAGCCGAGGGCAACTTGGTCACAGCACCTCTGAATGGTGGCACTAAAACCCCTCCCATAGGCATGGACACCTTAGAACAAATGAAGGTTATCTACTCCAGCTTCCTGACCGGCCCCTTGTGGTCACCCCTTAACTTTAATTCCACACCGCCACAGGCGCAGGCGTCGGCTTCTACGGAGAAGCCAGCTCGCAGCAACAGCACCAGTAGCAGTAGTAGCTGCAGCAGCGGTAGCTATGACTGGCACCAGTCTGCAGTGGCAAAGACACTACAACAGCATCCTCCCCAGAGCCGTCACCCTGCTCACTCTGAGCCCAGCCTCTTTAGTACAGTCCAGCTCCACAGGCAAAACCCAAAGCTGTTTGGCTCAATCTTCACTGGGGCCAGTAAATTCCGCTGTAAGGGCTGTAGTGCTGCTTATGACACCCTGGTGGAGCTGACAGTTCACATGAATGATACAGGCCACTACCGCGATGACAACCAGGACAGGGCAGGCAGCGGCGCAAAGCGCTGGTCTAAACCACGTAAGCGATCCCTGATGGAGATGGAAGGGAAGGAGGATGCCCAGAAAGTTTTGAAGTGCATGTATTGTGGCCACTCCTTTGAATCGCTCCAGGACCTCAGTGTCCACATGATCAAGACCAAACACTACCAGAAAGTGCCTCTGAAGGAGCCCATGGCCCCTGTGGCAGCCAAAATCATGTCTTCTAAGAAAAGGGGACTCGTGGGGTTGGACCTCATTACCTCACCACGTTCGAGAGAAGGAACCCCCAAAGCTAAGCACCCACAGGCAGACCTGAGTGAACACTCACAGAAGCCCTCCTCCAGCCCCTACACTACCCCTAATAACCGCTACGGCCACCAGAACGGTGCTAGCTATACTTGGCAGTTTGAATCCAACAAATTTCAGATCCTCAAGTGTATGGAGTGTGGGAGTTCCCATAATACACTGCAAGAGCTGAGAACCCACATGATGGTGACAGGACACTTCCTGAGGGTGACCAGCTCTGTGGGGAAAAGAATCAAAACACTTCCTGAGGCCACCTCCCCCAACCCTAGGAGGGTTAGCACACCTACTGAACAGAGGGTCCAGTCTGTCCCACTCGCACCCTCCACCTTCTCTCCTCCACCTCTTCAAACTACGACAACTTCCCCGGCTACCTCCCCTCCTCTTAAAGAAATCAAAAAGGAGGAGGTAGAGGAGGAGTGCACTAAGCAAGAGGCTGTTGGGAACGAGAAGCAAGTTTCTGCTTCAGTTGGGAAGGAGGAGGATGCTGAGAAGGAGGAAAAATATGACATCTCAAAGTATAGCTACCTTACTGAAGAGGACCTGAAGGAGAGTCCTAAAGGGGGCTTTGATATTCTCAAATCACTGGAAAACACTGTGACGTCAGCCATCAACAAGGCACAGAGTGGGAATCCAAGCTGGGGTGGCTATCCTAGCATCCATGCAGCCTACCAGTTCCCCAGTGCCCTCAAGCTCCAACAGGGCAGCATGGAAAAGAATTCCCCACTGAAGTTCTTGTTCAACGGAGGGGATGGAGCATTGTCCTCCCTTTCCAAGAACCTGCCCCTCATTTCCCCACCTCTTAGTCAGTCCTCCCCCTTCCCCAGCAACAACTTCCAGGCAATGGAGGATTTAGTGAAAAAAGTGACTGAGAAAGTAGCAAAAGTAGAACAAAGGGTGAAGCAGTTGTCTCCTAAGATGGAGAACCACCTCTCTCCCTGTAGCAGTGAGGCTGGAGAATCTCTTAAGGGAGGAGAGGCTGACTCACCTCGGGAATGGAGGGCAGTCACCCCAGCCAATAGCGACCGGGGAAGCCATAGCGACAGAGCATCCCCGGCAACAGAACCCAAGAGAGAGACAGCAGTCAAATCCCAGCTCGCCTCTACGTTGAGATGCAGTTCTGCCATTATCACTGGCCATACTCCTCCAGAGCAGCCCTTTGTCAACCCTCTAAGTGCTCTTCAGTCAGTAATGAACATTCATTTGGGGAAAGCAGCCAAGCCCTCCTTGCCAAACCAAGATCCCCTGAGCCTGCTCTCCAGACTTAGCCAGAGCATGGCTGAGAGGGCTGCTGTGGCCGCTCCTCCCTCACAGACCAAAAAGCCGGAAAGTGTAGTTGATAATAGCTTTTGCCAGCCCAGTGATGACCAGCCTATGGACCTCACAAAAGGGAAAAGCGATAGAGGAGGTTCTTTAGGCTCAGCTCCCCTAACCCCTTCATCCACAGCCTCCTCTATCTCCCCCTCCTCCCTTATCACTCCTGCAAAGCTAACAGTGGTCTCTCCCTACACATCCAGCAGCCCTCTGCATGAAAACGCATTGTCAGACATCTCAGACATGCTGAGGAACCTGACACAGTCCCACCATGTCCCAAAGGCTCCCTCGCGGTCCCGGGTCACAGACAAAGCCGAGATCGTGGGCTCTACTCACGACGACGACGACGTGTCCCTGCACGGCCACAAACGCAAAGGCCGTCACTCCAACTGGAACCCCCAGCACCTCCTCCTCCTGCAGGCCCACTTTGCCTCGAGCCTGAGGCAGACATCAGAGGGGAAGTACATCATCAACGACCTCAGCCCACAGGAGAGAATGCATGTGTCTCGTTTCACAGGCCTCTCCATGACCACCATCAGCCACTGGCTGGCTAACGTCAAGTACCAGCTAAGGAGAACTGGCAGAACCAAGTTCCTCAAGAACCTGGACTCCGGTCAACCTATATTCTTCTGTAGTGACTGTGCCTCACAGGTCCGCGCCCCAGCAGCGTATGTATGCCACCTGGAAGCCCACCTTGGGTTCAGAATCAGGGACCTGGCCAAGCTGTCCCCCAAACAGACTGTCAGGGACTCCCACACTCTCACAGAGAAACTAGTGCCCCTGGAGTCCTTGCTATCTCCACAATCACAAGATGAGTGCAGTGGAAATGGGGCAGTGTACCGCTGCCAGCTCTGCGTCCGTAAATTTGCCACTAAGCACGCCATCAAACTTCACCTCAGCAAGAGCCATGGGAAGTCTCCAGAGGACCATCTGCTATATGTGAGCGAAGTAGAGAAACACTAAATTACTCTCAGCAGTAGACATACTGTAAAAAAACATGTGTAGAATGGGTGGTAAGCGAGAAAAAAAAAAATCTAAACAGAATATTTGAAAGTGTGGTAATGCACAAGGATGGCATGGACTACTGTTAAAAATGTCAGCACAATGTGTTTACATCGATTCAGTCTATAAACATTTCTAATTTCTCTGTATTTCAAAAGACATTTATTTCACATCAAAATATACTGTAGGTCAAAGATATTCAGCCTGATTTGTTGTTAGCTTTGTTGTCTTCCTCACTCTATGTACACCTTTTGGTAATGTGAGACAACAGAGGACCGATTATTTCATGATTATGGTGAATCTCTTGACTAGAAGGTCAGCTAATAACTTGAAATGTATTAACTTTATTGTATTTATTTTGTATTTTTGTGAGTTTGGTTTTGATTTGCTGGTAGACTGCATGTTCAACAAGTGTTACTGTTACATTTGTACAGTCCTGTCCTGTCCAGATTTTAAAATGCTCTTTCAAACTGGTCATTTTTTAACACATATAACAGCCAAATGCCTGGGAAAGCTACTTAAAAGAATCTGCGAAACAGCAAAAGTTCATTGCTTGTTTTTTATAGTTTTCTCTGTACAGCCTATTGATTTCCTTGCTGATTGTAAAAGTTGCCTTGTTCTTTATCATTGAGTAAGGGGCACTTAAAATCCAGGTCTGTGTAAAAATGTATATATAGTGTATAAGCTTACAACTTTGCTGTTTAAATTATGCATACTTGTTATATTTCCTAATTTAAGAGGACTATGACTATCCACTGGTGCAGAGCCTTTGAAGAAGATTAAAAGGACATTGTTTTGCACAATAGTTTTATAAATGTTATTTGATTAAAAAAACAACAATACAAATATGTTAATGCCTTGTGCTTCTATGATTAAATTGAATTAACTGCTGCATAAAACATTAGTTTTCTTTCATGTTTACCAATCAGAGAAATGTGTAGATCAGGGTGCATTATGAATCTCTAATTTGAAAAAAAAACTATATTTCAACAAGTGACGTTTCAGAGTTCGTCAGAGAGACAACTGACAGTATTGTCCAAAATGTCGCTTACATGCTGTTATCTGATTTTTCACCTGGCTTGCAGGAAAACAATACATCTTAGAGGAAAAACTCACCCCTCCCAAATTGTTGTCCCACATTGTGATGACTAAGCATTTACAAATCAGCTGACAGATTGCTCACAAGGCTACATGCATCTGCAGAAACACTGAGCAGAACTTAAAAACCCTCAGCATTTTTAGCTGCACTTATCTTTGCGACTACAATTTGCCTAGATGTTCCTGGTGATTTTCTGTGTCGTCGCCTTTTTGGGGGGTTGACTCGGGAGGTGCGAGCAGTGCCACTGCCTGCGAGGCGTCTGGCAGGTGGTGTGTGCTGCATGTAAACCACCAGATGTTTCTGAAACGAGCCACTGGAGGAGGAGGAGGCAGGCGGGCTGCAACAGCAGGCAGAGTGGGCTGATTACCACGGGGGCTTGGATGCCATCAGGAGCCCTGGGCACAGACAGCAGATCTGGCACACACCTGGACTCCACGACTGTCCCTTGGAAAAAATAAAGCGGATCCTATATACGCGCGCTGAGACAAGCTGACAGTGGTGCAGAATGCACAGACAGGTGCTATTCCCACAAAGCAGGCTTTTGGATCTAACAATATTACTGGCAGGTGTTGATGCTATCAAAGCAGTCACAATTCAGGCTCATTGCCATGTAATGATAAAAACATTTTTTTTTTAATGTTTTTCAGTATGCATGATAAAGAAACACACACACACATTGACTTCTCGGTTTTTCTCCCATCTACCTTTGTCTTATTTGAAGATGCCTGGGGACACCATGTTCTTTCTGTTTGATGTTCCCAGGCCTCGCTTGTCATGATTGACTGACTGAGTGACTTGGGGCCGGGGAAGTTATCTGGTTACTATGGTGACGGCCATTTGCCCAGCCTCTAACCCTGCTCGCTCACTCAACAGAGGACAGCTCGAGTGCAGCACACCCATTTACTCTCTTAAATCTCATCATCTCGCTTCAGTTCCTCCCACCCGGGAACAGATTAATTAACACACACACACTGTGTCCTGACCCCGTCTTCTCACACAAACTCATTACCGCCTCAGACTTGCTCCCGGCCCTCCGACGTTTAGGATACATTGGTCTAACGTTATGGGAGAACCCAGTGATGACTCACATCTGACAAGCAGAATAAAGCCCTTAACAAAGGATGATAATTGAAAGATGGGATTCAGACCGGTAGCCATTGATAATGCAAATGAAAAAGGCCGGGCTGCCTTATTGAATATCTGTTGAGTTTTTGAAAGCTTACTGAGTCCTTGCAGATATCCCTTAGACATGATCACATTTTTTTTTTTTTTTACAACACTGTATGTGTTGTTGATGAATGCTTTAGTGATGGACTCTGGGTGACGATGGTTGGGGGAGTTAATGAGATAGTTGACACTTTGGGGGTTAATGAGGGGCTGGAGGGAGAGGGCTAAATGATTGGACTTCTGCTTGGATGAGCATTATAGTGGCTGCTGGAGGAGAGCAATGTAGACACTGTGGATCTGCTGTAGCCAATTATTTAACATGAAAGACACAAAACTCCTCTCAATTGTATTTTTTCCACAATAATAAAGAGGAGATTAGATGTGTTATCCATTGTTCTTTTGTCTTGACTATCCTTTAGGGCTGGGTAGTTATAGACGCTGATGCGCCTCAATGCTCCTAAAACAAAGTCAGCAGTGAAGGGGGAAGGAAGGAGGCGGACAGGACAAGGATAGGATAGGAGGAGAATGAGTCCCCCCCCACTCCTCCACTCCACAGATCTCCCATCAGCTCTTGTCATCCCTCTAATGAATATCAGTTAAATTGCTCTGTGGATCTGAGGAGTTTGGATGTCAATGTGATTTGTGTGAGTGTGGCGGATGGAGGGGCCCAGACTAATGAAAGGCGAGCCTAGCCTGACAGAGTGATGAGCATCAAGCCCATCAGACCAATCACACAAGAGTGGCTGACAGCACCGACAGACAGACAGCTGAGGAGGAGAGGCAAAGTATTTAGGAAAACAAAATGGCTGCCAAAATGATTGTGGATGTCTTTAGAGCACGTTGATATATATCACTTCTGCCTCAGAGTGCTTGTGCAGTTGTGTAAACCGCTACAGGCAGCCGTGTCACACGCAGATATGTGATTCCGAAAAAAAACCCCACATAAATTGTGATTTCAGATTAAGATTTATAGAAGCCAGCTCTCTCTCTCTCTCTCTCTCTCGTGTGTTTTAATGCTTTGCGTTAATCAGAGAAAGTCTTAAAAATATCAACAGGTTAAGAGGATGAAATGGGTAAACTGCTATTAACAACAAATCCAATGTTCCTCTAAGTGTCTCTGGCCTGACATTGTAATTTGATAAACAACCGTGTTGTTGGCTACAAATAAGCTTTCGAGCCTCCCTAAAACCCTTGCATGCCAAGATGGAAGACAGTGTAAGAAGTGTTTTCCCTTCATGCAGCCTCCATAGGAAAGGTGACATGATGTCTTCTGACAGCAGCGGAGGAGTCGTGGGTAGAGCCAAGTTAGCTTCACCTTGGACCTCTGACCTCTGTCTCTAATGTATGGGAGGAGTCACACGCATCGATGACAACCAATATAAAGGTCATTGGCCTGTTTCCATTTAGAAAGAAAGTATCACCTTCACTTGCCACCAAATTAAAGAAATCGCCTTTCAATATAATGTACGTAATTGCCACACAGGATTTAAGCCAACAATAACACGCAGAGATTTGTGAGAGAGCAAGTGGAAAAGAGTTTGAGACAGAGACGCAGAGAGAAAGAGACAGAGAGGTGAGTTTCCAAAAAGTGCGTTCGCTAGTGAGTGCAGGTTTTTCGTGCTGCTGTGTTGCAGTGTGCTGCCGCTGCCTGAGATAGCTGTCAGAGGCATTTTGGTGTGATATCTGACAGATTTGCTAAAGACACTCGTCTCAGGGCACTACTCTATATATCGTTAGTTTAATGCACAATGACATGACCAATTATAGCGAGCTCCATGCTCAAATAGCATGTCAAAACCTGTGTATCAATCCATTAGATCCTGTCTCCCATCACATTAAGTGGTACCTTTAGCTATCTGTTCGGCACGTAAAGGAAAATGCTGACGGAATGGAAAATCTGCCTGTGCTGTTCACAGAGCTGATGTCTTTTGGAGAAGGAGTTTGCCTCTCTCTCTTCTCTCTGCTTCTTCGTCTTTCTGTCTCCCTCTTTGCCGCTCACTTGCTCATCCCAGCCATGGAGCGAAAAGAAAGAGAGAAAAAAGCATAAACAGTACATCTAGAATAGATAATGGCCTGAATTGTTTACTTAGCTCTGAAAATGTATTGTGCAAAACTCTAAAATGCATTTAGGAGGAATCATTCACTCAGTGTAAAGCCTTGTTGACATTGGGGTGCTCTCAAAAGCAGGGGAAGTGTCATAACAACATCATATATCACTGTACCAATTGGAATAAGAGGATGTGATGTGTATTACTTGGAACAAACCAGTCGATTCGACCAGTGATCCGCCTCCCCCAGTATTTCTGCATCAACCTGCTTTGTCGGCCATGACAGTGGGTGGGAGGAGGTATGTGATTTAGTGCAGTTGGTCCTAACAACCTCTCTGTCCTTGTGACGAGGACACACAGCCTCGGGGCGCTGGCATGGAGGATGTGCCTTGGACCGCCTGGCACCTCGCCTGGCACCACGCGTGGCAACACGTCCACAGTCTGCCGCCGTTCTGATGGATTGGCCTGTCTCTGGTGCCACCTTCATGAAATCACTATTTGATTTGTTGTCATGTTTTTGTCCTTTTTTTTCCCTGCTACTTGGGTTTTTTTTCACGGGTAAGAACACCCTCTGGTCAGGTATTACAAGAGTGATTAAATTAACCTTCAATAAATCAGCATAATAGAGCATTACCTGTGAGCGTGTGTGTGTGTGTGCCTAACGGTATGAAGGTGTGCGATCAGGAGGTCAACATCAAATGTCCATCCATGACTACTGCACGAAACACAGTTGCCCCATGGCTGAAGCTGCTCTTTCCAAAGTGCCATTTCACAGGAAACACATCAATAAGGCGCGATTACAAGGCTGACAAAATTAATCTCAACTGTCATTTCATAGAGCTCCGGTTTGAGAGTGCTCTGATCAAGTTACATTAGTGGGAAGCTACTGAATGATTTGGATAGAAATCAAAAACCATTTGACTTCCCTTCTGTTTGCCAAGGGCTTATTATCATCAAGAAGCATTTCTTATCAGAAACAAATGACATTTATGAGCATTTTAATCTAGGTTCCCAAATTTAATACATAAAATGCTATAACTGTGCAGCTTTGTTTTATCAGCTGGTAACTGACATTTGAAACAGAGAACAAGTAGCATGACTTTTCCAGTGTGGGTGTAAATTGTCACCTGTGTCACCGTGGGTTGTTATAGGATAAGCAGTGGTGGAAGAGATATTTTACATACGTAAAAGTAAAAGTATACACACAGTTAGATTATTAATTACATGTAAAGTCCTGCATTCACAATGTTCTCTAAAGTTCTAATCCTTAACATCATAATTAAACCAAACCCTGTTTGGGATACTGTTCATGATCTGTTTTGTTTTTTTCAGCAATAGCCTTTCAAGATGTTTTATATTCTGTTATTACTACTTATAGTTTTCATTGTTAGTGGCAGACCCCGTTATTCCCACACTTTATTAAAATTTACTTAGGAGGCTTTCACAGGAAACTAGGTATGTACGTATTTCAGCGTTACTATTGTATTTCTGACAAAGAAGTTGCTCAAGGAGTGTTTTATGTTGGATTAAACTGCATTTGTTGTTGCCATCAGTAACCATGAGTGTCACCAAATCAACCAGGATTACAACTTTAAGTAAATATACATAAATATTACCAGCAAAAAAGGACCAAAAAAGTAAAAAAGTACTCATTATTCAAAATGGCACCATTCAATTGTTATAATACATATTAGTGAAATATTAACACTGATGCCTTTAAGTACAAGCGGCATCTTTATGTTGTCAAGATGAAGAGCAACTGTTTTAATCAGTAACAATATATCAAATTCCATAAGCTGATCATATATTTACATGTTAAAGCTCATGTCACATGAAAGTAAAGTACAATTACCTTAAAAAAGTACTGTTCCTGAGTAGGGTTGGGTACTGAAATGCGGTGCTAATAGGGCACCGGTTCCGACGTAAACAGTAGTAACAAGACGAAAATTTCGGTGCCTCATTTCGATGCCTGACTCTTTTTTTTCTTCAGAAGCATCGCTGCACGGGACGCTACTTTACCGTTAGCTAGTAGCTGGATTAAACAGTGGTTTAAATGACTATGTTAAGCGGTGTAAAGTGTGACTGTATTTCCCTGTAGAGGACGAACCGGGACGTAACAGTCTGACTGCAGCTGTCGTCGTAAAAAACAACACAGACGGTGCGTTTACTCGAAACTCGCCAGCTTTGTGGTGCATTTTAAGTTATTGTAAAATACCGTTTTCCCATGTGGTGCTTTTTTTTGTCATTTACCAGCAATTTACTGGTGAAATAAGTCATTGTTATAAGTTATTGTTATTACATTATTAATCAATCATTTAATTTTGACCATATGGCCTTAGCAATAAACCGTTGTTTAATGTCAGCCAACTGTCGCTTTGTGCTCCTTTTAAATATTTTATATTATATACATTATAAATATATTATGTATTCCGGTTCAGGCACTGGTTCAGGCACCGGTTTAGGCACCGTTTAGGCACCAGCGCTGTTTTAAAAGTATTATTTTAGCACCAGTATCGGAAAAAACCCAAACGATACCTAACCCTATTCCTTAGTAAATGTACCGCTGCCTTTTACTGTCATATATGTTTTTTGGTAAACGTTCACATTTCAGGGGTTTCTGTCATTGGGTGGGTAATAGATTATGTAACTTTATTTGATTAAGGTATGTAACTTAATTTGTATATATAAAAAAGTGATGCCTAATACAAAGCAGTTCTCAAAACAAGCTGAGTTGCCAAACCTGTTTTACTGGAAAAGGAATATTGGGATTTGTTAAGATGAATAAATCCTGTTGCAGGAAAATCCAACACCATTTTCAACACAGAGCTTACTGTTTCTCATCGTAGAACTCATTCTTGACAGAGAAACAAGCTAAGCCTCAAACAACTCATTCTTTCCATCTGCGCTGTCTTCGGTGTCCTTCACGAGCAAATCTTGACAGCTCTGTCCAGAGGAGGAAGGCAAACTCAGGACATCTGGTTCTCTGCTTCACGGAGACATGGCAGGGATTTTGACACAGTGTGTCAGGGTAATCTGACAAGACAAAATGTGCCGCCGTCGCTCTGGCTCGTGTCTTCCGTACATCATTCTTTCTTCTCCTTGACTGTTATGCGTTGCGTAGGTGGCATTCAAATGGAATGTCCTGTAAAACAGATGAAAGAGGGGATTGGAGGAAAGAGAGAGAGAGAGAGAGAGAGAGAGAGAGAGAGAGAGAGAGAGAGGAGTCAGACCCGTGACCTCTTCGGCCGTGCGATGTGTCTGGAGCTGGCAGGGGACGCAATTGAGAGTGACACTCCTGGTTGGAGCTGCCAAACTGCCACTTCCTGTCCTCTTTATTCACACATAGCAGGAGTTTAAGCTGGACGTTTGAAGAGCAGAGAACAGACATGTGTCTCCTTGTACAGCATCGCTTCTGACTGTCATTATTGTGGTTCATGACTACTCCATCAACGTCACAGTCCAACACCCATCTGTCAAACAAGAACGGGGAAATGGGGGAAATGGAAGGAAAGCAGTGTCAAGATATATGTTTGTGGGTTGTTTTTTTTCTCCTTGTAATTGACTGAAATATAAAACTTTCTCTGTCATCATTGCTCCCTTTCTTCAACTCTTTATGCCTCCTCTGATGTATCATTGGATTTGGGAGTCCTCAGTGGCTCAGCACGATCAAATTGCTGTAGAATTGGAGAAATTGAAATCATAATTTTGATGTTTTGTGTTGAATAACCCTTTAACTTTGTTAGGATCAAGTTTGTCACCCTCCCTCTTCTGCTCTCTCCTTTAATGGCTTTGTTTTTCTCCTTCCCAGCATCCCTAATAATGCTTTCGCCTGAGATGGGTCACTTTCACCAATACAAATAAGATTCAAAGTCACGTGGCCAGCTCCAGGTTTTCATTGAATTCTGTCCCCTTAGGTCAAGTTTGTTTTATTTCCCTGATATTCTCGTCTTTCCTGCCTTTGTCTTACCACTATATCCGTCTTTGTTTCTGCTCTTTTCTCTTTTTTATTCGATCTCTCTCTCCGCACAGGCACACACTCTCTCACTTGGACACACGCATACACGCACACATTATCCTTGGGCTATTACCAGGATAAGTCAATTTGATCCATCCAAGGCAGTGGATGTCATTTTATTCATATATTTTCAAGCCTAGTGACTTTATTAAAGGCTACTGCTTCAATCTATCCTGAATGGATGAATGCACCCACTGATGAAACACAAGAAAAAAAATGAGGCCCACATAGCCTGAAATGACCACAGCCAATCAGCCTGTCATTTCCAAACATGTTCTCAAATTCTGTGTTTTATATGCAATCGAAAACAGCTTGGTGATTCCGAAGCTTTTGGCACAATGTTTTCTATTCATCTGTGAGTGTAGAGACAGAGAGATGCCTGCCCGCCTTCCAATGACAAGAGAATGGCCGTTGAGACTTCCAGCTTGGGGGAAAAAATGAGATGTTACAGTCAGTGGAGGCACGGAGCAGAGAAAGTTGGAGACGAGACAAAAATGTGTCTATTCATGCCAACTGGTGTCCTGACCCTCCTCCAGGCTGCCTTTGCCTTCTGTCAAGAGAGAGAATTAAAGGGCCATTCACCAGACATGAAGACTTCCACTTCTTTCTGCTGAAGCCTCATCCCTTCCCTCTCACCCTGCTCTTATTCCTTTTAGGTCAGCTCTGATACCTAATAGGTGCTGAAAGAGGAAACTTCCAATTGAGGTTCCTTCAGGGGGAAAACAGCAGTTTCTGTCTCTTTAAGGTGAGTATGGAGATGCCAGAGTGCACACAGCCAACTAGTCTTCCAGAGCAGAGGGGAAGGTCATAAAGAGTTCAGTGATGACTGATGGCTGTAGAGGGACTCTGGTGTCTGCTGCTGCACCTCAAAGACCAGGCTACACTGTGAACAGGCCAGGTTGAGCTGGGACTGGACAGCAAGGGCTGAACTCAAGTCATAGTGCATTCAGACTGCCACTAACTGGATCAGTATCTCATGGAGAGTTTGTTCTTTCTCTGCTGATAAATCAACACGAAAAAGTACTGGCCATCGGCGAGCTTGTCAGCTGTAAAAAGTTGAACTTTCACGTTCTAATATTTCCAGCTGAAGAGGAAACAATTTTCTAAACTAAAGACCAGTCCGACCTTTTTTGTATTGTTATTTGTCTCTTGTGAGTCGGCTGAAAAATGACAAGAAGTTTAGGACTAAATCAGTGGAGTGCCGCTTTAAAGCGAAATCTTGGTATTTGTCAAATTAGGTTCATATTTGTCCAAAACATTTTATTTTATGCCTATCTATGTTGCAGAGATGTGGTAAACCCTGACTCTGACAAGAACGTCAAACAGTGCAAGCCTCCTACTTCAAAATACTTCAATTTAATAGAAATCTTGGCCTAACTGAAATAAGGCCTGTAGAAATACCTGCACCTGTTGTAGTAGGCTGCATAGCAAATCCACTTTATGTCAAGGAGTTGATTTATGACAAATGGCTACACAGTTTTATTCAGCAGAAGGGCTCTGATCTTTGATGGAGCTCTCAAAGAATTCAAGCAGCAACAAAGATTCTAATGGGGGAAGTACACCTCTGAACACTTAATGGTACACAATCAAAAAATAGCTGTAAGTGTACATGAACATTAGATTGTGGTGCAGCAGCACATTGGTCAATAATCGAATATAATACTTAAATGATTATAGGGGCTTTCACACCTACCTCGTTTAGTCCGGACTTTCGGACTTTTCAGTTTGATCCAAACCAAATTACAGGTGTGAAACCTCCCCGAGACCACGGTCCGGACCAAACAGCCGAAATTTAGTCCAACCAAACGAGGTAGAACTATGGTGTGAAAGCATTTTTTGGATGGTTCGGACTTACGGACCATTTACAGGAAGTTCCGGTGTTCCGAAGTAAACAAATGAGAGAAGAAGATGCAGCAGAACAAAATGAGCTGCAGTAGCGCATGGGGACAGGAGGAGACAGTTTTTTAATTGAAATATGGTCTGACAACATAATTAAAAGTCAACTTGAAAAAACGCACAAGAATGACAACACTTTCTGAATATTTTCAGAGAGGATGAGAGAGATAGGGTATGAGAGGACAGGAGAACAATGCCACCTGAAGATAAAGAAACTCAAGTGTAAAAATCCTCGAGTGTAGTAGTGCTGCAGGTAGTAGTGGCATAATAATAAAAATATAGTGGCAACAATATGCATATGTTCATTCATTCTTGTTAAGGCTAAAGGGTACTAGCATGTATAGTTCTTTAGTTCGCTCTCATAATTGCAGGTGAAACCAAACCAAAACTAATCAAAACATGAACTTTGGTTCGGACCTTGATGCGACTTTCAGGTGTGAAAGCCCTCTGAGCATTACATCAGCTGTAATACTGTAGCCTAGAAATCTAGACGCACCCTAGCGGCAGCAAATTACAATTGCTGCCGCTAGGGTGCGTCTAGGGTCAGTCTAGCAACTCTCTGTTGGCTTGCGAGCTGGAAAAACCAAATTCTGGTCAGGCCAATCACATAAGGATGGCAGAGTTGCGACGGTTCCGCGTGAATTCCCTGCTACTTGAAAACAAAGAAGATGGCTGCTGCTGCTGCTGCTGCTGCTGCTGCTGCTGCTGCTGCTGCTGGCGAACAGCGGACTTTCAAATCGGCTTTAGCCGCGACTCTGGAAGACTTGGAGTTAAGCACTGAAGTAATTCTTAAAGCTACTGTACATTGTGTAAGAATTTCACCCATCTAGCGGTGAGATCATATATGCCAATCAACTCTCTATCGCCACGCACTTCAAAGTACGTATTGCAGCTATGGTAGCCTTCACGCTTCAAAAAGCGAAGGTGTACAAAAGGCCGTCTATCAGCCGTGGTTTTTGGAGTGCATGTTGGAAAGTGGCGCGGACGCGCGCTTCACACCATGAGCGCCACATGCTAGATATGTAGTAGTGAACACAGGAATATGGTTTGTGTCTGCAAGTGTCCAAATAGCAAAACATTACAGACAAGGCAGATACACGTGGTGCAGTTTTGATCTACTGTGACTATTTGCTAAAGTGAGAATCCAGTTGTTGCTATGACTCTACAAATTAAACAAAATATGAATAAGACTATTGTGTTTGTAGCAAATCTTTCGAAAGGGTTGATAACCTACACTATGTCAGATTAAAAACACCTCAACCTGATATATACAGCTGTTTCTGGAGTCGGGAGCTCCAGTGCAGGAGGTATACCAGGCAGTGTGCTTTAACAGTTAGGGATATCCAGAGGACTGCTTTCTGTGTTTATCTGTGGTTGGACTCAAAGACAACAGTTTGGGATGATTTCCAATAAGGTTCTGACTTAGTCTGTATTTCACAAATCTTTAGGTAGTGGTGAGACAATGTTTGGAGGAAAATATTTGAAAAAAAAGACGAATCGGAATTTAGATAAGATAGTAATAAATACTTGATGATATGTAGAAATTATAAAGCTGATTAGTACACTGCTTTTAGTGTGCTCCTTTACTATATTGTTTGTAAGTTAAAGCAGCTACAAGGACTTTTTTTAACTGGTCAAATGGCTATTTGGATATTGTTATTATAAATGCCTGTTGCTGGGTCCAATTCCCCGCCCGGAAGAGCCTATGCTTTTCGCAACAGGTAGTGGGTTAGCCAGGTAAAAGCAGGAGGAGATTTTTCTTTAGAGATTTTTGTTTTTTACGTTATATTTTGTAGTTATGTCTGATACTGGGGAAGGATCAGAAAAGAGAAATAGAAAATAGTTGACAGAAGAACAAAAAAGGCTAAAAGGAGAGTAATAGAGCACTGGCAAAACATGAGTCAACTTTGGTCGGTCACTCAACTGATTTGCGGGATATAAAAGGATTTAAAACGGATCCTGAATTGTCCATCTTCCTCCCAGACAGGTATGTAATATGTCTGCTTTACATTAATACATGGATTTACCTTGGTGGCATTGTCATATTACAGTTATCAATCTTACATAGCCACACATAGTGAGTTACCTCATTGCTGTGCTTTTTTTTTACTCACTTCCAAAACAAATGCACATGCTAGCCAGCCACATGCCAGCCCTTTACGAAATGAGGCAACCATAAAACAGAGGCAACGGTGCTAATGAAAACAATAGACAGGGGCCGCCAAACTCAGCACGCAATGAAAGTTCCTTGTAGTTGTTTTAAGATTTTGTTGCTATGAGGTAAATTGGGAAGTTCAGCACCACCCACAAAAACTACAGTAAGTGGATACACAGACAAGAAGTGGAGGGAGATCACCAGGGGCGATTCTAGGATCCCTAATGAGAATGTGACACGGATACAGTGCAGGCCCGGCGCCAGGGTAAAATGACTGAGGGGGCAGGTAGAAGTCGCGAGGGGGCAATTATTTTTCATAAAGTAGGCTAAAATGAACTAATTTACCCAGGCTTTACCCGCGCTGCCGCAACAGGGTCAGCACTCGCAAATATGGCATTTCTTGAAGCAGTTAAGTTGTCAATTTTTGTCTATTTTTTAAATAATAAGTACTTGACAAAGTAACAATTTAAAAGTCAGTTTATGAGCTTTAGGCTTTCATTAACGTTACAGATCGAACACACACGCACACACACACACACACATACACACGGCTGTGACTGCGCTCTCCCAGTGCGTGCTACCTGTAGACATTTCCGTCCAGTAATGGTTGAGCCGACACTTAAGAATGCAATATTTCTAATAAATTTAGCTAGTGCAATAACATTAACGTTAGAAATTGCTAACATTACACGAGTTATGTCTAACTAGGATGTGTGGCTATGTCTTGACTGTAACTGAGGCGCCTGTCACATCAGGGTCTGAGGGCGGCTGTGCTGCGATGATCCGGGAGAGCTGCGCGCTCCTCGTCATCAGATGAAGATTCCTCATCTAATTAAAATGACGGGTCATTTATCCCTTCCCGATCTTATTCTCCATCACTCATGTTTAAATCTAGCTTGCTCAAGCTTCTGATAATGCAGCGGCCTTGTCAAAAGACATGTAAACAATACACAATGCTAGGCTACCGGCGGTGGTCTGAGCACAGTGTTTTTTTAAGGGGTAAAGTCATAGACTTATTACTGAAGTGAGAGGACGGCTGCAGTGCCTTGAAAAAGTGTTAACCCCCCCTGCTAAATCATAATTTAATTAGATGATAATTGCTGAGCTAGCTAACTGAACAACAACGTCAGCTAAACATTTTTTACACTATTAACACTTGAAGTCACAGTGATAACGACCAATTTGACACAATGTTGTAACATTCAGCAATTTAAGTTGCTCACGTTTCAATTTGGGTTCTTATCTGCGCCATGAAATTACCAACTTCTTTTCCTTCTCTGGGGACTACCAACGTTAAACTTCACAACCGCACTCCTACTCTCCTTCTGACAGATTAGATTGAGCGAGACTCAGCCAAAGGCGGGAGTCTGGCACAACCTAGCCTGGGAAAACCCTGACGAACTTCCGGCAAATTTGAGATTTGCTCTGCAAGTCTGTCTGGTCAAGAGTCCATCAAGCCCATTTCCAATTTTTCCAAATCGAGGCACCAATCACAACCTTTTAGGTGGGCTTTACACGACGACGATAGCGCAGCGACGGCGAGCAGCTTTTTGTTGACATTCAACATGACGGCCACCGAAGCGCATCAACCCGTTGATGCCGCTGTCGCTGCTACGTCATCGTTGGTCTGATTGGTTGAAGGACTATCCAATTTTGCCCAGAAGCATTTGAGCGGCGTCCGTTGGTGACGCTCCTTTGGAAATGGGCTGTGGATGAACCTTGCCCAGACACACTCTCAGTTACACCTGAGAAGGGTCTGGTGTCAACCAGGCTAGGCACAACCACCTCCAACACTAAGTTTCTGTTAACCCTTTCCTTGACTGGGTTACAGGTGCATAGCATTAGCAACAGCGACACAGGATATTAAACCTGTTTCAAGCCCTTTGAACCTGTAATTGTTTGTCCTGTTTGTTGGGGGGCTGAAATTTAGGGGGGCTTGGGCCCCCACTAAAAAGGGTCTAAAATCGCCAATGGACATCACAAAGATTACGCATCCACAGGGTGACACAGAGCACATCGAGCTTTGACGACATCCCGTGGTCTTCTCCTTGCTTTCTGTTTGACTTAACCACACCAAGCGATAAACCAGAGGCTCCCACAGCTGTAGGGAAGAGAGATATGTGCGAGCGCATGTGTATGACAGTTACAGAATCAAAATTCATCCCCTCTTGCCTCCGAAAGCCTCCCGCAGCCCTCCACCGCCCCTTTCCACCCTCCTCAACTATCAGAGCTGTATCGTTTTGCAAACCTCTGCGGTGATGTTGTCAGGCTTCTTTCTGTGAAGTGGCCCCAGCCATAAAACAACAGTGACGTGAGTGATTGATCCAGCAATGAAGATGGCAATACTCCTCTGCATCAATATGAAGGCAGCCTGCGGGACTGGAGCCCTTTCAGACAGCTCTCTGTTTCTCCTCAGAGGAAAAATCCATACACAATTGATGGCAGTTCAAAGAGAGGCTTTATTGTGGGATATCAAATAAAACATCAGAGAACACAGAGAACGGAAGAGAGAGATAGAATGAATGCTTGTGATTGAGTGAGAGAGTATGGGTGTGAAAGAGGGGGAGACAGAGAGAGCGATCTGCATTTTGCTTTATCTCCTTTTTGCACCTGAATGGTAATGAACTGGCTTAGATGAAATGGAGAGACTTCATCGTTTCCAGAGGACTTGCAAACAGCAACTGGATGTCAACAGTATCTATGGCACAATTACACTATATGATCCTACACAAAAACGGTATGCATATACAGAGAGCAGGTGATTGTGCGCGAACGAAGACAGCCTAGATAGGCCGGTAAAGGTGTTAAGTATTTATAGGGCTATTTGAAGGTATAACAGAGAAGTGTACGTAAGAGGGAGAGATATCAGTCGTTTCCTGTCTGTTCTCTGCAGCCTGGCCTCCGGCATACCCCGTTATGATTTCATCAGCACTGCTTCTAATCCACTTACTTAATGAAATACATAATTAACACAGCTTAATTGTGGTAGGGACAGTTTTGACTGAAATAATTTCCTGTGGCCACTGTTGCTGTAATTGAATGTGTTCTTCACACTCGATCAAGACCTTTGGGTTTAGGCTGAGGTTTGTTGGTTTGCCCTAATTTGTTTCCCTATTCTTATGGTTTCATGTTTGTGGTTTTTGTCTGATTGTTTTACCATTTGTTGCATGTGCACACAGCAATCTGACTACAGTGATGAGATTTTGATTGACGTTTAGGTTACGTATATGACATATGGTTGCACTAATTAATCAAGGATGGGACATTATTTCTTGCATTTTCCATGTTTTGTTTTCTTTTTTCAGAAACAACTAATCAGATTTTGACAAAAGTTGACAAATTACACAATTCACTGCTGCAGATACAATCGGTTTTAATGACTAAATAGTCCAAACAAAGTAATATATTGAGTCATAATTGGCTGGGTCTCATTAAAACCGTGTTTGATGTCGGCGTGGTTTCTTTTCATTCTGACTCTTCCTCTCTCGCGCTTCTCTTTCTCTGTCTCTCTTTTGCTCTTTGGTCATGATTGATCGATGTGTCAGGTATGATGGGGCATCATAGCGTTAGCGCGGGTTTGCAGCTCAGTCACGTGACCGCAGCAGATGGCACAGCTGAGTATTAGAGTGGTTTCACCTGCTGTTTGCTCTCCTGCTTCCATCAAATACCACCTAGTGAGAGTGAAGAAGGGAAGGAAGGAGCAAGGGAGGTTGGAAGGTGGAGGAAAAGTTGCAAGCCAGCCAGGAAGGGAGAGCAGGTTTAATACAAGAAATGCAAGAGAGGAGGACGAATGGGAGGGATGGATAAAGAAAAGATGAAAAGAGGCAGATGAGATAAAGAGTTAGGATGAGGGGATGAGGGATGTGGGATCCTGCAAACAGAGGGGGTGAAAAAGAAGAAGATGCAGGAGGAGCACTGAAAAACGAATGTGCTGTATTATTTCAATGCTCTCGTTCTCTTAATTACCCTCTGCGTTGTTCTCCCTCTCCTCTCTCAGTCATAAGGCTCAAATCATAAGCTCCTAATGACTGGATGTGGTCTAGGATCCATTTAACACCCGTTCCAGACCAGTGGATGAGTACAGATAGAGGGGCTTAAGAGACACACAAAGTAACTATGACTGATCACTGAGCCTGGTGACTCCAAGGGACATCCTCTTTGTAATTCTCTTAGTGTAGCATAATATCATTTATCCCACAAATAGACAAATGACCCCGCAGTGCCCGTGTCACTCGGAGTTCAAGCCTCGATGAGTGCACTCGAAGGACAGGAGACACACACACACACACACACACACACACACACACACACACACACACACACACACTCATAATTACACACAATGCGGTCATAGCACACGCATAAACACCCATTACATTTTACACACATGCCTGTGCTCGGCACAAATGGTGCTGCATGAGCACAAGTGCACACAGATAAGAAAGGCCATTCACACATATACACACGTTCTGATTACATATGCATAACCAGCATACAGCATTGCAGGCATTGCTGACTAATAGAAGCACTTTCAGCGGCCTGCAAACATAAGTGTGTTATCAGTGATGAATTCCACCACACCTATCCACCTTGACAGCAGTCCAACCGACAGCCTCCTCGGCTGCTATCTGCCCTCTACAGCCCTGCTCCTGGGCTGTTTGGGAGTGAGTGGCAGGTGTGTGTAAATGCTGGTGCCGATATGTCACAGGCACCAATCTGCAGTCCCCGGGGATTCTACTGGGAGTTCAGCCTGAGTATCACACCGCGGAGAAAACAATTTCTGCTGCCAATACTCCCGCGCAGATGAGAAATGTTTTAATATTTGTTGCTGCTTTATGGCCGCGGCTGTGACAGTGATGGAGAAAATGTCAGCTTTTTCCACCCTTAAATGCCACTCTTTGTCTCAGTCTCTTTCTTTTCATTGATCTCTGCCTCTGCCTCGGAATCAATAAGGTCCACCAAACAGTCGCTTGTCTGAGAATGCATTGCCGCTTTCCTCTCTCAAACCTTTCAGCAATACAGGATTTCGCACTTTACTTTCTTTGCCTAATTAGTTATCCAGCTTGAGTAAGGCAACATGTACGAAGGGAGAAATAGCATTGTAATTCCACAGCTTATTTAGTTGTCCGTCACGGGAAAGAAAGTGTGCACCCCCACCACCACCACCACCACCAGAGAATAGATTAATGCAGACATTGTGTTTGGGGAAATTTGTATGCTCACTTTACTTTCTTTGGCTCTGAGTTGTAGTTGTGTGTGTTTTGTCTAACGGCAGTAACATTTACCCCAGTCGTAGCACCACAAAAAAACAATAACAAACAATAGCTCCCTTCTTCCCTTTAGCTACTCCAGAACTCAGCAAAAGCTTGTCGATAGTAACTGACCCAAACTTGCACCCTCACAGGGTGAAGGGTAATTCAGTCAGTGTTGCCACTCAGCTGCAGTCCCTCTTCAGCTCTCCCCTCTGGTGCTGCCGCAAAGAGGGAAGAACAAAAGAGATAGAGCAGTCACAGTTTAAGGCTCGAACAGGATGGTTGATGTTCTCTATCGACCGTGGCCCTTAGGAGTAGACTGCTGCTGGAGCCCCGTGTCCATCCTCATCAGATATCTGTGATGTCAGTTAAAAAGACACAGGAAGTGGTTTACTGTAAACAGACATGTTTTTCTTTTTACTTTTCAGTAACATACATATTTCATTAGATGACTGAAAGGTTAAGAACAAAATGTGAGCAACAATAGGTCCATTTAGCTGAATGGTTGATTCTGGGGTCATTCAGGGGACATCAGGGAGAGTGATGATATAATATAACGCATCACTTCCCTTACATGTCGACAGGGCAGACAATTAAAGGTTTGTTCTCACAAGAAAATGTCTTCCATTCCTGAGGGTTAGAAGAGGAGGAAGGGGAGGGGAAATGAAACTGATCCCCCCCTGAGACTTACCGGACAATGTATCGTCTTTATAGACATGTGTCGATACACAAATACCCACAGAGAATTCATTAGCTCATAACATGTAACAATAGAGTTACAGTAAGTCTTGTAATTCATCTTTCATTAAGAAAGGAAACAGATGTACAATACCTGGAAGCACCAAACTCTATGCATGCTGCAGGCAGTTACAGGTTAATGTTGAAAGCAAACACACCAGTTTACAGCTCGCTTTAACAATTGGCAAGTTTTCCCCATGGCCTACTACAGTTCAATCAATAGTTACAACATGAGCAGCTGTGTCCCAAATCCTTTTTCTGACTTTTCATGTTATCCTGACTGTCAAACTGTACAAGCAAACCAGTTGTACTCCTTCTGTACAATGAGGAAGAACAAGCATTTTTCACAACAAAATGGCTGGTTGGTTTCAGAAACCCAAAGATGGTTTTATACCAGATTAAACCTTAAAGGAATCGTTCCACATTTAGCTCCAAGTCTTTATGCCACATGTGTCAAACTCAAGTCTCAAATCCGGCCCGTTGCAGATTTAGATCCGGCCCGTATATCAATTTGGGTTCACAATACATTTTGGCCCACCTAGTTGTGCGCCAAACCAAAAACACAGGAAAGTGTTTTTTAAACTGCAATTACCTGACATTCAAAGCAGAATATGGCAGATTTGCAGACTCTGAGACTCAGAAATAAATTCCCCCAGAAGCAGATAGTTTTTATATTCAGGCTGTGAAAAAGGTTGTTGTTGTTTTGTAGGGCTTCATGTCAACAAAAATGCAACAAAAAGTGTACAAAGATGTGTGAAAGAGCAACACATTTACAGAAAAGTGACAAATATTTGAGAAAGCCACAAAAAAGTTGGAACAAACACAACAAAAATGAGAAAAAAAGCTACAAGTGACATGCAGTAACAGAAGCACGTCAATAAACTCTACATGTCTGGCCTTTGGTGTGATTCTCTTTTTCCAGTGTGGCCCTTAGTGAAAATGAGTTTGACACCCCTGCTTTATGCTAAGCTTAGCCAAGTAGCTGGACATATATGAAAGTGATATTGATGTTTCCATCTAACACTCAGCAAGAAAGTACATTTCCCAAAATGTCAAACTGTTCCCTTATGACTTAGCCCCTTGCACACACCATACTTCCAAAAGGTTTTATTTGTGTACCTGTGTTATACAATGTACCTGGATTAATTTTAAGACGTTAGGTGTTCTTTTTTGAAAATGGCCACAATCATTGGAAAGATGATGTCTAATGTATCAATACACATAACACACATTCACATTCATGTAACTTTTCATAGCACTAGCGGTATGTGAACGTTTTACTGCTAAGTGCTAGCCAGATGATAAAAGGTTAGTGCTACACATTTAAATCTTTAAGAGCAGGGACCCTTGGAGTCACCATTATCTTATTTCTCATTGATTCTCAATAGAGCTACACAGAGGTGGACAAATTACCAAAGCAGCTGACAGTATAGCTCAATTTAATACTACACCGCCGCAAATGACTTGTTTTTAATAATCACCACAGAGTTAAGGCAGAAGCTCTCTGAACTTTATAAAGATAGTGTTTATTTTCACTGTGTGATATTATCAGGTTTTTCTAATTTTGTCTACCTCCGTAAATCTTCATTTAAATACAAAAATGAGATTAAATCTTGTCTTGTTTTATGCCTAAATCTTTTATCATAAGAATATTACATTCTCATTCTAAATGTCATTGATATTCTCTATTAGTGCGTAGTTTCTGTCTCCCCCATGAGGAATTCTAAGTAATGACGACAACACTGTCGGCTTGGCCACATGATACAAGCCTTATGTGATTGCGCACGCGCCCCCATACCTCCCCCTCACAGTTGCTAGTAGCCAAGGAGGACAGGGAGGATTAAAAAAACATGAAGGACTCGTCTATTATCTACAATCATCTGAACATAGCCATACTGAGAAATACAGAGAGACTTGTGTGGAGCTAATTAGCTTTGTAGCAACTCATTTGGCAATGGCTTGAATGTTCACTAATATCAAAAAGTTATGCACTAAAGCTTTAATAACTTCAAGAAAGTGTACAACACACAGCGACAGAGACACTCTACATAGTGCAAGTCCTCGAGAAAACATGAGTAAGAGAGACTCATGGTGTGTGTACACAAGGTCTTCAGAAGACTTCAACAAAGGTGCTACTGCCTGTCAAAGCAGCCCAGCGTCAGGTGACAAGGAATCACGCCGCCTCAGACAGAAATGGCCCAGTAATGTCTCAGACGATGAACCAGGGGCCGCAGCTTTGTCCCTCCATCACAGCTGAGTCCAAACAGCAGCCTGCCGCTGTCACTGTCTGTTAATGTGGCTCCACATAAACACCTGCCTTAACCGCGTCAATGCTTCACTTTCATGTGACCCGTTATCGTTATCGCTTAGTTTTGGATGTGTGCCGGTCAGCGTTAATGAGACCGAAGTTTTTCACATCACTTCATTTATACTGACAGTATTTACATTGCAGATTCAGGTTTTACGTAAAAAGCAATGAGAGCATTGGATCAATCTGCAAAATGTTATGTATTGTTATAGATTAAACAAGCTATCATGGTATTCTACATAGTATATAATAATATAAATCATAACTTAGCAAGAATTAGTTTCACTTCCACCAACTACAACATGAAAATGCTGCTTACACAGTAATAAATCAGTAAGAATAAAGCGATATTTTAATACATAATCATTTAACAATGAGAGGGGTCATTTTGCTGCATGACGAGTACTTTTACTCTTAATATTTTAAGTAAATCTTTGCTGTTTATACATGCTTTTACTAATACAACTTTTTGACTGCAGGACTTTTAATTGTAACAGTGTATTTTTACATGGTAGTACTGCTACTTTCACTTAAGTATAAGATCTGAATATGTCTTCCACCACTGTTGTATTCATCATGTTAATTGTTTGGATTAATATATTGAAGAAGTCCACGATTTCGAAAGCTTTGTAACAAACCCCCAATGTTAGTCAGAGTTATTTGGAAGAGACAGTGAAAGCATACCGTGAATTACAACTTATCTGTCTGTTATAAACATCTGTTACAGTTTACAGACCAGTTTCCTGGATCAACCTTGACCTACTGTACTTACCGTAGTTGTACATGCACACAATTGTTCAATGAAATGATGAACATTCCAGGTGTGCTCACTTTCAGTTTCATTTTCAGATCATTTGACCACTGGTGTTTATTGCTCTGTCTGACTTTGTTCATATCATAGAAACAATGGCCAAAACTATGACTATTACACTCGAGTTGTAGCCATAATTATCCTTTCAGGACAATCGTACGTAGGTGGTCTTTCTGTAAATAAACTGGTTTTATTGTGTTTGCATGACTACTCACACAACCACAATGGCCAGAATCAGAATATGACCAAATATAGTCCTGATCAATGACTCGTGACAGTCTTTAACATTCTCAGTGGCTTTTGCCTGACTATGAACAGCAATATGTTCAATTGATTTTTGCAGCTAAAACAAAAGGAAACAACAGCAATCTAGTTCAATCTCACTGAGCAAACAAATCATCTCTTAGAGAAGTTGAATGGCATTTGAATGCAGGTATTTTACATTACATGTCATTTAGCTGATGCTTTTATCCAAAGCGACTTACAATTGCTATACTGTATGTGTCAGACGCCACACACCTCTGGAGCAACTATGGGTTAAGTGTCTTGCTCAGGGACACATTGGTTGATGTATCACAGTGGGAATTGAACGCAGATCTCCCACACCAAAGGCATGTGTCATATCCACTGCGCCATCACCACCCCATTTTACAACATGTTTTCCTCTGACACACATCTTCATGGTGTTCTGCCTAATCCTCTTTTCCACAGTCTAGTCTGAAAAAAGCCTTTCACTCTGTGGCCTAAGGGACATGAATAATTGTTGATACAGAGGCTGTTTTATAAACTCCTAACACTGTTATCAGACTCTGACAGAGGTAGGCCTACTACATATAATCACACACACACACACACACACGTATACACACACACGTATACACACACGTATACACACGTACACACACACACGTACACACACACACACACGTACACACACACACACACACACAAAGATTTAACCCCCTTTTTCTTTTCCCAGTGACTCACTGCTCATATCAGCATAATGACCGCAGACTGATCCAGCCCACAGGGGCTGAGGGTTGGAGCAACACTGGGGTTCTGAATAAACAATGAATGACGTGTGAGGAGGGGCTGGATGTTGTCGTAAACTTGTGTGCATTTCAAAACGTAAAAGGATACTCATAGTCCACAGACCCTGCTGTTGATTGCAAAGCTCATCTGATTCCAGAAAAAAAAAGATATTTAGTTTTTCACATGAAGAGCCTTCAGTCTTCAACAGCATCAATTCAATCTGTCACACCTCCCGAAACTTCAAATGTTCCGTTATAGCAGCGGATTATGAAATGAATGACATTTGACCAAATGCAGAACAATAGCTCACAACCTAACCTTTTGTCCCCTTGCTAAGTGGCAGTATCCTGGTATAGATTCTGTGACGATGAAGCATGAATAGTAATTGTTTACCTGCAGTTGGTACAATGTCAACAGACTAATCCATCACATGCACCCTGTCTACTTATTTATAGACAGGGGGAATAAATCAAGCGAGTGGATGAAAGTTGAAAAGACAAACACAAGGACACAAATAGGAGTCCCGTAGATAATCCTTTAAACATTTTTAATCAAGACGTCAGCAACAGGAAAGATGAATGAAGCATCCATCTATCTGTAATTAAACTTGTGCATCATCATAATGTAGATATAATGTGATAAACAGCCTGACGGTGATATACTGATAATAATGGTGCAGTGAATGATTTGAGCTTCATCATCGCTTGAGGTTCGCATTGTAATACTGAAGGTAAATAATTCGAGCTATATTGGCATTATGGTTTTACATTGTAAAACTTCCTGTTGAAGGATACAAACTACTGTATATCTTAGGTCTAATTTATTGTAGCAGAGTTGATGGTTTTTAATTATCAACACAAAATTCACTTTCTGATGAAGCCAAGCAAAAAAGACTGTTAGAACTAGGTTAGAACTAATATTAAATTTGAAATATTACAATATCTGGCCCATGTCTTATATTTCTGTTTAAATGTTTGTAAACATCTGACCAGTGGGAATCAACCCTTCCCTGGAAGACAGGGCAATTACAGATACTTCACAGAATTTGGCAGACACAATTGCCTCTCTTTGAAAATCTCCCTGCAACATGTTTATCTTGTGATCCCTTGGACGCCTTTAACAGAATTGCTTTCACTGCAAACATCTTCTAACCTGGTTGACACCAGACCCTTCTCAGCTGTAACTGAGAGTAGATCTGGGCAAGCTTCATTCACAGCCCATTTCCAAAGGGGGCGTCACCAACGGACGCCGCTCAAATGCCTCTGGGCGCAATTGGATAGTCCTTCAACCAATCAGACCAACAATCCGGGGGACGTAGCAGCAACAGGGGCATCAACGGGTTGTTGCGCATCGGTGGCCGTCATGTTGAATGTAAACAAAAAGCTGCTATCGTCATCGTGTAAAGCCCAACGGTTGTGATTGGTGCCTCGATTTGGAAAAATTGGAAATGGGCTTGAATGGGCTCTTGGCCAGACTGACTTGCAGAGCAAATCTCAAATTTTCCGGAAGTTCCTCTGGGTTTTCCCAGGCTAAACGTCTTCGTCATTTACTGGGAAAATCCAACCCTCATTTGTTTATACACAGGAGATATCGAAATCAAGAATACATCCATCTTTTCCATATGAGCCTCATTTTGAAATTTTAGAAAAGTGCTCTGTGTCACTCTTTTTGTGTCTCCCACACACTTGTGTGTGCTGTCAGGAGGTGTTCTCTCGAATGTCTTTTTCATCAAATTCAAGGAACGGGAGACGGCACAACACCTTCAGACACTCAGACATGCAGTATGACGGCTGGAGAAGGAATGCAAAGAGACAGAAAAAAAAACAAAAAAAAAAAACACTGTTAATCTCCGCCAAGTGTGTTTCCCTCACTGCGAGATTTAAGCTGATGGGCCTGATTCTATCTGCTCCAAAAAACTCCCCGTACAATACTAACTTTCAATGTCACTGGATTTGTTTGTGTGTGTTAGGAGAAGGGCGGGGTTGGGGGTAGGGGTGTAGGTGGTGGGCGAGCTGAGATTACAGTGAATGTCACCCTACCTCCTCTCTCAATCATCCACTTTCAATCCATCGCCGTCCCGGGGTTTGCGAGACAGCTTGGCGATGATGCCAGTAAAATGGGATCAATAGCATAGGGAAAAACGGACCAGACAATCTCTTACCCCCTTGAACTTCTGTACCCGTGATTGATTTGTCCCCTGCCACAGCAGAGGAGACATTAGAGACAAGGAACATGTGTGTGGCTGCACATGTGTGTGTGTGTGTGTGTGTGCCGGTGCACCTGTGTACGTGTGTTTAAAGCATGTTTTTGTAAAAGTGGGATGTCTGCACGCATGTGTGTGTGTGTGCTCAGTGATTGATGATCTGAAGCGCACACACATCATCAGCAAGGCATTTGCGAGGTGTGTGAGTCAGGAGCTGTCATCCCCCTCAGTCTCCCCAAGCAGAGGCCTCGGCTGCTGATTTATAGTAAATCATTAAAATCTGCTTATTATTGCAGCAGCTCATCACCCACCCCACCCCACCCCTCCCTTAGTCCCCATAACCAGCCCCTCCCCCAACAAAAAAAACTTGCCACGCCACTGCGGAGACACACGGAGAAGAGATTCTCTGACCAGCTCAGCGACGCTAACTTAAACACACACAGAGTGATGGTCAGCAGGTTCTGGCACATTAAATCCATTTCTGACGCGTGTTAGAAAATAAATATACCAGATGTCTTGTTTCATAAACATCGGCTGAAGAAGCCAATGAAAGAATCTGGCTGTGTTCCTGAACAACAGCTGGAGCAGAGTGGAAGTATCTATCCACACACACACAAAAAAAACTTTCTTATGGTCACTCATGCTCACATAAAATGTGCATACACACACACACACACACACACACACACACACACACACACACACACACACACCTGCACACCTCTACTGTCTTCTGTCCATAAAACTGAAAATGTGATGTGACTTGAACAATGACAGGTGTGTTTGTCAAGGATGTGGCTGTCACTTCAAATCAATGGACGGCAGCATCTTCCCAGGGAGAATTTCCACTTCTTAGGGTTTGACTGGTTACACTGCGCTTCAGTGCAGGTTGGAGAACAGTTAAGTTGTCAAAGTGGCATTTAGGGAGCCCCTCTCATCAGATCAAAAGATAATAATCCAAAAGTAGCTAATTTCATATCAGGAATAGCGTGTATAGGTTCCGGTGGCCGTTATATACTGACTCATGTGGTGAAAAAGAAAATCATTATCAGGGTGTTTATCCATCTGAAGATCGTTAGCATGAACAATCCCGAAAATCACTGTTTTAGAGACGTACTATTCAGGCAAGTTGTGCAGGGCACAAGAATAAAACGATGATAATCATTTCCACTGAATAACTCAAGTGAGAATCACAGCTTGTCTATTGTCGCTTTGCGGTGCGTGGTTTGTCAAATGCTTTTCAATTACAGCCTTTAACTTGAGGCACTATCACATCCCCATGAAGTGTTTTTAATGGAGTTTGGTGCAATTGTTTGTTATGCGAGACAGGTCTTTTCAGTGTAAAACATGAAGAGAAAAAAAAAAAAAAAAAAAAAAAAAAAAAAAAAAAAAAAAAAAAAAAAAAAAATGAAAGAAACTCAAATGAACTTTGGGCGATAACACGACACGAGCGGCTGAGCAGGGGAGTAGCTGTGGGTTTAAATCTAGTCACTACCTGTCACTGGTATTTAACTGAACATGTGTATTGTACAATATGAGGGGGGTTACTTTCCTACATGTAGGCTTAAACTCAAAACATGGGTTCTGGCATCTGATTTGGCAGATACAGCATTCTGGGGTCTGATTGCTGTATCCAACACCCCCCAATCAGTCTGTCCTGTCCCACTTTTCTCTTCCAACCCTCCCTCTCTCCCCTCTTCTTCTCCCTCCCTGACACGTACAGTATAACAGCCTCCTCGCCATTCTGTCTCTAAAGCTTCTGGATCCGCAGAGCACAGGTGCAGGACTGCAGGGCTACAGCCTACAGGCCCTGGATGCTGAAACAGGAGAGGCGAGTCGACACACATGCAGAATAACAATGCCTTCATTTCTCACACTGACATAATCCCCATGTTTTATTTGTCCCCTTGTAATTCTTTTTATATCTTGGGCTTATGTTCTTTGGCATCCATTCAATCCCAGCCTCGGGAAACAGGGCTCTACCAGGCCCATATGTGTGCCTTACTCCAGTTAACGCATATTAGTTCCTTTGTAACTGTGACTAAACTGGCACATCTCAGCTGGGAGATGCGCCGGCTTTGACTGACAGCCCATGTCTGGATCCTGTACTTTGAGTCTCACGCAGACTTGACAAACATGGGCCCTGTCAAAGCATCCCTCACTCTGCTGTCAAGCACAAGAACCACAAAGCTGCAGAGGGTTCGCAGCTCTGACCACATGGCTCTGAATAACCTTATGTCTGTGTGTGAAGTAGAGAATGAATATTATCTCACACGCCGCGGTTCCTCATTGTTACTTTTACCAAAGCTGAGTCTCGGAAGCATGTCGCTGGCATGTTCCTTCTTTTCCTCAGTAGAGAAAATCCTCAGGGAAAAACTAAGTGAAACATTTTTCAGTTTTGGCAAGATTGCCTGCAAGAGAAAGAAAAAAGGGAGACTTGTATCCCTGATCAAATCAGTCACTAAAATTACATTGAGAAAGCTTTTCCAATAACAGCTTGATATTAGGACTTCGGCGCTGTGTTGATGTATGTTGTTGGCGGAGAAAATCTGTTAAGTCCATGCCATGTGATGCCAACAGTCTTAAATATTGTTTTCACAACTGTGCAAGCTAATTACCTTTAATTTTTCATCTGTGCTCCAAGGGTTGTAAGAGACTGTGATTAGTGATTCATTACTTCTCATTACCTGGCCTGTCAGACTGTTTCCTTTACTTATGCAGCCTGATTAGCTGTACATGGCCCGCCTTTCTCATTGAGGCTAAGAAAGAGACCTCAAACACAGGGTCTGCTGATAAGCAACCCTAAACAGTGATAAGATGAGAGGGATAATGATGAGGAGCATGAAGGAAAAGAAAACCAGAAGTAAACAGAATATCATGTTGATCATTTTCATGAATAAATTAGCATGTAATCTAAATTTCACATTAACATTTGACTTAATATCGAATAAAAATGACACGATTCTGATCTACAGATTGATATCGGACATGACATGCTTGTCCGATATGACTGTCGGGGATTTTTTTTCTCCAGAGAAGCGTTATTTATAGGTTTTGGAGAATGAGGATTAATTTACTGCAGGTAAACAGGATGGCATTCTCAGCATAAGGTCAAGGTGAGCCAAAGCTTAGGTGGATAAAATACGGGAATTTGGCATCTGTGTATTTCACTTGTCCGTCAAGCCAATCAGACTGGCAAGGCATGACAGAACTTGATAACATACAAACTGCCTTTTTAAATAAAGCGATGACGCACTGAGTCCTTAAGTTCAAAGGTAAAAACAACACTGGGAGCGATGAAAAACAGGGCAGTATGTCAGAAAGATGGGCCCTTACATAAAACGCGGCAAAAAGCCTAAGTATGACATTGACTACGGTTGTGAGACGTTAACTAAACATTTATCACAGTTAGGAGTAATTAACAAACTTCCCCTGCATTAATTAAAGGGCCCTGCTTTAAGGGAAACTGCGCTTAATTAGGAGGTTTGACAGGATGAGGCCTAAGGGATGATCCATATCCAGAGGGCTGTTGGAGGGGTACAAGTGACATCATTTTTCACAACACTTTTGAGTTTTTGGTGCATCGCCTGAAAACTCTATGCCCTTGGTCAACTCACAAGATGGTCTGGTCTGGTATGGCCTGACCTGGCTTGGCATGGCTCTGAAAAACTATTGACAGGTATGACAGGTCTCCGATTAGCCAGTCAGCTGGAGGCCCAGACCTTGTCAACTGTCAGGTAGAGAGATGAAGGGTGAGTGAGCAGAGGAGGAGGAGGAGAAAAAGAGAGGAGAGAAAGGATTGGGGACGGTGGCATACAGTGCCGACGGGGTACACACAAATACAAGGAGCAGCGATAAAAACCACATGTATATCAGGCCTGAGTCACCTGCAGAAGTGTTTGTGAAGCACTCCATTACAAAAACCAGAGGGTTTGAGGATGACAAATGTGTACCCAAAGAATCTGTGATTGGATCGGGGATTAAGGGGCTGGCGTGTCTCTGAAGGGAAACAGGCAGGAGACGGACAGACAGAGAGTGGAAGAAAGAGGAAGAGATGGAAGGGGGACAGTAAACGAATGTCAGACTGCCCAGGCAGGGAGACAGAGTGGCAGAGTGGGTGGGCTTTGACAGACACATCTCACACAGGCTGACAGCTCCGTCAATAGCCCCAGGATGGCCACCCTGATTGACAGCTAGCAGGTGGCGCATGAATGGAGTTGTCAGGCCGACTGTCAGTCAAAGTCACATCGCTGTGGCTATAAGGCCCCGGCTGAACAGGCACACAGCTGCCCAAGGTGATCTCTGGGTGTACAGGCGGACTTTTGGCACGGGAGGCTGAGGCAGCTCAGATCATGCTAAATGATCATACATACATGGCAGTAGCAGCCTTGATTGGGCCCGTTTCATACTAGTGGACGGATCTGGTACATACACACATGGCTGGTTCTACTCAATTCACCAAAAGTAAGAGAAAAAGGATTTGAATGTACTATCAATGCATCTCTGCAGTTTTTCCATTTCCTTGGTTCCCCTTAATTGAGCATTGTTCCAGCACGAGGGCATGAAGCATAGGACTTAATGGGCAATAATTATATGTGAGAGAGGCTTTCTCCCTGGAGTGGAATCCAGAACAAATGGAAGCTCCGATGTGCAACATTCTACTTCATTACATCTGCCGCGATTAAAGCCTGAACATCTGGCACCATATCCTGACAGATAGACAAGACTTCTGGACTGGAAGGGAAATCGAGCGATATTTACAAAAAACTGTAACACAGGGTATTTACTGGATGAAAGAACAAGTGCTTTGGGCAGGCACGGTACATTCTCCCTATCAGACAAGTGTTGAACTGATAGATGCATGTAAACACAAGTAAATCGTTTGGACACTTTTGACAAAATGAACAGCACTAAATAGCCTCGCTACACTTTCACATCACAATGGACTTTATTATTATTATTATTATTATTATTATTATTATTATTATAGGCAGCGTCTTTGCTACAGATATATACGTACTGTGGCTCTTCAAGTAAACACTGGAATGTACTATACATCAAGGTTGGTTGTTAACTTTTTTTTTTTTTTTTTTAACAATTTCAATCATCCAATCATTCTAACCTCTTCGAGGTGAAGCTAAAACAATAATCATAACTGTCTGTATCTGCTGTTGCCATGACAACGTCAAGTCCCACAGAGTGATGTCATGCCAATCTGGTCTCTTCCTGGTGCGCGGTTATCCCCCGTGAAGCTCTGAGGCAATCTGGAGGGCCTCTGGGGCGTGTGTGAGCGTCGGAGGCGTCGGTCCGGGTAGAGGCTGTTGTCAAAGGGCTTGCGGTGGACACAGAGGACGTGGGTCTTTAGGTTGCCCTTCTGGGAGGCGCTGTAGGGGCAGTACCTGCACTGGAATGGCTTCCGAGCTGGGAAAGACAAAGAACAGAGACAGAGAAAAAAAAGAATTAATACTAATACAGTTACTCAAAACTCTTTGTGAAAATTAAGAGACTGAGTTCTGTTAAAAATGATAATTCCGGATATTAAATATGATTTTTGCCAGGTCATGTTTCCAGTGTTATAGACCAGATGTTGGCAGGTGAGGCGTTAAACTTTGACAGAGCCTCTGAAATGCCAGAGAGGGAAGTAAAACCACACACTTACAATGATGTTTCAATGGGGCTCAAACTAGTTTCTTATTAGTAATAGGGTGCTACAGTCACCGTGGCTGTGTAGAAAAATGTCTAAATTAAATAAAACTGTGACGCTGATGTGGACTCATAATAACAATTTGCACTTTCTAACACTTTACCGCACTGTGACACTTCATGGGCTGACAGGTTTTTATGAAAAGGCCAGCAAGTTCTAATTCATTGTAACATATTTCCTGCTCACACACACAAACCCACACACGCACACACACCCCCACACACAAATAAACACACACACACAAGTGTTGAGTTGAGGAATGACAGACGTCTGCAGCTGGGAGGCAAGGCATGCCAAAACTTCCTGTCTGTCCCTCTCTGTAGCGCCCGCTACATAACACCACTACAAATAATGTGAACCTACATGACACAGCACAGAGTGTAACTTTGAGATACAAACAACAAAACATGCTGTTAATAGCTTCCAGAAGTTTATCTGACCTCAATAAAAAAATCAGTAAGACACCAACGCCCGAAGGTGTTGCTAAGATCAAAACAAAAACTGTGCTGGGTGACTCATCTACCTGTCTACCTAGACAGCCATGTGTCCTTGTTCACTGCTGTGCTATTTTTGAGATGTTACCTCATATAATGACTTTCTCTTTTCCCCTCTGTCTAACGCTTTAATGTGTTTTTCTGTGATTCATGGTTACAGTAAACCATTATGTGCTGATGTCATTTGACATCACTTCCCAAAAACTGAGGGCTGTCTCAGCCTTTTCACCCCACCCTCGCCTCTTCCTCTCTATCATGCTCCTCATCAGAGCCGAGACAGCTGTACGCAGCTGAACACTCGCTCTCACATCTACATAAAAAAGGTGTTTTTGGGGGGAAAAGTGGGAAAACTCACAGACGGTGTGAGCAATAAAAGGTAATGCTCCATCTGTTGGTGTATAATAACCTGATGGCCGTAAAGGACACACACACAACACACACACACACACACACACACACACACACACACACACACACACACACACACACACACACCCAGTCAGAGAGATGATAAGGCCTGACACATCTGAATATCATCAGGATGGCACAGAGGGTTGTGTGTGTGTGTGTGTGTGTGTGTGTGTGTGTGTGTGTGTGTGTGTGTGTGTGTGTGTGTGTGTGTGTGTGTGTGTGTGTGTGTGTGTGTGTGTGTGTGAGAGAGAGAGAGAGCGAGAGTAGTCTTATTGAGTGAGGGAGAGCTGTCTGGGAGGAACAATAGTAAAAGAAAAGCTTTGTCAAAATCCAGGTACAGAGCACTTGGTGATGTTAAAACTCAACCTGTCTCACTTCAACTTCTCCAATTCAATGCAGGTGGAAAAACAGGAAATAAGGGTGGACAGCAAGATAATAAACATGTCTAATTCAGGGCACCTTGTAATCTCTCTTTATATTACTTATTATATCACTTATTACATTGCTGTCTAAATAAGCATGTAGGAAACTGAAAAATCCCACATTCCAAAATTTTACACATCCGTTGTAACTGGAGAGACCGAACAGATTTCCCTCAATCTTGTTAAAATCTTGTAAATGCTCTCAGACAATGTGAACAATCCCATAGCCCATTATGCTTTCATAAAGTCAGTTAATAATAAGCCAAAAGGTCTCGGCTCTACATCTCAGTCGCTTGTTGCCCTGCTTGTCTCCCCCCTCTATCGTCTTTCTTTCTCTCCGTCCTCGTCTCCCTGGGTCTGCTGTTCTTTCTTCCCTCCCACCAGAGGAGAGGGGAGGTCCAAGAGAGGGCAACCTCCAAATAAGTTCCATTAATCACAGGCCACAGTCTAATGTAACTAATATTTTACAATTAGAGAAGACAGCAGTGGGCTCAGAGCCATCCATCTCTTCACCACATGATCCTCCATTCAAAGGCTGCCCAATCCACAGCTTCAGACATGCCACACACACACACACACACACACACACACACACATAGACATACACAGATGCACAAATAGACTGGACAGGAAATGAGAGGGGTGGGATTGTGTGGTGTTGATAGAAAGAGTAAAGGAAGAAAAACAGAATGAGTGATTACTGACTTTGACTCTGTATGAGAGTGACATTGGACTGTATTAAAAGGACAGTTCTGGTTTATTACAATTTGGGCTTTATGTAATCTTGGCCACCATTTGCATCTGTTATGATAACATTATACTCACCAAAGTAATTGCTGAGATCTGGGAACACGGCAACATCACTATAACGAAGTCAGACAAGAAACACGGGCAGTCAGACAGTCAGACAGAGTGTAAACAAGCTAACAGTACAGCCAGATTATCGAAGGAAAATCACAGGAAACGTGTGTGCACATAACTATAGCATGGATGCTAGGTCAGAGATGAACCAGGAAGTCAGTCTATATACTGTGATGGATGTTTTTACAATGAATAGTTTGAGTTGTAATTCTATTGTTCACCTTGTACTTTGTCTTTCAAAAATGTTAAGCTAACCTAGGAGTTTGTTTAAAAGCTGTATGATTGTTTGACCACTTGTGTTTCTTGCCTCCTAAGGCTTCATTTCAGCAAAGTACATAACTCTCTGTCTCTGTCATGTGTAGTTTTTACTCTTCGGTTCATGAACAAAATCAAAAAATCAAAATATAATGTGTTTATTAGTGCGCTTTAGAGGAACTGGTAGGCAGATTTTTTGAACTTCAGACAGAGCCAGGCTAGCTGTTTCCCTGTTTACAACTACGCTAACCTTCTCCTGGCTGTAGCTTCATATTTAATGGACAAATATGAGAGTAGTGTCTTCTCATCTAACTTTCAAGAAAGCGAAAAAGCGTCATTTCCAAAATGTCAAACTATTCCTGCAAGTACAAGTTAGTACTCTTGCCATAAGTAGGGCTGAGACATTTGTTTTCTTCTTTTTGTATTCTTTAAACAGATATTCACTTTTATAAAATAATATTTTTGCAAATTTTATACTTTAAATATATGCAAAGTTCTTGTATGGGTTTTGTTTAACCAACATTTAACATTTGAGAACTTTGGCTTGTTTTGTGTCAAAGTAAGGTATCAAAAAAAGCTTGATTTTGGTAAGGAAACTCAGATATTATATAATCACTAGAAATCAAAAAATGTCAAACCATACCATACCCTGCCCTGCCTAAGTGTATATTTGCGTGAGTTGGTACACGTGTATACATATGTTTGCACCTGCACGCATGTATTCCTGTGTGTGTGTGTGTGTGTGTGTGTGTGTGTGTGTGCGGTGGGAGTGTGTTGTGTGTCACAGGCTGAGATAATGACCATGATGACAGTGGCGGGGCCGACGGGGGCCAGAGGAGCTGAATGGTGACGGATGACACAGGGCTGAGCTCTGATGGCACACAGACAGTGAGTGATGACTGCACATCCTTCCCAGTGCTCCACCCTTCATTATCTCTATGGGGAGAAGCACGGCACAAAGGCAGGCCGCGCTGCCCTCTCGCTGCCCTCAAACGACATCTGCTCATGGAGACAGCCGCACTACCGCTCCTCTTTCACCTCGCTGTCGCTCCATCTATCTCCATCTATGGTGATCTTTCTCGCTCCTTTTCTCTCTCCTTTTTCTCTCGCTCTCTGTCACCCTCTCCGCGGAGGGTATACACAGGTCAGACAATGAGATAATGACTCACCCCTTTCAACCTTTCAAAATCTTTCTTTCTCTCTGTCCTCTGTTGTTCTTTCATTCTTAATCTTGTCCTTATCGATCTTCTCATATTCACTTGTTCTCATGCGTCTGAGAGGCCTGATCTGATGTCACAGAAGACACAGTGTGGTTTAGTTAACCAGTTAACTGGTTGAAAGTTAGATAATACTCTGAACCTCAAGGCATCCAATATGTGACTGTGTTCTCAAAAACAGTTGTCCAAATTGTGCCTGTGAAAAATTGAAAGCACGCCATAATACCTGGTCCAGAAATATTAAGAGGCTTTACCACAGCTTAACTGATGAAGTGGTAAATGTTGCCATCTAGTGGTTCAATCAAAGCAGTGCAGAGATGAGAGTTTCTGTTTAAAACACTAGGGAGGGCTTATTGAGACTAATGAGCATGCAGACAGGTTCAACCAGAGGTCACCATCTGGCCAATTACCACTGCTGGCACATTGGAGCCGACCTGAACTGTCATCACAAACACATCACTCCATGTCCAAACTGCCCGGCAATATGTCACCATGCCACTCGACGTGCCATACAGTATGGAGAGGATGGGGGCAACAGGAGACAGCCCCATGACAAAGCCACCTGGTCAGCACTGCAGACAGGACAGGCTGCCGGGCCACCTGCTTAGCTCACTTTTTAGAGGACACTCGATAGACTCTCAATGTCAGTTACTCGTCTCAATGTCCAGTTTGACTGACAGGTGTTTATTGTGTCTATGACATCTACCTCCTCAGGGAGAGGGAGAGAGAGAGAGAAATATGTGCAGGATCAATCTGCAGCAAACAAAAAGGCAAGGGAAGGGATGCTTGAAATAACTTCAAGCAGAGAACAAATACATTGATCAGATTGCTGAGAAACACAAGCAATAGTCACAGTATATATGCTGTATTTAAGGTTAAAAAGTGGTTTAATGATGCCAACTGTTCTTCGGTTTTTAAAGGATTTCATAATATTAGGTTTACTCGAAGACGACTCGAAACGGCCAGCTTTTCTAAATGCTATCTATTTTTGTAATTAAAACGGCATTATACGCAATAAAAGCAACAACGAAACATGAACAGCGTGATGGCCATGACAGGAGTTGAAGGAGAGGGGTGCTTTTCGGCATATTATAATAGCCATCTGTACAATCAAATAGAAAACTACATCTTGCTGTTAGAATCATAAAGAAAGGAAACAGATGTTAATCCCTAATGGAGTTGACAGGCACTTTCCTGTCTTTCACATGAACATATTGAGTTTCTGAATAAGAGGGGGATCAGAGGGAAGGTGTATCATGTTGCACTCATAATACATGCATATCAAAGACCCCAGCTGTTGGATTCCCTCTCTTGAGAGACAGCATTATTAAATCTGCACTCAGCAAGCATATCACACCAGCACGAGAGCTTAAGCCTCTCCATCAGTGGGCTTCCATTGGCTTGGGTGATTTGTAACCTATCACACAAGGAGATTATATCATCCCTTAAAGTGTAGGGGTAATCAGCGCCACACACCTGTGTCTTCTTTAGTCCCTATTTGAGATCACAGATACGATCTGAGAAGGGAAAAAAAAAACTAAAGTGCTATAAGTATAAAGGAAGTGTGTTGTTTATAACTGGCATGATTTATTCACACACTCACACTCACTCTTCACACTTCCTCTGTCAGGTGATGAGGGTGGAGACACTGTCAAAAACTTTTGGGGGATTTTTATAGCAGCATCCTTGAGGCTAACAATGTCACGCATGCTAGTCAGCCACTTATATTTAGAATTAAGTTAACCAATTGTAATATTGTTATATGGCCATCTGCAGTGGTATATCGTATTCAGATGGGCTGGTACAAAGCATCTGAAAGGAGATAACTAGATGAAAGAAAAGGACCGGTCTTTGTCCACTAGGTGGCAACAGATACTTTCAAATCCGAAGGCAGCCCTGGCTACATCTTGATAACAGTGACAGCTGCATTTGACATACATGATATAGAAGCAGATGCTCACCTGATGCGACATCTTTCTCCATGTTCCCCCCATCGTTCAGACTGGCTTTGTGTGCGCTGGCAGGTGCGCTGCTCAGGTTCCCCTGGGATCTGAGGTAGGAGAGCAGGCCGCCCTGATGCTGGAGGTGATCTGCCTGTCCTGGAGCCAAGTTCTCCAGAGAGGAGACGGGACATTCAGCCACAGCTCTGCCCCAAGTTCCCGGGTTGTCATGCTTCTTCTCGCCAGGACTCTGGAAATCCGCCTTTCCCAGCTCCTCTGGCTCCAGGATATTATTTTTCAGCATCTTCCACTTGGCAGCATCATCATTTTCATCCTCCCTCCCTTGCTCGGGTTTCTCAAATTCACCTTCACCGTCGTGACCTGTGGAGCTGGCATTCTGTGTGTTTATCTCTTCTTTTGTTCCCTGCACCAAAAGGTCACGCTGATATGCAGGTTTCACACCGAGCTCAGCTGCGGCATTAGAGTAACTTTGTAGCCGGCGGGTAATGGAGGAGGAGAGTCTATTACTAAAAACTCCAGACATCTGTACCAGTACAGCAGGAGACATGCCTGAATGAGACATGACAGACTCTGGCCTGACAGACAAATCTAAAGGCTCATACTGGGACTTCCTGGTTTGAGCAGACAGAGGGCCGTCTACACCTGCATCTTTGTCACTCGACTGGTTGTTGATGAGCAGGGCGTTATCACTGTGGCTCTCCAGACCAAGGTAGTGGGCTGGGCTCCAGTCTTCCCTGGATCTAGGTCTGAGCTTGGGGTTGGGGTTGGGGCTGGAGCTGCTGCTGCTGGTGGGCTGAAGTGGAGAAGAAAGATCCCTGCTTGTTTGCCAGTGGGGGAAGTGGTAGCGATCCAGATGGAAGCCAAGGGAGGCAGCCTGTGCAGCGGTGTAGTCACTGGAGAGTGGACACCTGTAGACTTTCTCACCTAACACAGACAATAACAGCAGGGACATAATACAATCCAAATCAAATTAGGACACTATGTGTATATGAGGCATACTGAGCATTCTGTTCAGAGAAAAGTATGTACCAACAACTGTCGTCTAAACATGAAAAATGTTGCACTCCCACACCAGGCTGAGTTGAATGATTTAAGTGCTGCCCTGCAGTAAATCAAGCTTGTAATCAGCTTTCAGCTCCAGTGATCCATCATTTTACAGTATGGACGCCACCACCATGTGCAATAAATACACCCAAAGATGTTAACACCAAACAAGATTCTTCCAGAAATAATAAACAGTCAAATTCAAAGCAACTAGAACAAGGCAGATGTCGCAGACAAGAACCTCATTCCATCAAAACCAGTAAGTGGGTTTCCCAGTCAGAAATAACGAAGACCAACATGTGAGCAGTTCTGATTAACCGCACCATTTACTGTAGCTGAGTTTATTTTTGCTTCATACTTGAAAAATGGTGTGTTGGAACCATAATTCAAAAAGTACAAAGTGTATTATTGTGGGAAATGACAAAGGGTAATTTTTCCTCCTTTTAGCAAGTGAAAAATATCCATCTGGAAACAAGATTTGATCGTGCTCACCATAACTTTTAATTAAAGGTAATGTAAACGTCTTCTTCCCCTCTGTTTACCTACAGTTTAATCATTATAGCTATCACAGAAACTCCCTCCAGGGTTAAACACACTCCCTGTGACCATTTTTGAGTTAGTGATTGTCTGAGACCTCAGCTTTGCACTGTCTTTAAACAGCCCAGCTGTTTCGCTGCCATTCCAATTACAGTAAAAGTCATCCGACGCCATTAAGCCACAAATATTGGCAGTTTATTGCCCAACACTCTCCTGGCATTTGAAGGTCAGGTCATACATTATACTGTGTCTTTTAGGGATGCGTCTGGGATAGGGAGATAAACCCACCACCATTAATTTAATTCTATGCATATTGATGTCTTATTGTTCTTCTTTAATAGACTAATATCTGAGTTATAACAGTGATTCATCCGCGCTAGAGAAATATCAATTTCATACACCTCAAGATCTGACCCTGAGATAATTCTCTGAGGTAAATCTAAATCTAATGATCTGCAGTTGCTACCTGACTTTGTTTCCAACTTTAATAGAAAAACCACCTTAGTAAGGTGAAGGGTAGTAAAAAAGGAGGGCTGTTTTTGACTATTTCAAATCTACAAAACCATAAAATAACACCCACATATTACCTAAATAGAGCTGAAACTAATGAAATTGAAAAATCACTGCTGAAATGGCAAATTGGTGCCCCTGAACGGAAGGCAGTCACCTCTGTATGTACTGTATATGGGTTATACTATATATATATATATATATATATATATATATATATATATATATATATATATATATTATGTGTGTGTGTGTGTGTGTGTGTGTGTGTGTGTGTGTGTGTGCGGTGCGTGCGTGTGCGTCTACAGTGTGTCTAATATAAGGTCTGCGTACATTGAATGTGCATGGCGACGTGAGTGGGTGTGCAAGAGCGGGAAAGAGACTTCAACAGTGCCACACCCTTGTCTCCAGTAACAGACAAAAAAATCTAAACAGCTTAATGGAACTCTTTCAGACACGCCATATATCTCAATTATTCTGTGGGTTAAATTACGATGACATTACCGGCCAGCTCCAAATGCAGAAAACACATATATCTGACCTCATCTTTCAGCGTGGACCTTCCCAAACCCATTTGCCAGCCTACATGAGAGCTGTAAAACAATACAAAGAATGAAGACTCTGTTTTTTTTTCCTCTTCCTTTGGATGGGTGCCATCTTTGTGATTGCCTGGTTCATGCTAACTTAATCAGTTTAAGATTTACTTACACTGCCGAGGCTCACATTATGTGAGGGGAGTAATTTTAGAGCTTAGATTTATCAACCAAAACTCCAATTACTGCATCATTACAAACTCCAGCCTCTCTCACCTAACACAGAGCATCTAATGAAGTGATGCGTATGAGTTATCCGCCCTTACTGGATGTGCAAGGCGGAGGAAAAAGGTAAATAAATAAATAAATGCCTCAAGTGAGCCGTGTCTATGGAAAAAGCATGCAGCTGGGTTTGAACGAGTGATTCATTTCATATGGAAATAGGCTTTAAGATTTACAACCATACATCACCGTCAATGCAATCACAGGCTCACATTTGCTTACATAGGCATTTGGCAGTTATATTGTAGATATCAAACTCTATATAAAGTAAGGTTTTGGCTCTTTCTACATATGCAATCAAGCACCTGAAATGCAAAGCAGAGATACATGGTGGCTGGTTTGGTTTAAGATGAAACAGAGTGAGAGGGAGAGAGTCACACACAAGACTGGTGAGAAAAACAGGGGCACCAGATGTTCTTTGATGTTTATAATAGCATATATTATTAATATTAATTAGACCACATAGTCAATGACGCATTTGGGACGTTTCCAAGTCAATTAAGCCAAATGGCATTCAGGAGACGGTGGAACAATATTTCAAGGCAGGTGTTCACAACTCCCTGGGTAAATCTTTTTATCTGCATGCTAGGGAAACAAGCATTTTGAGCTTAATTTGAGCCTCATATCTGCAATAATAATTAAAAAGAGGATTAAAAGACAGAAGTGAGAGGGAGACAGAAAAGCCAACAGGTAATCAGTTCAGACAAACCAGTCAGATTGACTGTGATCTCTGAATAAGAGCTGAATTTGTTAAGACAGACACAGGCCCGAGTTAGATAAGGACCTGATTGGTTAAAAGATGCTTTTAATGTCAGCAATCACAAAGAATATACTGATGTAACTGGAACAGCCACATGAAAAGTGATACTCTGTACAAGCAGCTTGCTTTATCTATGTTTCTGGGTAAACCACTGCTCACATTTCCATTCACAGTTTTACAGACGCTTATCATTTCAGGCTCTCTTGGCTATACGGTAAAAGAAGTGTAAAAGCAGGGAATAAGGGACAAAACACATGTGGCGACGACATCATTACATGGTGTCTGCTCACTGACCTTGAGGTTAAGAGTATTGAATGGGACTAATTAATAACTGTCAGAGCATTTTATGTATGTTAGGCATGTTTTCATTCTGAGCAGGGATCTAACTGGCCCAATGTAGGTCAGAGGCCCGAAGCATGCATCCTTCATTAGTTTATCATTTTAAAAAGAGTCGTTAGTCTAAATCTCAGATTATAATTAAAGTCAAAGTGCATTTTCAAATCTGTCCTGATGAGATATTGAGAGAAGTAATTCGTAACACACGCCTTCCATTGAAATCAAAGCGTGCGTTCTAATTTAAGATGCTGGGTGTTTGTAGTTAAACATCTAAATCCAGCACTGTATCTGGATGTATCGAGCAAAGAAGCCGTCTCTCACCCTGACAGCCATGACTGTACTATATTTGCTATCCATATTGAGAACATCAATAACTTCATGACCACCATAGGCTGACTATGAATAATGCAGCCAGTAATTCTGGACTAATCAATGTTCCTCAAGCTGAACATCTGGCAGTGGTAATTCTTCCTCAGCATCTCCGCTCTCCTGAATTAGAAAACACTCGCTCTCTCCCTCTCTCTTTTTCCACGTCCAACCATCGAGACAGACAGACTTGATCAGTTACAACCCCCCACCTCCGAAAAAACTTATCCCTGTTATTAAACCCTCATCAAGTGGTGCGTGTTCTCCATATGTGTAGGATTTACCTATCTGTCCCGCAGCAGACCTGTGTGTTGAGCCAGGGCCAGCAGCGTGTGATTGTGTTAATTAATCTGTCATTGTGAGCGCAGGGAGCAGCTGCAGAGGTCTCTGGGATATATTGTCAGAGCTAAACAATGCGGTGCTAAGCCCCCAGAGTGAGTCTACCATTACACAAGACTAAGAACAGAGAGGAGAGGAGGAGAGGGGGAGAGAGAGCCTGCCGGATCCATCATTGACTAAAGCAATGACGCCTGACCTTTACAATGAATTAGTTTCCATGCTTAATATTGACTGAAATTAGAGTCTGATACTGAATGTGCCATCCCAGAACTGTGTGCACTCAAATCCTCAGCTAGCCAGCTATCATAAATGTTTCTGGAAGTGACACCGTATGGTCTCGGAGATAGGGGAGAAGAGGGAAAGTAAAAACAACAGAGCCTGAACATTTCTTAAAGAGCAACCAGAGAGGGATTTGGCCATAAACGGCAAGAATTTACATGTAAATATGCAGATACCAGTATGTGTGTACAATATGGAAACAAAACATCTAATGAGATTAAACCTGATCCATTTATCTCTGCTATACGGCCATCCTTTAAGAGGATGCTGGATCAAATCCCACAAGAGCGCATCAGACTTGGATGCACACAACATAACAGTACTCCAACGGAAAATAACCATAAGCTATGAAGAAACAGAACAAAAGTTTGGATTTATTTTTCTTCTCTTAACAACGCTGTTAAAGCAGTAATTCAGGCTCATGATAACATGTTAGCAGGATGCCATGACAAGAAAGGCATTTACCCAGAGAGCCAAATCATCCAAATCACCAGGTGGAACAGAAGACTATCAATAAAAATACCAGGTGGTAGATCAAATCATAAAAATCACTGGGTGGTATATATCAAATCATTAAAAACACCAGATGGCATGCATTAACATCTTGTGCCCCCGTAGGCAAGGGGTGGGGATGTGACGGATATAAAATAGAGGGTACTAATTATCCCTGCAATTCAACATGATGCCATTATCTTTAAAAGGAAGACAAAGTCCTTGTGGATGACAGTAATATCTGTGGTGGTGTAGCTGACCCTGCGCTAGATGTCCACCTACACTAAGTGAGAAGTAAAATATGAGGCAACAGCTGTCACTTAGCTACTTTATATTTATATTTAGTTTTTAAAAGAAAAGATTACGAGATGCAGAAATTGGATCCTTTGTTTTGATATTCTAAGCAGATTTAATTAGTGCACAGAAATAAGGTCTGTCTGTAAGTCTGTCATCGTACCTCATATCAATTCTCAGAATAGAAACATGTAATCCTGCAAAAAAACCTGACAAAATATTAAAAGGGGCCCTCCAGTGATTCAGTATGTTACTTCCATAAAGTTGGGGGACTTGTAAGAGACAGATTAAACTATGTAAACCTAATTCCTAATGTAATGTAATTCAGGTGGGGACCTCTCTCTCCTTGCATTTCCTGTTCACCCTTCTACTGTCAATTAAAAATTAAGTAAACATTAAAATTAAGTAAAAAAAAAAAACATTGTTCAAAATCAAATCAGCAGAGGACCAGATATTTGACTTTTAATGTCAATATGGTATATGTATATGGATCGAGCTCCATATACTACCTTTCCTATAATGCAACTGAATAGTGCGATTCATTAGACCTTGTTGCCATCATCAGAGTTATTTTTGTCAAAACTTTGGAAAGCTCCCTCCAGAGCAACTAAGGCATTATCCTGCTCTGCCCTGCAAAGGCAAAAGGCAGTAACTTCGTTTTTGGTCGAAAATAAGTTAATGATATTTTTGGGACATTCAAGACATCCTTTATCATGTGGATAAGTATCTTGAGTCAGTTTCGTTGTTTTGTTTTTTCGAGAAAATAATGGGTTGTCTTAACAGTAACTTCTAAAAGCCCAGGAGAAACCAAGGCAGAACACCATAACACCAGTAACTGCTCTTTGACTTTGTTTTGGAATGCTCAATTTGAGTTACGGTTCAGGATAGCAAAAAGTACAGTAAATGGCCATATGTAATTGTAAATCAGCAGACATACAGGCCATGATCACTACATTTTATAGACGTGTTACTTTAATGATTTTGTAAATGGTGATCAGCAACCAAATATTGATCATTTGGAAGTTACTGCCTTTTGCCTTGGCGTGACCTTTCACTTTTTGCAGACAATATAAAGGCAGAGTATAGTAACTTAAAAAAAATAGAGGTCAAAAGTCAAGTTGGAGCTTAAGATTTTTTATGTAGATGCATTGCATCTAGTTGCCAGATTCCCAGTGTCCTACTTATAATTCATTTGGCTGGACAACTAAAAAACTTTAAAGGCATCTGTCATCTGTCAACATGTCAAGTCATTCATTTAACAGACTCTTTAACAAGATCTTAAAACAGCTAAAAGAGCTTTCCTTGACTGAGTTACCTGTAGCTGGAGAAGAAGACTGTGGTCGATGGTCGAGGCCACTGCCAGAGTGGGAGCTCCCCATCTCTGGCCCAGGATGACTCGCGCTGCCTGGGCTACCGGGTCTGCTGATGGCCTTAGTGTCTGGGTCGCCGAGACACACTTTCCCATCGTCTACAGGGACACATGTCTCAGTCAGGTAGGAGGAGCACTGCTGCTGGTCTTTAGGACCGAACATTTGCTGTTCAACAGGCAGCCCTGGTGTCATGATCTGCCAGCCTGGGTAGCTGCTGCTGCTGCTGAGTGTATCTCTGTTTGACGTGATCTTCTGCAGATATTCCATGCTAGTGGAGCTCAGTGGAGGGTGGAGATGATTTAAACTCAGCAAAGAGGAACAATCTGCATCTGTCAAAGGGCCTGAGGAAATCATCCTCCCTAACATCTCCCTAACTTTCATGTCAACGCCTGCTGTGGCAAGTATCTGGTTGTAATCTTGATGGTCGGCTCTCTCAGCCATGAGGAACCTGTTGTGAATGCGGGTGATGTACTGCGAGTAGAGGGTGCTCTGGTGGTCTTGTGATAGGTTGTTCATGTTAACGCAGGTGTCATGCTCGGCAGGGAGATTACGCTTAGCAGCCAGCTTATTGAGGTGGACCTTCATGTGGTTCTTGAGAAACCAGGGTTCTTTGAAACGACGGCCACAGATTTGACAGCAGTGCTCAAAGGAGTCCTTGTGTTTCCTCATGTGACCCTTCAGGAACCAGGCCTGGCTGAAGGTCTGGCCGCACACCTCGCAGGGGAATTCGCCAGCGGGCTTCTTCTTGTCACCGGCCCCCATCGCAGGCCTCTGCCCTAAGCCCGCATCAGCAGTTATATGCGCCATCTCAACGTGTCCGATCAGCTCCTCCTCCTGCGAGGCAGCAAACTCGCACAAGGTGCATTTATAGGGTTTGTGCAGGATCCTGATGTGGCGCTCAAGCTCCTGCTGCTTCCTGAACTTTCCCTTACAGAATGAGCAGCGGAAGCCGATGGGTTGGGGCTGGATGGGATCATCAGGGACGGGAGTCACCTTAGGGGATGTGGATGCGTGTGGCTGGCTCTTTGTAGCTCCAGAGTTAGTTAAGAATGGGGGTTGTATCGGGACAGTCTGTAACAGTTGGGGCTTTTGAAGTTGGTTTATTATCGATGTTTGCTGTTGGCTAACATGACCAGCTCGCGTCTGCCTGTCCCTTAGTATCGCCCTTTCCTCAAGCTCATGAAGCAATCTATTCTCCTCCCTAATTCGCCCACGGCCTTTACCCAGAATGCCTTGCTTGTGAGTACGGAGGTGTATCTTCAGGTTGCCCTTCTGTGCAGCCCTGTGGTCGCAGTATGGGCACTTGAATGGCTTCTCGCCAGTGTGTGTGCGCATGTGAAGGGAAAGGATGCTGTTGAAGCGGAAGCGCTTTCCACACAACGGGCAGGGATACTTCCTGTTCTTGCGGCTGTCCTGTTCCTGGGTGGAATTTACCTGGGAGGCAATGCTCTGATTGGTGACTCTCAAGAACTGGGAAAGCTCTGCTCTCCCGTTCATACTGCTGAGAATCCTTGCATCCATGATTTGATTGGCCAGAAGCGCCATCTGGCTCCTAATTGGGTGGGTGGACAGGGTAATGAAGCTGTCCTTTCAGGGACTGGCTGATGTTACAGTATGGTGGTCAGAGGTGTCTGTGTGGGACGGTCGGAAGGTTAGCAGTGAACTGTATGCTGACTGTTTGCACTTATTCAGCTGAAACAGGATGTGGATTCATGCTGCTCGGATGAAATGTCTGTTTGTTGTAGCTCAGACCTAAAGAGAAAACAAAAGGAACATTAAGTGCATTCTAATTCTGCAAAAACAAATAAATTATTCAAATATTAATTTCCCCCTCAGAAACCCCAAGAATAGGTGAGTACAGTATAATGTCAGTGGGGCTCTCGGCTGTCAATTAAGGGTGTAAATCTCTACTTTTGCAGCTGCTATATAATGCCACTGATGCACCACAAATAGGTCAGGAAATAGAGCAAAGTAGGTTCTGACTTTCGTCATCCTGTGTTAATGTATACCTGTGGTTTTAGATTATTGTTGAAGACCGTGAAAATGCTGATTAAGTCTAACCACAAAGGCTTCCTCAACAAATATCTCATCTTTACTAAAGGGTAAGGTGAAAATCTTTGTCTTGATCTCATTTTGTACTGACACATAACACTAAGGCAGCACAAACATCAAAGACTGTCTGCTTTCATTGCCCTTCCTTTGCATTTCACAAATCTGCGCTTTAAAAAAAAAAGATTAAAGTAAAAGTGTTAAGCTTTTTCAGCAGGTCTATTGCATATTTGAATAAAAACCTTTACCAGGATAATTATGTCACAAGAGTACTAAGGAAAATAAACAACTTGATGATGCAAAAATGCAAACTAAAGTTAAAGGAAGAATATCCAAATGGAAAGCTAAAATATGCTTCACTTCTCCCCAGCCCAGCCCAGCCCTTTCCTTTTTTTTTTTTTTTTTTAATTCAACTGCAGCAGCAAAACAAAGCTTCAAATTCACATCGTGCTACAATGGTAGAGGTCACATAAGTGAGCTCTGCACAGCTCTAGTGCAGTACCAAAGGGCACAGAACAAAGCCTGCACTGTCCACACTGAATTAACACAGGCTTACATCATCCTGGACTGCAACCTCAGTCAGTCATGAAAATGATGTACACAAAACCACACAGATAAAAAGCTGGCAGGCTGGCAGCAGTAGTGTGTGTGTGTGTGTGTGTGTGTGTGTGTGTGTGTGTGTGTGTGTGTGTGTGTGTGTGTGTGTGTGTGTGTGTGTGTGTGCAGCGTGTCGGCTCTGAGCTGCAGATCAGAAATTAATGTAACCATATGGTACTGACCTAACCATATCTGACATGAAAGTGAGTGAGTATATTCTATTATAATATAGTTGATCCACTTCATTTTTCTTAAACTGGTATTCCTTAGCACTCATTCCAAAAACTACAAAAACAGGGGGGGAGGGGAGGAGCATGACCCCCCTCCACACACACACACACACACACACACACCTCCCACCCATTCCACGGATTACGGTCATTTGAGCTATTATCGCATTTGCCTCTATTAATGTCATTACTGTACTGTAGCCTTGGATGTGTAATATTGTAACAGTGTATCCAATTTGAAGTCTGCGCCCAATCAATAATGATTGATCAAACTCAACTTTAAACGGCTATGTGTCTGGAGCATCAAATAACTTTGACTGCTGCATAAATGTGCTCTTTCTTACCCGTCTTTCACAGCTAGCTAGCTGAAAGCATGAGTAAGGCAAGTAATAAGAGAGTTGCCAAAGCTACACACAATCCTATTCATAATCAAGTCAAATCAAATCAAATCAAATCAAATCAACTACCTGATTTAATGTAAAGGCATCCAATTAAAATCTCTGACAATGACTTAGAGCCACCTGCTGCCGCTGTTGCCTATGGGCCATAGCAACCTCAGTCAAATCATAAAAATGTTGTACACAAAACCACACAGATTAAGAGCTGACATACCTGTCTGCTCTGCACCCAGATCAATGTAAGGATACAGACCTGACCTAATCATATCTGACAGGAAGAAAGTGAGTGAATGATATTAGCATACACTAGATCCAGTTCATATTTAAAGTGGTATTCCTCTGATTAACTAAGCATAAGAAGAAGAAGAAGAAGAAGGCATAAAACCTTCAACGTGTGGTGTGTGTGTGTGTGTGTGTGTGTGTGTGTGTGTGTGTGTGTGTGTGTGTGTGTGTGTGTGTGTGTGTGTGTGTGTGTGTGTGTGTGTGTGTGTGTGTGTGTACTAGTAGGAATTGTTGGAGCAGTATGCAGGGCCATCAGGTGTTTCTCTGTCAGAGTGGATTAGGATCTTTCCGGTGCAGATTGAGAGAGTGCTTGATTGTTATTAAGCATCGTGTCACACAGTAGCGCCTTGTAGGTGTGGCCGCGCATAGACGAACATGGAGCAGGTGTGATTTAGCACAGCCAATAAAAGAAAAAGAAAAAAATAATGTAACACATACACAATTAAACCAGCAATCGGAGCGGTGCATTCTGGATGATTTAGGATGTGACAATATCAAACATGGTTTGGACTCTGTATTTTAGTATTTAATCTACAGGATGGTAGAAGTGCAATCTTTTTACTTTATAGTTGCAGCATATTGTCAGCTAGGATGGATGGACAATATTGTAAATCAATAGAGAGGTGACACTGGAATGAAATGTATTGATCAGAAGGGCATATTTCATATTTCTTTTTAACAGCAGTTAAAAAGCATTAATAATTTATGTAGATGGTTGAGCTGAAAGCTATATTGAATGCACCACAGAACTGCTACATAAGCCTGCAACCAACAGTTACAGTAACCTGTCTTAATGTAACCTAAAATAAAGATTATCTATAAGAGAGTAGCGGTGGAAAAGTGTGTGTGATAATATAACTATGTATCTGATAAGAACTCTGATGCGCAACATGACTGATAACACATACTTAAACATATATATTTTTTCATTTGGTATAGTACAGACAATGATGTTTTGAGAGTATCAATTTTCCATAAAATGAGTCAACAAAATCCCCAAATACTGTTTGCTAATTTAGCGAGTCTGCTAGCTAAGAAGGAAAGGTGGGTTATTTAACTAGTATTTATTCTGATTTCTCTCTTCATGCATCGTTGTGTGCATGACTCGTAAAAATATCATTCATTCACACAAATGTAGCTCAGCGTAAATTCTGTCAGGGAGACGTCATTTACGTTTACTCGCTTCTCTTAAACTGATCAGCTGGTGGGTGGGTGGGTGTTACGTTCGTGTAAACCAATCAGAATCGGGCACGTATGTTCAAGCCAATCACAGCATGACTACCATGTTTTTAAGCTGTTCTCTCTCCTGCTTCTGTCAGTTGTCTTTTCAGACGAGCCAGGCTTCTTCGACCAAGGTGTTCTCGGTCTTATCCCGGCTGACGGCTCCCTTTTGGTTTTCTTCCGGTCTACGGGGGATATGTTTGGATTTTTCTAAACCTCAAAAAAATAAATAAATAAATAAATAAAAAATAATATATATATATATATATATATATATATATATATATATATATATATACCCTTCTACGATGGAGTCTAGTCTCCAAAATCTATATATGTTCTTACTTTGCAATTGTATCTTACAAATAAATGTTTGCATATCTGCAACGACGTCTCTCCTGATTGAATTACAGTTTAAGTGATATGTGATGACATTCTCATGAAATAACGCATCTAATGATCCACACATATCTACACCACACATATACACTGACGAACAATAGAGTGGGATGTTATACATATCTGTTGATCTCCCAGATTCTCTGTAATGTGTTTCTGCCTACTTCCACATCACATAACAAGAGATCATGACTTTCAAAATTCCTGGAATTCCCTGACTGTCCCAGTTTGCATACAACATAACAACAGTTGGATTCATTATTACAGAGCAGGCTTATGTGCGGACAGTAAAAGCCCCATGCTGTGCATTATGCCCTCTGTGTCTCACTTCACCCACGTGCCCACCCAACACATCAGCCAGCCAACCACCTGCTGTGGACTGCCCTGTCAGGGGGATGAAGAGCCAGTACAAGGAAGAGGGCAGTGGTAACACAGCTGCCCACCGTGACCTGTGCAAAAGATAGCACCCATATACTTTCTGACAGCCAGATTAATGAAACCCTATAGGAGCTTCTCTGTAGGCCCCCCCAAAAAGCCTGACGGAGACAGAATAGTCTAACCAGCGCCATTCATTACTGCGGGAGTACACAGCACAGAAAGAGCACACACAGCACTGACAAAGTAGCTCCTTGTGAGTAATAGCTAAAGAACTCATAAAGGAATACATACACATTTGTTGTGGCTGCAGTAAATCTATGCCACTCCTTTTACAACTATCAAAAATCTGGCTTGTGCCCTGTAAAAATAAATCTGGCGTACATGTGGTGCAGCGATGATGTGATGTTATTTGGGAGTCAGCTATTTCCTATGTTCAGTGAAGGAGGTTTTCGATTAATTTTGTTTGTCTCATTCACTAATGCAGATTAGTGGCTATGAATGCAACGGGAGGGAAAATATGTTCCTCTGGCAACATACTAAAAGCTACAGGGTATAGAAACTGCAAGTCAGACTGACAACAGCAGGTCTGCTTAGTGGTGACCAGCTGTGTGTGTACCTGTATGAACTGGGGGAATACTTTGCTTCTAATTTACTATTAGTCTTTAATATGACAAACCGTTCACACATCGCATTTATGCATACCACAAAGATCTGAAAATGACAGTTTACTTACGTGTTCTGTATCATAACCTCATTGTGTGTGTGTGTGTGTATGCCAGCCATATATAAACTTTGCATTCATGAGCTTCCTCTGATGCTTTCAATGGCACTAACACAGCGCAGCGCAAGGAAATATAAACACTGTCTCCTAAACTCGTCCTCCTCATGCACATGCAAAGACAACCACTCTCACATGCCATCTCTCTCTCATACACACACACACACACACACACACACACACACACATGCACGCACGCACACACACACCCAGACATGTGCATATAGAATGTATTTTAAATCACTAATGTGTAAACAGTTGCTCTTGTTTGCACAGACCACCTGTTCTTTTTGGACACAAACAAAGCGTTGGCGTATGATGGGGTGTGTTAACAGTGTGGGGTGCGTAGGGGATGCCTTGCACAAGAGAAGCCTATCCACATGGTGTAGGCTGCATCAGATGGTTGAGCCCTGCAGGACGGCAGCCAGCTCCAACAGAACTCACACAGATCTCAAAGAATGACATGTTTTGCTTTCTTGAAAAGTACAACTCCCACACACCCCCAAAGCAGGCTTGAAAAAGCAAACTGTTGTCACTATATCATTTAAAGAGACGGGATAATTTGGCTTTTACATCGTCTTTTACGTTGCTCAATATTAAGAGTCGGCAGACATGGAGGAAATACTAGATGTGTCTACTTTCAGTTGCGAAAGCACTTGGAGGCACTAAAACAAAAGTCATTAAACGAGTCATCACAAAATCACAGCAGGAGTCTGGTAATGCCACTTACAGTATCTCATTAAGATATGGCATCTACAGGAAAAAAAAAAAAAAAAACTGACAAACAAAGAGCATAATCCAAGGCACATTAACTGGGCTGATAATTCAATGAACTTTCATTTGGCAGCCATCTTGCCCTTATGATGGTCTTTTTTTTCAGCTGCAGCAGAAGAGCACAGACCCCTCGTGAAGTTCCTCCCTTTTTGTCTCTCTCTCTCTCTCTCTCTCTCTTTTTCTCACACATATTCTTCCTCTTGATCCCTCTCTCTCTCTTTCCCGCGCTCTCTAAAACAACAAAACATCCACCATTAGACAACGGGGTACCAGCGTAATTAGAAAATGACTTCCTTTGCAATCCTAGCTAAGTAGTTTACACACTGTAATTACAGGGACAAAATCATCTTTTCATCATTTCACTGATTGAGCTCATCAACCCAGTGGGATCCCAGGACTGTGCTCAGGCAACATCTGGGCTAAGAGAATTAGCCTTTAGTTTAGCAGGCCTTACACAGTGGCAAGCAGCGCAGCATGAACACCGGACATGGCCGTGGCACACGTCTCTAATTGAGACTTTTTTTTTTTTTTCTTTCTTTTTTTGGAGACGGATTGTTTATCAGATCGGGTCTTATCAAACAGCCCTCGTTTTCCAGAGCATTCACTCATTTTAATACAATAGGACCCAATCCAGGAGGAGGCCAAAGTCACTGCGCAGTACCGATCTCCATTTCCCACATTTCTAAAAATGCCATATCAAACTTGTACTCCCCCCCTCGGCGTGCTCCTGTACTTGTGAATTGAAGCAATGAAGATTGACCTTGGTGCACAACAGCACGCCTTTTCATGGGGCGCTCTGTTTACTCTAATTCTCTGTGTGCCCCGAGCCTTGACTTTCTAACAAACACATGTGGTCGTGGAGTTGAAGGTGAAGTGCTTTTGGTTTTCTCCTCTGTCCTGTGGAAGGGCTCTGGCTCCGTGTGTTGGCAACAGAGGCAAGTGTTTAATGTGGCAGCTGTTAGCCTCGTGGATTTTCACTAATCACTCTCTCCTGATTACTCTGATGAGTGTATGATGCTCTTAAATAATCAACCCGCGATGAAAAAAAAAAAGAAGAAAAATAATTATCATCATCTCCCTAAGTAGTGCAGCTGCACCCGCCTGCAATAATTACAACTAGAACAGGGCGCCTTCTTTCGTCACTTACAACCACTTATTATTAAAGATAACGCTAATTGGTGCGGTGGTGGGCGACAATTCTTCATGGGGTTCATCATAAAAAGCCAAACCTTGAAACTTATGGCACATTAGAGGTCTTAAAGCCAAGGTAAGGTATTAAACACTGCATGCTGAGACATGCCGATAATCTGAGCCAGGGGAGTAGTAGACGTCCTGTCAGTAGACCCTTGGTCGCCCACCCCCCCACCCCCCCTGCCTTGCCCTCACTCCACCCTTCCCCCCTACTCCTGGTATCAGCCTGGCAGACACAATTAACATTTTCATAAAAACAATTCCCTGCCTCCAATAGTCCAATGTAATTTGTTTTCCATCTCTGTTCATTAATCATTGTTTAAATCGGTGAGCCATCCCCTCCACTCTGCCATCTGCACTCAGCTGTGTTACAGATATGACACCTTCCCCCTTAATGGGAGCTGACAGCCAAGAGAGGAGGCCTGTGGAAAATAGCTTCCTGCATGTGCACTTCCACCTCACATAGTGCCAGCAGGTGAGAGAGGGGTATTTAATGGGTTCTGATTAATCTCCAAGGCAAACAACATTACACTACAATATCATACGGCATGCAACACAGCACATACACATGCAACACAGCAGTATAAAAAGTGTAAAAAAAAACACAACAAAAAAACAATACAATAACTACAGCTAAAACTCATGCAGATAGTCTTCATAACAATGGCGATGCATTCCACATTTTGTCGAAGTTGTCGACTGTTTTTTTTTTTTTTTTCTTCTTCTCCTCTAGTTAAATTAGTGCAGTGTTCCTACAATATGCTATTGTTTTCCTGGAATTGGGAGCAAGGTTATTAATTATTCACTGTTGTGTTCTCATATGAGGGGGCTATGCTTTTCACTGTATTGCCTCATAGCTCAAATACTTAGGGCCATGGTACTCGGGCAAATTTCATGAGGCAACATCACAGAGATATTATTATCACAAGGCAGATAGTTAGGAGATTAAAAGTTTCCTGAAGAGTTTTCAGTGATTGAAAAGGTTCCGATTTTTCTCTGATAAGATTTCAAAGTTCCAGGATTTCTGCGACAAATCAAATAACTTTTACCCCCCCCCCCTTCAAGGGATGTTAAGCCTAAGTCTAGGTTAGCTTAGGCATTTTTGGGGGGAGGAAATCCTTCTCAATGTGGTTGGTAAGAGGGTGCCAAAAAGTTCATCTGGCCTGTTGATTTCAGCATGGATTACAGATATTCAAATCATGAGCCTCATGTTCAAACAAGTGCCTCTATCAGGGGAGAAAGTTGCCAAGCAGAGCTTTGTCATGTAAGCTGTACGAATTTACTTCAGCATAATGAGAAGGCGGCTGTGGCGCTACATTTAATACAGTTTCATCCACTCACCCCTCCCTCTCTCTAATTTCCTCTCAGTTATGATGATAATATTTTCAGATACCCCTCCAGCCGCCATACAGGCTGCAGTTTAAAAAAGAAAAAACGAACATACACAGGCACCAATCTTTCATCCGGAACTGTGTCACGGCGGCGCACACATGGTCCACAGTTCCAAAACGCTTCAGACAAACGCCCCAACTCTTTTTGGGGTGTTTCTAACAAGGACAGCAGCAGCAGCAGCAGTAAATGATGTGTATATTCAAAGCTGAATATTTCATGTTGATTGATCGAACTGACTGCCACCCACCTGCTCCTCCTCCTGTCCCACCGGAGCTGGCATGAGGAGAATTCAGTAATTGAGAAGAGCAGAGCATGGTCTCTCTTTGCTCACATATGACAGATGGGGCATCATCGCTTCAAAGGAGAGCATTTGGAAACAGGAGGAAGGAGGGGGGCAGAGGGTGAGGATGGCTTTGAAAGTAGCGGTGCTACTTTGTGCAGGTGACAGTAAAAAAAAAAAATGAAGAAGAAAACAGGTTACATTATCTAAAGCATGGCTACTTCAAAAAAAAATGTTACAACTGTAAAAGGTGCTGCTTTAAAAACCTGTGAATAGTGAAATTAATTTTAGGAAAACTGTACATTGCAGTGTGCAGACACCTTGCATCATTATTCTCAGTCTCACACAACTTCACTGGCCCATTATTTTGTATAAGGTCTGGCGTGTCTGGTACTTTGTTTTAGTTTTTTTTTAATTTTGGGATATGGTCCTTAATAGTATAAGACATTAATATGACATTAAAAAGAAACGTTATGATGACTTAATAAAATATTAAAAAAGGTCGTATTAAAAACATGATATGGATCACGGTCTAACTGTACACACAACATAGGCTATGTAACCTACAAAGGAACACCCAGGAAACACACACACACACACACACACACACACACACACACACATTTGCTGATTTCTGCATTCTCCTTCAATTTTTTTTTATCGAATTGAATTCCATAGTCGCCTTATAGCCATCGCCATGACTTACTTTTCCACCCCAACTTCCCCCCCTCCACCCAACCTCCCAAAAAAAAGCCAACAGTGGCAGCTCTGGGGGAACGCGTGTCTATCAGAATCCGATACGTCAGAAACTTAAACTCACTCACTTTTTTTTCCACAAATGCCCTGAGTAAAGCCGAATCGGTGGGGTCTCTTACCTGGCCGATGCGACGGGGGCGCGGAGGACTCGAGAGGTGACAGCCGGAGTTCAGCGGAGAGTGATGGGGAACTGAATGACTGACTGCTGACTGACTGTACGCTTCACACGCTTTATCATAAACGCCCAGCACATAGACGGACCCAGATTCCCCCCATTGAACTGTACGCTTCCTCTCTCTCTAAAAAAAAACAAACAACAACAACAACAACAAAAATCCAATCTTTAAACGCTCTCACCGGACGACGTCAGCAGTGCGCTCTGCTCTGTAGTATTTCCAGTTGAAGAAAGAGGTAATGAAATCTTATCAAAAATGACTCGGGATACTTCGACATGTCCCGAAGCCGTATGTCTCCCTCATCTGGCCGCTGGTGTGTAAGTGTAACACGCTGGCACCGTGCGTAAAACGCGCTGTCTCCAGGACTCAGACCTCATCAATCCTTTTTCTGAGATGCGTGCATTTGAAGGTATCACGTGGTATTACGCATGTCACATTTGTTAAGTCGATTACATGCAAGAGTAGTACTTTTATGTTCTCTGAAAACTTCTGCGAAAGCATGATGGATTCGCATGTAACGATGGCATGATTTTGTTCTCTTTATAGACACAAATATGCAGATTTTTTATTTATTTTTTACACAGGCTGATCCTGTGTGTTGTGTATTGAGCAGCATCTATACCCACATTGTTGGTTGGCATACCGTGTAAAGGAATAAAGGATGACTAAACCTCAGTGATTCAGCATTTTACTTGGTAAATGGCTCTATTAAGAAAGCTTAATTGGATGCTTGTAACATCTCTCACATTTTTTAGCATCCTGCTAACCTTCACTGTAGATTCTCCTCCAAAGTGAGGAAGAGTTTTCTTACTCTGAATAATTGAATGCATTCCAAACATATTCCTCACAGAAAAAATAAATAAATATATAAATATTATAAAGCAAAATAAACAGACAAGGACAACACAGCAACCAGGTCCTTGATTTTGATGCTGCGGTTTGATTTGCTATAGTTTACATACACTACCGGTCAAAAGTTTTAGAACACCCCGATTTTTCCAGGTTTTTATTGAAATTCATGCAGTTCAATGTCTTATTGTACTCTGAAATGAAAGAATAGAACAAATGAACAATTTAAGTTAAAAAAGAAATCATGGAATCAATTTATAAACCAAAATTTATTCTAAATTTCTGACTCATCAAAGTAGCCCCCTTTGGCAGATATAACAGCTGAACACACTCGTGGCATTCTTTCTACAATGGAAATCAAATATTCTTCAGAAAGTTCTTCCCAACTCTGTTGCAGAAGTTCCCATAAATGTGTGGCACTTGTAGGTTGCTTTGCTTTCACTTTTCTGTCCGGTTCATCCCAAACCAGCTCAATGGGGTTTAAGTCTGGTGACTGTGCTGGCCACTCCATGTTTTTAAGCTTACCATCTTGTTCTTTTCTGCTAAGGTAGTTCTGGAATAGCTTGGACTTATGTTTTGGCTCATTATCTTGCTGTAGGATGAAACCCCTGACCAACTAGGCACATACCAGAGGGTACTGCTTGGTGCTGCATACTGCTGTGGTAGCCATTTTGGTTCAGGGGGCCTTTCACTCTGTACAAATCACCGACCCTGGATCCAGCAAAACAGCCCCAGACCATCACGCTTCCTCCTCCATGTTTGACAGTTGATGTCACACACTGAGGAACCATCCTTTCGCCTACTCGACGGCGTACAAAAATCCTGCGTGATGAACCGAAGATTTCAAATTTGGATTCATCAGTCCATAGCACCTTCTTCCAGTCTTCAGTAGTCCATTGACGATGTTTCTTGGCCCAGGCAAGCCTCTTTTTCTTATTCTGACGTCTTAGCAATGGCCTTCTTGCTGCAACTCGACCTCTCAAACCTGCAGCTCGGAGTCTTCTCTTTACATTTGAAACTGAGACTTGCTTATTACGACCACTATTAAGCTGTGCTTGAAGCTGTTGTCCTGTGAGCTGCCTCTCACGCAAGCTGTTGACTCTCAGAAACTTGTCTTCTGATTCTGTTGTGGCTTTGGGTCTGCCAGACCTCTTCCTGTCAGAGTTTCCCCCAGTTTCTAAGTGCCTTTTGATGGTGAAGAATACTGTACTCACTGACACCTTGACTTTCTTCGCAAATTCTCTGTAGGAAAGACCAACATTCTTAAGTGTTATGATGGTCTGTCTCTCTTCCATTGTTAATTGCCTTTTTCCCGCCATTTTTATAGCAACACACTACTTTCTGCATTACAATACTGTTCAAATAATGCTCACGAGGGTACGGTACCACAGTATGTTCCAACAATACTTTTATACAAACAGAGGGGGTTGTAAGTAATCCAGACAAGTTGGAACACCTGTGGGAATTGGTAGTACCAACTTTCAAAGCTTGATCAACCTCCATTGCTGCAGAACAGCTTTACGTTGTTTACCCATTTCTTGTTCCCTGAAAAAGGCCTTTTTGTAAAATACTGAAATGTACATTATTTTTCAGTTTTCGGCAGTTCACCACTTACCTTTGTACCATTTCAAGCTGTTCATTGGACTTGAACTGCTAAAATTTCAAAAAAATAAAACAAAAAATTGGGGTGTTCTAAAACTTTTGACCGGTAGTGTACATTCTTCTTGTTTTTCTTGTATTGGAATTCAAAGCACCTATAGGCTTCTAGAGGTTTGTAAGCAGTCCAGCTATTTTGAAACAGGGGGGAGGGGGGGGAGAGAGTGGTGGACTGTGACCGGGAGGTTGCCGGTTCAATCCCCAGACTATAAAGATAGGATAAAAATCTGGGTGGGGAAAGTGAAAGAGCAGCACTTGTTCCTCCCTCATTACCACCACTGAGGTGCCTTGAGCAAGGCCCTTAACCCCAACCGGTCCAGTGGAGCAGCTCAGTGGCCGCCAGCAGATCAGACTGTGGTTGTACTGGGCAGCTTCAAGGTATGAATGTGTAACTGTGTGAACTGTCGTATGGCATATCATAGTTGGGGGTCTGGGTGTCCTCCCCCAGGGTTATTTTGAGTGTAAAAGACTTAATTTCCTGCATTCAGATAAACCTTTATGCACCAATTTACGGTGGAAATACCTTTATTTAGCCTGTGCAAAGAAGAAAAACACAGATGACAATTCAAAATATATCAAAACTATAATGGAAAGTATGTTGTTGCATGTCATTGGGCATTTTTAAGTGGGTATATGGAACCTCCTGGAGCTTTCTGGGTATACTGCGGATACACTGATTTCACGATTTCCTCAATTAATCAATTAATTGTTTCCTCGATAAAACATCAGAAAATGGTGGGAAAAAAGCCAATCACACATTCCCAGAGCCCAAGGTGATGTGTTCAGATTGGCAGCACATCCTCACATTTAAAGGTCCCATGGCATGAAAATGTCACTTTATGAGGGTTTTTTAACATTAATATGAGTTCCCCCAGCCTGCCTATGGTCCCCCAGTGGCTAGAAATGGCGATAGGTGTAAACCGAGCCCTGGGTATCCTGCTCTGCCTTTGAGAAAATAAAAGCTCAGATGGGCCGATCTGGAATCTTCCCTTTATGACATCATAAGGGGAAAGGTTACCTCTCCTTTCTCTGCTTTGCCCGCCCAGAGAATTTGGCCCACTCATGAGAGAGAGAGAGACATCATGTCTTGCAAACAAGCGAAGCATGGCAGTTGGTCAAGGCCACACCCCCACTCTCCACCTTGCCCCCCCTCTCTCCTCCTCAATAGCTACAGACACAGAAATGGCACATACTAAGGAAAGCTCATTGTGGGACTGGCTCTAGTGGCTGTAATTCTGCACCAAGGCTGAATTTCGAGAAAGAGACTTTAGATACAGTATTAAGGGACCACTAAGGCCTATGTAAAAGCATCCAAAAAGCACCATGTCATGGGACCTTTAAAGAAGCAGCTGAAACCGAAAACCAAAAAGCGAAACTGTTTGACATGTTTGCTTGAAAATTTACTTAAAACGAATAGTTCATTATTTAAAAAAAAAAAAAAAAAATTGCTGATTCATTTTCTTTCAATCGACTAATCTTTTATTTAATAGCCATAGGCTAGTTGTTGTCCAAACATCTGAGTGATGTCTTGATAACTATTGAGTTTTCATTCTTCCAAAGACACGCTAAACCTAAGAAGGACCATAAACAAAAATCAAAGTGATATTTTGAATCGTTTTGAGATGAAAAGACATTGAGGGGAATCTGAGGACGGAAACAGCAGAATCAAAGTGTCATGTAGCTGCAGAGCTGTCACATCATCGTGGGTCACCTGAACATTTGTTTCTCTCCTGGGATTTTCCACCAGTTCCTCTTACAGGCTGTGAGTGTAGATGATGTAAGTATGAGACACTTTGTGGCTGGGTCTTTAATAGCGTACGTTCCAATAGCAGTGAAGCAGATATGCTGGTTTAATCCATTCCTCTGACATTTGGAGCTAAGTGCAACTCTTCCTCTCCCCTTCTCAGGCCCAAGCACCTGTCTGGACAACAATACCTGCTTGAATCCTTCATCACACAACTCTTAAAATCCCTCTTAATCCCTAAAATGTAGATCTTGTGTGTGTGTGTGTGTGTGTGTGTGTGTGTGTGTGTGTGTGTGTGTGTGTGTGTGTGTTCCAGCCCATTACATAGTTTGTATGCTAGATTTCTTTGTAATGTAGTTCCACTATGTTCCAGCATATACCTTCACAGCTTAACCTACATTAAACCATTGATCCGTGTCTTACCAATACAAATCTAGTGTGTTAAGCGTTTCCATAATCTGTCTCATGCTACCTGGATTTTCATATTGGAGAAATAATCCTGATGAAGCCGGAGGGGGGTAGAGTCACCTCAGGACCTGCTTAAAAGCTTCTTATCAGAGACCTGCATTCCCACAAGTTAACTATAAAGGGGAGTGATAGCCTTTCAACTCACAAGCCACAGCTTTAATTAAAGCTGCTTGTGGGGGAGATGAAGTACACTGGTGTGTATGAGTTGCCCCAAAAATTACATCAAACAACACTGCTCAGTCCAGAGTGATTTTTAAGTTCACTAAAGAAGAAAAAAAACGTATTAATCTCCTAAAAACTGCAAACATACACAGAACAAACCAAACTGTCAGCGGCCAGGAACAATGAATGATTAGTTCGACTATATACACGTGAAAATAAAAACCACCCAGGTCATCTTTGAGGGAATAAAAAAAAAATAAAATACTTCCCACAATAATGAATTAGTGTTTAACATATGTGTAGATTTAAATAAATCTGCATAAGAGTCATACCAATACCAGTAATGTCATATAACCTCAAAGTAATAAACAACAATAAACAAGTACATTTATACAAGTGAAATACAATTTGAAGGTACTTGTGCTTGACTGTATTGTACTATTTCTAGTTCTGCTGCTTTCTACTTTTTACTCTACTACATTTGACAGCTATAGTTACTTTTCAGATTAGGATCTTAGAAGAAAAATATGATATATAACTTAAGTTTTTAAAATACAGCACATTGTTAAAGTTAAACCGGTGCTTTCCAACCTTTTTGGCTCACGAACCCCTTGTTATGTTATGTTTCAGACATCTATGAGTCTGCAGCAGTTCCACCAAAGAAACATTTCCCCACTCACATGGTTTTATGTAACTGTTTAATGTGTAAAGAGGTAAAACTATTTTTTTAAATAACCAAAAGGCAAATATTCGATTAGATTTTTTCTTTCCTTCACTATTAAAGGTGCAGTAGGTAGGTAGGTAAGTTATAAAACTAACTTTCTGTCATATTTGCTGAAACTGCCCCTATGTTCCAGTAGAACTACATGAAGCAGGTAATTAAAAAAAACAATCTGGCTCCTCTGGCACCACCTACAGCCTGTAGTGTGATTTGCAAAAATCCACCACTCCCTGTTCAGATGCACCAATCAGGGCCAATCACTGCATGTCAATCACTGCTCATGCACACGCATTCATTCTCCCTTGTAGGGGGAGAGGCTTAGGAGACCGTTTTGGGCTTTAGTGGGTAGGGGGGAGGGACTGAGAAGTTGTTGATATTCAAATTTTTTGGCTAAGTCCTGGATCTTCGCAATCCTACCTACGGCACCTTTATTCATCTCACGGCGCCTCAGATTCATCTTGTGACCGTTTGGACGGGCCCGACCCCTATGATGGGAATCACTAAAACTAGTAAAATGCTACTCATACATGATGTATATGTTAAGACTGAGTATAATATATAAATATACATCGCCACACTTTTTACTTTTGAAGTACATTTTGCTGTAAATACCCATGTACTTTTACTGAAGTATGAATTCTTTTACGTAATGGAATATTTATATATAGTTGTACTGGTACTGGATCTGAATACAGCCCATCATCCATGTCAAATCACACAGCAGTTTTACACTTTTCCTCAAGATCACCGACTGCAACCATGAACATGACTCTAAATCTGACTTTCTTCTGTTCCTCAGCGGTTACATTTTGTTTTCGGGCAGAACTTGATACGTTGTCAGAGTGCTTGGCTTGGAAATTCCCTCTTTCTTATTGAGGCTGCACTTATATTGTGCTTTTGATAACTGGAACAGACATTTTGTGTTCAGTTTGCGATACAGCTTCGATGAAATGTTATTGCTCGCTTACAAAGTTTGGCTGCAATATGGCGCGGGGAGGGTGCTTTCCTCAGCTCTTCAAATTTTAAACACACAACAGGAAATTCACAAGGAGTAACAATATTCATAGGAGACCATATTAGCTCAGTCAGTGTCTGGGAATAGCTGTTTAAAGACCAAAACAATTTGCACTAGATGTCAGGAGCAAACATGTGTTACTATCACATGCAGTACCTTTAATGCAGTGTGAGAAACTATTTGAGAATATCTTTCCAAACTGATATTCAGATACGGAATAAAGGCCTGTCAGCAGAACATAATGAAATAGAGACCCAGAAGAACAAGATAATATTTTCTTTCAAGGAAGAAATAGGAAACGAGACTTGTAGCCAAAATCGTTTATTTTCCTTTTAGTTGCCATCAATATTCTTTTTTTGTCTTTACATAAAGCTCGTCACAAAGGAATACATACATTCATTAGGCAGGTCGAGTGAAGGTAACATGAGAGCTAGCAGACACCTAATTCTGTTTATTAATCATGACTTGGAAAAAAGAAACAAAACAAGGTGGCTGATTCTAAGTGTAGCCTAAGCCGGGCAAAAACATGGATCGAAAGAAAAGCAGAAGATGGGTAAACATATGACAGAAAGCAGTCAGTTTAAAAAAATCCCCACAGAAAGATAGACCACATTGTTAAGTGCCATTTATACTGTAGGAGTGGATATCAAAAGAGACTGCATTTACTAGTGTTTGGAGCTTGGTAAAAAAGCAGTACACACAAGGCGTTGCTACTGTACTTTTTCTAAAGCAAAGGTCATACTCAATGAAAGAGATCCTGTATGGACAGAAGTGAAAGATACGTGAGAGAAAGAAGAGGAGAGGGTGGTTTGTGCAGTTCATCAGTTGTAGAAAAGAAACGGGCTTTTAAAAAAAAAACATCAAAAAGTTATTGTGAACTATGGATATTTGCTCGTTAACAGTCACACCTGCTGCAACCTGGCAGCTTTAAACTTGGACACCCTTTTCGGGGCTTGCTGGGGCGGGACGACGTCAGGCGTCACCTCCTCCTGTTTCCTCTCCAGTATGGTGGGCAGAGCTGGTGGAGCGATGGTCAGATGGGGGACAGCTGACGGCATCGGCTCCTTTTCTACTACTGTACCGGAAAAGGCCTGGACGAGAGAAATTGCAGTAAGATACCGGCGCTGATGTGGTATGACTCGACTGATGGTTTAGATTCAAATTAAGACATACTTTATTTCCTCCTGCGAGAGGAAATTGTTGTTAGTTTATTACGCACATTACAAACAGGTCAGAAACACACACACACACACACACACACACACACACACACACACACACAAACACACTAATGGAGAGATGTCAGAGTGAGGGGGCTGCCCCGAGCAGTTGGGGGCTCTGTGCCTTGCTCAAGGGAACCTCGGCAGTGCCCAGGAGATGAACTGACACCTCTCCAGCTACCAGTCTACACTCTGTACTTGGTCCGCACGGAGACTTGAACCGGCGACCCTCCGGTTCGCTACGGACTGAGCTACTGCTCCTAAAGGAGTCTTAAAAGTATTTATACTGTTTTAATGCCGTTTTTTTAGGGTGGCACCTAAATCATGGTTGCAGCTGTCGACGTGGTCCTGCTCCGCGCCATGCTATGCCCTGCAGTGCCCTGCTACGCCATGAACTACTACAACTACTATTTGTAGTCATAGATCCATTATCTTTATTGTGACTATTATTGCCACTGGTCATCACACCCCCAACTGGCACCGTCAGACATCTCCTACCAAGAGCCTTGGGTTTTTCCACGCCACTGTCGCACTAAATGCTTGCTCTTGGGGGAATTACTGGAATTGTTGAGTCTTTGTAAATTATAGAGTGTAGCCTAAGACCTACTCTATCTGTAAAGTGTCTTGAGATAACGCTTGTTATGAATTGATGCTATAAATAAAATTGAATTTTCTTGTTCATATTGCCTCTTGTGACTAACGATTGTTCGACCACATGCAGCTCCTATTTTTTTTAAAGATTTTTTTGGGGGGCATTTTAAGCCTTTATTTGTATAGGACAGCTTAGACGTGAAAGGGGAGAGAGAAGGGGAATGACATGCAGCAAAGGGCCGCAGGTCGGAGTCGAACCCGTGGTCGCTGCGTCAAGGAGGGAACCTCTACATATGGGCGCCTGCTCTACCTGGGGAGCTAACCAGGGGCCATGCAACTCCAATTTTACCTTAAAGAGGCTTCTGTGGGAGTTTTATGTTCTCAGTAAGGGATGTGCGGCTCAATTTTTGTAAAATTGTTTCATAATATAGGAAAATTGCAGATTCCTTCACACTGTAATTGAGATTAAAGACTGTATGAAGAAACTTGACTGAGATCTGTTCAGACAAAAAAAAAAAAAAACTAAAAGACAACCATGTGTCGTTTACCTCAAATCGGCTGGCGGGGTGCTGTGGGACCGCCGTGGGACTGTCGTCACTGGTGTCGCTGTGCGTCGCCTCGTCGTGGCTGAAGCTGCGTCCAATCACCCGGCGCTCCTCGAAGTCCGCGGCGCTGCTCTCGCTGGTGTCGCTGCACACGCTGTTCTCTCGGCTACGAGACTTTAGGATGGACTTCCTGGGGACGGGCTCCCCGTTCTTCACATCCACAAACAACCTGACCAAAGACAGCAGACCAGTATTCACCAATCAGAGGAGAGCAACGTCCTCAAACAGACCTCCTAACTGAAATCAGCTGTTTTTAACCCTTGTGTTGTCCTCGGGTCAAATTTGACCCGTTTCCAAAGATGTTTTTATATCAGAAATATGGGTTTCTTACAACCAAATTGCCCCCAAAATAACTCGGATGCATGCATGTACGTCGGATGGAACCCATACAGCATTCCTTGCAGGTAAAATTAATACTTCCATTTCATAGCATTCGAAAAAAAATGTTTAATGAGGTTTTAAAACAGTATCCTAATTAAACTTTGACATAAACCAGTCTGTGATTCACTCAACATCCTCTGATCTTAAATATTAGCCAAAATAATTCATAATTTTTGCTTTTTAAAACTCAAAAATTAGGTATGATGGGATTTTAATGAGTTTTTTTTTACCATGAATAAAAAAAAATGTAAAAAGCGTTGAAAAAGGTGACAAAAACATTTTTAAAAATCATCAAAAGCAGTAAAAATAATAAAAACATAAAAGAATTCCTGGTCAACGGGAAGACAACACAAGGGTTAAATTGGGATATGTCTGAATTTAGTGTTTGTTTTTACCTGTAAATGTCCACTGGTGTTGTGATTTTGTGAAGTTCGTGATGGGAGAGTCCGTTGTTGTGGCCGTTTTTCTTCTTCTTCTTCGAGTGTTCCTTCTGCTCTTTCCTTTCACTGAACTTGAACATGGTGTTTTTTCCTGTGTTTATCCTCACCTGAAGCAGAAGACAGAGACAGGGGAAAGAGAAAGTCGCCAAAGCAGTTAATTAAACTGCAGAATATAAAGCAAAGAAGAAAAAATAGCTTTAACGACTAATTTGTAAAACAAAATACCCAAAGTGATTTATCACTCTTACCTTCTTGGGTTCGATTGTGTGAGAGAAAAAGATGGTAGGCAAACAGCTGCCTTCCTCTTGCTCTTCCTCGTCGTCTTCTCCCGCTTTCCTGTCTGCGCTCGGCGGCGCTTCACTGTGAGGCCTGGAGGTCCAGCTGGGCTTCAGACTCAGTCCGTTCACCGGGGGTGCGGCATCTCCCTCCTTCTCCTCTTCGGAGGAAACGGATGACGTGTCCTCGCCATTCAGGTCTGCATTATCGGATAATCTGGAGAAGAAACGGTTCCAAGAGACGTTTTCATTTTGCCTGAGGTTGGAAAATGTGCAACCATCGCGGCTACTAAGAAAACACCCCGAGTGTGTTCACCTACCTGTCCTGCTCATCTTGTAGCTCCTCCAGTTTCTCGAGTTCATCCAGTCGAGCCCACAACTCCTCCTCGGTCAAGGTGCCGTTTCCGCTGCCTCCATCTCCGCTCCCTCCTTCGTTCTCCTCTTTTAGATCCAACACGGCATCCATCTTGGGCATAGAATGTGGTTTGCGAGCTATTCTTTGCTTTCCTGTTAACAGCGGGTGAGACGGAGAAGAAATTCCTGAAATACTTTTCTCAGCCTAAATCTCAATCCGAGTTTGGTGTAGAATTAAGCTTACTTTGATTTGTAAAAAAAAAAGGGAAAAAAAAGTCAAATGAAGACAGAAGAAAGGCTGACGAAGTTACCTTTTGTGACAGCAGCGTCATCGTTTCCGGTGTCTTCTCTGATGTCAACGTAGTCCCCTTTAGTCTAAAAAGGAAGCAAAGTCAATACATCTGTCCCCATCTTCGTCTTAAGCAATATGTCATCTGGGAGACGACTTGTAGTAATGCAACATACGGATGAGATGGTTTCCAAATCCTTGCGTGCGTGGCAGCAAAGTTTGGCTTCATGTTAAAGTAACTAAGTACCGTCCTCCGGCGGCTGCACGTAAGGTAAGTACGGTTGCGTCAGTCGAATGTGCTCTCAGAGAGTTTGAAGCAGACGGACAAAAGCCAATGTGCAGAAACTGTCTGCAGGCTAACAGAGATTTAATTGGAACTTTTAATATACCAATGGCAATCAGCTGCTAAAGAGTTAAAATCCTAAACAAGTTAGAGGGGGGGAGAAATTGAAAAATGATGACACAAACAGTTCATAATATCTTCTGCCCTGAATACTACTCCGGATCATTAAATCTAGACAACAATTAAGCCCTTTCACTAATAGCAGCAGAGGGCCCTTGTTTCCATGGCGATCGGGAGCCCCTCCAGTCAGCACATCAACTGGAAGTGAGGAAAGGTCAAACACAGAAGGCCCGACAACTCAGCCGCTGTCTGACACATTTCAGCCAGCCATGTTTGTATTACAGCACTTAGCTCTGTAATAGCGGGGTGGGCAGGGTCAGGAGATAGGAGGAGGCGGGGGGGGGGCGGGGGAGGGATGGCAGACGGCTGCGAATGGGCTGTGGCAGCATGTTTCTGCTTCACTAAACACTCTAATAATGTTCACATCATAAATCGTTACTTGGGCCCATTTAACTTGATATGAGATTTTCTGAGACCTAGAACGAGCAGCGGGGAAAAAGACACACAACCCACGTTAGAATCGATAGCTTTCTTTTCTTCAAAAAAAAAAAAAACGTCTTGCACTCGATCAAACAGTAGTGTTGCATTTACAGGACTTGATTTGACTGCGGGAGAGGTCTGGAAAGGTATGAACTGCTCGTACAAGATTTACAACGGAGTGGCAGTGACAACAGTGGCATGTCAAATATGAGTGCAAGAGCAGCACAGCAAATAAGTGATGCGAATGGGACTTGCGGCTGGTAGCCCTTTAACCACATGTGAAATCAAGGACCCCGCGTACGCCTAAAATCACGCACGCGCCAAGATTTCAGTACAGTTGTTAGGAGCAGCTTTACAGTCCACTTAACATATCCTTAAAATAGACTAAATTCTACAAGCATCTCAAAAGTTTCTTCCGAAATGGTACGGCAAATAACGGCTCAGCTGAAAGGAAGTTTGTGACTTCAGTGACTCTTCAGACAAGCTCGATGCAACAACACCCTCTGCTGGATGAAGAAGGGCAGTGTCGATTACATTAAAATGAAACAATGACTCCTCTCTTTTGGAGAGAGGACAGGAAAGCAGTCTTTTGAAAAACGAGACTCACATTTCATCCTGTGATCGACAACTTTCTGAGCCTGCTTGGCAGAGCACTTGGCGAACCAGTTGTCGCCAAGCAACGCTGTGACCTCGTTTGTGTGCACCAGCTTCCCGGGCATGAAGGCCAAAGGGCCGAACGGCACCTGTTCATAGCAGAGGGGATGAAGAAATAGCCAGACGGAAGAGAAACAGTTAATAAAGCAGGTGGCAGAATGTGGACATGAAAGTAGGAGAAAAGAAGAAATAAAACTCAGAAAAATATGCAATATTTAGGGTCAACTTCTGCAAATTTAAAAGGTCCAATGTGTGGGAATTTCTCCCATCTAGCATTGAGATCATAATATCGCAATCAACTCTCTTGCGCCACGCAGTTCAAAGTATTATGTATTACAGCTACGGTAGACCTTCACGCTTTTTTTCTGATGACGCCGCTCTCCTGCTCTTTTCAATAGCCTTTTTCTTTTTCTGGGCGAAGAAGAAGACTCCTGTTCCTGAAATTTGGATTTTTAATACGTGTGGTCCTCCAGGTTTGCTTCTTCAAACTTGCCGGGGCCGGGAAGCGACGATATGTGACGGCGAAAACGCGAAAGGCGGAGCAGTAGGTCCCGTATGTCCCTTACCGGCTAACCTATTTCAAGATGGCGCATGAATATGGAGCGTCTACCCCAGTTCATGCGAATGCAAATGTAAAATTTCAAGCCGATAGGAATACTTTGAATTGATGGTGGTGGTAAATATTCATAAAAAAGGACAAGAACAACTAAACACGTTACACACTGGACCTTTAAGAATATCATCCCAGCTCATGGCTTGTAAACGGTGAACTGGCCATTTGCAACAGGCATTCATCTTAAAACTAACCTACACTGCACAAGTTGTGCAAGTGTGTGTTTCTTCTTGTGCATTTTGAATGAGGTCAGCACTCACCATGATGTCATAAGACAGCTGATCTGGAAGAGTTTTAAGGCGCTCATTCAGGGCTTCATAGTCACCTGACACCTTTTGCCTGCAAAGCATGGATTTACAATGGTGTTAGGCCAACAACTGTTCAAATTCATGATTTAAAGCCTCTCCTCTGAAGCAATTGTTGTCCAAATTAGTTTGTTTGACTTATTCTGGGATGTTAAACAGAACAATGGAAAGCAAACAATGGCTATGGAGTAATTAGGAAGTGCCTGTTTCCCCCTTCAGGGAAGAAGGGAGAAGAGTTCTCAAGATGTCGCTGGTATTCACCTGTATCTATTTGCCACGGAACAATGGAAAACTTCAGAGAAAATCACGACAGCAGAGTGACAAAAAGCAGCTAACATTATACTGTGATGCCGTCGTCCATGCAGATAAACAACACAGAAATATACTGTTACTCAAAAGGTTTAAAAAAGTCTAACATTTTTTGTTTGTTTTGAGATTGCCTACTTTCTCCAGTTAAAGTCACAACACCAGTTTGTAAATGTAACACATCTAGGAAGTTATGCAATGCCCTTTGCATGATAAACAAAGAGTGTCGTAGCCAGATGAAAGCAATGTGCTTCCAAAAGCCCTCATTATTAACTTCATTTTATACATTTTCCTCACTGGTTGCCTTATTGCAATGTACTAGAATAGTCTAGCGTAGAGCTGGGCAATATATCAATATTGTGATATGAGACTAGAGATCGTCTTAGATTTGGGATATCGTAATATTGTAATATGGCTGTGTTGTCTGTCCCTGGTTTTAAAGGCTGCATTACTGTAAAATGATGTCATTTTCTGAACTTACCAGACTGTTCTAGCTGTTCTATTATTTGCCTTTACCCACTTAAGTCATTATATCACATTACTGATGATTATTTATCAAAAATCTCATTGTGTAAATATTTTGTGAAAGCACCAATAGTCAACACTACAATATCGTTGCGGTATCGATATCGAGGCATTTAGTCAAAAATATCGTGAGATTTGATTTTGTCCATATCGCCCAGCCCTAATCCAGCGTTCCTTGTAATCTCAAACCTCTACCTTAAATATAGCGTATCAGATATTTGAGTCGTTTTTAGTCAAAAAGGAAAATGGGCCCTCAAACATAAACTGGTGAGTGTTGTTAGATTGTTGACTTAAAGTTGTTGCATATTTGTCATAAACATACAACAAAGAGTGTCTCAAATAATTGTTACCACAAAAAATACACTCGTCCACTTGTTTCAACCACTTGGTTTGACCGAGTGTGCTCCACCTGTAACTACAGACTGCAGGTGCATTGTACAAGTGCAGAGTTTAGAGACGTGTGCTAGACTTTTGGACCCACAGGACAATAATCTGGCATCACAACACTTGGATTCACAAACAGGCGAGAACTATTTTATGGTGTTTGGTTGCTCTTTGTCACCACCACTTTTTATTTGTTTTACTCAATAAAAGAAGTTTACTCAGTTTACTTGTACTTGCACATCCACGGGGGTGTTTTCAGTTAATCTGACCTAAAGGTATAATTTGCTACTTTTGTCGATTGGTGTTTGTTAACAACAGCGTTCAAAGTTGGCCAATGGACCTTTTTCACAGCCGACATTTTGACTCGTTATAGTAGGAAAAGCACAGCTGAAATTGATAACCTTAACGATGGCTCAATTCCATCAAGTGTCCCAGTGAGCTCTTTCAGTGAGTCAGCATGCACAATACCAGGGCCTCTCCTAAAGGCGGTTACACACCAACCAGACTGCCGACCGTCGGCAGAAAAGCCAGTCGGACCGATCAGTCTTCCCCGAGTTGGTCCAAAAAATGCCTCAGAACACACCGAAGAGACGAGACGTAATACGTCTCCATAACAGCAGGTGGCGCTAATCTGTATGGTTGCCCAAAAAATGAAAACCGGCAGCTGATTGGACAACCGCGTTGTTTCTGAAAACATTTTAAGCGAGAAATAGGCCATGCAGTTACTGAAGCTATCTTCATTTCAGGTCAACAAAGGTCAGTTTAAAAGATTTTCATCAGATTTTGAGAGACTCTAGTCATTCCACTTGCCATTTCCATTTCCAAGTTTGAATATATTGAATGAAAGTCTGAATGTATTAAATGAAAGTGTGTAGAAAGTGCAGCTACAGTGCTGTTACAGTCATTCCCCGGCTGCAATGGCGGTTCAGACAAAGAGAGCGCTGATGTGAGAGACCTGGAAATGCTGACCAATCAGAGCAGATTGGGATTTTTGGACGGGCTAAAGTGGAGCGTATCAGACAGGGTGAATACAGGTATATTCAGACAGAACAATACTGTGTTTTGAACATTTAAGCATGTAAACATGTGCTAGAAACCCAAAATACAAGTTTAAACCTGAAAATGAGCATAATATGGAACCTTTATGGTTGGCTGTGAACTGAAAATGCTCCTTCTTGCTACTGCAACTGTGTTTAGGAATCAGAAATAAACTGGCTAATTTTCATCATGTCAAGCATACTTGAAACAAATGCCTCCGATTGGTCTGGGACAGGGAGTGTCTAATTTGTGGATTTTTATCAGAGCAAGCACTCTAAACGCAAAGCATCAATATTGCACACAATCATGCTTGATTAATTGAGGAAGCCAAACTCATGGCTATTATTAGACAATAAATTATTCAGTAATAGCGTGGAGCTATACCAACTGTGTCTCGACTAAACACAAACTTCACTGAAGGAAATTAGCGGATAACGACAAAAGCTCCATTTCTGGTTGAATTATCCATTTAATTTCATTTTCAAATTGGTTGTATTCATAGAAATTGATCACTCAGGGACAAGCAAGTGCAGAGCCCTACAAATCTCGGCTGACCATTTGTTTTCATATAATATATCAAGGGTTGGGCAGATGGGCACCCAGATAGCTCAGTTGGTAGAGCGGGCGCTCAAATATAGAGGTTTACTCCTCGAAGCAGCAGGCCCGGCGAAGCAGCGGGTCCGGGTTCGATTCCGACCTGCAGACCCTTTGTTGCATGTCATCACCCCCTCTCATGTCTTCATATGTCCTGTCAAATAAAGGCCTAAAAATGCCCAAAAACATGCCTTTAACATTTAATAAGTAAATTCTAAGAATAATACTACTGAGCTTTTGAATGTCTTTTCTTTTCACAGATATTTAGTTTTCAGTTTGTTTGTTTTTATCTCCAAGGGAAGAGCTATCATATTAGAACCAGCATTAATTGAATAGCTTATTTTATTTGCCTCGTGGCGACATTTCTATTTATTTAATTTTTTTTAATAGTGCAGGGGTGACCGGGGAGTGTTGCAACACCGGGTTAGTGTGATCAATAACAAAAGATCTGCGGTGATGTAATCAATATCGTACACTCCCATTATATTGTACTGTCTTGAATACTATGGTTAGTCTTAATTTTTGTCTGAACAAGTGGCGCGACGGCAGTGGGTCGGGGGATGTGTTCATCTTTGTGAGATGTAGGTTTTGTATTTTGTTCCAAATTAAAAAAAATTTAAGATTGTTAATCTTAAAACGATCATACACTCCCATTTCCTTTTGAACTCACAGGAGAAGTGGCATGTCTCTGTGAGCAATGTTGGGGATTTTACGATTTAAGATTATTTTTTGCCTAGCGCTCATTGTATTGTAGATGCAATGGTTCGACTTACGATACCTAAAGTTGCCCTCGTTTAATTTGATGCTTTGCATTTCATGCTAACATCAAGCCCACATGCACATCGGTCAGTTCTGTGCCAACAAAGCCTGCCCCCCAGGGGCATCCATCTACATTTGCCAAAACTGTGACAGTGACTGAACCCTTATGTGACACATGCACATTCAGGAATACAGTGAACACTCACAGCAATTGTTTTTGTGCTAAATTTGAAGTTTTAGAAGATATAGGGCCAAGGTGTTTTTTTTTTTTTTTGTCACTTTAAATTGGTCAAATTTGTTCTTACATAAATTGGATAGTATGGATGTTATTTCAACAAATGACCTCTCATTGTTACATCTATCTCCAGCTAGTGTTACAACTCACCCCAATAGTGGGGTAGTTTGTAACAGAACTCTTTGTATTTGACAATAACTCACATAACCTGATTTTGGGAAGTAGAAATCCAAGTGAGTGTTTTTTTTGGGGGGCTTTTTTGGCCTTTATTCAATAGGACAGCTGAAGACAGGAAAGGGGGGAAGAGGGGATGGCATGCAGCAAAAGGGCCACGGGTCGGAATCAAACCGGGCCGCTGCAGTAAGGACTGAGCCTTATCCAAGCAAATTTTATTCGTAGAAGATAAATATGGGTACTGTTAGTGCTTGGCAGTATGACCAAAAATTTGTACCACGGTATTATTAAAGATTCTGGCTTTTTCACTGCATTATTTTTTTTGCCTGACTGGACCTTTATATAGATTTATAGTTGTTTTTTTCCACTGACCGGAGTACATTGAATATGAAAAACATTTTAATGTCATCATGTACTGAAAGCTTTGATTACTATAGTTTATATAGTTAGGTTTGCTTTGCACCACAAACTTATTCAATATGTGAAGGAATCAGAATGAATGAAACAGTTGCAGAATAAACAATTTTTATTGTGGAAATTTTTATTTTTATTGCGTCGTAGTAAAACAAATGACTTACAAATGAAAAGATATGTCAACAACTTTAACATTGTTTACTTTACAAAACAAAATAGTTTAAGATAGTGGTATAAAACCTATAAACTGACCACAGGTCTGCTCTTGTGGCCGACAGTAAGTAGCTCCAGCTTTCTTCGGCGTTATAATTGGGCTAGCAGTTTGGCTAGTATTTTCGCCCCCAGCAGGACATACGTCGAATCCAGTATTTCAATCATTGTTCTGAACCCGTCTTTTTCAACTGTCTCTAGCATGTACCATGTCCTTGTCTGGTGGATTTTTCTTGCATTCGTAGTGTCGCTCCACTGCTTGCTTTTCGGAGGCGACGGTAACGAGTAAGTTAAGTTGTGTTTGGTTTTTAACACCAAAAAATTGTTACATTTCTCTTTTCTGTTCTTGAATGTGCACTAGTGAAGGAGCATCTCCCAGCTCATAACAAACTATTCTACCTGGCTAGCTGTTGTAACGTTACCCAGCATGCCGTTTGGGGGTGTAAATTTGTAAATTTACAATTATTAGTCTTACAAATTGTTTATGTGTCACAAAATGTTCTGTGCAATGGTGTTTTACCCTGTTAAAGAGTTAGTTGCTGCTTATTAATTGTTGTCAGTAGCCTATGATTGTGTGTAGTCTGGGTCAACGGAGTACCTTTATAAGATAATTGCCTGACCGATGTTCCCGACCTTCCACTCTCGGCGTGTTGTCGTTATAAAACTCTGTCCCTTTCGGAAAACAACAAACTTCAAGCAAGCCTCACGCTGAAAATGGCAAGTTTTAAAGAATATTTGGATTGTGCAATACGGCAGGTCTGCTTGATTCTTTTGGGGAATGAATGCAAAAAATGTACAAAGAATATGTTTACGGTATTTACTCTCTAACTGGGACGTTTTGGGACTGATTGGTGGAGATTTACTGTGGACAAAATCCACACGGCGATACACTGGTAAAATCAAATTATGTTTAACCATGTATCCAGCTAATTTAAATAGCTCACATTACTGTATTGTGTGAACAGTTGACTTTGTTTAATATTGTACATGTCGTTTTCTTTTGCTGGGTGCAAATGTTCCACCAAAACAAGTTCCTTCCCGAGACCATTTTGCAGAGCCATCGTCTCTGCGTCAGGAGCACGATTGTGATTGGTTTAAAGAACTGCAAACAACGTAGACCATTTTGTTCCACCTATCCCAGAATCTATGTGTGGTGTAGCCAGACCTTTCTCCACGGCGCTGTGGAGATAGGCCTGGCAATGCAAGACTAATTGTTGAGTAATAAAGGTATGGCCTACTCATGAGTGAAAAGGGTACGCACTTAATATGGGTCTCTTCTCAAAACACTCACAGCTTAGCCCGCCAGAAGAGCTGTTCGCGGCTATGCTATGTGTAGTGGAATGTGAAAATTCATACGTACGGGAAATTAAAAACCAGTATGCTGCCAAGCACTAGGAACCGTGTACGAAAGATTGAGAGATCTAACACAAACAACCACTGAGTTACTGATGCTCAAAACAAAAAAGGTGTTACTTACTACCATCCCTGGTCTCCACACAAAAGCAAGCAAAAAAAATAAAGAATGCTATCACTATGCAACTGTTGAAATAGAACATGGGATTTCTTAATGCTTACCAGTGTTGAATCCGACTTTCACAGTCTTTCACCACCTGTTTTTAGGGCAGATAATTTCAATTCAAATCATGTGGAAAATCTCTTAAATGTACACACAGTCTTGTATTAAGGCTTTAATAGCCTAAAGGAGTAAATGGTAAAATGACAACTGTGATTATTGCCACAGGCAGATTTTTCCTGTCCTCCTTTTATGTTTACTTTCACCGGTGATGCAAATGCTACAAAGCTAGCTAATACACAACTTATTAAAGAAAAGAATAATCACACACACACACACACACACACACACACACACACACACACACACACACACACACACACACACACACACACACACAAACACACAAACACACAAACACACAGGGAAACAGACAAAAACAGCCAACCACATGAAGGAAGCAGGACAGGAAGGCAAACACAGCTGTCAAAACTAGGCTAACGTTACATCCAAATGGTCAGGACATCTGCACTTACACCCTTTCAGTGTGAGATAGGGCGATATATCATGTACATGTAAACCAAAATGTTCCAACGTTTGTTGCTTGCTAAACTTTCTCAGTGTTTATACAGATTCCTAATCAAAAAGTGAAACTTCTCAGATCGTATTGTTGCAAGTCTGGGACTTCCTGTATTGACTATCTGTGGAATAACTGTTAACGTGTTAAAACAGTAAGCTGGTCGACAGTTAATAAAAACGTTCAAAGTCAGTTTCCCAAAGTCTAGAGGACAACAAATCCGTTAAGCCTCAAGTAAAACTAGCAGCGGAGAACAGAAACTAAAAAACACACCTCCCTGCAGGCAACATTTGCGTAACAAGATCTTGAACATGCGAGTGGCTGCAAGGGGAAGCTTCTCGAACACGGACAGTCAAAGCAATAACCTCACAACTTGTTAATATGACATATTTCTTAGTGCAATTAGCGGACAAACGTCTATATTTCATGTAAAGAGCACTTTAGTAACGTTAGATCCACTCGTGGTTTGAAGACCCTTGCTGTTAGTGCAGCGCGTGGTTTGGCTAACGTTTCAGACGTTAGTTCACGTTAACGTTAGCCAGCTACTGGTTTTCGTGTCAACTGGTCACCTTACCTTTTCGTTTTCCTCTCGGAGCCTGGCAACTCCGCCGAGATGCCCTATATTCATTTTACCTTTTTCAGCCATTGTCAACCCACGTGCACAACAGGAATATGTGGTGTTTTGTGACCCCAAAAACAAAGCTCAGGGGTTGTTGTGAGTCCTAAAGAAGTGTTTATGAATGCAGCAGCAGCTATTCCTGAGACCCGTTCTGCTTGTATTCATCAATGAGGCAGCGGTAATAATCCTCACTTTCGGAAGTGATACCATTTCACACTCTCATTTCAAGATTTCTGCATGCTTTTCCAAAAATATCCACGGTTTTAAGATCCAAAGATTAGCAAATATTCCCCGTCACTCGCGCTGCGACATGCACCTCGGTTCATCGCATGGGTCCAATGTCAAGAAGACAAAATAACACCGGAACTTCCGTTCAAAATATTCAAAATAAAACATGGCATTGGTATGTCGCTTTTAAGTAGGCTATATTAAAATACCAACATAGAATGAACAAAACACCAATGAATGAACCGAGGTAAACCTGTAATTGAATTGGTAAATTAACAACAACAAAAAAGTTTTTTTTGGGTCCCTATAGGGGTCTGAGGGCAGTTGACAATCAAGACTAGCGTAAAAGTATGGAAATATTGTCAGCAAAATGTCACAAAAATACTCATCATAAGGAATGGTAGTGTTAAATTATTGCTTTATTGTTGTATTTGTATGTTGTATTGCGTGGTACATTGTATTGTTGCATTTCATCCTTTGTCATCATTGTTTATGAAAATGAAGAATTATGCTGAACTATGTCTGTCCCAGCTAATCCTCCTTGCACGCTTAATGTTAGATTTCTATCCAAAAAGACATGTTAAAAATGTTAATGACATCATTACTGGTCATCACAAACTAGAGTATATCTTAAAAAAATAATAATTATAATCTAAAATCACTATTGATTTTGACAGCATTATAATTTCGATTTCAATATTTATGTAGATGACAGCAACAACTCAGAATCAGATACAAAACATGTTTCATAAGTTTACTGGAATCTTTTGATTTTTTTGACTATCTTTTGACTATGCATACAAAGGGTGACACTCTTGACCTTGTCTTTTCCAAAGGTCTTGATGTTCTAATAACAGCTCCTATATGTTGCTATTTCCAATCATTATTGCATATTTTTTGATTACATGTGCTCCGTTGAACAGATGAATATGGCTAGATTCATTAATAGTTGCATTGATGCTGACACTGCAGTGTTAATTCTTTGAGTTCATTTAAATGCATTCTTGGGTAGTTTAATAATAGTGTGTTGTTTTATAAATTAAGACAGTTTTGTGTGCATGCAAACTGTTATTGTGCAGCATAACTGTCAAATGAATGCAGTTGGGTAAACGGTACATTTCAATCTGAAATGTAGTGGAGTAGAAGGATAATGTAGCATAAGATGGATACATTCACGTAAAAAACAAGCATCTCTAAACATCTCTCTTTCTTTAGTCCCGTTTAATACTTTTATTTTGAAGACAAAACATTGCATTTTCCGTTTTTTAGCCATATGAAGTCGCAGCTGTTCCTCTGTGTCTCCCAGTGTACTCTGGGTAAATGAAGGATGTTTGCACAAATGTAAACAGTCGACATAAATGCCTAGCAAGCTAAAAATCCTGCAGCACTGACCAACACACAGTAAAATAGTGACGAGCGCAACCACTGTCAGAGATGTATCTATAGATACATCTTATAGATAAGAAAAGGAGCTGTTTGGTCGCCTGTAGGCTTCCTGCACACACAGATATAACATTTAAAAACACACACGTATTCACATAATAGCCCACATAGTTATCAGTAGATATAGCCTTAGTTAGCTCAGACAGGTCAGTTGTGATAAACAAGTTAGGTTTCAGAAAATGAATAGGAAAATCCTCCCATGGTTCCAGCCCCCTTGTTGTTAGACGCTCATTGGCTGTTTTTGTTGCCTTTAATTGCTGTCGGAAATATCAAAGAACCTGGCATAATAGCAAAAACAAATGATGCACTGTGAATCAAGAACCCCTTCAAAACATAATCCATAATTGACCTCTTATGTTCGGTATGGGAACGAGATGTCCCTTAATTTGTCCATTCATTTGAAAAGTCATACCACTTGAAAAGCCTTTACTATAAGAAGTTATAAGGGATAAGCAACTTTCCCCAAAAATTACACATTAATCTGAGATATTTGACAAGTAGGCTACATTTCCATTATCAATTTAACTCCTAATAACCCCCTTTAGTCACAAAGCCTTTAATTAACAAATGTATCCTGAATTATGAGTTTAAGATATTATTAATAATTAGGCCTTTTATAATAATTCAAATAATTAAATTTGCTGTGTTATACTATTACGGTAGAATAACAGAATAATATCCTTATTCTCTACTTTGTCTAAATTTTTTTTCTGTAATTATGTGATGAGCATTTTCAGTGACTTACTGACCTAACTAACCTAAAACTTGTATCTTTGGTTGTTTTCATACACTGGTTGTTTTCCTATCAAAATGCAGGGAATTCTATATGGGGATTGGCCGAATGTTCCTGAACGCACCATTTGTGTTGTTCCCATCAGGCATTGCGGCCATAGTCAGCTCAGAAATTAAAGAGTAACCGGCTAATCAGAAAAATAGTTGATACATCATAATAACATTATAACAACAGCCATACAGATATTGATGAGGATTTCACAACACAGCAAGGTAAGCCTATAATGTTTACTGTGATTATTACAGCAGGCTTGGCCGAATGGCTAATGTTTTGTTGAAATGGGCTGTGGATGCTACAATGAAACGTTAACCTTTGCCTTTTATGAAGATTTCTGATGTAATCAGAGCTATCACACTACTATATTGGTATCTGTCAATGATTTCTTTAGAACATTTCTATGTGCCACAATATTCAATACACGCAGGACCATGTTTAGTCTTCTATGTTTGAAATTCTTTAGTGTATGTCAGTGTCTGATGGGATTTTCTAAATTGTTGATTTGTGAATAGCCAACAACAAATACTTGTATTTTAACTATTCTAACTTGGCAGTATTTTCCCGATTTCTTATTCTATGCTTATTGTTAGATTTTTAAGCGTCTTACAGTTATACTTTCTGTAATGTCTCCTAAAAGTATATAACTCTGATCCACAGTATGAGTCATCGAATTGATGATGTCATGAAGCTGTGTTCAGAGTTATCTGCCAATCAGCAAATCCAGACCACGGTGAAAGGCTCAGGGAAGGGAGCAGCAGCAGCTGGTGGACTGGCCTTCGCTGGAGGGTTAGTTGGGGGCCCTCTTGGTATTGCAGTGGGTAAGTGGGATCTAACTTACAGAAATATACAAAATGTACAGTATATGTTATGTACAATCATAATTCAACAAATTTCAAACCCTCTTCCCCTGTAGGCGGTGCTGTTGGAGGCCTGCTGGGCTGCTGGCTGACCAGTGGACAATTCAAACCGCTGCCTCAGATCATCATGGAGCTCAGTCCTCAGCAGCAGCAGAAGCTTTACGATGATCTTATGGTCGTCCTGGGAGACGTTCAGTGGACAGATTTGGCTCAGCTAACTGCTCTGGTGATGGGCAACGCCACCTTGAAGCAGCAACTTACAGCCGCCCTTCTCGGGTATATTTCCAAGGAGCTCCAGGCGGAGGTGCACTACGTGGATTAGTGTCTGTGGAAAAACTGGGATAACCTGACTCAGGGGCGCACGTGCTCAGGAGGACGGAGTCTTTGAAAAATAATGTGAACTGGTGTTATGAAGTTGGAGAGACTTTTTTCATCAAATGTCAAATCACATTTTGTAAAATTGCACAGATATCACAGTCCTGGCAACAGGTTAGACTGGGTAACATGAGGTTAGCAAATGACTGGATTAATTTATTATGTGAGGTGCACCCATCAGTTGAAGGAATTATTTATTCATTAAGCCTTTGATGATCCTGATAATCATGGTTCAGATACAAAGATTTCAATTCTATGGATTATGCACTTAACTGTACAGTGTGGAATGTTTTTGATTTGATAATTTATTAAGTTTAAGACTAGGAATTGACCAGTATATGTGCACAGTATATTATATTTAAATGATTTCATGAATAAAAAAAAAAGGCTTGTGTATTTCTCTGGTTCAGTTTTCCACAGCACACTTATTCATCAGGATTACATCCATCTGTGATTCGAGTGTGAAACGATAGTGCTTTAAATTACTTGGCAGTTCACTCTTTGCTGCTGAAATTACTGGTATAAAATTGTCATCTTTTCCGACACAAACCCATTAAAGTAACAAAAGGGCCCTTTGACTTTCTTAAGAGTCATATCGAGGCTAAGACTTTCCCGATTCAAAAAAATTTAAATAACAATGGAATAAGAAAAACCTATAGAGATAAAGTACTTTATTAATCCCAATATAAAAATGAAATTAATCAAAGACATTAAACTAAATGATGCAGAACAATGTAAGAAAAAAAACTGACTTTTTACGAGTGAAAAGATGCAATAACTCATTCATAGAGTTGGAAATATGTCTTTATTAGTAACTACACATATTTTATTGCACCCTCAACACTCACACGGAGCCATCAAAAAAAAATACATATTACATAGAGGAACTGAGATAGAGCTCCAGTATTTATCCCACCAAGAGTGTGTCCTCATCAGGGAATACATAGTAGGGAACCTCCAGGTTAAGAGGCGCTGGTCCCTTTCTTATTCTTCCTGAAGCATCGTAGTGGGAGCCGTGGCAGGGACAGTAGTAGCCTCCGAAGTCTCCAGCGTTGGCGATGGGCACACAACCCAGATGGGTGCACACACCGAGGACGACCATCCACTTGGGGTTAATCACTCTATCCTTGTCATGCTGGGGGTCACGCAGCTCCGACATATTCACACCCTCCTCTGTGGCGATTTCCTTCTCTGTGCGGTGGCGGACAAACAGGGGCTTTCCTCTCCACTTGAAGGTCATGTTTTTGCCTTCAGGGATCTCACTGAGCTTGATCTCAATCTGGGATAGGGCCAGGACATCTGCTGTCGCACTCATTGAGGAGAGAAACTGGGTGACCACGGTTTTGGCTGCATACACACCAACCACAGTGGTCGCTCCAGTGAAAAGGTAAGAGAACGACCTTCTTGCGTCACTGCTGTCCTGGGAGGACTTGTTGGGGTCGGTAACCTCGGGGCGACGGTAGTCTGTAAAGTCAGGAATCTTGATATCGGTGTGGGCAAGGCGGATCCCCCCAGCAGCTGGAAATGAGACATAAGATGCAGTTTTTAAAAAGGTCCCATGGCATGAAAATTTCACTTTATGATATTTAACATTAATATGCGTTCCCCCAGCCTGCCTATGGTCCCCCAGTGGCTAGAAATGGCGATAGGTGTAAACCGGGCCCTGGGTATCCTGCTCTACCTTTGAGAAAATGAAAGCTCAGATGGGCCAATCTGGATTCTGACCTCATAAGGAGCAAGGTTACCTCCCCTTTCTCTGCTTTGCCCGCCCAGAGAATTTGGCCCACCCATGAGAGAGAGACATCATGGCTTTCAAAAGAGCAAAGTGGCAGTTGGTCAAAGCCACACCCCCACCCTCCACCTTGCCCCCCCTCTCTCCTCCTCAATAGCTACAGACACAGAAATGGCACATACTAAGGAAAGCTCATTGTGGGACTGACTCTAGTTGCTGTAATTCTGCACCAAGGCTGAATTTTGGGAAAGAGACTTCAGATACAGTATTGGGGGACCACTAAGGTCTATATAAAAGAGACTTCAGATACAGTATTAGGGGACCACTAAGCCTTATAGAAAAGCATCCAAAGAGCACCATGTCATGGGACCTTTAAAGACAAAAACAGCAGATGGATTGTAAAATATACAGCATCTTACAAAAACATTTAAAAGTAATGCATTTCTCTTTCACACCGTGTCCTCCTATAGGTTTAATTAATAGAAGATCTAATAATAAACCACACAAACTAAATGATTTCTGTTGCATTAATGTGACCTTGGAAATTGGATCACTTCACTTTAAAAATGGTAAAGACATTTTAAAAATTCTAATTTGGGATTAAATTAATAATATGCAGTATAATACTGGTTATACTGTATCCATACGCATTGCCGTTCGATTACTGAAACCAAAGACACCATTTTAATTACAATATCATACCAGTCAAGGATATGAACTTTCCCTTACATGGGCTACAATACAGCACATCAGATCAGGTCTAAACTGGATCTATAAATCATGACACTGTCAGTGTCGCTGCTAACAATTGTCGATTGATCTGATTATTTTTGTTTTCGAATAAGCCAATTAAAGTTGACATTGTTAAATTGCCTGTTGTCCGTCCAGTCCAAAAACCGAAGATTTTAGTTTGCTATCACTGAAAACCAGCAAATATTTACATTGATAAGCTGGAGCCAGTGAATATTCGATGTTTTCTGTCGATCACAATTAGTAATAAGTCAGTAAGTCCAGTTTTTGTGTTATGACGCAGTTCAATAAACTGCAAGGATTGCCACACACATCCATCTTTCACCCCCCCCCCGCCCCCCTTCCCTTACCAGCAGCAGGCGCCAAGTCCTTCGCTCCAGGTTTCACCAGGCTTTTAACTGCGTGTTTTGTTGAATGCAAGTAAGGGGCAAGAGCCCCGGACCGGGCGGCCACGGACATCATGTCTGCTCAAAATAAGAGATCCCCACACCGCAGCTGGGGGACAAGTTCTTCTTGTGTACAAACTTCACGTGCATTGATGCTGCTTTACCTGAAACAACCCCGCCTTTAAAACGTACGGTCTGACCAAAGCGCTCCTTTCCTAATATATCGCGTTTTTACATAGTTTTGAGGTTATTATTCATGCTAGAATCACACTTTATAGATTCAGTGTTGATATATGGCGATAGTTAGATATACAAGGGTAGAAACCATACATTCATACATAAAGACTAATTTAGTCCAGGCATTATCCTAAGTCAGCTGTGTCCAGGGGTCCTCGTGATGTAAACAAGGGTCCTCTCACAAAATAAGGAGAGCTAGCTACACAATGGTAACGTGAGACATAAGGAAAAGAAAAATGAAAATACCCAAAAGAAAACTATTCCTTCTAATTATTTTTGCGTATGTGGCTTTTTCACTCTATGCTGCATACAATGTCTTCTTTAGCACCAAAGTAATCTCCCGCGTTCACAGGGTGGTAAAGAAGGAGTCTGGAGCACTCTCGGGTAATTTCCCTGGGAATAACCGTAATCTTCCGACTGCAAATAAACTGCCTGACATTTTCATAAATCGACAGTTAGAAACTTTTTTTTTTTTATGATCGATGAATGAAAAGATGGATGGCAATTGTGTATTATGTTTGCAGGTGTCAGAGACGGCGGTGCTGTTGCTCCGTTTTTAGCAGGTGATTGGAATCCGTGGGAGGATGAGCAGGTGGACTACAACTCCGCTCTGACCAAAAAGAGGGAGGCCTTCAAACAGCACCTGGGTCGAATTGACAAGAACAAACCCAAAAGATACAGGGTACAAATCTGGGGGAAAGCTGCCATAGGTAAGGCACGGTATATGAGATGTCATTAATCTGTCAGAGCCTGCAGAGAAGGTCTGTGTTGTGATTTGGGTGTGAAAAGACAATACCGTGACTTTACAATGGCATCAATTTTCATTTGCATTATAAAAATGTTTCCCCTTATATTGAATTAAATAAAATCAGTAAATTTATTTTTTCAAGTCTTGTGATTGGTGATTTAGTTTGACTTCTGGTTGTTATACTTTTTAAAACAATATACCTTTTTTTAATTTTCCATTTCAAATTTGTCATGTAGTCATACATACAGTTATACAGTGGAACATAATGTTATTTCTCACTTAAGACGAGGTGCAAGGAATACAGGAATTGGTCAATAAGAAATGGACAAGTCTGAGTGTTATGTATAAAAGAATACAGAATCCAACTGCATATCATTTAAAAACTTCAGAAATAACTACAGACTTAGAGTAGTTTGATGAAAACATGCAGAGACCCTAAGGGAAAAATAGCTCTGGAAGCTGTCTCCTTATGTTATAGCCCCTGCAGCATTGCCATCATTCCTAACTCACATTGTGCAGCCATGCATTCTTAAACTTCACAAATGATCGGAGCAACCAAAATACTTTAAACATTTGCTATGTGGATGTGGAGAAGTTGAAAATAAATGATTATTGAAATGTATTCAAATTCATAATTACATGTCTTAAAAGTAGTAGTTTCCTAAATGTATTAACAATTTGATAATTTGGATGTTATTAATACATTACAGTTGCAATGTTGTTGCAGAGGGCTGGAAGATACTTTGGTGATCAAGCTGAACAGTGTTTGGAGAGGGAAAATTGTACTTTAAACAATAAAAAAGCTAAATGAATATAAAAATGTAATAAATGTTAATAAGCGGAATGTGTAAGAGATATTGAGTGTCTTCTTGTCCAGAATTAAAATATTGATCTACAATTCTTTTTGTAGCGCAAAATCATATTGGTTGTAGCTCAGAGTGTAAATAAAATAAAGTCAACCAGATTTTAAAGAGCAAATAACAGAGGAACAAACACCAAATGAAGCTGTAGCTCAAACATGTTTTGATGGATTTTAAATAATCTCTCTAATACATAATTCTTTCTTACTTTAAACTAAATTCTTGCATGACAAAGAGGAATACAACTGATGTTTCCTGTGAGAAAATGACATTGTTCTATTTATCATTTGGAATAAACCCCCCTTTGCTGGATACTTCATTTAATTTAGTTCACAGACATAGATGTAGATAAAAAAACTATATAAAACTGATTTTGCTCTGCTGCGGAAGTCAGACATTAGAACAACATAATGGCACTGCACACGTTGACGTTTTAACTTCAGGTAGCACAATGCATTGAACCCTTCTTTGCTCCTCAGGGATTTACCTTTGGGAACATATTTTAGAGGGACCCCTCAACCCTACTGACAAGATCGCACAATGGAGAGAAGGAGAGCTGCAGTCAGGAAAGATTGATTTCAGGTAACAAGTCAGAAATGCGATACTGCCAAACCCAAGCATGTATTCTGCTTTTGTGACTCTGCGAAATGCACCACATAATAACTCCTTAATGAGACAGAACTATTAAATTGACTCGTTCTCCCCCTCCACTCTTGCCTCTTCATCTTTAGTTTCTACACAGGTCCTGCTGTGGTCCAGGGCCATGTCCCTCTGGATATGCACAGCCTGGTGCTGGTTCTGAACGGCCGCGAGCAGCAGAAGGTCTCTTACTCTACACGGTGGCTGGAGCACGTCCAATCTCTGGTACAGTCCCACACAGTGTCCCATGTGGCTGTGGTCCTGCTGGGCAACGAGCACTGCAACAACAACTTCATTGCCCCTTACTTAAAGAGAAATGGTGGCTTTGTGGAACTGCTGTTTCTAGTGTACGACAGCCCCTGGGTCAACGACAAGGATGTCTTCCAGTGGCCTCTTGGTGTCGCTACGTATGCTATTTCTTACTAGTCCTACGCGTGCGTGTGTGTGTGTGTGCGTGCGTGGGTGCCTGTGTGTGTACATCATTAGTGCTCAATATGAGTACATTAAACTGCGGGTTGTCTTTTTACATGAATAACGTCTAACATGTTGCTCTGTTTTGCTCGTCTCTGTGCAGATATAGACAGTTTCCTATGATCAGGCCAAATGCCCAACTGATTACCTCCAACAGGCCATACCTCTGCAATTTCCTAGGAACTGTTTACAAAAATTCCTCCAGAGAGACTCTCATGCAGGTGCTAAAACAGTCTGGTCTGGAAAAGGAATGCATCACCACTGCCAGGGATAAGTAAGTCATTGTTTAGGACTAATATGGAAGAGTAAAGCTTTTCTATTTTGTTTTAATGACTGTATTACTTGTATAGTGTCTTGTTTTAAAAAGACTGATTTTGAGAATATTAAAGGTGCTCTATAGGGCTGAAACGATTCTTCGAATAACTCGAATAATTCGATTACAAAAAATCCTCGATGCAAAATGACTTGCCTCGAAGCTTCGTTAAATCAATGTTACCAACGTTGTATCGCTGACGGACGGTGTTTCCGCACGATCATTATTACTGTCGCACACCAGACGCTGCTCAGTCTGCTGCTGGGCGACACAGAGCGTAAATAGCGAGGGGCTAGGAGAAGAGACAGGCTTGAGAAAACGACAGAAAGTGTCCAAAGTTTGGAATCAGTTCAAACGTAATTAAAACTAAAACTCTGTACAGTGTGTCTGCTGCAAAATCAAAATAGCTTAGCACGATAATAGCACGACGTCAGTGCTTTAGCATCTCAACAGAAAACATTTGAGTCTAACGTAATCCTCCATTCCACGAAGCGGACCCGACAAAAGTAAATCGTCGTATGGACGATGAAACTACACCAAACACAACGTCTACCAAAAACAAAGACAAGAAAATACGTAGTGGTGACCACGATCCGATCTAAAGAGCGGACGCGTTGACTATCCCTTCGGAAAAACAGCTGATTGTTGCGCATCTCTCTCTCTCTCTCTCTCTCTCTCTCTCTCTCTCTCTCTCTCTCCCTCCCTCCCTCCCCACGGAGAAACAGCTGATCAACGATCTAATAGCATAAGTGTAACAGAGCTGTGTGACATTATAATCAAATATATAAATAAAAATAGGTTTAGTATAACTAATATTTACATATAGGCCTACCGTATATACAGATCAGTCTCAGGTTGAAACTTGTAGTTCTGAAAGTTAAGTTGCACAACTTAATTTAATGTTTGTGTATGTTTAATGTATGCCTTAGTTTGAGGTTGATATCATTTGAAAAAAAAATTCTTTAAAAACAATGTAATTTGGCACTTAAATGCACTTAATATGTTTAGTTTTTTGAGAGATGATATTGTAAGCAATGTAGACAATACAAATGTAGCTTTTTTTCCGAAAATGTTGCTTTTTTCCGTGGTTTTGGTTGTTTAAAAAACGCAAAAAAAAAGAAGAAATTAATAGGAAAAATAAAGTGCTAGATTAATCGATTACAAAAAGAATCGATAGCTGCAGCCCTAAGGCTCTAAGCAATGTCACGCGTTTTTTAGGCTACAACATTGTTTGTCACATACAGCAAACATCTCCTCGCTATCCGCTAGCTGCCTTTCCCCTGAACACGCTGTAAAAAAACAAACTGGCCAACCTGCACCACACAACATAACAGAGTTCCAGCGTTCCAGCCAATAACCGACAACAAGGATTTGGGGGTGGGGGTTGAGGGGGGGTTAGTGCGCGGAAGCACCGTGGATGTATTAAGCACGGAAGGGAGGGAGAGGGAACGGGATGAGGAGGAGGGAGGGGCGCGCTAGCCTCGTTTTGTTTGAAAATATCTTGATTGTCAACAAGAAGTGCCGTCACCCAACATCGCTTAGAGCACCTTTTAATATCAACATTGTAATAAATTTCATGTTAGTTTAACTTGGAAATGCAAGTTCCCCTGCTGCTTTGAACATCGATGTTCACTCAACTTGAAGACTGCCTTTGTTTCAACTTAGAAATTAAAGTTAATGATGTTGATGTAACTACAGTGTTCTAGTTTTGTTAAAGTTGTTCTTTTAGTTGATTTAACTTTGTATTACTTGGTTTAACTTCATACTTTAAGTTAAAACAAATAATTTATTTTCTTTAATAATGAAAGAAACCTTCCTTGCCTAGTATAACAGACATACTTTTCTGCTTTATTTCAACTCACAGTTTCAAGTTAAAACAACATAACCACATTTATAGCGGAGATAGCGTGGGTGCTTGGGCGGGGCCGCCCCGGGGTCCCGTGCGAAATGGCAGCCTCTCTGCTGATCTTGCGTCACTTGACATGGCCACTAGTGAAGTGACACACCGCAGATTAACGGCTGAAGGAAGCCTATTCCTGCTCATCGTCTAACACCTTAATCCTCCACCTCTTCTTATCAAACGTAACATTCACTTAACTCATGGTTACAAATGTAAACCAGCACAACAATTACCAAGCAACAAAACATTACATTCTAAACACACGTTTAATAAACGAAATTCATAAAGTACATTTGTATTTCGAACAAACTGCAAACTTTTCAGCAAATTTTAACACAACTCTATTTACCGCCTTGCATCATGGGAATTGGCCAGCCAATGAACAAATTGCAGTCCTGACTGCAGTACGCAGATCGGGGTTGGGCTAAATGTGGGCGGAGCTAAACGTTTGACATTTGAAAAGAACTTTCCATTTCAATTTGAGAAGAGTGAAATTCACAAGTTGTTGACAGGTACTCCCTGCGCCGGGCACCAGTGCTTTCTTGTTTGCCACAACACGTGTTATATTTTAGTAGAAATTTGAATAGGCTACATCACTTATCGGCGGTGTATAATTAATTTATTGTGTCCATGCTTTAACTTTGCCGTGGAAGAAGACAGGTTATTTTAAACTCGAAAGGCAGCTCTTTTATGTTGCAACACACACACTTACATACCCAAGTTCAATCAACACATACATTTTTTTAAATAGTCAACCCAATGAATAAATGCAAGTTTAACTTTCAAAAACTCATAAAGTTGAGTTCAAAATCCACAACTTGTATAAGCTCGTTCAGTTAAAAATAAGAAATAAGTGGACATAACTAAATGGGTCTGTAATATTTTACAGTGAAGACCTTCTCACTGAGACCTTCCTATTGTATGTAACCTATTTTTGTTAATAGGCATCGGGGTTCTAACACTTACTGAGGCATCTAATTTAAGGGCTTTGAAACTATTTTCAAGGTCTTGTGGGGTGAAAGTAGAGTAAATTTCAGGGACTGACATGCCATTAATTATAATTAGACACCACAGAGGCTAAAGAGGTTAAACCTTATATTATTAAACTGAACTTTAGAATGCATTTTTGCACAGAAAGAGGACTATACGTTTGTCCCCCGTCACTTATTATTATTATTAGAATTGTTACGTAAATGTGAGCAGTTTGCAAACTTTACCCACATTTTACGGCTGCTGCTCACACAGAGAGCTGTGGTTAGTCTTTTTTCTTTGACCAGGCTTCACTCCTGTATGTGGTACATAATGCAGTTTAAGATGAGTTTTTCTCAATTAATAATGTCAGGGAACCCTGCTGTTATCGGTAGCTAGATTTATGTTTGGACGTTTTCAATGTAGAATTTCTCATTGTCTCATTGGAACAGTACTGCGATATACTGTATTTTGCATATTTCTTACATGTATTCCCTGCCTCAGGTGGCTCCCTCAGGAGACAGCAGACAGCCTGAGACGCTATCAGACAGCTCTGGCCGAGAGCGAGCTCACTCTCTGCCCAGTTGGAGTCAACACCGAGTGCTACCGCATCTACGAGGCCTGCTCGTATGGCTCAGTGCCAGTGGTGGAAGATGTACTGACACCTGGGACTTGCGCGGCAGGGCCCAGCTCCCCACTGCGCCTGCTCAAAGCTGCAGGAGCACCCTTCATCTTCATCAGCGATTGGAAGGAGCTGCCGGCCATCTTGGAGAGGGAGAGAGGGATGAGCCAGGAGCAGAGGGTGGACAGGAGGAGGAGGCTGCTGGAGTGGTACGCCAGCTTCCGTCAGCAGATGAAGGAGAGGTTCACCGAGGTCATCGAGGAGACTTTCTTCAAGAGCGCTGGCCCGTTGTTCTTAACTGACAAACATTTAAAAGCTATACAGGGGTAGACGTTCAATATCGGTTTAATTTATTTGTGGAGAAATGTGACCTACTACTGGTGTTGTGAACCTGCTGATGTTCAGTGTAATATTCCTGTGCGGGTTATTATAAAACCATTTATGTATGTTGTAAAGCTGTCATTACTAGTCAGTAAAGGGGCCCTTTTGACATTACTGTGTATTTATCATCTTAATGTTTACAATGGTGGAATGTCCAGGCGTTTAGAAATACTAAATGATAAACTACCTTTTTTGTAATCCTTATATTCATTTAAATTTTATATCCGTTTGTACGCACTTAATATTGTGAAAAACAAAAAACAAACACTAAACATAAGGAGTAGAATGGGATGATAGGATAGTTTGTATGCCTTGTTTGAAAATGGTAGTTAGAGCTATTATTTTGTATTGTGAGCGACTTGAAAAATGTGTGTTGTTGCTGTGGCATGTGTCACTTTTCTGATCAAAACATGACAAAGTAACTTTTTCTTATTTATTTCAGTGGTGTGCTGCATGGATTTCTTTTAGACAGTGCAAAGAAAATAAATTAGTGTTGTCCTGAGGAGAAATGTGTGGATGTGCTTGTCCTGGGCTTTTATTTTCCCTGCAGATGGCGCTGTGGACCAGTTAATTTTCAGTGGCCACAATGATCTCAGTTGAAATGTAAGGCAAAAGTTTTTGAAGTCGGACCAAATTAAAAGGGAACAACTTTCAACTTAACTAAATCAACACAGATCAGGTAATAATGGTGCAAAAGAATGGTGGCTTGGTATCTGCAAAGTTTGTTAAACTTATACTAAGACAAATGTATTTGCTATGTATTTTACTATTTATTGTCTGTTTGGAATATTCAATGAAAAACTTCTTAATAAAATGCATGTATTATATATTACCTTTATTACCTAAGAGCTTACTTGTATATGAGTGCATGGGTGTAGCTAGGAAATACAGGCCCCCTGAGTATATTTTAACTGGACGTTTTATGGGCCCTCTGCAGCTGTGGCTCCCTACTTATTGCTGTATCCATTCATTTGAAAAATATGTTCTGGCTATGAGATCTTTCTTTGGATTAAATAAGGGCAAAGGTAAAAGTAATTGCAAATCCTTAATGACATGATGTGAATTGAGTTGAAATGCCACATGCCTGGGGATTTGTTAAGAAATAGAAACACTTTAATGGCTTTCATTACAAATAATACGAAATTCAGAAGTATAAATTGCAGAAGTCTTTTTTTCATAGGTGTATTATAACGCTTTAGTTACACTGAATGTTATATTCTGTTCCAACAGCTGACTAATATGGACAAATAATAATAATAATAAAAAAAGCCTTAAGATTTTGGAGAAGAGTGTCAGTCCTGGTGTCCACAGATCCCTCCTCCCTCTCCTTGCCTGGCTCCAGCTGCTGTGTGTGTGCTGCAGTCGGCCTGCCCTGTCTGCCTCAGAGCCTGCTGGGAGTTGGGGGGAGAAACCGTCGAGGGAGAGCGAGCAAGGGGGTGAAGTGTGTGTGTTTGTGTGTGTGTGTGCGTGCAAGTCCTAAACTGGAAACCACTACCAAAAAGCACACACGCAAGATTCCCATCGACTTGAAAGCCCCACGGACGGGTTGTGTTGGCACTCCTTTACAACTAGCTGTGAAAACCCGCCACGGAGAGCCTGAAACTTGCGCGATTGTTTTTCTTTTTTTTTCTTCTTCTTCTTCTGTGGTAGCGGCTATGGAAAGCGGCAGTGCTGTTGCGCCGTGCCGACCGCTCTGATACTTGAGCGGATTCATTGGTTGGAGCAGCATTGCGCATTGGACCCGCTTGTCTATCTACCGCTTATCCAGAGGTTAGAGGAACAATGAAGAACTAACGTCAACGTTTTCTTCTCGCTCCAAGTCGAGCTCGTTGCAGACTTAAATCCTTTCAAAGTGTCATTTTTTTTTTGGTCTCGCGCCTCTTCTTTCCCTCGCGTTCGTTTTCCTCGTCCTGTGTGGGATGCGTAGGCTGCTCTAGGATCCCGCTTGTTGACACACTGTTTTTTTTTTAAAAAGAAGTTTACAACAAGCTTCGGACACAAGAAGACAGAAAATGTCCACCCCGAGGTTCAAAAAGGATAAAGAAATCATCGCGGATTACGAGAGTCAAGTCAAAGGTAAGGGAGAGTGAATATGTTTCGCTGGGAAATGCTTGTTGACTGATTGGGAGCAGGCTAACGTTAGTTCACCACTACCTGCGTATCATAGCTAGTGATGTGGTGTGTTACATTTAAAAAAATAAATAAAAAAGTTGCTAAAACGTAACCTGTTTTACGGCAAGGCAAACAGTCACATTTTTTTAACCAGAACATCTAACGTCAATCTTTATATAACTTTAAAGTTAAATTTCTTTTTTGTAAAGTTACTTACAGGCCTAGTACAATGTAATGGCATTTATGTCAACTTTACAAGGGTGTGAACTTAATTAGCAAAATAAAAAGATTGCTCATTGTGTTCAAGAGTGGCTTTTAGTCTTTTTTGTTTTGCATCCGAAGAGCCAAGGAAAGTGCTCACAATAGATTCACCATTAGCTCAAAGTAGAGATCAATATCTTTCACAGATATAGCGTATCAAGCAATCTGTTATGTTGCATGTCCAATCGGGTTACAGTCTTTTATCTGCCTTCATGGTCTGGTGCATTTTATTATGCTGATGTGTTTAACAACCTGTTACTATCAGGAGTTGGTGTGAGACTATGTAGTAACCGCACTTTTCCCACAGCACTTAAAGCATGATCATGCAACTGAAGACAGGAGGAGCACATGTTCAGACAAGAACACCCGTATTATAGATTCGGTGTGTTGCTCAGGGGCACTTCAGAAGATGCGGTTGCTTGTGCCATTTGTTACTATTCTCTGGCCCTCTCTGTTTCCCCCTGAATGTCAAAAGCCTCACTCCTATAAGCATACAACCGCTATTTGCCCTGATTTAGTGTGTGTGGTTTAGAGGTCTGCAAGATGCCATAATGATGCCACCCAAACTTATCTTGTATCCTGTCTCCTTCAAACCCCCTCCCACCCCACCCTACACCCCCATGCATGCAGAGCAGAGTTAGGTTATTCCCAGATAGACCAGCACAGGAAAGAGGCAGTTGCTGCTCCAGGGTAACCATGGGGATTTGGCCTCCAGCCAACCAGCTCTGTTCTTCAGCGCTGTTAGGTTAGCATGCTGAAATACCACCTATTCATGTCCCCATATATAACCTTAAATCCAGAGAAAGGGGGGAAGGTTAGCGGGGGTCGGGGGGGCTAGTGAAGAGAAGGGACCAAGACCTTAGGAATTACAAGATTGCAAGTGGTTGAGCACAAGCTCTCATTTGCAAGGAATGTTTCAGCACCCTTTTTTTCTCCCTGTGAGGATGACTAAGGGCTTTCCGCCTATAATAGAGGATGATGCACAGTCATAGGGGATGCTAAACAAGAGATGACGAAGCCTCCCGATTGTCATGCACAACCCAGCGGGGTAACAACAACAACAACAACCTGACGCTGCTGAGAATTAGCCGTTGCTAGATGGGACCACCGGAGCCTCAGTAAATCAGCGTTACGGTTTATTGTTTTGTTGAAGATGCAGAATTCAATTCTGAGGGTAACGCACTGAGTCTTGTCATTCATTGTAAATATTCCGGTGAGGTTATTTTTTTTATCCTCACAGGTGGTGTCTTTTTTTGCAAAATGTACTGCACTTTGTTCTTTTTGCATTGCAAATAGCTTTATGTGTGTATTTCATTTGAGAGTTGCTTTATTTAATCATCATCATTAAATAAAGTTTTTGGACAAAGACAGTTTTGAGGGTGTATTAGGATCATCCGTTCTGTCTTTATATGAACTCGACTCACTGCAGTTAGCCATGGAGATACATTTATGTTACACATTTTCATGCATAGTCAAACATGCTGTATCATCTCTACAAAACCTATATGTTTGTGGTTGTTGTCAAGCTTGTTGTTGTTTTTGCTCTGGAAAAATAGCTGCCAGGCTTGTCAGGATTAGAGTAGTTAGCAGTTGAAGAAAATGCATTCAGTCAACATTAAGTATTCTGTTTTAGAGCGGCTCCTGATTTTTCGCAGCTGCAAAGCGTTTTATGAGTTAAGAGTTTGCAGTGATAATGAGTGGGATCACATCTGCAGTGTAGCTGTGATAGCTAGAGGCAGATTCTGGCGAACTGACATTGATTACTCAAGAAGTAGAACAACAGGCAGCGCGGAAAACAGCCGGAGCTCATGTTTGATCCTTTGGCCTGCATCCTTTCTGTCTCACAGTTTGAATATTTGTTTTTAATTCTCACAATATTTCAACAAATATCTGGCTGCCAGTTTTGGCTCGTCTTACATGACCACTCTTTGATCTATAGTCTGAAGCCCTCTGTCCCAGTTTCGACAAATAACACTGTGGTCGTCTGCCGTCATCCAGTTATTCAGCAGCTATGCAGATTTACACCAACAATTCCCCTTTTCTTTTGAGAATCATCATTTCAAAGTCATGGCAGCATCACTGTTTGGAGTGGCGTTGTTATTCAAGGAAGTAGATTAGGTATTTAATGTAGTTTTCTATGGTGACTGTGTGTCTGAAAGCCTCCCTACGATGGCTCACACAACTGTTCTCAAGCCAGACTTGTCATTCAGCTGACATTCACTTCTTAAGTACCTCCAAACAGCTTTTTTTTAAACTCCCACAGATGAAATGAAAATGCATGGCATTCTGGCAATTCAAGGAAATTCTTATTTAATTGAAAAAGCTCTGGAGCATTGGGATTTAATTTTTGCTGATTGCTAAAATCAGCATCTACATCAAGACTCGGCTTGTTTTGGAAAAACAAAAACGTTAAGAAGATTGGGTTAAGACAGTGGAATTTGTTTGTGCTTTATGGAGCACATCGGTTGCAGTCAATTTAAGTCATTTAATGCAGACTAAAGGGAGGTTGTGGGTACATTGGTATTCTCTGTGGGCCTCTGGTGGATCAGGGCATAGCAGCCTTGCCGTGTTTTCTCTTGGGCAAAAGGTTTGGTTTCATGTCAGGTTGTGGCTTGCTGCTTGTGGCACCGGGGGAGGGCTGACTGCGCGCATGGCAGGACCCCTTGAGCCTCTGTCAGGGGGTCCTCTCCCAGATCATCATAAAGGCTGCCCCCCTTTGACCTGCCTTCACTGCTGTTTGAAATCAGAGCCCTGCCCCTCTGCATACTCAAAGAAAGTGGTCTGCCCATGTTTGTATGCATGGGGATTAAAGGCAGGAAACTGCTCGGGGGTGGGGTGGTCTTAGTTATCTTTCAAATTAAAAGGATTTGTCTTGTGGTTAAAAGTCCTTAGTTTATTTACATTATTAACAGTGGGAGTTCAGGTCACATCCAATTGCGTGGCAGAGGATGAGCATACATGTATCTGTTGATCACTGTCCATTACACAATCCAGATGTCACACATATGTGACATCTGGATCATGCAGAGTCACAGAATTGCATCCACCTCTCTGGCAGCAAGGAAATACCACTACTGAGTCTAATACAACATTGATGACTCTCAAATTATAGACATCATTTATCATCATTGAGGAACCTGATAAAGAAGATTATATCGTTTTTAAACAGTAATTTCCTCAGCCGGGATGCAAAACTCCACTGGACACGGCAGTTGTCGCAAATCGCTTGAATAATAACTTTACAATAATAATAGCTTCCTGTGCACGTAGGTAGTGGCATTATACAACAGCTATAATTCATTAGGGTCATGTGATAGGGGTGTGACTAGGGCTGGGCGATATGGAGAAAATCAGATATCACGATATTCTTGATCAAATACCTTGATGTTGGTATTGCGACATTGTTGTAGGGTTGACAATTGGTGCTTCAACAACATATCTTCACAATTCGATTTTAGATAAATAATCATCAATAATGTAGATATCTATGTGGATTAAATATACAGTACCAGTCAAACATTTTGGACACAGTGTGTTCAAAACCTTTGACTGGTACTGTATGTGGCCAAGTGGTAAAAGGCAAATAATAGAACAGCTAGAATAGTCTGGTAAGTTCAGAAGATTACGCTACTTTACTGTAATGCAGCCTTTGAAACCAGGTAAAGACAAAAGTTAAGCCATATTACGATATCCAAAATGTAAGACAACATCTATCTAGTCTGATATCACAATAGCCATAGAATATGAAAATATTGCCCAGCCCTAGGTGTGACCAATCAGGGACGGACACGTTGTGACTGATAAGACCCAGTCACGGAGTCAACGTATATGTGTCTGCGCCATCGTTTTCCAAAGATCTCCGTTTCTGCCCGCCCAGACTACAACGCAACCTCAGAGTTTTCAAATTAAAACTGGGTCAGCAGCGTTTCCAAATGTCTCAGTTTTTAGGAGCTCGCCGGAGAAACGCTGTAGTAGTGTGGACAACAGGCGTAAACGTAGCAAAAGATACGCGCTTAGTTTGGATGTGGATTGAGAGACTGCGTCTTAACAGCTTCTCAGAGGTGTTGATGGAGGTTAGAGGTTGCAAGACTAATGGAATGATCCTTATGCCCCTGGCGCACTTCTCCACAACCTCACACATCCATTCACACACTTACCATCTGTTACTGACCCTCCTTCTGTAACTCTGTGTGTGTTGTGTGTGTGTGTAGTGCGTTCTCACCCGGTGGTATGGCATGGGGTGTGACATTGGTGTGTGTTTGTGCATGAGAGCGTGCATTTGCATGGGCGGGTGAATGGTTATTGACATTACCATCTGTGGCCACTCACCCTTCTTTTTGCAGTTTTAATAAACTCTGAGCACAGGCAAGGCTTCACTTTCCCTGCTGTGCTTTTCATAAAAAAAAAAATCAAAAAAAAAAAAAAAAAAAAATTAGACCCCCCCCCCCCCCCCCCTAAAAAAAAAAAAAAAAAAAAAAAAGGGGGGGGGGAAACTCTCCACTTGTAACCCACACTGATTAATTCAATTTCTTCCCAGAAAGGATCAAATCGAAACCGCTGGAGCGTCACAGACTGAGGCTGTTCTACCTGTGAGTGAAGCATACAGAGACCGAGAACCGTTCTTTTGACAAAGTTGCTGCGCATGCCATATTCTGCTGCTAGTCTCCCCACCCGTCTCTGTAGGTGGTGTTGGACCATAGAGAAGAATCCCTGTGTGGGACTGAAGTGCCTGGTAATGAGCTGGATGAGATTCAGTGTGTAGCTCACTGCATTAGCTAATAGGAGGTACATGGTGTTAATGGAATTGACCCGTGTTTAGACAGTAAAACTGTAGAATTAAATATGAGGGGAGGGGGAGTGAAATAAATGACAGGGTTGAAGGGGGATTTTGGGAGGTTTTGGCAGCCTACTGGACAAGTTTAATTCCTTTGAACCACTGCTGGGGCCCAGCAGATGGACAGACAGGAAGGGCAGACAGACACAGTTTGACCATCAGGCCATGCTGCTGTCTGCCACCCAGTATATAGGGCTGGATTAAGGGGAAGGAGATTGGGGGATGGGAAGGGACGGTATGAGGTCAGTGGAGGAGTAAGTGAAGGCGGAGGTCATAAGCTCTGACTTGGTTGACTTGTTTTTAATCTGCTTCTGAGTGTGTTCAGCCCATTCATCTGCCGAAAGCCGTTAATGTTTTTAGCAGGGGCGAAAGGTTTTTAAGATGAGCACATACATGCTATAAGTGAAGTCTCTCACCAGTTTTCTTATTCCCTGCATTCACTTAAACATAGGTCTGGGCAGTATATCGATATTATATCGATATCGTGATATGAGAATTGATATCGTCTTAGATTTGGGATATTGTAATATCGTTATATGGCATAAGTGTTGCCTTTTCCTGGTTTTAAAGGCTGCATTACAGTAAAGTGATGTCATTTTATGAACTTACCAGACTGTTGTAACTGTTCTATTATTTGCCTTTACCCACTTAGTCATGATATCCACATTACTGATGATTATTTATCAAAAATCTCATTGTGTAAATATTTTGTGAAAGCACCGACAGTCAACACTGCAATATCGTTGCGGTATCGATATCGAGGTATTTGGTCAAAAATATCGTGATATTTGATTTTCTCCATATCGCCCAGCCCAATGTGACATTTACCACTTTGGCTTCCTCTTTTCTGTGTCAAAGCTTTGACTGACGACAATCTGTTCACACGCTGTGCCGTGGTGCTTGGCTCAGGTGTCCCAGTCTCATTAACCTTCTTGGAACTGAGTTTTTTCTTCTTCTTTTTTGGGGGCATTTTTAGGCCTTTATTGACAGGACAGCTGAAGAAATGAAAGGGGAGAGAGAGGGGGAATGACATGCAGCAAAGAGCCGCGGGTCGGAGTCAAACCCCAACCCGCTGCGTCGAGGAGTAAACCTCTATATATGGGCGCCCGCTCTACCAACTGAGCTATCCGGGCGACCTGAAGCTGAGGTTTACCAAGTCCTCTATCCACTCCCGCTGTCAAAGCTTCACTATGCTCAAGTTCTTATCTCAACTCTACTGTATATGGGACTGCTCCCGGTTACATTTACTTTGCGTTTATGGATAGGTGAATACTTTTTCCCTCAAACTCTCAATAAGCTGTCATACTTTGTAAAGAGCTTAAATATGTGATGTAAAGTAGTGAGTCATTAAATCATCAGATCAACTACTGATGTGCTCAGAGAGGAGTGTCATAAGTGAATGTCACACTGCTTTTACATCCACTCCACTAATTTGATTATGACCCAAGTAAGGCACTTCTCTGATGATTGCAACAGGCATGCTAACACTGTAATCAGGTTATCCTACTCACATTAAGGTTGAAGTTGTAGTAAACACAACTAGATTAACAACTGGCTTACTTGGCTTTCCTTTGAGTTACTAATGGCGTGTGTACAGCATAATCTTGAGTTACAGAGTTTTGGATTTGAAGAAATAGCTGCATGGCTAGCAGTGGTGGGAAAAAAGTAATGATTAAATTAAACACACTGAGAACATTTCGCCTTTACCCCACCTTTTTGTCCAAAATGAGACAAGGTTTTCTGTAATATTTTGACTTCATTAGAGCAGTGAGACATAAACAATCCAAAACCAAAAGTGATAAGAAATGCCATACGTAAAAACTAAAAGACGTCCAGTCTCTAATAACAACTAAAGTGCTGTATTCACCTTATCTGATCCTGGGCCTTCACTTGTGCCTGCATATCTCTCTACATTTTCTGCCCTCAGCGTGCGGGCTTTCCAGCTTTCCTGAAATAATGCAATCCAAAACAATGAAATGTTTGTCAGGAATGACAACTAAGCAGCTTTTATTGTGCTGACAAGTCAAGCCTTGTCTGTGTTCATCAGATGGCTTGTCCTATTTCCTGCACCTGACAAAGAAAAGCCTAATTCCTTTGGCGACTTGCTGTGAAAAAAAAATGCATGTTGTTATGTCATTCCCACTGTATGCTTAAGTAAGTATAGTAAATGTGTATCGATACATGCAGTATCTAAAAGTGTGCAATTTTGGCCAACTCCCCAGTCTTTCTGCAACACATGTTCACATTGGAAGAATGCTCCTTCAATTTCAATTTCCAATCCATGTTATTTTCTGCATAAATAATACAATTCTGAGCCAAAGTTATGACCGCAAGGCAGACCAAATCAATCCCTGTCCTGATTTCAACAATCCAACTTCTTTACCGATTACTTTTTATCCTCTGGGACTTCTATCTTCCTAGAGGTTGTCTTCTGAGGCGAGCTTAAAGTCCAGGCAGTGTATAACTCCCCCAACAAGCTTCTTTCAATTTTAAACACTATCACAACTTGTTGCAAATTTCATCACTTTTAAATGCAGCTATAAAGTCAGTAATTTCTGACCTCAGTAATAACACACGTACAAAAAAAAACAACCTCAAAGATTCTTTGGAGTGTAATAATAAAGGAGAGGAAAGTGTAAAGTTTCACACAATGTTTCTCCAAAACAATTCCTCTCTCCGCCCTCATTCGTAAACTCTCTTTCCCATCCACCGTTAACACTGACGAACAGACGTTTAATTTACTGATCGTGCGACTCCTCCCGGTCCCCTCCCCCCTCCCCCTCCCCTTTTCCCTCTCTTCTGCCTTGACCTTATGACCCAAGGCAAGCAGGTTTTGTGCTGGCTGCCTTCCTGTCAATAACCAGAGACCACCCCTTGAGGCACGACTGCCATGTTAGGGAGAAGTTTGAGGGAGGGGGAATTGTGTTATAAAACGAAGCGGTCAATGAAATGTCATCTTAAGGCTCCATCCCTTTTTGTGTCTGTAAGCCTGATTGATTATAGCTTAAAGCAAGGAAGGCAACCCTGTCTTTTATTTGAAAATATAATACAGTCTCGCTGCTGCGGACGTCCCAAAATGTCTACACCGTTTTCATGTGGTAACTTCCCCCTCTATCTCTGGTTCCCTCAATGCACTCGGTCTGTTTTTAGTAGCGCTGAGAGGAGTTGAGAAGAGTTTCCCATGGTCTTAACAATGAAGGCTCATTGTGGGTTGCAGCAGGAGGAGGCCCAAGCCGAGTGCGCAGCCATGGCTGGTGTCTGAGCAAGCCCAAGGCAGGTCTTGTGAGCTCTGGCCCGAACTCTCCTCCACTCTCCCCCCGATATGGAAACTGTAGCCACAGCTGCGGTTCCAGCCACGGATATGTGGGGTGCTTGGAAATGTATAAAAAAAAAAAAAAAAAAGAGCCATTTATGGATAAGGATCTGTCAGCCATGTTGCTCCACTGCTCATTATGTCCCACTGCCAGTGGTGATGCATGGAGAAAGTCTCAGTCTTCCTTTGGCTGCGTTACGTCCCTTCTCACTCGCTCAGCTTCTGGGCTTCAAAGAGTTTCTCCTTGGCCGATAGCTCGTATTAAACAGTACAATAAACTAAGGCTGAGTGATAAAGATGTGCTAACTATTTATAGTTTTCGTAATCTTTTGAAGCATTTGTGAAGCTTTTACATTCCCCGAGAACTCTCCGAGCTGCTATGCAACGTCGGTCAGCCGTTTCTATAAATAACACAATCATTTTATTGTCATGAGACCTCATGTCATGCGGTTATTACGCAATAGATGAAATAGCTTTCTTTGTATCTTCTTTTTGCCCATTGTATACAGTCCGATGAAAGAAACGAATCCAACTGAGTCATTAACTGTTTCTAGCACACACATGCGGGCGCACACACAGACACACACACACACACACACACACACACACACACACACACACACGCGGCAGACTAATTCATTTTAGAACTTGAGAAGTAAAAAGCTACTAACATGCAACTTATCTGGTATTTAGTTTCTGCCTGTCCTGCCCTTTGTCTCTTTCCTGTCACCGACCCCCTGCTGGCAGCCCTGGACAACTTGACCCTCTGGTCACCAAACCACTGACCTATGCTCCTTAACCTGAATCCTCAGACCACAGCTCTGCCAACTCTGTTCAACTTAATGGTGTGCCTGTCGTGCTGACAGCAGGGATCATGGATGCCCGTTGGCCATTCAAACCAATTATCAATGAGTACCGTATTTTCCGGACTATAAGTCGCTCCGGAGTATAAGTCGCATCAGTCAAAAAATGCGTCATGAAGAGGAAAAAAACATATAGAAGTCGCACCGGACTATAAGTCGCATTTATTTAGAATAAATAAATCCATATGTCAACTACACAACAGCACACAGAACGACAGGCTGAATACGGTAGGTGTCCGGTATGTTAACGTAACACATTAACAGTTATTGAACTATACAATAGCTCACAGAACAACTAGCTACCAGGGCGTGGAGCATGGATGTATTAAAAGGCGTGGAGACGTAACTGCACAGTTGACGAGCCCCTCCCGACTCCTTCCTCCAGCTCTGGCCATCTTGCTTTCAGCCCGCGATTAGCCGATTAGCTTTCTTTGTTTTCTTCATTGCAGTAAGACTCACCTTTTCGCCAGTCCCTCACAAGTTTCTCCCTCATTTTAAACTTTCTTTCTTCTGCTCGATTACCGTTTTCGGGCTGCATATTTTACTACCTGCAGTTTGTAATCTCTTTTCTTTTTCAGTTGTCTTTAGCAGCAGCATTCTAGTTGTCACAAGCCTAGAGCGCCCTCTCGCGGCTGTAGACGGTAATGTTTTCAGTATGAATTAACATTTAAAAACATGTTCAATTATATATATTTTGATATATAAGTCGCACCTGACTATAAGTCGCAGGACCAGCCAAAGTAGGAAAAAAAGTGCGACTTATAGTCCGGAAAAACGGTATTTAATCCCATGTTTTTTCAGTTAGAGATTTATACTGTTATGTGCAACTCAACTGCAAAGTAACCGTTAGCTGGTAAACCTGTTCCTGGAAGTTATAGCTCTTTTCCTTTCTTTTTTAAACCAAATTTTTCCAGGAAATATGGAGCCACAGAAACTCAACAAGACCTAATGGTGCGTTCTTTTTGTCCACCGAAGTCGTTTTACGAGTCGTTTTCCGGAGTTACGACCCGGAAGTTGCAAAAAGAACGCCCCCGATGTCGTATTTACGATTCGTCAAGTCGTCTGAACTCAGAGGACCCCGAGCTCACTTTCAAAGATGGCTATGTCGTGCATCACACGTAGTAAACATTGTGGTTTTCTACAATTTTAAGCACTTTTGTCTTTGTTGTAACCAAATGAAGAAGTCATACACGCAATACCTGTACAGTGATACCTCTATAGGCATGTACCTACAGTCTTATTAGGAGTTAAATACCGCGCGTTTATTTTGACAGTGGCCAGTAATTTTTTGGTATAAGCGGCAGGTTTAGCAGCAGTTAACAGCGAAAGCACGAGTAGACGGAAACGCGGCAATCGCCGTTAATGCCAAACGCATAATTTTCTGTATCAAACTGTGAAATATATGTGTGTAATATGTCAATAACTGGGTGAATAGAATCCTAAATGTTACTAAAAATGTTACAAAAATCCATCTTTTCTCCGACTAGTAGTATTGTGTGACAAAAAGAACGCAACAACCCGCGATTATTCGTTTTTCGACACGGATGTGACGTCATGCTCGAGCTGCTAGTCGCGATTACAAGACAAAAAGAACGCACCATAATCCTCTTTTGTGCATTCCTGTTTGTGTTTCGACCACGTCTTCAGAACCGTTAACATTTGGCAAATTAGTCTGATAACATAAAAAAATGCTGTTCTTTGTGTTAACTGTGGCACAACTCTGATGTTTGGATGAATGTAATGAGCGGATGCTTGAGTATGTACCTGTGAGAGAGAGAGAGTCCATCCGCAAATGAAGTTGGCTAGCTCTCTAGATCACCGCTCCCTCAGGAATCTGACAACATACTGTAACGCAGTTATTTTTTTTTACGTCAATCATCATAAGTCCGCCCCCCATTCTAGTTTTGATACCAGCCGCGACCAAAAACTAATTTAGTCTCTGGTTACTCTGCTCGAAAATTGGGTAAAGTTCCTGAGTTTCTATTGCTTCCCACGGTGACCATTAGTGTTTTTCCACAGTATATTGAGAGACTAATCTTTAGCATAAAGCGGCCATTACCACATTTCCATCTACTAATTGATTTAATGATGTCTATGACAAAATCCTGAAGGAACTGGCCTGGCAGAGCACTGTAGCATCGCAGGTAGCCGCAACTCAGTTCTTGGAAATCTGATTTCTTTTTCTGGTAGATGTTTTTAGGTTAAGATGAAGTGGCGCACATTGCTCTCTGGAAGAAGTCCCTGCAGACTCCTGTCAGCCCATTTTATCATAGCTTAATAGGAGTGGCATGAGCTGCAAAGCAAAGTTAGTTTTTTAGATCAGACTGATCCGGAAATAGAACGAGCCTGACACTGTCCTGGTCTGCCCCTTGTCTCATAACCCTAAGTAGAGCAAAGCCTACGTGACACAATTGGTCATGAAGAAAATAGTAGGCAGGACACTTTTTAATCTCCTCAATTATAGATTATGATTTGCTCTTGGAGCAGGATGACAGAAATTGCTGAAGCACCATTATAGCAGGGGGAATACGATTGTTAAGAACAGTTAAAAAATGTCCCCACAGTTTGTTTCTGTATATGTGTGTTTGTGTGCGCACGCATATGCTCGGTCAGCTGCCCAGCATGGACACAGACACTGTGGGCATGCCTCATGTATCTTACTTTTTAATCAGGCACTGTGGAGGAAGCTACCGTCTCCCCTGGGGCACTGTGATTTGTCCTGGTTAATGGCGTGTCACAGGGGTGTGATGCATGGCAACCTGGCTGGGTGTGTGGCACATGCATGACTAGGCTGTGGTCTCTCTCACACACACACGCACACACACACTCACGAAAGTATGGCCTCTATCTCCTGGCTCTGTGGGGGACAGAAAAGAGAAAGCCCCAGTCTTGCTGTCTATAGTGTAGAGAAACAAAGAGCAGTGAAAGCTGATCTGTCTGTTCTTTTCTTTTTCCTCCCTCTTTGTCCCTCGCTCTCGCACTCTGAGCAGCTGCCCTTAGGTCGGTCACATTCTCTGGCCGCGCTCGGCTCAGATCTCATGCGGTAAAGCATTAGGTGGATCTGTGTGGCGTTGCCCCCCCGTAGGCAAAACTGGCATTGGATTTCACCTGTCCAGTCTTGTCAAGTTTGTGTTCACACAGGGATGATGACAAAAGTTTCAGATATATCAGCTAGAGATATTCTGACGGAAATATTTTTCAGTGCCTGAGAGCCAGACCGAGAGCCTGCTCTCAGAGTCAGTACTTAGAAAATTGGGAGAGGATTGGCAGTTAAAGCCTCCCTGAGGGTAGGTCGGAGGAGATAACAGCACCTAACTCTCTGTCACTTCCTCCATATTGGCTTCCACTATAATTATCTGGAAATGAGGTCTTTGTGAAGCCTCCTCATTCTTCCTATATATGTGTGTGTGTGTGTGTGTGTGTGTGTGTGTGTGTGTGTGTGTGTGTGTGTGTGTGTGTGTGTGTTGGAGCTGCTCATGTTAGCCTGCGCTGGCCTCTGGTGCCCTGTGAGGAAGGGGGTTCCACGGCTGGGCTTCCACTGTAGATGCTTTGTGAGAAATCAATCCGTGCCGGCGGTGACTGGGAGTGTGACAAGGGGACTGATTGGGCCTCAGGCTGCGGTGCGGGACGTGGTGAGGGAGCTCAGTCTGAAACCTGAGTAAGGGGAAAGATCAGGATGTTATTTGAACTAGGCCTTATGTCTTTTTCAGCAATGCTGGGCACAGCACAGCTTATAATAGTATTTTGGTGTTATTTTGGAGATTTGATCATTTACCATGGTCCAAGCAGTTTTAGAAACGATGACAATGGCTTAGCTTAGAAACAAAGGAAAAGCAAAGCTCAAACATATAGCACACAGAAACATGGTTGAATAGCAGCATTGTTCATTCATCCATTCAGTTTGCCACCACTGTTTTACATCCACAACGTAGCAAGTAAGTCAAATAAGATTAAGAGTACAGCAATGCTAGCTGCTCTGTGGGGCTGTATTTAGGCATGCCGCTGCTTTGAGCTAAATACAAATTTTTAGTGTGCAAACATGTCTTCATACAGTGTCATGTAAATAAGCTGATGTTTAGCAGGTAGAATGTTTAGCGTTATAGCATGCTAACATTTGCTAATAAGGGGTGGGGGAAAAAAATCGAAAATCATATGTATCTTGATTTTTTTTTGCAGCGATTTTTAAAATCGATTCTTTTCCCTAGAATTGATTTTGTATCTATTTATTTTTTTACCAATGATTCACCTCTGGCGGTACCGTATCATAGACTATATCATATCCGTTTCCAGCAAAACAGAGCGAAAGCAGAAAATGCAGAAAATCCATGTTAGGTACTTTACAAATAAAATAAATGTCAGACTGTATGACTGACATGTGCATTCTTCTTAGAAAAGTTGAAAATGATATATTGTCTCTAGAAGTGTATAATTCAACTTTTGTTTTTGTTAAAGAAGTAAAAGAAAATCGCAATACACAACACTATTGAATTGCAATAAATATATTATAATAATAAAAATTGCTATACAAATCGAATCGGTACCCATGCATCGTGAAAGAATTGTATCGGGACATAAGCATATCATCCCAGCCCTACTAAACATGGAGTACAGCTGTTGTCATTAGTTTTGCAGGTATTTGGTCGTAGAAAATAAAGCTTTGACCTGATGATGGTGCTATCTAGAGCTGTCGATCTTCCTCAATAATACCATTTGAATTCCATTTGATATATTTTTTAAATATTCAAATATGTAATGCTCAATTGCAGCCTGTTAAATAATATGTACTACACTACTCAGGCTTATGCATTGTCAGTGCCACTATATACTATAAGCATGTGGTTGTTGTTACACGTTCTGTCCACTAGAGTGACTTCTAACATCAGCCTGGCCATGAGGGGACCTGCACCCAACTTTGTTTACATTCATTTTCCACAACGAGCACACAGCGACAAACACAGATCAACAGAGAACTCTGTAATGAAACATTATCTAACAAGTGTAGTGAAGTGGCATTGTTGTAAAGGCTAACGGTATTTGGTTAGCACGACATCATGTTAGAAAGTACAGCCGAAACGATTTGTCATAAACTAGATAAGTAACAAACGATGCTAAATGCAGTAATAACAAAGCCAAACCTTGCTGTTGCCACTATTTTAGTGATTTAAAAGCAACCTGTTTCTTGCAGATTGTCATGTTACTGAGAATACAGCTATAAGAAGGTAATATATATATATATATAGTCAAATGGCGCTTTTCCATTACATGGTACCTACTCGCCTCGCCTCGACTGTACTCGCCTTTTTTGGTTTTCCATTACGAAAAAAAGTACCTGGTACCTGCTAACAGGTACTTTTTTTAGTACCTCCTCAGTCGAGGTTCCAAGCGAGCTGAGGTGAGCCGAAAAGTGACGTGAAACCCTGCAGGCTGCTGACTGGTCGGAAAGAATCGTCACTGATCACTGCATTGCTAGCGAGAGACGGCATTTTTAAATAGTTTAGCCAGCGGTGTTTTTTTGCTGCCGGAGGCTCCACGCAGAGCTTTCTCCGTAGCATACAAGTGGCCTGATGTTTATACTTGTGCGCTGGTGTGTGTCGAGTCGCCGTGTGTGTGTGTGTGTGTGTGTGTGTGTGTGTGTGTGTGTGTGTGTGTGTGTAGCTGGTGAGCGAGGGAGAAGTGAGAGAGTGACGGCGATTAGCTCCGCAGCGAGTAGTGACTCTAGAGTCATATATATGTGAGAGAAACAAAGTGTCTGCCCTGTTCTTTCTGACCACGGTGGGAAATCTGGAGGAGTAAAAGTTAACTATCTTGTTGATTTCATGTTGTTTACGGAGAAGGAGAACCAGGAAATGAGTCGGGGGGGAAATGCAACGCTACCAAGCCCCGCCCATGGCAGTCGCTATGACGACCTGCCACGCTGAGGCGGTACTAAAATCTGCAATGGAAAAGGGACGCACAGTGCGCCGAGGCGAGTAGAGTCGAGGCGAGTCGAGCAGGTACCATGTAATGGAAAAATGCCAAAAGCTAACTCTGATGCAGTTAGAAAACAAGAACGAGCTAACTAATGTTAACATAAGCACTTTGGCTCGGTGGATGTCAAATTTAAAGTCATGTTAAAACTATTTCCCGTCCTTTGTTATGATTTCCAGCCTGTCACTCCCCCTTGTACTAAGTTAACTCGGTACGTAACGTTAGCTCCGTAATGTTGTACTAACGTACGGTACGCAACGTTAGCTTATTGTTCATAAGACGTGATATGAGTGACACATGCCGGTAGGCCAAGGCGAGAAGAGGGGGATTAGCCAATGTTTGCCCAGATATTTATGAAAAAAAGTCACATTCGAATAGTAATTTCAGCATTCAAATAGTATTGATTTTTTTTACTATTCGAATTATATTCGAATTTTGGTATTTGTTCCAACAGCCCTAGTGCTATCCAGTATTTGTTGAGAAAACAAAAATGTTTGCACAAAATGTCATGACAATCCATCCAATAGGGGCTGAGAGATATATGTATTTGGACATGAATTCAGCCGCTCCTAGTGCACAGGGAACAATCTAAACCTTCATCATCAAATGTTGGTACAACTGAAAGTTCCTCTTGAGAAATTTGCTCAGCTGCTTGTGTGTCTGAGGGTGCAGCCCTCAATCTGACATGAGCATGTAATTATCCTGCCTGTTTCTGCTCCCGCTCCTTTGTCAGGTGAGGATCTCTTAAGGTCGATCTTAAGGTTTGAGAAGAGGAATGTTGAGCAAATATTTATCCGTGCCTCGGTCTAAACCACCAAACTCGACTGCACTGCAGGGAGCTGTCTCGATCAAGGCAGCCTCATTATTATGCCCTTGCAGTCTGGCTTTGGCCTTTATAGATGTTGTTGCATCAGACAGAGCAAAAAAAAACTCAAATCCTCCAGTACAGCATTCAATTTCTGTTTTCTTAAAGTTTGCTTTGAGCTGTCAGTGTGGTTAGTTGCAGCTCAAGAAACACAGGGTTCTGGGAACGTTTGAAACTTGCATGATAATAAAATGATAATAATGGTAGGCTTTAGATGGTCCCTCTTTCTTGGGCTCTGATGATTCATTTACCTCCCTTAAACAGCCATTAAAAATGCATGTGTGCATATTTGGTTGAAAATGGTAAGTGTATCATATCAGCATAATTATATCTCTTTGATTTTAGATTATGCTTGTGCTTTGAAGTTTGGCTCTTGGCAAAATTTCTGCAGCGTTTTTCTGTGACGTAGTAAAAGACTCTCCACAAATGTCTGTGTTGTTGAATCAGCTTAAATATAGTTTTTTTTTTTATGTCAACATCGACATGGCTAATTATAGTGCATTTTTTTTTAAGTAAACAAAATATATTGTGTTATATTATCCATTTGTCCATAATATTACTATTCAAACAGTTAATCAGATTTGGCTTTGTACACGAGAGGATTCACTGCCACGATTGTGGATGTGAAATTCTTCTTAAACCCCCAGCTATTAGGCAAAGCCCCCACCACTATCCTCCACCTGTCCTGAATTCTCTAACCTAAATCTTCAATCCCAGCTTACCCATCTTAGCTCACCCATCCATGCACCGCATTACTCTAACCCCCAACCTGCCACTCTTACCCTTAACCCCCAATCCCCAGGCCTGTGACCAGCCACAAAAGTCATACAGATGCTTTTCCTCTGACATTCAGACCGAGTTATGGTGCCAGTTGATTAAATATAAAACAAAAGATTATAATGGACCAGGTCAAATATGTAGAGAAGTTATATGTGAGTCTCTTAAGTCTGTGATCAGGCCAGGTTTAGTTTGGAGGGAGCAGATGCTCAGGTCTTGACACTTTTTGAGGCATTCTTAAAAATCTAAATTAGCGCACTGGTGTCGAAATCTCAGTAGTGTAGATAGTGTATGGGGTTATGGTACCAACTTTTGAACAGGACTTTTTGTTAGCATTGTAGATAAAAACAGTTGATTTGTCTATAATCAATTTGCAGGGCAAATTCAACTAATAACAAAACCTAAACAGACCAAACTAATTTCTTGAATGGCAGATAACATAATACAATCACAGTGTGTAGTATACGCCCCCCCCCCCCTTTTTTTTGTTTGTTAAACAAACATACAGTGTCATAGCTAAACATCAATCAATCAATCAATCAATCAATCAATCAAACAAACAACATTTATTTATATAGTGCTTTATAAAAACAACATACAATAAAAAGAATAACACAGAATACTACTGTGTATTAAAAGCCATTCTAAATAAATAAGTTGGGAGTTTGGATCTAAAAATAGTGCGAATGTCAGGGGGTAACCTGTTCCAAAGTCTTGGGGCAGCATCGGCGAAAGCGCGATCACCCCACAGTTTGTACCTCGACTTTGGGACCTATAAAACCAGTTGATTTATTGATCGCAATGACCCGTTGTGCTCGCGAAAATCTCGGACAAATACTCCGGGGCCAGGCCATTTAAGGCCTGGAAAACAAATATTACAATCTTAAAATCGATTCTAAAACGCACCGGGAGCCCACGGAGGGTGTAAAGAACATACCCACAAGTGAGGGAGACAGCTAAACAAGAGAAAGTAGGAGGCAGACTTCATCCGACTCAGTTGGCTTCAGCTCTCCCATTCTCCACATGGGACGGCAGCTGTCCAGATACGTCAGGTATGTGATCCGCCTTCCCTCTGATCCCCATGTCCCACTGAGGTGAAGTCACCCACCGTGCACAGAGATGACCACATAACACATGACATTTAGGTAACCTCACTGGGAACAAATGTAGAAATAGTTTTCAGTTCAGTACTTCAGTTGGTTAAGCTGGTTTTATATTGCTAACATTCAGGTGTTAGCCATGACATTTAAAGTGCTGATATTATGCTTTTTGGCTTTTCCCCTTTCCTTTATTGTGTTATATATCTTTTTTGTGCACGTTATAGGTTTACAAAGTGAAAAAGCCCAAAGTCCACCCCAAAGGCACTTACCATCTCCAACAGAAAACACTGTTCACCAACTGCTCCAAACAGCTCTATTGTAGTCCAGCCTTTACTTCCGTGACCAACGTGCGTCACTTTGTAACACACGTTATAATGCTCGCCTAGCTGCTAGCGTGGCACGCCCTCATGCTCTGCAACTGGCTAGCCAGCCGTACTTACTGCGCATGTGCGACGCCCACCAAAGATGGAACAGAAGTGAGATGTCTCACTCGGTAGCTAAAACAGAGAGCTCAACACACAGGGTGAAAAGAGGAGCTGCAGCAATGTGCGGTACAACAAAAATCTGGTGTTTTCTGAAAATGAAACCACATGAACCTGTTCTGGTACAACCTCTAAATACAATTATGAATGTGAAAATGAGCATAATATGGGCACTTTAGCAACATCTAGTAAACAGAGGGTTGGATGCTCTGAAGCTGACTGAGGTGTTTGATTCAGCTATGTGAGCATTAGCAGGCAGACAGACTCCAACCTTGAGGCACTGTTAAAATGTAATTAAGTATTATTAATGCTCTCAGTGTACTAATACTGATATTACAGTTTGCTTCATTAAAATCTCACTAACAATATTTATTCTCACTCAGACACGGAAAAACACTTTAATGGAGGACCGTATACGTATTTAAGTGCAGTTGAAAGACAACTCTTATATCACTCTGTCCTTCCTGTCAGAGATCAGACTGCACATTCCCCAAAGTGAATAGGTTTACATTCTCGGAGAGTGGATTATTTCAGCTGTCCAAACTCTGAGCACCAGGTGGGAAAGATGAACTGTTTTTCCGCAGAGGAGTTTGGTGGAAGTCTCTGCGTCTTGCACAATGTTTCCAACCGGTGCGCGTAGAGAGATATAGAGAGAGAGAGGTGCGCTCATACAAAAAACATTTAGAGACCGACAACCCCGTTAACATTCCCTGATGGGTATATTTATGAAATATATAGATTTTAATGGGAGGGAATTACATATCGGCTATTTCTCGGCTTCTTGAGCCGTGTGTAATGTGCACAGAGGTTTGAATTATGTTTTTTATATTTTTTATTTGCTCTCACGATCGCTTCCACTGCCAGGGTTGCAACTGAAATAATAGGCTAAAGCAACGGCAGTTTATTGAAAGTACAGATGTTGTGCCTGACTGACGGGGATAAGTGATATTGATAAGCGTTGTGATGTAACCTACGCATCTACAGCGTCAACAATTTTTTTTTTTTGCCAGCTGTCCTCCTGTTTTAGGAAGCAGAGACTGTATTGCGTTTTGTCTGTAAAACCGTGTCTGTGTTCTTCATATTTATGTAGAATTATAGTTTGCTCTTCTTATGTAAAATATGTGGCTATTGGTCATGTTGTGCAAACATCGCCTCTTTTATGTGAACACGCGCCGTTAGATTGGGAAACCCTGGTTGATTGAACTAGTTGTTAACCACCGTTATATAGGCCTATGTCAGTGGTCGGGACACAGCTTGTGGGGCCGCGGTTGTTAGGTGAAGCCGGGAAAAAAAAAAAATCCAGGACATGTTGATCTGGCCTCTGCCGACGGTTGATTCTGACATTGTCATTTTTGTTTTGCTGCGGCTGTAAAGCTAACCCGTCCCGCCGCTGAGATTGAGTATGGTCACGTGACGAGACTGCACAACTACGTTTGATTGGTGAAACACAGTCACGTGGTAGAGCCTTTAGCGGAAGTCTCTCTCTCTGTCAAAATAAAACATTAAAATGAGGCGTACGCGGGGGGGATAAAAACAATGAGACGTAGAATACCAAAGAGGTAAAAAGAAAAGTAACAAGCTCGTTGTAGCCTAATGTAGCGGAGTAAGAGTACAGTTTCTTCTTCACAAATCTACTAAAGTAAAAGTAGAAAGTATAGTGATTTAAAACTACTCCTGGAAGTATAATTTTTTTCAAAAACGTACTCAAGTAAATGTAACGGAGTAAATGTAACGGAGTAAATGTAACTCGTTACTACCCACCTCTGATACAGACAGATAAATGTCACGCACTCACACACACACACACACACACACACACACACACACACACACACACACACACACACACACACACACACACACACACACACACACACACACACACACACACACACACACACGTATACATCTTATTAACACTCACTGGGCTACCACACAAGGATGCTGTGTGCTACGTATATAGTCTAATTTAAAGGCATCACCCTAGTTGTCAATATCGCCTGTGTGTAGACACAGTGGGGTTTGTAAAAGGATTTTTAGAGAAGGCTGAATGGGCATGTGTGTCTGTGCGTGGTGTGTACATAGAGTGTGCATAATAGGACAAACTTTCAGCTGTGCTTTGTCTCAGCCAGCTGCTCCTTTGCAGATAAGAGTTTCCATCCATCTTTTTTTGACCTTGTTGAAATTAGCCTTGTCTCTTTAAATTTGTCCCAGGACGATCTGAAAATGAGACCGGGGTTGATTACAAGATTTGACAGTCTCCGTAGGGATCCATCTTTGTTTTTTATTTCTTTGTTCAAATGTATAGCTTAAATTGAATTTGGGAACATTTTTGTTTGTAAAACTTGCACTTGAAGTGGGAGATAAGCAAGACGAGGAGAAGAGGGACAAGAAAGTCAACTAAAGCGATTCTCAGATTTACAGATTAGCTAAAAGAGAGCAACAGATGGAAGCTTTTGCGTACAATGGAGAAAAGACCCCATTGTTTGTTGTGGAGTGAACACTGACATGTGCAGTCTTGCTATCTTTCTGTCTGTTGCCGTACAGTTGTAAGGGTTTGTACACCAACAGTAAAGTGACTTCAAATGTTAGGGGTGGGGGGAAAAAATCAATTCTTACATGCATTGCAATTCTCTCTTGAAATATTATGGCTCGATCCAGAAAAGCTAATAATTTATCAATTAATTTTTTCTTATTATGCCAGTATTTAAGTGTAAGTAACAGTAAGATAATGGCCAGTGAGCTTAAATTTATTTTTGATTTAAATGAAAAATAAATAATACATAATAAACTAAAGGATAATGGTAGTTAATTAAGTAAATGCATCTGTTCATTTTAATTATGGTTTACTAGACATACAATATGTTTTAAAAGTAGCAAGTAGTCACAGTAAGACAAAATAAATCATGGATGGAAATAAACATTTTTGATGCATAGATAATCATTTCGTCATTGCTTCCGTAGCCCTCCGAATCAGAACCGAATCGTGAGGTACGCAGAGATCCCCCCCCCACTATCAAATATGCCTTTGCATTTCTCTGTCCTGGACTAACTGTAATTCATTTCAGTCAGTTTATTTAAAATATTTAATGTAAGATGTCACCTTAGAGTTCTCTTGTCAGAAAGAATGATACAGCCTGCAGCCTCCACAACAATCTGTGCAACACCTTTCTTTCTGAGAGAATTTACTAGAGCCCTCAGTCCTCACTTTTTCAACTAGGAAACTGCCTTTTGCAATTTCTGCCTCTTCTCTTTTCTCCTGCTTCCTCTTTCTCACCAGCGGGCTTGCAGCACATGTCCCTGCCTCTGGAATTACAGGCCTGGTCTTGAATAGTAGGGTTGTTCCTCCTCGGCCCCTCCAGCTCCTCTACTGGCTCAGCCCTATCAAAGACCCAGAAACCACACATCCTGCGAAGTGCTGTTTTTTGTGGCGGGTCGAGGGGAGGGTGCAGCGGGAGGGGGAGGGGTGCAGCGGGAGGGGGGGAGGGGGGGTGGTCAGTGACGAGAAGGAAAACACATGAGCGGAGGATGATGCTTTCCTTTGCTGTTTACTGGATACAGTACAAATCATGAAGGGATGGCTGATGTTTCCCATGTGGGGGTTTGCTCTGAATTCTGGGTATTTGTGTGCCCCTCTGATGTCGGCCCTAATGTACTCCGCTGTGCAAGTTTGAGGTCGGCTGTCGCTATTTCCATCTCTGACACACACATGCTCGCTGGCTGTTTGCTGTCCTGAAGGTGTCATCAATCGGAGAGAAAGAAACGAGTAGGAATCAAACAACACATCATTGGAGATAAATGTTTTCCCTCATACTGTAGGAAAATAACCACATACACAATGATTGTCCTTCTATTAACAATTGTGGGTCATAAGTAGGGTTGCAAAATTCCGGGAATTTTCAAAGTTGGAAACTTTCCATGGGAATTAATGGGAATAAACTGGATATTTTTAATATTGCTTGTTATTATACTGTTAGTCTATAACAGGGAACTTAAATGTAGTTGAAAAACAAACAAACACATCTTGCAGCATAATCTTGGTTAAAACAATTTAATTTAATGCAACTTCAGTTGAATGTCTTCCCTATATTCGTCAATGACATGCACGCACGCAGTCATCAGCATAGGCTACTACATGCTTGCCAACATTTAGTTTTTAAAATCCGGGAGTTTTTTTCTTTTTTGGGGGGGTGGGTGGGGGGAGTAATACATAACCCCTTGCTATTATTAACCTATGTGTGGTAATTGTATAGCCCACTAACCATAGTAAATCAAAATCGGAATGTTTCCAAAATTCCCCAGCTAAACTTTCCATGGAAAGCAATATTAAAAATATCCAGTTTATTCCCATTAATTCCCGTTAATTCCCATGAAAGTTTCCAAAATTCCACACAACCGGAAAATTTCCGCCACTTTGCAACCCTTTTGGAGGAAACATGCTTTATGTTAAGGTTTCTTTTGTCAGAAACTGGCCTGCATGCATTATTTGTTGCAGTATGGACTAATTTAGATGTGTCCGTCCACCACTTTGGTCCAGGCTGAAATAACCAAACGTGTATTGAATGGATTGCCATGAAATTTGAATCCTAATACCTTTAGTGAGCCTCAGACTTTTAATCTAGTACCACCAGCAGGTCAGAGGTTCCAGTGAAATATGTTAACTTCTATGGGTTGGATTGGCACAGAATTTGGTACAGACATTTGTGATTCCAAATCAATATATCCTTATGACAATAGTGACTCCCCTGCCTTTTCCTCTGGCACAGCCACAAGGTTGACTACTCAGCTATATTCTATACCTGTAGATGACAGATCTTAAAGGGAGACTGTGTATTTTCAGCAATAGCCTTGAAACATTTGGAAATACTGTTTTCATCCAGATGACCCCTTACATACTTCATAATAATGCAGGCTTTGACTGCAGGACAAACCTTGATTAAAGCTCAAACTTGTTACTTTCTTCCCGTCTTGTGTTGTTTTTGTTTGTGTTTTTTGCAGTTTGAACCTGCTCCTGCATTAACATATTTTTGAAGTTCTCAGCCTCCCTTCATCTACTGATCTTTTCTTGGAGTCATTAAAAGAAGGATTGAGCTAATCATGGGATAGTCTTGCTGGTATTTGTTTTCATTAAGTTGAAAGATGAAATATTTGAGAAGGAGAATGGAAAATAGCCCCCCAAGTTATTTTCTCTTTTCTCTGCTGCGGTAATATGTAGAGAGACGTCCACTATCTCAATGTTTCTGAAGAGTCTGAAGGGACACATCGAGGAAGGTGTTTATGGAGATGGAGTGTGTAATAAGGGGGCCAGGGAGGCTTTAACAGAGATCTCCGTGGGACTCGGACTAGTTTCTGTAATTTCCTGAGCCAGTGGGATGTCTAACCTGGATGTTAGCAAGCACTCAACAGTATCACGGTAGCTTGTTAGTCTCTTGCATATTATCCTCCATCGATGGCTTTTTTGTGCTTTGATTATCAGCAATATTAGATGGATTTGCTGCATGACACTCAGACAAAACAATGAATTTGTAACCGAAGGAAGCTCATTGGCTTTGAATGATGGGATTTAGGCCTGAATCCCATTTCTCTGTCTTACCCCTTCCCCTACCCTTTCGTCTTACCCCTAGCCCTTGTCCCTCGAAACCGAGAGGTAAGGGCTAGGGGTGAAAACATACCCCTATGAAATGAGACACCACTTGGTTACGGTTACGTCATCATACATCGTCGCTAGCTGGCTGCCATGGAGTCCATTCAAGGCTAGTCAGAGAAACGCGGGACTGCAAATCAGCAATGTAACGTTAGCGTAGCAAACTAGCGATTTTTAAAAAATGTTTCAATTAAGAACATGGCTCCAAATATATATGCACAGGACTGTGTAGAGCACAAAACAAGAATGTCGTAGTTTTTAAATCAATTATTTAAGCCGAAAATACTTACATTTATGAGACTCTGGGTACCCCTTGGTTTCAAGTAAGCTTGTGAAAATGCTTGGTTTTAAGGGGTATCTACTCCTTCCCCTTAGCCCTACCCATTGATCAAAATGAGAATTGGGATAGTCCTTACTCAAGTGAACGTGCAAAACTAAGGGGAAGGGGAAGGGGTAGGACAGGGAATTGGGATTAGTTTTTACATAGGAAGTTTGATGCACACCCACCCAACTCACACACATAACTCTGCTGGAGAAAAGCATGGTTATAGTTGTATCCACTAAGTGTTGTCCAGTGTATAGCAAGAAAAAGGAAATTTATTTATTTAATAAGTTAAGAGGTTACTTAAGTTTGATTGAGTTACCAGCTGCATTCTTTTTCTTTTTTGGTTGTATGTTGGCTTGGTGGTCCAGCGTTGTCAGTGACAGCTCGGCTGTAGCTGTGTACAGTCATCTCCTCTCCCCCCCCCCTATACTTTCCTCCATCGGTGCCAGAGTGTCCCGAGCGGGGGAACACGTTGTCAACCCAAGCTCACAGCGTCTCCAGCTGGCTCCGGGCCATGGATCCTGGTGTCCCTGCCCAGCTCTGGTGTCTCCATGCTGCTTGTGTGGGGAGACAGACAAAAGAACAGGCCTTTTAAAATAGAGGTGTACATACTGTGAAGGAAGGCAGATGCACAAACACATCGGGGGAATAGACAGCTGGACAGAGAGACAGAGCGAGGCATAGGAAGGCAGCTATGTAGATAGTCTGGATAGAGACAGACAGGTGGATGGACAATAGAGAGGCGAACAGGCTGACAGCCTGAAGACAAACAGTCATACAATCAGGGATGTATCCGAGCATCAACCTATCCAGATTCAGTTTATTTGCATAATAATGTTCTATGTTTTTTTTGTGGTTAGTATTTGAACACGGACTGTAATAATTAAAATTTTAATAAAAAATTACGATTTTATAAATTGTTTACTTGTTTAACAAAAAATACTTAAACAGTTTAGCAATGGATTTATTGTCCAAGAAAAAAAATCATTCAAAAACATTTACTGCTTTCAACTTATTGGAAGTGGGGATTTTCTGGTTTTCTCTTCTCTTGTTGCTATCAATTTTGGGTAGGGGATCAAATTTAAACCGAGGTAAATGCACTGTAACGCGTCCGGTATGCTCGCCGCAGCCGGCCTGTCACACTCCAATGTGACGTCATGGGAGCGCCGTAACTGTTTATAGTCGCGCGTGGTGGCCGCGACACTAGTTGCGGTCTTCTCCTGAACAGCGGTGGCGCTAATGAGGAAAGGCTACCGACTTTGCTTTTTCTACGGACTAGAAGAAGAAGAAAAAGGTAAACAACGTCAGAACTGGCTGCAGCATTAACGTCAGTGTTTCGATTCGATGCAATGACCTACTTGGTCGGATCAAGCTTTTCATTCGCCATAAAAGAACTCATCTTAACCCAGTAAGTTTACAAGAGAGACCTGCAGTCACTCTGAGAGTCCTCGCATCCCGGAACTCGTCCATGCTTCCTGTTTCCGCTTTGTCGCGCGCCGCTGAAAAAAATAGAGTGGTGCACGACCTCTGGTCTCGCGCTTAAAATCCAGGAGCGCCGGCGAGATCTGCGTCATTTTGACGTCACATTGGCGCGCGCCAGCTCGGCTGCGGCGACTGTATAATAGAGACGCCAGCAAACAAACTGACTTACAGACAGAAATAAGCAGCAGAATTGAAAGGCAGACCTTGGCAGCTCTGAGTGCCATCGGAGGCCGTTGACGAACTTGACCTGGGACCAGACTGTCCAGTGTGCGGCGGAGGGAGACGGGTGGAGAGCATAGGCCAGGAGATACACGGCAGAGTCAGGAACGGAGGGCAGGGAGCTTGTTGGCAGAGACCAAGCTGTCAAATATATTCATATCCCCCACTGGAAATGTCTCGGAAGTCTGGTTTGCTTACTTGCAATGTAATGTACTCAACCCCCACACAGGTGCACACACTACCCCCTCTACCTGTTGTGTGTGTGTGTGTGTGTGTGTGTGTGTTGAGAGTGTATGCAGGTGCATGAGTGAGGAGCCACATTGTGTGACTATTCATTTATTTGCTCTCTCTGTCTCTTTCTCACCTTCCTGCCTCATTGGGGCCTAATAAGGAGGGAATAAATCCACAGTCTCTTAGAAACAACCCCACCTTCAAACGCTTATCACCGCAGGCCACATAATGGCTCTGCCATTCTTTAGGTTCGTCTTTCAGAGTTTGTATTATTCAAGTCTCTGCCAGCATTCTTCAGTTTCCATTTGTTTACTGCGAGGGGAAGTAAATATTCCTATAGATGAAAGCTTGTGTGCCTCCGTTCCAGATGTTTCTCGTGTGCGACACCCTCTTTAGAGGCATTTATCTCTTCAGCTGTCCCACCGCAGAATTTTCATAGTATAGTACCCAAAACAACTGTAAGAGCTGTAGGCCTGCCCAGCCAAGTCTTTTGCCTGAGGTTAGCTTTGTTGAGAATGACATACGAGCTTTAGCCGCTTTATCTCTCTCATCACTAATATCCCCAAACAAAAGGACAAAGGCAGGCCAAATACGAGGCGAGGTGTCATTTTTCATTTGGAAAAATGAGGTGTAAACACTGCATGTCCAGTGTAGTTTTCCAAACCTCAGTGTATGCACTGGCTTTTAAATTTAAACAAGCGGGCCTTTGCCTGGACTGGTGTTCGGTGTTCAGTATACAGATTATCTGTCTCTTTTTCTTTCTTTTACACACAAGCACCCGCACTGTTCACTTTAGGGCAGCAGACAGAGCAGCTGGGCATGGTTTAGAGATGAATGAGAAAAGTGGGTGAGGCATGGCCAAGAGAGTGAAAGAGATCAATGTATTTCTCGCAGATTCTCTTTTCTCTGATGTTAAGCCACACAGATGTAACCGCTTCCTGTCCTTGGCATTACTCGTCCACATTTTTATCATCCTCAGTGTTAAAGTGAAGCAGCGTCAATCGTTTTGTCTCTCGTTCTGTTTGGGAAAATCTTATTTTTTTAATGTCAAATTCTAACTCTCTGCAGGCTCTGAAGAGTTTTAGGCTTGCTTCTTTGCAGAGGACAGCATCTGTCAGTGACCCAGAGTTACAGCAAAAAAGGAAAGAAAGAAGCAAATTATCCACAGAAAACTTTTCAAAACAGCTTCTTTTGTATAAAGGCCTTGTACCACCAGGATTGAAAAAGGCAACATTTTACGAATTCCTGCAAATCAGTGAATGCTCTTGTGTGGGCACAAATCTTTGATGTTAAATTCAACATTGGTGACCTTTGACATAGACATTTGCCCCATTCACTTATTTTACCTCCTCTGTCGGCGTATAAACTGCTCCACAAAAGAGGAAAGGTTCGCTTACAGTTAGTGACCAAGCCAACAAGCTCGCTAACAGCAAGCTCGTTAGCTCAGAGAACTGAGAACAAAAATCCCAAGCGAGAGTAAACAGCCCATTACAGAGAAGTTAGCAGTTAGCTTAACTACAGTAGTTAAGCAACATGCCACGTGAGTAGTCCCCTATATCACCAAGCTTCTTGAACCACATATTTCGGAAAGACGTGGGTGAATTCCACTCTGCTGCTTCCTGGGGGTGAACAAACACCGTTTTGAGACGAGTTGACACTTTTGGAATGACTTTGGGGCACCATTGCGATCCATTGTTACTCCTGTGCAACCAAACTGACTGCAGTTTCTGCTCTTAGGGACGGAGAAAGCTACGGTCTTTTTAGACCGACCATACAAGCTTACAGGTGAAGCATTCTTGTAATAGTGTAAACACATTTACATGCATGCATATATCAACGCATTAACACACACAGGCAAACATACACATACTCAAATGGACTCAGACAAGCACACATCCGGCCACGCAAATCTCGGCAGGTCCATCTGACGGACCAAACACACACCAGACCGGTGTCCAGATCAAACAGAATGTGTAGATGTTAGCCAGCAGCTGAACAAACAGCTCTGCCTCTAAAGTGTGCTTACTTCTCCCAGCATTCAGCTCCTCACTCTATTTAGTTTGGATCAAAACGATGGTGCTCACAGGCCGCCGTAATGTCAGCGGTGATTGATCTCTCTCCTGGTCGCTGCAGGCCTCTCGTATGTGGTGGTGTTGCCTTAGCAACCGTGGCTTTTTGGCTTATTTGCCATTTGGCAGAGCTGAATCTAATTTGGCAGAGATAATTACATTTCACTTTATTGAAATTACACATTTAAATATTACCTCAGTGAGTGAAACAGACATTGATTTAAGTGTTTATTTTGCCCAGTCAGACATCTGTTTTTTTTACTCCTGGCGTGTATTGTGTTTGAACAGTAAGCCCAGTTAGCCACCATGGCTGAGCTGTTTCTGAATCAGACCATAAAAACCAGAGCGCAGGAAGGAACCTGAACTCTTTGGGTCTGCCGCCCACAATACTCCTGGGCCCAAGAGAAAACACAAGAACTCAAATCACCGCCACTACTGCATTTCCTGTGTGTGTGTTGGAATTGTTGAGAGAAGTAGCGCTTACGTGTGTGTGTCCATGACGAAGGAAATCATAATTAAGGCGAGCTAACAACAGCTCGCCGTCTTCTTACCCTCAGTATGGATGTGGCAGCAATGACCAACAAACAAAGCTTCCATTGCAGATAAGCTGCTGTAAAACACACCTCTTGCAAAGTCACTTCACATGAGTAGCACAACACTCCTACTGGATCATAAAATATCCCAAAGGACGTTGGTTAAGCTCACAGAGTTTGCAAGAAGCAGAGGCTTTTGGGCCAGGATCTTTTCCACTCTGATTTAACAGTCATTCTCTGGATCACAGTAGCCTACAGTCCATTGGAACTCACTCCGTGGTTTTGGAAACTGCTAACATGTCAGTCAGATACTGTAATGGGGACCACATTGCCAATTGTGTATATTGTATATGTATATTTTGAGATAAAACGCTTCAGTAAAGCTGGCAGTATGCTGTGTGTAGTTTGGCTGCGCTTTATGTGATCGGAGAGAATCTGTTCAGCCTTGTTGGCAAGTCTGGGTTAGTTCAGACAGACCTGGCTATTCCTCAAGTCCTAACTGTGTCCCTGACAACTTTATTTTAACCAAAAATGAGGGGTTGTCACCCTTTCAGTGCTTTATATTAGAGATGCACCGATTGACCGGCTGGTGACCGGAATTGGCTGTTTTTCACCTGACATCAGTCTGACATACGCCGATCTTAATGCCGGTCAAATGCTGTAAATAAATAACATTGTAAAGACTACCATACACAATGCATATAAATTATCTATAGGCTAGCAAATAATAACAATAAACCCACTATTAATTACATTATCTTAATGCAGTGTAACTACTGTAGCATGTAAATAATGCACATAAAAAACAAACGTGAGCAAGGGCGTTCAACAATCACCATTATATCGAATCAACAGCCACGTGCAACCTAGCTAGCAGGTGAAGAACACAAACAACGAGCTAACAATGAACTGACAACATAAGTTATACAACTTACAGTTGTCAAGGACGCACATTAGCTAGTTATCCTCCGGACAGCGACAGTCTCTTTTTCCTTTCTCTCCCTTTTCCGCCGGGTGGCGCGTGTGCCCGCTCGCGGTGTGAAGCGCGTGTCTGCGCTATTCTCCGACATGCAGTCTAACAATCACTGCTTATAGACTTATAGACTCGGGCGCCGCATGATTAACATCATGCAACATCAGCATCACACATGCACACATGTAGGAAACCTCATGAATTAACCTGCAACATGTCAGCTGTTTGGAAATTCTTCAGCGTGTGTGAAGAAGATAACAAGTTTGCAAAATGGTTCTTCCATAACATTGCACTTTAGATGTGTGTGAATTTCCCACACTAGGAGTCATTTATATAGTTCTATTTTATAGCGGTCGATTATCTGTTCAAAAAATGTTCTATGCAAAATGTAAAATGATTTGTGTGTGCTGTAAAGCGGTTAGAAAAAATGAAATCGGCTAAAATTGGTATCGGCAGGTCAATGAAAAATTGGAAATCGCAATCGGCCTAGAAAATTGTAATCGGTGCATCTCTACTTTATATGTTTTATCACCCACAGAGCAGGCATGCCACATGTTGGTAAATAGAAGGAGACCTTGATATTAGTAATTCAATCTCAGTAGTGATGTCATTTCAAACAAAAACCACACAGGAATCAGTGACTACGTTTACATGCAGCCAATAACCCGTTCAAAACCGGAAAAATATTAGCAATAACCCGGTCGCAAGGAATCTTGGTCTTTTGAGTAGAGGAACTTCTTGTATGCGCCAGAAAACATAGTTATAATAATAATGATATACTATAATAATATAGTTATATATATGTCAATGCAGAAAACCTGCGCGCAGTATACCGGAAGTAAACAAGAAGTAGAAGTAAACATGGCGAGACGCAGCACAGCACCACACTTTTGGAGCGAGGAGGAAACCAATTTCTTTATTAGTGTGGTGAAAACCATGAATATAATGTCTTTTGTTGACGGCAGAAAGTACCGAGATAGTGAGATTTATAAGAAGGTGACCGAAAAGTTATTGCGTCTTAAGGATTGTCCGTAGGCTATACATCCAGACGCTAACCGTGCATCGCCGTTTACATCGGGATATTGCCAATTGATTACAAATTCCATGTATACAGGAGTAACTCTCTGCTCATGCATGTAAACGGGTTATTCCGAATGTTTCAGAAACCCGAATAGTGACCTTAACCTGACCATAACCCGAAAATTGACAGCTTGTAAACGTAGTCAGTGATACATTTCCGCAGTCATGCCCAGATGTAAGGCAGAGGGGGTGGCAAGGTCAAACAATGTCTGACATACCAAGCACATGATGAATTTCTTACTGGTCCCTCCAATGTAATGGAGGAGTCATTACACAAGTCCTTCACAAGGATACCGTGTGGTTGCTATTGCTTTAGTCACTGCGCAGTGTTTTGTGTATTGTGTGTGACTCTCTGCGCCGTCACATATTGCTCCTCATGAGTCAGGATGCCATATGCAGAAACGCCTCTCATCTGGGAGACTCTGGAGGATGCTGCAGCAAGCATGATATTGGTCAAGTGACCAGTGGGCATACCTAACCAACACCAGTGCTAGTGATTAGTGCCTCAGGGTTTCGGCTCAATGTTGTTTTTACTACAGTACCATTGTGCTTGGTCTTCACCTCCATTATTATTGTAACTAAGCTACATAAAATGTAATACTAATGCATGATAAAACAAAGCATAAAACATAGCTACTGTATGTGTGCTTCTAGTGAATTTCATTTCATTTACGCTGCTTATTTGCAAACATCCAAGAGCAGTTGTGTTGTCTGATGATCATGCGTGGTCTAATAACTTTGCCTTTTATAACGTTGGTCCAGAGCCTGGCATGCCATGCCATGCTAAGTGATAAAACACATGTCAGCCTAGTGGAACAATGCTGGTAAAGAGTCAGTCACCCCGCGGGCCTATAGTGCACATCCATCTGTCTCTCGTTAACAGAGTGGAGCGAGAAGGCAGATAGAGCTCCAGGTGGCGAGAGAAGATGAGAGGTGGATGGGGGCTCAGAGCGCTTACAGTAGTCTGGGAATGCTAAGGAATGAGCCTCGCCAGTTTTCATCAGTGGGAATCTCTTGAACACTGTGACTGCATGGATTGTGCTGGTAGCTTCATTGGCACAGGTGTGTGCCACGTGCGGCCACAGGCATGAGCCCAACTTAATATCTCCCACATTCCTGATCTACGATCATTCCTGCATGTTTCTCCTTTTTATAATATCTAATCTAAACATTGTATGGTATATTCAAAGCCTGAAATCGTGCTGTATTTTGTACTGGCACATTAATGTATTAACAACAAGAGGGCATTCTTCACAAGCAGGATTGCAAATGAGTGTACAGTCTATGTTTGAAACGCTCCTAACAAAATGTGTACGGACATTAGAGGGGAAACCAGATCAAACAACAGATCCCCGGCCCTCACAAGACTCGGCATAAAAACTAACTCGCTGCATAGTGAGTCATGCTCAATGGAAATTAGCAACGTGTTCGGCCCATCCTTTACCAGTCCAGTTGCTTGGATGAAACTGCTTTTTGTATATATTTTTTTGCCACATGGCATGCATTTTTAAAGGAAGAACATGAATGATTGACCCACTGTAATTAAGTATGGCAGTAGAGCCTTGTTGGATTGTCAGAATACTCAGAGGAACACATACTGTAGATGCTCAGCTCCTTCTGGCATGTGACCCCACTCCAACTGTAACTGAAAGCTTGTGCTCCATTAAAAACTGATCGGCCATTTGGTAATTACATCTGATGGTATTTATCCTGCCTTGTATCCAGCCTCCAGAAGATGCACAGATGACTCCCCCCCAGTCCCAAACCCAAGATCTGAAGCAGATGGTGGGGCTGGGCACCCCCCTGTATTGTCCCTCCCCAGGCCTCAGCTGCTATTTCAGGTGCTGCTGATGAGCCACTCAGTATTTTTGTGTGGAAATGCAGCCCTGGGACTGATGTGGTACGGCATGTCCCAGATAGCTTGGTGGAGACTGTAATCAACAAGGAGAAACTGTAGAAACTGGGAGTTTGTCTGTCTGTCTTTTATGGTACCATTAAGGAATACATTTCTGCACTCAGCAAAAGTAACGGATGCTTTTAAGGCAAATTAATTCACAGCAAGGTTAATTGGGAGTATCAGGAGAGACCATATTGTTAGGTTCAAGAGAGAAAGAAAAAAACATATTATTATTACATCTCTGTGGCCCTCTGACAGTGGGTGAGTTGTTTTAACTGAAGCCCAGTTTTTCTCTCCGTAGTTCAACAATGTGGGTCAGTACCCATCCTGCTTACAAGGCAGTTTCTTTGACAATAGAACAGGCTTGTCTGGCAAATCAGAAGCCATTCTGAACTGCAACTTTGGACATATTTGTTGCCATGAATGGGGTTATGGGAAGTATGCGATGTGGCCTCCAAAGGAGCAGTTGGATAACATCCAGATTCAGAAACAAAAGGGCGCTGGCCCAAACTGATCACCACAAAGAGGCAAACGGCGCTCTGCCATTGTCCATATCATGTGCATTCTGGGCCACATTGACTGGATGTCCATCAGTCAGCGGGAATTGTTGCTGACAACTTTATAGGCCCTGCTTTAATTCTGCAAGCTACTACCCACTCACGTCAACATGTACCTGAATATGGTTATAAAAACCCGTGGAGCTTTGGCAGGTTGTTTGCCAGCTAGATACGTAGACGTGGAGAGAGAAAAATGGAGTGACAGCGTCAGTTATTATTTTTTGCATACATTTTTTACACTGTTTCTTTCTGTTTCCTGTAGTGTCATTTCTCAACATCTCCCCTCAGCTTCCCAGTTTGAAAGGGATTACAAAGGGCTTTGATGCCCCCCTCCACACACTCTCTCCCCACACCCAAATCCCTCGGCACAGAGGCCTCCACACGTGTTTACCGTACAGATGACCTCAGAATGACAGAAATGCACCATGTAATAGTAGAGCAACACTCGCTATGACAGTAAGCTCTAACTTGAGAAAAACTTTGGATTACAGTGGTTAGGTTTTTTTTTAACAAGTGTAAGGTCCTGTGTGCCAGTCTGCTGGTCATGCTAGTTCTGTAAGAAACAGACAGTCAGACAGACAGCTGAGGTTGCCTGCAGCAGGGAATTCAAATACAGCAGTGAATGAATCAATCCCCTTTCTTTAAAAGCAAGGGGGTTGTTTGGCTGTCCTCAAACAATACGTGACTTAGTTATTCATTTCAAATATTTGCCTACGGTATTAGATAACTTCTCCTTTGGTTGGCAAACAACAATATTGCGCATTAGAGCAATTACTGTGTGAGAGGTTGGACTGCTTCTCCCAGGTACACCATGGCAAAAGTGCATGGCCCTTTCTTTTTTTACTTGTACGCACAGCATAACTTGTGTATCATTTATTTATTTATTTTCTTCTCTGTTTCAGACACAACTCCCACCACAAGGAGTTTGATCAACCAATCAACTTGCTTGATACGCATTTCCACAACACACTGTTGACATTGGGCGTTGTGTGATTCGCTGTATTGAAACTTAAAATCAGCAATTACAGAGAGATTTGTGACAGAAAGTTGCCTTCTGAACATGCCTGTGTAGGCATATGGAAATCCGTTTTGAAAAGCATTGATTTTGGGTTGACAAACACTATCTTATTATGTATGGAAGGCAGAAATAGAGAGAAAAAGATGCATTTTCAAATGTGTCTGTGCTATTGTAGTAATGACCCTCTTTTAACTCTGTTGTCAACTTGTCACAGCAGATTTTTTGGAAATTAAAAAGTGAGTTTCCATAACCCACTTTAAGATTTTTCTCTCTTTTGTTTTAAGGAAGTGCCAAACCTGTAATTTTCTCTGACAGGTGGTTGTCTTTTAACATTTAAAGCGTGATTTATGGTCCTGCGGAGGCTCCACGAAGAGCTTTCGCCGTAGCCTACGTAAGTGTGTGTGTGTGTGTGGGGAGTGTGTGGTAGAGTGAGTGGGAGAGTGACGGCGATTAGCTTCGGAGCAAGTACCGACTCTATAGTCACAGTGAGAGAAAAGTGTCTCCCCTGTGCTTTCTGACCACGGTGGGAAATCTGTAGCAGGAAAAGTTAACCCTCGAGAAGTGCATGTCAGGCTACGGCGTAGGGTACGGTGTAAGGTACGGCGTAGGGTACGGTGTAAGGTCCGTGTCTCCATGTACCTGCCTACGTAGCCACGGCGCAGATTTAACGCAGAAGTATAAATCACGCTTCACTCCTCCATACTTCAACTTAGTAGTACAGATTCAATGGCCCATCTTTGACTCAGAAAATGAGTTTCTGTGTGCAGTCATGAATGTAATTGTGTTAAATGATCCAGTACGCTTCTTTGTGTCAGTGCCATGGTAACTTTGTTTTAATCCCCACATCCTCTGGAGAGTGAAGCAATTGCAAGGTTTAGCCATTCATCAAAAAAGCCCCGGTGGACTTTAATGCAGTCACATTTAAAACCAACCTCCTTCTTAATGCTCATTGGTGGTCTCCCAGTTTTGTCAACGGCCTGGTGTTCTTGATGTCGAAGTTTTGAGTTCTTGATTGTAGTCAAGCCTCTGCTTCGCTGTCGTCCAGGTTAATGATGTTCGGGGTTCACTGTGTTTTACTTGAACTGCTGTGATAAGCATTCATTCAGATTTAGTATTGCTGAAACGTCTCACTTGTGGTTTATTTTCTTGTGAGTGCCAGAAGGAAGGCGCTGCTACTTGGAAATGCAAAAAACCTGGCGTAAATTGATAATTTATCAAGATTGTGAGAAGATTTAATGCTGATGAATGGAGCGCAGCCATTCTTATTGAGGCAGTGGTTGATTGGCCATTAAGTAAAGTAGCTTGACATACTGAACTATTGATAGTATCCCATAAAGGCTCTTAGGGATCTTTCAGTCTTTTTACAAAGTCATTTGTTGCTGTCTTAAGTGTCTCGTCAAATACTGGCAGGATTCAAACTCTTGGCCAAGCATGCGATTTATAGTTGCGGCTCCCCTAGTTCTTAGTTTAGTCTCTAGTTTGAGTGATGTTAACTACTAAATCTGATCTGAATCTACACACACATATAGTAAGTTTAAAAAAAGCCTATGTTGGAAGCAGCATGTGTCAGTAGCGACACATCAAAGGAAGAATAATAGTCAGTGCCCAAATTACAGTCCATTAGCCACAAAAACGACCAAATGTTTTTATGTGGCCAGTCAAAGCTCCCTGCCAGGGACTGACGGACACTCAACAGGACCGTTTCTAAAGAATGCCAAAAAGAAGCAAAACTGATACGCTGTAACTTTTAGAAAGTTGGTAATTGTGGCAGAGAGACGCTATTCAGGAGCTGACAGACTGTGCAGCAGAAGAAAACAGGGGTATGCCTCCATTGAATACAGTGTTATGATCATTTCTCTGAAGCCTTCCAACTCATTGTGTTAAATAACAGTTAAAACACTGGTAATATCCCTGCACTGTACTAGGTTTTTGTCTTTAAAAAGTGACCAATGCCTAATAAAGCATATGCATGTTTTGTGGTTTGAATCTTTCTCAAAAGGGGCAATACCATAAGTCGAGTACTTGATCTTTACATATTAGTGTTTACATTATCATTACCACATCAGCTGAAAGTGGGGACAGTACGATGCGCATTAAACTTTACTCCTGAAACAGTTATCCTCGTCCTGTTCAGCTGATCTTATTACTGTTATTTTCCATATTTTGTCGGTGTGCCAGTAAGACCTTGCACCCAGTCCAGTGAGTTGCACAAATAATGTGTGAAGGCATGTTGCAGCCTTGGTGGGTTTTTTTTTTGCCTCTAATATGTGCGATCTTTCTGTGCCCCCCCCCTCTATTGGTTTCCGCGTGGCTCTAAATCACCTCATTAATCTGTATCCTTTGCTGAAGATGTCTGGCCCAGGCTGCCAACCATTAGCAGAAATCCATTATACATAGTTCCGGCCAGAGAGGACACTCAGAGGATACAATTTGTGTGTGTGTGTGTGTGTGTGTGTGTGTGTGTGTGTGTGTGTGTGTGTGTGTGTGTGTGTGTGTGTGTGTGTGTGTGTGTGTGTGTGTGTGTGTGTGTGTGTGTGTGTGTGTGTGTGTGTGTGTGTGTGTGTGTGTGTGTGTTAGATCCCAGATCAGATGTCATGTTGAGGATGTGAATTTAAATGAGGGGCGCTCTGACAGGGGTGATTCCTCCGAAAGGACCCCCAGAGGGTAATTTACCTGCACATACAGCTTGTTTAAGTGAGGCCTGCTGTCGCCCCTATGCTTTCAAGTGGCTTGGGTTTTTAGTCATAGGCACTAATGTGTGTGTGTGAGTGCGCTTAGTCTGTGCTGTGCTCTAACACTGGGTGTGTTGGGAGATATTTTCAGCGTTAATGAAACACCTGAGACTAGTTTTTCAACCTCACATCTCTAAAGCATTCAGAAGACCTATAACTAAAGGATAATAAGCTGCATTGGGCTGTTCTGTAGTACTGATGTGTACATGTACTGTAATGTGACTACATGTCGTTTTGCTGATCCTTTTTTTTTTGGGATAGATTTAAGATGCATACCGCATGCTGCTTTGTAAATCTGGGTTGTACACCTTACATTTTTTTTAAAGATTTAAACATTTCAAAGAGTGCACAATGATCATGTTGTAAAAGTTTTAAGAGGTAAACATCTGTGACTGATAACAGCCAAATTGAGCTATCTGTAGCTAGCAGTTGATGTCCATGATTTGGCCAAACTAAAACATGAAACTCTTGACCTTTGTCCCGTTGTCTGGCTTTGTGTGCTCTTGACTACAGCACCTACGCTTGATCAAAAAAGGGTTTTCTTGTGAAATAAATATCTTGAAAGACCTCATTTCTCAGCCTTCAGCTATGGCTCCATCCTAATGGATTTGTTCTCTTCCTTGGTCTCCTCAGAGATTCGGACCCAGTTGGTGGAGCAGCAGAAATGTCTGGACCAGCAGACAGAGATGAGGGTCCAGCTGCTGCAGGACCTCCAGGACTTCTTCAGGAAGAAGGCAGAGATTGAGATGGAATACTCCAGAAACCTGGAGAAACTGGCCGAGCGCTTCATGGCAAAGACTCGCAGCACCAAGGATCACCAGCAGTACAAGTAAGGGTGTCCGTCTGTGCTCAGTTTGTTTATGATGTCATCTGGGATTGTTATGCTTAGTCTAATTTATTTCAAAAAAATTAAGAAGTTCAATTTTATTGTGTCAGCCAGACGATAGAGTGCTGATCGGGCCGCATTTTTCTGTCCGAGCCCGACCTGCGTCTGACAGAGCAGTAACCGAACCCAACCCGAGCCCGACAGGCATTAAGATATTTATGTCCGAGCCCAACACAGTTAAAATCTCTTTTTTTTTCTCATACTAATGACGCATGTACGTTTGTTTGTGTGGAAAGCCCGCTTTTATTAAGCAACTGTAGAAAGGCATTCGGAACAGTCAACAGATGAGCGCATCAGCGCACACAGGGGAAACGAGTGCACGTTAATAAGCTGTTTAATTTAAAATGTTCAACGTGTTAACCTTTCCTGATCGCTTCGTTTCCGACCGTGGTCAGAAAACCAGGGGAGACTCGTTACCTCCAGAGCCGACGTTAGAAAATGAATAACGTCGGGGTTACAAATCCCGTTTCTGGTGAGCGAATGAATGAACTTGGCTTCCAGTCTGGGGTTTATTTCGGACACCGCACACACTGTGTACAAAACTTAAACTTATTCCACCAACTCTGTTCCGGTCGCATCTACACGTCTGCTTCCACTTACCACACACACACACATCGCGCTGATTTGACCGAGCCCGACCCGAACCCGAACATCATTTCTAAATATCTGTCCGAAAACCCGGCCCGGCCTGTAAGGGTCTCGTCGGGTACCGTCGGGTCCCGTCGGGCTCGGGTCAGCTATCCATCCTCTACCAGACGAAAGTCATGCTGTATTTCAATGTAATGTTGATGGGATGTCTGTGTTCTGATAGGATTATTGTGCCGATGAGCTATATTAATCTTCATTTTATATTCAAAGCTGGTCAAATGAAGACAGAAAAGCCGCTCGGGGGTGACGTTTTATTTTTGTTTCTGTCATTTATTTTTTAATCATTCTCCAATTTCTTTGTTGCAAATATTATGCCCTCTGAAATTCTAGTGCCACACTCCTCTCTTTGTCTCAGTCCTATCTTTATCTCTCCAGCATAGGAAATTCATCTATAGAAAACTATTGCTCTGTTTCACATTATGCAATGTTTACGTTATTGCTGTGGTTTTAGCCCATTATGTCACACTAATGTAGCTGGGGTAGCATTATGAATAATCCATCTTGCCTTTTTGTTTTGTTTTATGTGCTACAGCACTGTATTGTGCAGTGCAGTAGACTTTTTCTGGGGAATAAGCCACTAAACTTTGTCACAGGCATGAATACCAAGGTGTTAAATAAGTGAAGATCTCTATTGAAAATCACAAAGTTTCAATGCCAAAACCAAAAATAAATTTTCAATATCTTTTGTTGAAGATCAGCAAAATATGCAATGCAATATGTTCTATACCTTTATACTTAGGAAGATTTCAGTCTATGCTAAAAAGAAGTATTTAGTTTTGTTACCCAGCCCTAGTTGTACATAATAAAACAGTGTCACTGTATCTTTCTGAAAAAAAGTATAAAAGAAGTGGAAGAAGAAACTAAACCTTGAATTGAATTCTGTCTTTATCTCATAGAGAGTTAACCTGGCTGTGGAGGTAGATATGAAAAGATGTAATGAAATGAGATTCTTTATCAAACTGATTGGAGAAAGTTTGTCTCCCTCTCTCACTCTGTGTTCATGGTGCATCACAGTTTGACTCTGAGCCTTTTTGTGGATCTCGACACAGTTAAGCATGCTTTAGTTTTTGGCCTTATTGCACTAGGAGTCCGGCTCGTGGAAAAAGCAGACATTAGCATATTGTTTGAACTTGTGGTGGGAACCAAAATAAAACGTGTGTTTGTCCTCGCCGTCTGCAAATAGCCCCTGCGCTCTGTCTGACGCTCCAATGGCTCTAGCAGCTGTGTGTGCCCATGTTACTGGTGAAGGGACTCTGTTATGGTGCTCTGTGGTTTTCATCGCGTGATGTACAGTCTGGTCATTTCATTCACAGGGTGAACATTTGGCAAGTGTTGAGGAGCATATTTCTTAAGTAAATACAAGATGTCTGAATAACATTGAAAACCTTCCTGTGGGTTTTAAATCATTTGGCCTGTATTTTTGTATTTACATAAACAACACATGTACAGTAAGGCTTCTGTGCTCTCCATATTCTCTAGGTTGTTTTCATTGGACAGACTTGTCCGTGCTGTGAAAAATTGCGTTTTTATTCTGTCTGTAGCCTGAAGCCAGTATTTATATGACAGGTCAGCTTGGCGGAGCTGCAAAATGCTAAAGTAGCATTAGCTAAATCTGTGTATAATTAGTCTAGACTAGGGTTGGGTATGGTTTGGTTTTTTTCTGATACCGGTGCTAAAATGATACTTTTAAAACGGTGCAGATGCCTGAACCGAAATATATATATAATATATTTATAATGTATATAATATAAAATGGGCACAAAACGACAGTTGGTGACATAAAAAAACGGTTTATTGCTAAGGCCATATGGTCAAAATTAAATGATTGATTAATAATGTAATAACTTATAACAATGACTTATTTTCACCAGTGAATTGCTGTTAAACGACAAAAACAAGCACCAGATGGCAAAAGGGTATTTTACAATAACTTAAAATGCACCACAAGGCTGGCGAGTTTCAAGTGAACGCACCGTCTGTGTTGTTTTTCCGACAGCGGCAGCTGCAGTCAGACTGTTACGTCCCGGTGTTGGAATCCTCTACAGGGAAATACAGTCACACTTTACACCGCTTAATGTAAGCTGTCATTTTAACCACTGTGTTTAATCCAGCTACTAGCTAACGGTAACGTAGCGTCCCGTGCAGCGATGCTTCTGAAAATAAAAATAAAGTCTGGCACCGACATTTTCGTTCCTATTCGGTCTCGTTACTACCGTTTACGTCAGAACCGGTGCCCTATTGGCACCACGTTTCGGTACCCAACCCTAGTCTAGACAAGCTGCTTTCAAAAGGGGGCCATGGCTGTAGCTGTCAGTGGAGCGGCATTCTTTTTATCTGGTTTACATTGCTGATGTTAAGACAAGTTGACAAGTGTCATTCTAACAGTCAAGAGTGCATTAATATACATTATGTGGGACATGTTTAGTTTGTTTTGGAAGACTACAGTTCCTCTGAAAGGGATGTTAATAATTAACTGTTAACCAACAATACGATTTTTGACCGATTTAATACTATCAGTTTCCACTAGGAATCTTCACCAACACAGGTGGAGTTTGATGCTATCCCTCCATGGTGCCACCTCCCTCTGTGCAGGCCATGTTGCTAATAACAGTACAACGACATGATCCCACACTGGCTTCCCAATCAAGCTGCAGAACTTTGCCGTTTGTGTTTGTTGGTATTAATGACCAAGCTGGAGGTATTGCTATTGGAAAGATTGAAGCTAGGCCTCTGCTGGTGGAGGGGAAATATTTTCCCATTGCACCACCAGTATGTTTTATCTTATACAGATATAAGTCTGCCTGAGCTAGGAAACGGTTTGGTCCAGAATCCTCTGCAGGAGTCAGATATAGTTAGTGTTTATCAGAAAGCACAGGCTTTGTGCCACCTGTAGGAGTATTGCGTCAGCTCACTGCTGGAGACTTGCTGTAGTTCGCTGGCAAGACAGCAGTGGAAGGATGGATGATGCAAACTCTAAAGAAAGATGGATGTTTTTAAAGACGCCTATTTTTATTTTATAACACCCCTTTTTAAACAAAAAAAATAAGAGCAGATTAACAGATTCCTATCCGGAGTGATTTCCTGTGAAAATAGCCCACTAAGAAATACGTCTACCTTTTTAATAATAATAGTGTATGTTTCTGAATGGTGAGTGAAGCTCTACTGGGTTTTTATTAGAGATGCACCGATAGACCGGCCGGGGACCGGAATTGTCCGGTTTTTACGTGCTCGGCCATGACCGGCGACCGGCAGGTCAGTCTGACATATGCCGATTTCATGCCGGTCAACGCTACAATTAACTGACAATGTAAGTTATACGAGTTACAGTTCTCAAGGACGCACGCACACACGGACGCGACAGCACAGTCTCTTTTTCCTTTCGCTCAATTTTTCCGCTGTGTGTCCGCGCTATTCTCGCACATGTAGGGAACCTCGTGAATTAACCTGCAACATGTCAGCTGTTTGGAACTTAATAACAAGTTTGCAATATGCAACACCTGCAAGGAAAAAATAGGGTGTGGAGGGACGACACCAAAAACCAAAATCACATTTTTTTAGTTGGATATTGGATGTGAAAAGAAGGAAATGGTTCTAACATTGCACTTTAGATGTGTGTGAATTTCCCACACCAGGAGTAATTTATTAAGTAAGTTCTATTTTATAGTGATCCATTATCTGTTCAAAAAATTTTCTATGTTCCGTGCAAAATGTTCTATTAAAGAAAAGATAGAAATAAATATTTGTGTGTGCTATAAAGTGGTTAGAAAAAATGAAATCGGAATCGGCTAAAATCGGTATCGGCTGGCCTAACTCAATGAAAATCAGAAATCTTAATTGGACTAGAAAGTTGTAATCGGTGCATCTCTAGTTTTTATGACTATAACAATACTAGGGCTGCAAATAATGATGATTTTCATTGTCAATTAATCTGTTGTTTATCTTCTCGATTAATCGATTAGTTATTTGTAAAATTTAAGAAAATGGTGAAAGATGTGGATCCGTGTCTTGTTTTGTCTACAACTCCAAGATATTCAGTTTACTGTCATAGAGAAAGAAACTAGAAAATATTCACATTTAAAAAGCGGGAATCAGATGAATGAATTTCTCGATTATCGACTATTAAAATAGCTGGCGATTAATTAAATAGTTGACAACTAATTGATTAATCAAGCTCTAAAGAATACTTATTTTTTTCAGGGGGATACATAAGCACGATAGTATTATGACATGATAAAATGTAACAATGCAGAAAGTTTAGTTCTTTTCCTATTTGCATTATTGCCAAGGATTATATGCCCAGTCTAAACAAACTAGTGTGCTTGCCACATTTAGAAGCTTCTGCTGTTTGTTCTGCTGCAGCTTTGCTTTACATGCTGAACATCACAGTCTCCACTTGTTTGCATAACCCATTTAACAGCTGCAAAGACATCCAGCTTCCTTGACAGAAACACTCCTTCCCTTTTTAAAGGAACACGGCGACTTATTGGGACTTTAGCTTATTCACCGTATCTCCCAGAGTTAGATAAGTCCATACGCATTCTCATCTATCTCTGTCGTAATGTATCTCTGAAATTCTCTAGCGCATTCAAGCTTAGCACAGATCCTGGAGGTAACTGGCTCCATCTAGCCTACTGCTCCCAATAAGTGACAAAATAACGCCAACATATTTCCTATTTACATGTTGTGATTTGTAGTAATAATCAGCGTATAAAATAACAAGGTCACATGAGACACAGCCATCTTCTAACCGTATACATACTGGGAACTATATTCTCAGAAAGGCAAAGCACTGCTACTTCTGCTACTTGGGCGGAGTGATTTGCTCGCAGCACCTGAGAAGCCCCGTGGTGAGGAACAGAGAGTAACAACGGTGCTTTTTCAGGTTTTAAGTTTTTCGCTTTTCTGAGAATATAGTTCCCAGTTTATATACGGTTAGAAGATGGCTGTGTCTCATGTGACCTTGTTATTTGTACACGCTGTGACTATACAAATCACAACATGTAAATAGGAAAATGTTGGCGTTATTTTGTCACTTATTGGGAGCAGTAGGCTAGTTGTAGCCGGTTACCTCCAGGATCTGTGCTAAGCTAGGCTAGCGCTGGGGGCGTCAGACAGAGTTACAACACGCACAGAGATTAGAAGGGTATGTATGGACTTGTCTAACTCTGGGGGATACGGTGAATAAGCTAAAGTCCCAATAAGTCGGCGTGTTCCTTTAAGTAACATGTATTAGCCTATATATTTTGACTATGTAACACTGCATTAACTACAATTACAACAAACATTGTTCTTTAGCCTCAGAAAAGACCTTTGTGTGTTTCTGCTGTTTTTATTCAGAGGATCAGAAATTTAGAAAATTACAAAATTGCGTCTGGGCTCCAATTATTCAATACTGCAATGGTATTCTCTCCCTCGTTCCGCCTAGCTACGCCCCGCCCCCCCCCGCCCCCCCCCCACTCGAAACCATCAGTTGCAAGCACCTCTGACCCCAAAGTCTATCAGTTTTGTTTTTTTTTTGTCCATATGCAGTTAATGACCTGCATATTCTGCAAAGTAGAGGAAGAGAATATCATTGCAGTATTGAATAATTGGAGCTCAGATGCAATTTTGTAATTTTTTTCAATTTCTGATCCTCTGAATAACAAACAGAACATTGGAAAAACAGGTTAAAGATCAAATTTTTTAATTTGTCAAGGTGGAAAAAAAATTCTAAATTGGATATTTGAACCCATTTTTCAGTTTTTCCAAATTTTTCCAAATTTTAACTGATAAGCGTTACACGGACCAAAACAACACCCACAACAAGCAGTGCGTTTACATTTGCAGTTTAAAAACCTGATTATATTCGGAATAAGGCAATACCACGGTTTCTAACGCTATAAACACCTTACCCCGGCTAAAAATCTGAGTTCTCATACCCTGGTTAACAGACCTAGATAAAGCCTTTAGGAACCAGGGTATTCGTGCATGTATACTCCTGAACCGGGGCGCCACCTACTGTACCGGAGGCAGAGTTTCTCCCGCCATTCGTCCCAGTCTTTTCCGCTCATGTATACGGGTAGAACTGGCATAACCCGGTTATTCACTTAACCGGTGACTGCTGTGCATGTAATGCATGTAATGGACTGACACAAAGTTTGTTCAAGAAGGGACGTGGAGATGGTGAGCAGAGGAATCATTGAATTATTTATACTGCCAAAGCCACTGCTGGGATCATCTTAAATTGACAGCCTTTATCCAGAATTAAGTGTCTGGTTAAGGGACTTCCTCTCATTGTCTGTGAGGATAAGAAGAAGGTGTAGAACATCCTGCGACTGCAGACATTACTATCTGCAGCGCATTCCGCTTGAGTGGCAAAGAATACCATTTGTTATTTGCGGAATGACTCGGCTAGAATGATCAATTAGGCTTTGACATCCTGTTGCATGCTTTCACATTTCAAACTGGAACTTTCCGTTTTGTGATTGGACTTGCAGTGATCACTTTGCTCTGGTAGCAACTGTACACTTACATTGCAGGTGAACCCCAGTCACTGTGCTGCAGCTATAAAATCCGCCACCGCAGTTTAATAATGAAAGATGTTATCAGTTAGGCGCGAGAGGACTCTGCCATTTTGCCTCTGATGCTTGTAAGGGCTCCTGTTACAATACCATGCATACTGAAGTGGTAATTCAATGTCAGCATCCTGCTACTGTATGAGAGAGTGCTAGCATGTTGACGTTGACTCAGCGACTCCTGGATTTAGACTGCATGAATGGACCGAACACACATAAACACACATTGATAGGAGCCAAGTTGCTAAATGTTTTCGCTCATCTCCCTCTCTGCCTCTCCTGGACATCAGTTTCCTCTTTCATACCTGTGTTTTAGCCCCCCAGGGGCCCGTCTATTTTTCTGGGAGTCTGTCTGACCCAGTTCCTGCCCTGGCTGAGGGGGAAATGATGACATTGAGAGATTTTCCTGTCATTATGTGGGGTAAACAACTCCCAGAGGTTATTTTGTCGTCACAGCCTGTGTCAGCCCCCTCCCCTCGTTTTCTCGTTCTGTACTCTTTTCACTTGCAGGCCTGCAGTTTGATTTAGTAGATCAGAAATCTTGGGTACATCAGTGACTTTCCCCAGAGTTCTGTAACTCCACTGTGTGGAACACTTTTCCTTTTTCATATTCTTTGAAGGTTTTATAATGAATCCTGGGTCATTCCTGTGTTTCACCTTTAGACTTTCATTAAAAAAAATGGACTTCATGTTAATGAATAGTGCTGCTTTTGTTGAGTGTCTATTCTGTGCCATACTGAATTTTTATAAGACCTGTGCATGTACCGATGCTGAATTAGGTCATACGATGGGTTGAAGCAAAGAACAAGTCCTGTCTTCACATATGTAGATCCAATATTGCACTATGCTGATACATAATGCAGAGTGTGTGTGTGTGTGTGTGTGTGTGTGTGTGTGTGTGTGTGTGTGTGTGTGTGTGTGTGTGTGTGATGCTGTCCCGCAGTCCTGCTGCTGTAGCTCTGGGACCGCTTCACTTATTTTCCCTTTTTCTGGCTTTCTCTTCCTTTGCACGTGTCCTGTAGCCTGGGCATGTGGCATCAGTTCACCACACTCCTCTTTAGCTAAATCAGTTTTTTCATTCACCGCCTTCCGGTGTCTTTGATAAGCGACTGTGCTCTCGGATGTTTTTCATGTCAGCGTGTTTGGCTCTGCCTTTATCAAACATAGTTTGCTTCCTGTTTTTCAAGAGTCTCAGGGAGCATTTCAGCTGGTTGGAATGTTTGTGTCAGTTCCTCATTTGCAGAAAATGCTTAGTTCTTTTGCTCTTGAAGCAGATGTTGTGTCAGGGCTGAAGGCTGGTTCAGGGCTGGGCCACTTGCCGAATGTGCAGAGTTTCACCTGTTGTGTTGACAAGTGCTGTCTGTCTATGCAAACAAACGCTGTGAGGGAAGAGCAGAGGCGAGTCTACATATGGTTCCTGCAAGACTTGACCTCAGACCCAAACATAACACCTCTCCCTAATACACACACGCACGCATGCACGCACACACACTCATATTCTGTGCTGCTCTTAGCAGGCAGGAGGAATGTTATGGGTTATCCCAGAGGAAGTCAGCCTGCAGGTCAGTGCTTATGCAGGGCCCCAGTTTGCTCTGGCCTGGACAATGTCCTACAGTTAGCTTGGAAGCAGCCAGCACACAGCACAGGAAACAGCTCTCAGGCTCTTTAGCTTTTTTGTCACTAAGATCTCTATATTTCCCCTTTACAGTAACTTCTCTTGCCTCGCTTGTTTGTCTTCAGCTGTCACAGTTTTTACGTCATTCTTATTTTCATCTTCACTTAAAAATACATCCATGGCTTCTCCAACTTCACTCCACTAATTGTATTTAAAGCCTGTGGCAGACTCTTCTCTGGTTGTAGGAAGCCAGCTTGGCTCATAGCGTTGCAAGAGCTCTGCCCCAGAAATGTCACCGGTACAAAGTATTTCCAACTTAACTGCGTAGTACATGTAATATATATGGAGAGCTTTTTAGGCCCCGAAGCAGTATATGGGACATTTAACGCCAAGGGAGGCCTATGACACAGCTTCTGCTTTTTGTAACAGGCCCTGGTGCACTTGTAGACAACCTGCTAGTCGAGGAACTGCCGCAGTCTCCTCGTAAAAAAACGAGAAATGTTGTCTAAAGAAATTAGAGCTGAGACATTGTCATGGGAGCAGACACACAGGACACGCATACGGGTACTCGATCGTGCCCGCTTGCTCGTCTCAGCCATGCTACCTAACTATGGAGTAGGTTTTAAGTCGGTGACAGTGGGTGTTCTTGTTTGTGTTACACATGCGGCTGAACGGACACAGCCAATTCTTTCCTACATATTGCTCTTTATAATTCTATAATATAATATAATTCTTATTAGTAACATGTTAGTAAATAACAACAGGAGATTCATTTTCCACATGGATCTTTTGGCAGCTGATCTGACACCTGACTGTTTCCCTGGTTTATTTAGGAAAGACCAGAACCTGCTGTCCCCGGTCAACTGTTGGTACCTGTTGCTGAACCAGGTGAGGAGGGAGAGCAAGGACCACGCCACACTGAGCGACATCTACCTCAACAACGTCATCATGAGGTTCATGCAGATCAGTGAGGACTCCACACGGCTACTCAAGAAGGTGAGGGGGGCCAACACATAGGCAAGGATCGCACCAAAGCTAAATAGGATCGTCAGGGCGCTCATAAAGGGAGTGCTTATACACTCTTACCCTTTTTGGTTAATAAAATAGAGCGACAACTGCTACAACTGACGTGACAACCTTGTTTTAATGGGGATTCTTTTGATTTCCCTATGGCCACCACAATGGACGACTTGTTATGTCACAGGAGGTATAATGTAGTCTTTCGGGTCTTCAAGTTATTTTCCAATGCGGTGAAAATTAGAGGTGCTTTGTGGTTGGAGAGGTTAAAAAAACATGGCCTTTAGGTGTCTGCGCTGACGAGGAATAACACAAATTGAACAGACTGAAAAAGAATTAGACCATATTTGAAATAAAATGCCAAAGTCATGATAAATGGGCAGGGCACAAGGATGTAAACACTTTTATGTTCACGAAATAAAACATTACTATGTTTACAGGCCTTGTCAACCTACCAGAACACACTGCTCATTTGACTCCGTTTATTGTATAGCATGTTTAACACAAATTCACTCCAGTTCCGAACACAGACTGTGACAGACTGTAGCCTGCTGTCGTTACGTACTTCTGTCTCACCATTTCCTTGTCTCTTTTATGCCCATGAAGTCTCTTTTTAACTGCTTCAATCTCCCTCAATCTTTCTTTTTTTTTACTTTCTGCTGTACTGTTTGACATCTACTAGACGAGGTCAGATGTGACTTTTCTTTGATCAACAGAACCGAAGTTTGAACTCCACCACTAACACAATCCAGATTTTTCACGGCGGTCGGTGCGGGCAGCGGTGTCTCCAGTCACAAAAAAAAGTCTTTCACTTTCAATTAACCCATTCATTTGACAACAAAGTATATTTAGTTGCATGATATACAGGATACATACAGTATATATTCCGCTTTGCATCTGATGGGATGAAACACTGTTGGGTTCCTGGGGTTTAGCTTTGTGAATTAGGGTAATGCAGAGGAACCTCGGCCACCACAGTTTCAGATCAGTATGCCTTCACTCTCCCGTCTGACGACTGTGGCTTCATGGCTGAAACCGGGCCTCTGCTGCCTTTTCCACCACAAAGACGACAACTCCCTAAAAGATTATGAGCTCCTATGCTGCAGGAGTCACATGAACTCACCACAGGCCTAAATTACAAAGTGGCTTTTCTTCAGAGGAGCGCCTTTGTGTCAGTTAGGCTTGTGCGACTTTTTCTTTTTCTGTTCCTCCTCTATTTCTTTTTTTTTTTTTTGCTCTACTTTACTGCAAACCCTGACCATCTAACCTAAAAGTAAAAGTGAGGCTCCTTTTTTTTTTAGTTCTCAAAATAATTAACCTCTCTTGATGGCTATGGTTTCATCTGATTGTATGGGGGCGTGGTCTTTAACTACTCACCCAAACCCCCAGCACACAAACAGGAAACTGCAGCAACCATTTCCTTTTGATGGCGTTTAAAGTATTATGGTTCTAATAATGAGGCCAGATGCGAAACAGTCATTTTTCACTTTACTCTCGTTGCCTACCCTGACTCAGCACACTTTGATGGTCATAATGGTTGACTGCCTTCAATGCTGATTTTCATTTTTACTGTGACTCTGAAGACACTAATCCTGCCAAATCCTGCCAATCTGCAGGGTACCTCCACCTGCACCATTATTGCTGTGGAATCTGTGATAGTTGTCCCTTTTTAAAGTTTGTAATGCAGTTTCTCTGTGGATCCAGGTGACATTGTGCAGACTGGTGGGAGGTCCTGGTTCATATGAGACCCGAGACACCGCTCGCCCTCTAATTAAAGCTTCCCCGAGCCTTTGATCTCAGCAGAGCTTCAGTAACGAGGCCCAAACAACAGAGAAGGGCCCCATGTTATGTGGGCTCCCTCGCAGCTTTTGAGGAGACAGCTGTACTGTTGTCATCCTTCCAGCACATCAAAGACCTGTGTTTTTATTTCCTTGTATGTTCAGGTCTCATGCTGTGAGATGGAACAGCAGAGGAGGACTCAAAAGTAGCCCTGGTGTCTTCGTCGACATCCTCCGGTTTACCCGTTTGCCACGTGCATTTATGTCTTCAGTGCTGCGTTGTGGTCACAAATTCGCTTAGAAACACCCCATTTGGGTTTTAGTTTTATGTTTGAGTACAGGCATCAAATAGTGGACCTCTCTTTTCTTTTTCTTTTTTTATGCTTGGACAGATGTTATCGCATGCATTCAGTTTTTATTATTCATACAACCGGCTCTTTGTTTTACTCTGCCCTGTTTTATTTATGGAAGTCTGCAGCTACAAGGTGGAGATCCCAAAGCCGTGAGGCAGTTTTGAACCTTTTCCCAGGCAAAGCATGTGCAGGATAGTGCTTATTTTACAATAAGCATTTTTCACCAAGAATACATTTTGACATATCACAGTAGGAAAGTGCTGGTGTAAATTATAAAATTAATGATGACAGAATTCCTTTCTTTCCGTTTCTGTTCAAGTCTGGGTTAAACAAACACGATACATTGTGTAAACACAACAGCTTAAGATTTGTTTATCACTGGACAAAGCTAGGCTGGCTGTTTCCAGTCTATATGCTACGCTAAGGACTCCAGCTCTGTACTCAGCGCATAAACATGTAACAGGTTAAAACAAATAATTGGATTTCCCAAAATGTTGAACTATTCTTTTGGTATTTAAATGAAAGGATCACTGTCATTTGGTCAATTATTGTTTTTATGAAATACATCAGCTAAGACTTTGTCAGAGTTTCTACTGTGTCTGTTGAGTGTGTGACTGTGTTAATAGTGACAAGACGCTCCCATCTATGTTGAGCACCACACTCGCACAGGGCCCAACATCTCTATACCGTGATTAATGTCAGTGGCAATATAAAACCCACCACTCCCCAAAGGCTGACTTGGTTTCTCCTCCCTGGGGTTGTTTCAACTTTCTAATGTGGTTGGAATACAGATGGTATCTAAAAGGGGAAACCCATTTGTAGGATATTTTTAATGAATTCAACCGAATTGGAAACCCCCCCAAGTGAGATTCCTTTCAAATGAAAGAGGCTAAGTTGTGAAAATCAAATCACAGCAAACGGCGCATTTAAGCCCAGTTTCCACTAAGCAGTCTGGCTCCGTTCAGTTCAGTTTGTTACACAATACAATGGTTATTTTTGCGTTTCCATTCCAAATGTTGTGGATGGTACCAATAGAACCGCTCCATTCCATCCCATTTTGTCGTTACCCCTCTGTTGAGTTACCTCGCACACTGATCTGATACTAAAAGGTGGAACTAGAAACATTGCAGTCTGTGATTGGTGCAGAAGTACCTCTGTGTCATCAGTGAAGAGGAAATACAGCAAGAGATGAATGGAGCAGTTACTATACCGAAAGTATTTTATGGAAATGCAGCTTTAGTGAACAGCCATTATTGCTTGTAATTTGAGGTTGTGTGTGTGTGTGTGTGTGTGTGTGTGTGTGTGTGTGTGTGTGTGTGTGTGTGTGTGTGTGTGTGTGTGTGTGTGTGTGTGTGTGTGTGTGTGTGTGTGTGTGTGTGTGTGTGTGTGTGGTTTCATTTAGCGACACTTTGAAAGGAGGGATTATTTCACAAAAGCATTATGTTAGGTGAAGCTTCTCTGGTGAACACACTCTAAACATGTCTTGAATGTAATTCCCATTTACTTTCATCTCTGCCTTTACTTCTCACACACACACACTCTCGCAGCTCGTGTGATCCCTGAGAAGGCTTTTCATTTCCCAGCCTCCTCAATGGAGAAGAGCTGATGAGTGTTAGATATGACAGATAGTCAAAGGTTCTGTCCTCTGAACTGACAGTTGATAATGGGTTTCCCCACAGGAGAAGGCCTGTGTTTTTATGATATTTTAAGATATGCAGGGATCTACAATTACTAAGCAGTTAAAATGTGGTACTGTCATGTTTTGTGAGATACAATTACAGATCTACTATAAACTTAAGGACCAGATTAACTATCATTTAAGAAAAAAAAAAATCACCGTAGCTCCCTCATCTACACTCCGTTCTCAAACATGCCTGAGTTTGACTTTTGTCAAGTTTGATGCTTCTAAAGCTCTGGTTATCCAGGCTTAAAGGCTGTTTGCACTCTGATAAGTTAGGAGCTACAAATTAGGGAACTGACAGAGCAGGTGGTGGTTGGGAAGATGTTGCCAATCGGTCAGGTCACCCAGCACACCACTCTAATTTCAGACACCGGCCTGGCAGCCGGTAACTGAGAGTGTAATCCTCTTTGCTGTCTATTCACTTGCTTGGACATTGTGCAGCTTTACCTGTGAGCGACTTATGAAGAACAAAAGTGAGAGTTTGTGCACACAAGTTTTTTTTACAAGATTGCTTTTGTCTTGATCTGTTACTTTTTGACAGTTCAGCAGAGTCCTTTTTAGAGCCGAAGATTGTGAAATCCGTGCGTCAGAACGAACATGCTTGTAAACTCACCTGTATCAATCAGGTGTGTGACCTCAATGGAGCCTTTTACCTGTTGCCAAGACACACACGAGGCCACTCGTGTGCAAGGCAACGGAGTGTGTGACTCATCTAATCTCGAGTAAAGATATCCCATACATTGTTCAGTTTGTAAGGGCAATATTGTTTGTAAGAACTACCTCTGTGTGCACTGGACCCTGCAGCTAATACAAGCAGATAATATTGCAATAAACTGCAACTATTATAAAAACATGACTCGGATAATTCACATAAATCCTGTTCAGGGCACGTTTGACAATCAACAAGCAGCCTTACAAATTACTTTCAAAAAGTTTTCATTTCATTTATTTTTTTATTTCGAAAAAACATATATATATATTAGAAATAAAATACACACACACACACACACACACACACACACACACACACACATATATATATATATATATATATATATATATATATACACATACATACATACATATACAAGTAATAAAAAAGTGCATAGCAACACACCAAAGGTAAAAGAACAATATCTATACAGTGTTACAAATAATATAAAAAAATTTGATTTTAAATTATTACAATTAATATTTGCAAAAACTGTCCGAAAAAAGAAAAAACACTCTGAGGTGAGGCAAGTGTGTTGAATACATTTTCTTTCTCATTAAACATTTGCAAAGTCAAATTTGTCATATTTAAAAAAAAACTTGCATTGTTAACGTCCATGTAAACTAGGTTGCAGTCTTTTTCTTTCTTGCATTTGTTTGCACACTGGCACGTGTCTTGTGTATTGCGTTGCTTGCCTGTTTGCACACGTGCATGACAGTATAACAATAAAACAGGGACCCAGTCATAAAAACATAACTCCATAGCACTACTAGTAGTCAAAAACTCCACAGGGTACCTTTTGATCATGACTAATTTAAACTGTTGTAGTGTAGATTTAGTTTATTTTCGCCAATCCCTGCCATGCAGTAGACTCCATTCTTGATCAGACGTACATCACCACCACTCTATCCCACTGCACTAGGTGGTTCAATACCCCCGCAGAACCCTCTTACAGCCTTTTGCTGGGAGCGGCTCCCAAAATGAGATTTGCCTGAGGATAATTGGGTTAGAGAAAGACCTGGAGTGCGGGAATGAGGCTGTAACATCATCCAGGTAGCAGAGTGTGGTATCGACTGTAGTAGACAGATCAAAAATTCATTGTCATGAATCATGACTCATAATCTCATAAACATGTGATACAGTATGTGAGTCGGTGTTAAGGAAATATGTGAGCTCCACAGTTAAATTAATAGTGAAAGCCCCTCTAAATCCATCACTGAGTCACTGTTAAACTGTATGCCACAACCGTGAGGTGCATTAACGTGGGCGTGTGTGTGATAGTATTACTGAGTCAGCCTTGTGGCACAGCTGATTGAGTTAACATATTTGGGGAAAATCTTTCACGATGAGGTGTAGGAGCCAGATAATGTGTCGAGCATGTGGACGGTGAAACTCAAGCTGTGTTCGCCGATTTGAAAGGAAAAGCCGTCGTGACACTGATACCACTTTCACTCAGAAACCACTAATTTGACACAGGATGATAAATCCACCCTTCTTTTGTGTATGTGTACCGTTCAGACCACGGGTCAATGTCTGGTTGTTGTCCACCATTCGTTTAAAACCCAATATACAGTAAACAGACTTGTTAAGTTACAGTTCAATAAAAGTAGTTGCTGCAGTGTTTGCAATGTAGATTCACCATTGCAGACAGTTTTGAATGGGCTATTAACTATATATATTTTTGGTCTGGGAGAACTCTTTTTGTGTAGCCTACTTGTTTGAATTTACTGATTTGTTGTAAATTGACTCATTGTTTGTTCTTCTTGTTTCTTTTTTCAGAGCAAGGAGATAGCCTTTCAGCTCCAGGAAGACTTGATGAAGGTCCTAAATGAGCTATACACAGTAAGTATTAATGGCTGCCCCTTAGTTTTACTAATGCAAATGCATTGGTCTTTGCTGCGGTTGAGACTGGTTCATAGCACTGAGCTGACTAACTTCCAACTATTTGTAACAGTTTGAAGTCTTTAACCCTGCAGCTTAGAGATGTCTGAGGGATCAAATATTAAACATCCAAGCAAATAGAGATCTACCAAAGTGAAGGGAAAGTATGTGTAATCTCTTTTCAGCACAACATGAATATTCTACCCTAATGAACAAGATATTCAAACTGTGAAGTATCAACACATTATGTTTGACTCATTAGTGTTCATATTCTTTGCTTTTAATGGCTCTTATCAGCGTAGTTCTCTTGCTCTTCAAAACAAATTCATGCAAAGCCACACCAGGCAGTTGGAGCCAAATAGCAACTTGAGCATCTTTTTTTTTTTAAATAAATAAAAGATGATCTCTTTTAGGTATTGTTACCTTCATTCAAAAGTTGACAAAGACAGATAACAAGCCTGGGGAGAGAGCGAGAGACATTACATGCAACACAGAGTAACATTTCACCAAACCATCAAACTTCTACAACAAGCTGCAGAGTTTCTTTCTTCTTTATAGTTTCTATAAAGGCCATTTCAACTCCTCTGTTCAATGCCTTAGCTGTAAGTAGTTGGCTGCGTGTAGTTATGACCTTGGTAGAGAAAGGTACTTTAATCGTGAATCAATAGCCAATTCCACTGCCTTAATTGTCCCAGTCAGTTCTGCTAGCCTACTAGCTTAGTTTAATGCCTCACATATGTTGTTGGCAATTAGATGCTCTGCTCAGACAGAATGACTGGATCGAATCGAGGCAATGTTGTTTGAATTTGATTGCACTTTAGGTTCGCTCACAGGCATCAGCAATGACAAACGTGACATGTCAGAATAACACGTCACTAAAGTATTCGAGAAACAAATACAGCAGAATTTTGTTACGCTGTTAATCTGCGAGTTTTGTGCTATCAGTCAATTAGGCCATTCCTCCCTAACAATCAATGGCGTTGTGTTGAGCCTTCTTATCGATCATCGTGGTAACCTGGGATGTACACAGATGGAGATACAGGTCAAGGCAGTTTGTTGTCGCTTCCCAAGAGATTGAGTGAAAAGCAGCTCAGTTTGCTTATACAGTCTCCAGTAACTCACTACGGTGTTACAGTGGTTACACTTCCAGTCGATGGTCGGTGCTGCTCCAAACACGACAAACGTGTTACTCAAATTCACCACAGTCCACGCTCCAGATTTGACCTGGTTTAGCCCATGTGGGAAGACACACACACACACACACACACACCCACTGAGTAGCTATTGCATCAGACAGCCACAGTCCTGTTTTTTGCCTCTTCCAATTAAATAACAGGTCTGCTCCATCTCTAAATATGTCTCTCTAAAAGACACACCAAAGTAAATACAGCAGTGGCAGACTCCAGACCAATAAATGAGGACTACAGGGCCCAAGGTCAGTCACCCATCTCTAAACTGGTTCCAGTTAGGCCAAACCCCACAAAAGGCAAAGGGCTGCAGACAAGTTAGGTTTTGCTTCGTTGTTCCACGCGTACAAAAATAACTCCGTTAGGGGGAAAGATGTTTAGATTTTGCGATGGGTGAGTCTCTATTTGTACTGAAGTTGAGGTTTAGTGCATTCAAAGTGTATTGCATACATTCTGGAGCTGTAATTTGTTGGAGTTGGTTCATTCCAGGTTAAACCACTTGTGCTCTGTATTGCCACCAGACATGTATAAAGTACTAGAGACCCAGCCTTGAGTAAAAGTACAAGTGCTCTATCAAAAAAGTGACTTGAGTAGAAGTTGAAGTGCTCTTTAAGCACCACACTTAAGTGGAAGTACTAAAGTATTCAACATTTTTTGTACTTAAGTATTGCAAGTAGTTTATTTTAAAATGTACTAAGTATTGTGTTATGTAGTTATTAAAGAAAGCAGTCAAAAGTTTGAATATCCTATTGTTTATATTATTTCAAATGTTTAGCCTAAAGGACACTCACGATTCCTTCGGCTGTAGGAGCAGTACAAGGACAGGAATGTAGAAGTACCGCGGGTAGCTAGTTAGCTAGCGCTTACTGATAGCTCAAGCTGGTGTGCCATTTGTATTACATTTGTATGTTTCTTCAGATTCGACGATGAATTTTTGAAGGCCATTATTTCACAATCTTTCGGGAGGCACAGTAGGCACTTCATTCTATATGAATTGTCTTTCACTCCGACAAATGAAAACATGGACTCTTAAGCAGGGCCTTCCTCACCCTCACCGCCACAATCACTGGAAGTTGAAGGTGGTGTTTCTGGTTCTTCCATCTCGAAACAAACAAACAAAGCTCAAGTAAAAAATTTAAAATTAAAAAACAAAGCTGAAGTCAAAAATTTTAAATTTAAAAATTATAAAAACAAAATATTATTCTAACTGTTGGGATTTTAACCCTGTGAATGCTGAATAATGTGTATTAGCTGCTCCAGAGCACAAGTCACCAGGTGGCGTTCAACTTTTTACTTGGTAGTAAGATGGTGCATTACAGGCAGTCACAAGCTGTACATTGCTGGATATATGAAGGAAGTTTCTGAAATAAACCCAAAAGGTACATTAATGTTACAGCTGTTATAACTACTATTATCTGATATAACAGTGGGTTATTAATCACTTATTAACAAATGCTGAAATAAAATGTACAATTATCAAAGTAAAAGTAAGATGTAAGTAAAATGAACATCCAGCACAGTAACGATTAAAGCCCCCAAAAAACGTATCACACACCAGCTAGTAACATGTGTGATGTACAGTGGAATGTTAGCAAGCTAGCAACACACAGATAAACTAGCAGCTTCACATCACAGGGTCAAACGGTTAACATTCAGTACTCACTGCAGACTGAAACAACTCAGGAATAGCTTCATCTGCTACAATAGCTAAATAGAAAGAGTACAAACTTACATTGTCTCTGACTTCTGAACAGGTAACCACCGTAATGAAAAGAAACATGAGGCAATCTCAGGTATTTCTTACGTAACTTACGCAATTATTGTACGTAGCCGTAACTACACACTGTAACCTACACAGTCTCTGTAGCGTGAGGAATTCACAACAGTAGTAAAGCTTGTTTTATGATTCTGCGTAGGCTCCACGCATAGCTTTCGCCATAGCCTACGTAAGTGCGCTGGTGTGTGCGTCGAGCTGGCGTGTGTGTGTGTGTGGGGGGTGTGTGGTAGAGCGAGGGAGAAGTGAGAGAGTGACGGCGATTAGCTTCGGAGCGAGTACCGACTCTAGAGTCATAGTGAGAGAAACAAAGTGTCTCCCCTGTGTTTTCTGACCACGGTGGGAAATCTGGAGCAGGAAAAGTTAACCCTCTCCTTGATTTCATCATAGGACAAAATATATATAAAAATCAACACCCAAAATACAAACGAAACAAGCAAATATGCCCAGTTTGTCTTAACCCTAAGCTAACGAAACCAAAACCAAAACATGTCCGGTAGTATGCGTACAAAAACCAAACAAAGACTGGCATAGACAAAATCAGTGCATAAGTACATAAATACATAATACAATGCATAAATACAAGTACAGTCAAATTGGGTCCAGATATTCCAAAAAGGGTCCTCCAGGATTCTTCCCATTTATATTGATGTTTTGAATGCTTAGTCCGCCGTTTCTTCAGGTAGATCACTGAAAGTTCATGTAGCCAGTTTCTGAAACATGGTGGATTTAATGTTTTCTGGTCTTTAAGAATTTTTTTTTTTTTTGCCAGAACCATGCCCATCAATACAGCTGTTTGAATGTGTAGAGGGAATTCCAGAATTCCTTTTTGGGAAAATAATCTGCAGTGTCTCGGTGGCAGGGGATGGGACGCTACTTTCTATTGCAGTCTGCATATTTATATGAACATCAGAATCACTACTGTGAATGTTCCGTTTTCTGCATGCGTGAGGGTCAGTGAGTTTGCTTGCTGATAACTCCATTGCAGCGTCATGGACTCCATGTTTCGCCCACAGCCAGTGATTCATCTGCACCGTCCTCAGAGCCCCCCCACATGTGTCCGTTCCCCCTTCTCCTGACGATGTGAGCCAGTGTTAATATGACTTTTACGATCGCTCAGCTCTCTTGAAAGACTCATTGTTTGCGTTTCGTGGTTTACCGGCTATTTAACGATTGAGTAACTGTCTAATGCGGACATGGAGTATGTATGAGTAACGCTCACACTCCAACTGTCTGAAGACTTCAGGAAGTAGTTCTAATCAGCTGTTCACCACCAAGGCAAAGCATTTCCCTTGTACTTGATCACTACAGTGTGATGACTCAAGGGGCGGAGGAGGGTTCAACTTGTTTGCCATATTAGCCTTTACAAAAAGATATATATGTATTTAGATATATTTAAGAAGCATATGCTAAACAGAGTGAATATCAATCGTGACGAGTGAAAAGTGCAACACAGACTGTCCTTCTGATGTTTTAAAACACAATGATTCCGGCATTTAAAATTCAAATGTGGGGGGGGGCAACCAGAGGGCGAAACCAAATCTTCTTCCTGAGTGTATTTTCCCCCAAATACAGATCAATGAAGGCAGCATGTTAGATTTAGCTGCAGCGATTTGTGGTGGTTGTGGTCGTATGAGCGCCTCATATAAAAAGGCTAGAGAGGATCTGGCTTTGGTTTGTGGTCGAGGGAGAGACGAACCGCCTGCTGTGAAATTTGTTGAATCGATATGTGATAAATCAGCGGGCCAAATGATAGAAGCCTTAGTTGTGGGTTATAAAAGGCCAGTCTATGAAGGTAGATTAAAGTGACCTTTTGACCTCACAGAAACTGAGCTGAAACTGTAACACTGCACGGTTTCAGGATGTTGCCCTTTGAAAAGGAAATAATGACAAGCAGGACTGAAAACAAATTTTCTTTGCAGCTTATTTCCGCTTGTGTTTGTCTCCAGGTGATGAAGACCTACCACATGTACCACTCGGAGAGCATAAGCGCCGAGAGCAAGCTGAAGGAGGCTGAGAAGCAAGAGGAGAAGCAGATCGGCAGGGGAGAACCAGTCTTCAGCATCCGAATGGAGGACAAATACCAGAGGCGCAGCTCCGTGAAAAAGATCGAGAAGATGAAAGAGAAGGTAGAACGCCAGGGGTTCGCAACCCTTAACAATTGTAATCCAATTTGGGACAATTGCATTTAAACTTAGTTAGTAGTCACGCTATTCTGTTTTCCTTAATGTGTTTCTCTTTTAGTAGTTTGAACACAACACAATATCTGATTGGAAAACTTCCCTTTTTTGGGGGGGGCCACAGCATGGCTTTTTCTCAGAAGTCCTGCTGACCTGAGTAAAGTAAAAAAAAAAAAACTGAAAGCATTGTCACAGCCAAAGAGCAGGCTTTTGAGTCTCAGAACAAGCCTGCTTTCTGTTAAACCTCTATGACAAATGACAAATTCCATGGCTTTTTAAACACCACTCTTCCTGGAATGCATTTGGGAAGTGTTAAAATATGGACGATTTGGAAGTGTGTGAGTCAGAGCCCATTGGTCAGTGGATGGTGACGAACTAACAGCATTGTATTTATCTGGTAGAGAGGAAGTGTAGGACAAAGACGGATGGCTCAGACTGAGGTATCCTAGTTGCAGTGAAGGACACCGTCTGTTTTTAGTTTAGGCTTTGTTTTTTTTTTCGTTCTTGTTCCCTTTTTTGTTGTTGCTATTTTCAACACAATATAATTTATTTCTGCTCTGTTTATTGAAGCTGTTGTTTTGCCAGTAATCCAGTCTCAGTTCTGAGATGCTTGCAGAGACATTAAAGCACAATCACTTGTCAAAAAGGCAATTCTCGACTCATTAAATTCACCCTGCCTCCCTCGTTCGCTCTGTTGTGTTCTGTTTCTCATTCTGTGCCTCTAATTCTCTCATCAGCGTCAAGCCAAGTACTCCGAGAACAAGCTGAAGTCGATCAAAGCGCGGAACGAGTACCTACTGACGCTGGAAGCGTCAAACTCCTCCGTCTTCAAATACTACATCCACGACTTGTCGGACTTAATTGATGTACGTATAAAACCACATGCTTTTGTCAGCCCTGTTCTAGAGACGGCTTTATCTTCAGCGCAGGCTTGTTGTGTCTTCAGTGAGACTGGGAAAAGTTTTTTGCTGAGGACATAAACTATTACATAAACCGAACACACGCTTTGCAGTCAGGTAGATTTTATTATGTCTCTTTGTGCTCCTCATGCAGAAGACCCATTGCTATTCAGAGTTCCCCCCCACAGACTTTTAGAGGAGATTTAAAATGGTGATCAGAGAAGAGACTGATGACTAGCATATAAAAGAGAGATTTTAGGACACCAGACTGTGGGATGGAAATTACAGTGCAGGACTGTAATAAATAAGCGTATTAACTTTTGTAATGACAACTATTCTATTCCTCTTTTCCTTCTCTTGATGTCAGTATTGAAAGCCACATGTAATATTCAGTTGCACGGTGTTTCTTCCTGACATTTTGTCACTGTTTTAAAATATTCCATATCTTTCAGACTGTTTGAATGGACACTAGGTTTGAGGGTTTGTCATGTACTCCATTCACTACTCTTATCTCTCTCTACTCTGCCTTACAAGAATTTTCCTACCGTACCAATAAACATGACTTATAATATGGCTCACCTGGGTTATTATTATTTTGTTAGAGAAATAAACTTGTGTGTGTGTTACTGGAAATGAGTGAAGGCCAGGTTTTGGGGTTTTATATTCCAGACAGGACCAGAAGAGAGGATAAATGCAACCTCTATTCAGTGGCATGCTGTGTGCTGAAATTACCCCTCTCCCTGCTTTGCTCACAAGCCTTACAATCGCACCATGGTGTGTGTGTGTGTGTGTGTGTGTGTGTGTGTGTGTGTGTGTGTGTGTTTGGGTGTGGGATGTGATCTTCGTGAGTTGTACGTGCATGCTCATAAACATTTATTTATTGATGAAGGGGACTTTTTTTAGTCAAAAACACAGTGTACAAGCTGGCTGGTAGTGGTATTGTGTTTGCCTCTTACTCAGGCCATGTCGCGTGTGTGTGTGTGTGTGTGTGTGTGTGTGTGTGTGTGTGTGTGTGTGTGTGTGTGTGTGTGTGTGTGTGTGTGTGTGTGTGTGTGTGTGTATGTGTCTGTACACACACGCTTTTTTGTGGGTGCCCGAGGGTTGTGTGTCTTCCCAGGAGAGACCTTAGCCATGGTTCTAGTTATTAAAAATCAGCATTAGTTCCTGGAGGTAACATTTATTAACATTGAGGTAACATTGTATAACACGAAGGCAAAGGGCTGGAGTGTTTACGAGAGAAATTTGTCTCGTTTAAAGGTCAATTTTTTCTTTTACCATACACGGGTCAATTGCTGGTATATTCACACACATAATTTAAGACTTAATTCTAAGAAATATGTTGTGTTTCTTTGAATTGACCATATAGCAATTATTAGCTTGTTTGCCTAATATTCAGCAGGTTGTCAATTTACAAAAAGGCAGGCAGCCACCAACGATTGTTAGTCTGTGTATTGTGAGACCTGTAGGATCATGTTGACCCTGATCTTTCATCCCTTCCAGTGCTGTGATTTGGGGTACCACGCAAGTCTGAACCGGGCCCTGCGGACCTACCTGTCAGCCGAATACAACCTCGAGACGTCACGCCACGAGGGTCTTGACATCATAGAGAACGCCGTTGACAGTCTGGACCCCCGCAGTGACCGACAGAGGTTCATGGAGATGTTCCCTACGGCCTTCTGCCCACCGGCAAAATTTGAGTTCCAGTCTCATATGGGAGACGAGGTACAGTTCAGGATAAAATAGTAGCTGTGATGATGAACTGAACTGGAGAACTGTGTTTGGAGGAGAAATATGCCTTTATATGATGAGTTTTAAAATGGTTTGTTTCCAAGTCATCCACTACTGCACTGCAGATATACTGAACAACATGGAAGTGAATTTGGAGTTGATTAAAAAAGGTCTCAGACTTAATGAGGTCTGATTTCAGTGGCTTAAGTGCAGCGTTTACTGCGTCTGGGCTGTCGGATCAGGTTTTATGGGCCACTGAATTTGATAAATCATGTGTTAATTCTCCCCCTGCAGTCATGTAGCTCAACATGTGTTCAGTTTTACCGTTTGGCTGGCACTGCCAACACTGATATCATGTCTGTTTACTAGCTGCTGTTGTGGGGCTGTCTACATTCAGTCGGCAAACGGCACTGTGGTTTGCTCTACAATGTCTGTTTTCTGATCATTGACGATGTATTTCCTCTTCTCCCCCCAGGTGTGTCAGATCTCATTGCAGCCCCCGGTGAACGGAGAGCTCATCCTGAGGTTCCAGCAGCTTCAGTCTCGTCTGGCTACTCTAAAGATCGAGAACGAAGAGGTAATCTTCGGTAACATTGCTAAACATAAATTCAAGCCATTACACAGGTATTTGTGGTGTGGGCTTAGCTATGCCAAACATGTCAAAACTATTCCCTGCTGCTCCGGCTTTGTTGTCTGCCAGAGATGCGGGATTTTTGTCCTGCTGCTATTTGTTGGTTGCAAGATGTTGACAGCTGCAGAGCATTACAAGAAAGTTAAAAGCTACTAAAGAAAGTTAACTTTACTTTTGCCAGAAGTCATCCAAGGTGAGAGAGAGAAATAGTTGCTGATGATCTCTGAAGATTCAAAGTTTTTGCTACATATATATAACCGCACGCAAACACGCATGCAAGCTCTGTATTTTCCTCTCTCTCATGCCCTGCAGGTAGCCATCAAACCCTCTCTGTGAAGCCTCCATTTTTACTCCCACCGGTAGAATTCACTGTCTCGCTTTTATTCGCATCGACCTGTCCTGCGCTGCTCTGTTTTGACATTGGAGGTGCATCTCTGCTTCTCAGGCTGCATTGTTTTAATCTGTCTGCAGCTTGCTTGAGTAAAGCAACTTTATTTATTGTTTTATGAAACAAAAGCCAGTAGGCGAGAAAAACCATGACTGCCACAGTTTCACAGAGTGCAGTCCTGTCCATTACGCTGGCTTCTGTGTCATGTCTGACCTGCCTCCTCTCTATAAGCTCTCACTGCCGTCTCTCTTTATGCTCTCTGTTTCTCTTCCTCCCTCCACATCGGTGCACTCTCTTTTTTTTGTCCCGCTACAAAGACAAACAGAGACACAGCTCTCTCAGCTTCCTCTACATCCACTGTGAATCCAGATTCCTTTTGATAATATTGTCGACCCGTTGTGAAATTGACTGAAAAGACATCTACTGGGATAAATAATGATGGATAAGAAAGCTGTATTTTGGGCTTATTTGCGTGTTACTAGAGTTGAGGCAACTTGATTCGTTGACTGATAGCTAGTCTCGCACGGCCAGACCTTCGTCCACAGCGCTGCGGAGGAGGGTCTGGCTAGTCCACACGTGCTCTGGTTCATTGGCATTTCTTTAAACCAGTCACAGTCGTCATGGCCGTCGCTAAGCTCCGCACGGTGCCTCTGCAGAATAGCCTCAGGAAGGAACTTGTTTTGTTGGAACGTGTATACGTTCAAAAGTTGTTTTAGTCGTGCGAGAGAAAGCTCAGATTGGACAGATAGTCTAGCTAGCTGTCTGGATTTACCCTGCAGAGATCTGAGGAGCAGTTAACCATAGTCCTCATAAATCCACCGGAGTTTAAAATTCCAACAAAAAAAGCGTCGAAAAGACATCCCGAAAAGCGAAAAGCATCCCGCGGAATTTCCTGCGGCACCGGAGCAATCCCAGAAATGGAACGGCGTGGATATAGCCTAACTGATAGCTAATTTACTGAAAATGAATCTGTCACAATTTTAATAATCAAGCAAAAATATTCGCCGGTTCCAGCCTCTCAGATGTAAAGATTTGCTGCTTTTCTGTGTTTATATCACTTTAAATTCAATAAGTATACTGTATTCATTTATTTATTTTTTTACATTTTCTCAATGATCAATTTATGAATCAAAAAGAAAAATAACGGAAATAATCCGTAGTTGCAGCCCAACTAAGTATCATTCAGACTCGTGTTTGTTGTTTTGTGCTGTGTATCAGGGCCGGCCAGGTTCCTGCTGGTGTCATCACAGTTCATGCTGCCTGCAGTATGTACAGTATCTCTGCAACTGGGCACATACACCCGTGTGTTTGTGTTTGGACCCCACAACTTTAAAGGGCTGTTTGAGGGTTAAGACTTGGTTTTAGGATTAGGGTTAGAATTAGGTTATAGTTAGGGTTAGGGTGAGGGTAAAGGGTTAAGGTTAGGCATTTAAGTTGTGATGGTTAAGGTTAGGGTAAGGGGCTAGGGAATGCATTATGTCTATGACGAGTCCCCACAAAGATAGTGAGACGCACTGTGTGTGTGTGTGTGTGTGTGTGTGTGTGTGTGTGTGTGTGCGTGTGATGACAAGCCCTCGTTGCTTCATGTCCTTGTCTCACTGAAGCGGATGTCCTGGTGGGTCAGAATTGGAGGGTGCTGCTGCCTTGTGTTAGGATCACCAGATGGCCTCTTTTCCCGGGCACAGCGTGCCAGATACATCCTTGAAAAATGAACTTTCATAGCGCTGTGACAAACTACAAGCACAATCGTCAAATGTACAAGAGACAAAAAAAAAAAGTCCGTCTTTATCCGGTCAGGAAAGGCTGCAGGGCAGTACCTAATAGAAGTGCAGCTGTTTCCTCAAACCTCTTTGACTCCTGTGAAACTGTGAAAGGAAACATTTCTGAATAATTTACTCTGTTACAGTGGTGCGGCGTGGGGAGAAAACTCTGGATCTCACTCTTGCTAAAGGGTTGGGCTTAAAGTGATGGTTCGGAGTAATTTCACTCTAGGGTCCTTTGCACCACGACCTCGAGCCAAACACCCCCCCAGAAGCTTTTTTCACCTGGATCTAACATTGGGAGGGTTAGCGTTATCAGCTGAATAGCTTAGCACAGGGGCTAATGGAACCACGTTTGTATCTCGTAAGTTACCCCACTAATAATGCCCGAAATGATACCAAACTTCTACACTAGTACAAATAGGTTATGTACTCATAAAACGATGGATTGGAAAGTTTGTAAGTACACCAGGAGTTTATGAACACTTGCCTGCTCTCTGCTGCTGCTGCTGCTGCTACCTGCAGTAAGACGAGTGCTTAGGACCTAGGGGTGGGCGATATATATCGTTTACGAAAATATCGTCATTGTTGTGTTAACGATGTGCAAATTGACATTATCGAGTATTTAAATTACTTAGAAAAAAACACTTCAAAACACGCATTGGAACCGATTGGAACGCTACACATTCACTCATGTCAACAAAGATGGCGGCGCGCGATTGTGCAGCGGCTGCTAGTTCTCCTGTCGGTGTATATCTATAAAAGTACAGCCACACTGAAATAATCAATACAGGACTATGATACAGCACAGCCGTTACGAGAGCCTTCCAGGCGGCTCATAACATCCTGGAGGACATAGCCAGACCGGCCACTCCAGGTTGTTGTCGGCGCTAGCACACCGAGCTAGCTAGCTACCGGCAGGATAAGAAAATAATTCCAGAGGTGGAGCGGAGGACTGCATTTTTGTGCACAATGAATGGAGTACCGACCGCAGGATCGTTGCCTAGCACGGCTCACCTGACCTGGAGCCCTGTCGTTAATATACAGGCCATTTTATTTACTAGGAAAACAGCACACTGCCGTCTACATAGCCCCTGATGCTAACGTTAGCACAAGTTTGGCTCACTGCTAACCATAGAGAACAAACTGCAGCGCGATCACCTGGAGGGGACTTTTACAAGGCGTCCTTAGAGTCTGTACTCCCTAGCTTTTTTCCAGCATGTAGATTGTGCTACTAGAGGGAAGAACACACTAGACCATGTATACTCTAACATCAAGAAAGCACACAGAACTGCTCCTCTCCCTCAACTGTGCCAGTCAGATCACATAAACTAGTCCTGATCCCAGCATAAATCCCGGTCAGGACTATACAGCCAAGTAGAAGAATTAGCAGAACCTGGCCTGACACTACCCTATCCCAGCTCCAGGACTGCTTCCAACAAGGACATGGTTGTGTGCAATATGTTACAGAACAGAGCCCTTTGTTTATTGTTATGATTTCATCTTGCTTGTATGCTGCACAATTTACATTACAGCAGAGGTGAACAACTGAATGTGTACTCAGAGTTCAATGTTCCTATTCTAGTTAAATTAGTATAGTATTAGTATTTTGTCTTTGAATTTTTACTTGAATACTTAAATTTAAAGAATTATTTTAAAGAAAATAAATAAGAACTGTTTTCATTCAACATTGTGCCCATTATCATCATCAGTGATTAAGTAACTCGGACTTTTAAAAACACATTTTTAAAGGATATCATCAAATTATCGTTATCGTCAAAATCTGAAAAAATATCGAGATATTATTTTTTGTCCATATCGCCCACCCCTATTAGGGCCATCTACAAATTACAACACCGGAAAGAGATACAACAAAAATATTTATTAATTTAATGATTAAATAAGGTAATGTCTCCAAACTTACCTCAATTATAACTTGTCTCCTGCTAGTTGTACTACAGCACTTACTTTAAAAGTTAAATTAATACATATTTTTGTTGTATCTCTTTCCGGTGTTGTAATTTGTAGACGGCCCTAAGCACTCGTCTAACTGCAGGTAGCAGTAGCAGCAGAGAGCAGAAGCCAGCAGGCAAGTGTTCATAAACTCCTGGTGTACTTACAAACTTTCCAATCCATTGTTTTATGAGTGCATAACCTATTTGTACTAGTGTAGAAGTTTGGTATCATTTCGGGCATTATTAGTGGGGTCATTTACGAGATACAAACCTGGGTCCATTAGCCCCTGCGTTAAGCTATTCAGCTGATAACGCTAACTCTCCCAATGTTCGACCCAGGTGAAAAAAGCTTCTGGGGGGGTGTTTGGCTCGAGGTCATGGTGCAAAGGACCCTAGGGTGAAATTACTCCGAACCATCACTTTAACATAGCCCTGCTGGGTGCCTCACTGACGAAATTACAATTGAAATTGTTCTCCTCAGTCAGTCAGCGTGGTTCATCTCGTTTTTAGATTTAATAATCTTCTCATTTAGGTCTTGTTTGCCTCCATATGAAGCCGAGAAGCTCACACAGGCTGATTTTCCTGTTTTTTTTTTAATTCTTCAGATGTTTCACACTAGACTCCATCTATACCGTCTCGTTTGCAGGGAGTGTTTGCTTTCCTCAGATAAATCTTAGGGAAGCACATCAAAGAGTGTGTGTCTCTGTGTGTGTCTGTGTGATCAGCAGACAACACACTCGCTACATACGTAGTCTGTTGAAAGCTATGGACAGCAGTCTGCCTTTTGAGCTGTGATGAGAGATGTTGAAATAACTGTTAGTGATGTTGTACTGCTGCCCTGCAGAATAACATTGATTTTAAAGTGCGGTGAGTGAATGGATTTATTTCGGATTTTGACAATCGCAGAAGTTGTTTTCAGTGCAGAGAATGACGACTGTAAATAAGGCACGCTGATGCTTAGCTTCTTTGTGCGCTGTCTGTGTTACAGTCACTGGCAGCAACGTAGGAAATACATGAGTCATGGTTCTTTATTGAAAATAAACAAACTTAATTTGATCCCTGGGACTTTCTCCAGATCTGTTGTGCAGCTTCAGGGACTAATAGGCATATCCACAGAGTCTCTCTAAGAGCTCTGTTGTAATTGAGCCCAGCAGTAAACACTGGTAACTATTCGTCTGCTGAATAATGGATAAACTCAACAGCTTTTTCACTGGGAGCGATTCTCTCGCATGCATGGGTCCTGTCTTTATGATGACAGCTGGGCCTCTCGCCTCTACAGGGCCCACCCAGGATGAGGCTGCCAGGGACACAGGGAGACAGAGACCCAACACAGTCAGAGCATGTAACTATTAGGGGTGGAACGGTACACAGAAGTAACGGTTCGGTTCATACCTCGCTTCAGACATCACGGTTCAGTTCGGTACAATGGAGGGAAAAGCAAAACAAAAATGCAGAAGGCAATTTTAATTTTTTTTTTATTGTGCATGTGTCAGGATGTACCACCTAGTGTCATACAGTCTCTCCCCTGAGCTAGCTGCAACAGCCTGAAGTGTGTAAAATAAGATGTAAACAGTAAACAATAAGTACCCCACATCATCTCCAGACTCCATCTGTAACTTGTAAACAAAATAAGACAATCAGCTATAAAATGAAAATCTCTGTTCTCCGCAAAGACGAACTAAATGACCTGATTAATGCAACATTATCACGACGTCTCCCGGCCATTTTTCACCGCAGAAAGCTGCTCCCTGCCTGGCTAAAGCTAATATAGTTAGCCTGAAGAAAGAAGGCCTCTGTCCCAACTAACGTTACGCTTCAGAGCCGCGACGCCGAAGTTTTCCCAACTTGCGATCTTAAAGAGGCTGGCGGGTCCTCTTACTCTTGTGGGTCGCCACCACTCGCCATACTTGTATCTTAGTGCTGCTATCTCTGACTCACTAAAACTGCATACATAGGCGGAGCTCGCCTACAGCGGCTGCGTGCTTCAGAGCTAAGGCAGGGCTACAGATTAGGTGTCCCTAAAGAACCTGTATATCTAACAGTAGTTCCGCATTACATTAATTAATTTGCACGCGAGTTTTATTTATTTTTATACCGTGTATTCTCCGTGTAAATTCATGCACCGAACCGTGACGCCCGTACCGTTTCGGTTCAGTACGAATACACGTACCGTTCCATCCCTAGTAACTAATGACTGTACTGTATGTCGTAGTAAGCTGCCTATTTTAGGCACCTGCCGTGGATAAAACTACAATGCATATATGCATACTGTGTAAATTGATGTAAGTGTAGATTTCTGGATGTTTTCTCTGTCTGAAAGGTTTTCTCTGTCTGAAAGGTTTTCTCTGTCTGAAATGCTTGAAAGCGGCAGGTTTTTTTAAAAAAAATTTCATTTCACTCCTTTGATCACCAAATGATGATCCCTAACTTTTGTCACAAGACAGGATGATGTTTTTGCAAAGTTTTACAATCGCAAAATCCCCCCATTTCCTTTCCTACGCTGTCATTAGGCGTGTTCAAACCTGCAGTGTGTTTTTGCTTCAGGATGGGATGGATGACACTCTAACTACATCCACATTGTGTGCCCAAGCATGTATGTCAGCACTGTAATCCATCAGTGTAACACATGAAAGAGATGAAGGCCACCTTGCTTTTCAGGGTTTTTTCTTTTTTCTTTTTGAAGGCCAAATGAGTCACAGGTCACACAGTTTAAAAAAAAACAAGCTTTAATTTACTGTTGTCTCGGTGTGTATAACAGTTACACAAGGAATCCACCTTGTTCTTTCATTAGCAATGAGGTCAGACTCGCTTAATAATTAAGGAAATTAAGAAAATCACTACCTTTGAGTGTTGGTCCTCCTGACCATTAAGAACAATTAGGAGGACTTCCAACTGTGTCTCACTCCGGGCGTCGTTGACCTGTGGTGCACACACAATCCAGCTGCTATCGTCACAGCACTTCTATCCGACCCCAGAGTTTCTCTGTTGCTGAATTTGTCCTTCAAGGTGCTTGTTGGCGTCTCTACATCAGCATGGCCTCTTTCCTTCTGCAGCTTTTCCACATCAGTGATTCATGCTCACATGCTTGACAGTCTCTAGACTCTTCCTCTCCATTTATCTTTTTCTCTCTCGTCCTATTCAGACTTCACCTCGTTTTGCAATTGTCCTTAGCAGATATGGCCCTATATTGATGTATTTTTAGTAAACACATTGACTAAAATGGATTAGTCAATGAGTTTTTATAATGTCTTTCTGCAACCTCATAGATCATACGTGCAATTACAATAAATGACGGAAATTTATAATCCTCACAATTGGGACATTTCAGTTTATAATTGGACATTTTGATGTAGATCCCCATCATATCATTGAGTATAAGGGCCAGACATGTGACAAAAAAACAAAAACGTAAAGGCTGTAGGTATTGCAGTGTCAGTTTGTCGGTCCAGACTGAAATATCTCAATAATGGATTGTCATGAAATTTGGCACAGACTTTCATGGTCAGGTTATCCATTATCAAGTCACAATTTTAATTTCAAGATATTGCTGGTCCAAAGGGTTGATGACTAAATATCTGCAAAACTAATGACATTCCCATCAGCCTCAGCTGTACGTTTTAGTGCTGATTAACAATGCTAGCATGCTAACATGCTACACTGGAATGGTGAACATTGTAAACATTATACCTGCTAAACATCAGCATGTAAGAATTTTCAGTGTCACTGAGTACGTTGGCAATCTGACGTTAGCATTGAGCTCAAAGCACAGCTATGAAGTAAAGCTTCACAGAACTGCTAGCATGACTGTGGACTGTTGTTTTTTCAAAATAAATCTCATTTTCTTTTCACAAAAAAATAAAATAGACTTGTAAAAAAGTACAACTTCATTCTCGTAAATACTAATATATTAGGTCCCTCTTGTATTTGTGGATGTTCTTCTTCCTTTCACCCCCCCAGTTACATCTCAACTGGCATGGGAAAACTAGAGATAGTTTTAGGTGTAGCCCCTATCTGTTCAGACAGTCAGTGCTCACATCATGTTCCAGACTTTGTGATTCTCACTTAGTTAGAATCAGAATGTACATGTGGGAATGAGATAAACTCTCTTTCAGTATTGTAAGAAAAACCAAAGCACAAATAAAACATAAGAATATAAGGAATCATGCTTAAATGTAATTTTTGCCATTACAGTATCTAAAAAACTGAATTGTTGGCAGTATTTTGACTTATGTCCTCATGTACGCTATTGCAGTCAATGGGCAATGAGCAATCTTTGAAAAAAATTAATCCCATCGCTATGTTGTCTTGATGAAGTACACAAGAACTGTACTCAGAATTTTGTCAGGATAACTGAATATTTGACACTAGTTTGAATTTACAACCCTGGTGATCGCCTCAGCGATAGTATGAACTGTGAAGCCGTCTATTGTTTCTCAACCTTGTACCATCACATGTGTGTACTTCTAGTTCTTTGTTTATCGTCTGCACAATTAATGTATATCTGCGTTGGTCTCTTTAACTGTTATGGAGCTATTACAAGCTCATTTGTCACATCCTCCGTCATCTTATGTCATCATATACTGGACGCCGTTATGGCCTGCAGCACTCGCACTGGCCGAACATCTTTCGCAGTAAGCGGTGGTGCACGCTCGCCAAAGTCCTGACGATTATAAGCTCCGGCAGAAGCACTCCTGTTAGACAGGAAAGAGGCGGTTATGGAAATGAATCTTAAAAGCCTGCGACTGAATGTACCATCTCTAGCAGACATTGGTTCACCTCTGGCCCCTCTGAGTGCATGCAAATTGATTGCTTTGGCTGGGAGTCATGTTCACGGGCTGGTGGATTTTTAGGAACTCGCGTCTTGTCAGAAAGCACCTGAATTTTTCAGTGTCATGAAATAGCGAGAGAGGTTTTTCAGCGAGTGCGGCGATACAAGCCGCCAGATATGATGTGATGGTAACATCATGAAAGTGAAGAGATGATGCTTTTAAGCTGGCTGGTTTTTGTAATTCTTCAACTCTCTCCCGCCCCCCCTCCCCATCCCTTATATCTCCAGATCAAAAAGACGTCGGAGGCCACTCTGACCACAATCCAGGACATGGTGACCATCGAAGACTACGACGTGTCCGAGTGTTTCCACCACAGCCGATCTACCGAGTCGGTCAAGTCCACCGTGTCGGAGACGTACCTCAGCAAACCCAGCATCGCCAAGAGGAGGGCCAACCAGCAGGAGACGGAGCAGTTCTACTTCATGGTGAGTGGAGATGTGTGCTTTAAGAGAAGAGGATGCTGGTCAATAAGAGTGAGCAAATACAAAGGGTTAAGACTTCAGAGATGTCTTTTTATTTCTGTATGGAAATAGAAATACATTTCTCTTATAGAGTCTCTTTGAAGCCTTGGTTAAAAAAAAATTTATACTTAGATGTTTTAAAAGAAGTGAAAAATATACTCTGTTTAATATCTGCTACAAAAGTCTGTAAAATGAATATGAGAATATGAGCTCAAAGCTTTTGTCTGGACTGAAAAAGCGTAATCTGTGCATTTAAATTCAGTTAGACTTAAAAGACACACTCTCATGCACCAAGCCCCTTTGAAATCTTTTGATCAGCTGGCAGAGGGGTAGCTCTCCCAAAATATTTCCTTTTTGTAAGGCTAACTGCTATCGTGTTCCAGTCTGAAGATGGACATGCTCTGATAAAGGCTTTAAAAAGACTCTCAGCGCGTCCTTTGCCCTTGGCTTTCTTATCACAGATTGCTGTTTCAAGAGCGGGTGCTCTGGCTGGCACTCAGGGCCGCTGTGTAATTACTCTCAATTCTCCACAGAAATTCCGGGAGTTTCTGGAGGGCAGTAATCTCATCTCCAAACTGCAGGCCAAACATGACTTACTGAAGAGGACACTTGGTGAAGGTACGGTCACGATCCCTTTACTTTTATACTTGTTCCGCTTAATGATGAATCCACTTTCACTTTGTGCGTTGCCTTCTTCCAGCTAGAATGAGGGTGTATATTAGCCCTAATCAGTGTCTAAACAGCAGTCTTACTCAAGCAAACCTCAGCCTTTTCCGTGACAAACTTACTCATCGTTTGCCTGCTTTTTCCACTACTCAAAGCTCCTAGATGGTAATCTGGTTTTTAGCCAGGCAAGCCAGAGCTGAGGGGGATTGTGAACTTGTATTATCCGTCTTCGTGATTGATTTGCTCCCTACTTAATTGACTGCCGTGAATTAGAGGGGTGGCGGTCATTACGCCGGTCTCTCTCCTTGGTCTACATCAGTGGGATCTCCTCGAGGCCTCAGCTAATCTACCGTCAACCCAGGCAGTGTCAGTCAGTCATTGTCCTAACCAGCAGTCCTGGTGGTCTCAGTCAAACTGTCCACTTAATGAGTAATGGAGCCGTGTGCTTACGAGGAAGAGAAAAGCCTCCTGCTTCTCCTACATGCTCCTTAATCGTATTGTTGTCAATGAGCTTGAGTACAGTGTGAGTCACGCAGACAGGTCAGATCCTGTTCACAGGAACAGATGGCCACACAAACGAAACTACTCCTGTTCTCCAAAAAACATTTGGAAGCTATTTTGTGCTTAATCTTACTTTGCCTGTCCAAACTTGTAGCTCTGTGTATTTCTATAATGATTAGTGTGTCTGTGTGCCTACATCTGGTGGATGTTTGTTTGTACCGTAAATGTAATGTAGCTAAAGTGTTGCCTGTATTAGTCTCTGTGCAAGCTATGAGCTGTTGGTGTTGGTGTTGGTGTTGGTGTTGGTGTCTGTGTGCATAGGTGTGTGTATGGGTTTTGTTAGTGCGACTCAAGAGGCCAGCGGTTGCGGACAGATGGCGGGTCTCAAATGCTTCACTAGCCGTATGCAAAATGCAGGGACGCAGGGACCTCAGAGACAGGTCCTGGCATGTCCACGCATCTAACTACCCTCACATCTCTTCTCTTTTCTCTCTTCACCCGCAGGCCACAGAGCTGACTACATGACCACAAGGTAAAGTACACACACACACACTTCAGGACCTGTGCATATTCCAGACACGCATCCAGTCCACTTTTCTTTCAACAGCGACAGACACGTTGGTGACATGTTGCAGCTCATCAAGGCGGGGACATTTTGCCTCAGGGTATTCTCATGTGAAGTCTTATGTGACCATGAAAGCAAAGGAGTCCTTAGTTAGACTCCTGGAGCGCACTGAGCAGATGTGCCGGCCTCCGTGTTTTTTAAGCCCAACATGGTGTGGTGTGGTGTTGTAACCGTACTCGCCATTCCCAACCGTAGTGTATGTCAGGCCTGTAAACAGAATGGGAGGTGGTGGAGTGGAGAAAAGAGAGGATAAAGAAATTGCATGAAATGTAAATGTTTTAGAGTCAGTTTAAAAGAACAACTCAAGAGGTCAGTTGAATCCTGAGTCTAACTTTGAAAACAGATCAAATTGCACGGCATATTTCACTTGCATTTGATTTTACAAAACTGGTATGACCATAGTTTTTTGTTTTTTAATTTTTTAGACCATATTTTCAGTTCAGCATGATCAGTGTAAACTAAACAGCTATGAAGTGTCAATGAATGGTCCGTCACCAACTACTTTAATTATTGAATTGAACGGTTAGGTCATCTTTCAAGCAGAAACTCCTTACTTCCCGCTTCTCCGTTGTGACAATTTCTTGCTTTTCTTTGTTTTATATTCTTGTAAACTGAATATCTTTTGGTTTTGAAATGTTGGTCAGACAATACGAGACATTCAAAAACGTCACCTTGAGCTCTGTGATGGCTGTTTTACACTTTTTTTCAACATTTATAGATAAAAATAATCACCCAAGAACATTGTTGTGCAGCTCCTGCTCTACTTAAGTAGAGATTAACACCAGTATTTGTAACAGTAGCAAGTAAAATTCCAATAAAGTACACGCTGGGGTAATATACTTAATGACACAGTTGTTCATATTGCAAAGATTTTATCTTTTGTGTTGACATGATCAGATATCTAAAACACTTTCAGGCTTATTTCTGTCACTATGATTGAGCAGCAGAAGGGACCAAAGTCCCGGACTCTTTTATTCTCTCAGTCCTACAAGTCACAAGTAGCCAAATTGCTTTAAAAACACCCACACACACACACACACACACACACACACACACACACACACACACACACACACACACACACACACACACACACACACACACACACACACAGACTAAGAGAGGCAATCCCCCGCAGGGCCTGTCATGTGGTAGATGATGACACATATTATGCTCCCAGCCGGTCTGATATTTCACTGGCCTGTGATATCTTGTGGAGAAAGAAAAAGATTATAAAGGAAAAAGTTAATTCCCGGGTTTCAGCAGTGTCTGAAAATACCCTCATATGCCCGTCCATCATCTTGAGTCGAAGGGTTCAAAAGATCAGTCAGCCTCAAATTCAGTTGACATTTTTGTAGGTCATGAAGTTTATCGGAGAATACGTGAACCACTCTAAAAAGAAAAACGCAACTGCATTGTTAACTTATTCTAATGCATTCTTTGTATTCTAGACATCCCAATGGGTCGCTCAAAACCCACACCGCCACCCGGCGGGCTAGACCCTGCTCTGTTTTTAATGTTAGGTTATTTAATGGCAATTTGGAGTCATTTATCAAGGTACTGATTACCAGTCCGTCCGCTTGACATTGCTCTTCCTCCTATCTATTTTCTATCTTGCTCTGGCTTTCTGGCCATTTTGGTGGGTTCCCCCAAAGCATTTTAGCTTTGATTTATATTTAACCAACAAAAAAACAACAACGTAGTTGTTGGATTCTGGAAACCTTCCCCATGAGTGAGTGGCGGTGTGCTTCTGGGATGTAAGGGTGGCTCTGATGGATTTGGAGGGCTGCAGGAGGAGAGGAATGGCAGTTGGAGGGATGTTTGTCTCAGTCATCTCCCCTGACTCACTGCTGACCTGGCATTAGGGTTGCACGATATTGACAAAATGTGATATTGCGATATTGATCATGAATATTGCGATATCAATATTCATTTTGATATTTTTAAACATGTACACTTACAAAAGTTATGGGAAAACGCATAAAAAATAGATCCATAACAAATACAACACAAGGTTTATTTTAACTGACAGTCATATTGGACTGGTACAACATGAATAAATAAATAAGGACCATGTCTACAGAACAGGACAGATGTTTTACTGGTTGGACAGTATTAAATAAATAAATAAAGAGAACAGGACACAACTTTCCTTTCGCTTCTCTGATTCGTTCCGTCTCTATTTATTTCTTCACTTACACTGTCACTCTGTCGGCATATGCACACACGTGGTACGTTCCATAGGGTTTGTCACGTAGTGGACCAGTTGCGCTGACGTGCACTAACATGTGCAAGTGGCACAGTAACTGGCCAATGAAATGATGATCATTATAGCGTTTCAAGCGGGCTCTAAATCAAACTGCCAACATTTGCCAACGTTTCAATATAATATTGCGCAACGTGATATCGCGATAACAATGTTGAGTCGATATGTCATGCACCCCTACCTGGCATCACTGAGCTGCTCTGGCAGAGATATTCTCTCCTCCTCCTCCTACTCCTCCTCCTCCAGAGCGAGAGCAGAGGCCAGTGAAACAGCAGGATAAATAGCAGTCAGGGAGCAGATGCCAGACTGATGAGGTGTGCTGCCTCCCTCCTCTGTGCTGGCCTCTCACTGGTGGCCCTGTCCGGTCCTGCCTGGTCCTGTCCACTTTTTTGGGTCCTTTTTGGGTTTGATGCCAGTGCAGAGTGGAATGAGGGTGCGCTCTTAGGAAAGGCTTTGGTGGGCAGCTGCTGTGGTCCTAATCCGGGTCTTGCTTTTCTCTCTCTCTCTTTCTGTTCCTCTGCAACACTACTCTGTAGCCGGGGACGACGGAACTCGCACGCTCGACATCAGGTAGACATCTTGAAGCATCTTGGGGGGGCCCATGCTGCTTGCCTGCGCTCATTTTCCTTCATCTGTCCTGCCCTAACAACATTTCCACCTCACGTTGTGCTTGTCTATATCTTGTATTCATTACCTGACTTCTGAGAGTAGACCGAGACAGACTGAATTGAAGGTTTTCTCCTTAAACAGAGATGTTGCAGAACATTGTATCTTTAGTTTCAATTTGGCTTTGTTTCCCAGCATGAAACACTTCCAACTTCAAAATTGGTATCACATTTACAGTATGTGATAAAAAGCAGTCATCCCCAGTCTCACATATCCAAAGAGAGAGTATTACATAAGCCTCCACTGCATCATTAAAGGCATGTACCGAGTCCCTGTCCAGCACTGAGCCACAGAGGCAGAGTGCACCGTCAGTGTGTGAGAGGAATGTATTTTTCTCTGAAGGAGACGGTGCTGCTCCTCTCAACCTCACCACTCCTGCCCCGAGCTCCATATTGAGTGTGTGGCTTTTTAGATGAGCTCTACTTCATTTAAACACAGAGTTAAATTGTATGCTAGCATAACAAGTCACAAAGTATATTTAGCATCACTGGAGGCCAATCGAAATGTGTTGGACATCAGGTCTGTACATGCTAGTCAGTAATTTCTGTATATTTTCTGATCATTCATAATCAGTGAGTTATTATGGGAGACTGGGCATAAACAAATAGCTTGTGAAGTCAACTCAGTCTGTCTCAGTAAGATCTCAAAAAGGTAACCCTCCTCTTCACTTACACTGGGTGTGCATGTTTATATACTTTTAACATCAGGTTAACCAGTTTCTGTTAGAGCCCGACCGATACGTCAGCAGGCCAATATAATTGTTCTATATATTATATATATTGGCCTATATGTTTTTAGCTATACGTACAAAAAGGAATTAAAGAGAGGTAAACTGCCATAATAAATGTTTTATGTGCATTTGATACTACACACCTAAATGAAGTTTTGTCTAATGTCTTTCTATTCATAGTTATTTAAAATAATATAAATATGAATCCCATTTACTGATAAACACTTAGCGCTATCTTAAATTTACCAGTACTGGTAATGCTTGCTATTGCTATATAACTCTTTCCTTACTTCTTATCTTTACTTTTGATATATCTTTAAAACAGCATGTATTTTATGCAAACAATATTATTATTATTGCATACAATTCTCATTATTCTCAATTACTGATGTCTCAAAATGCCAGTATCTGTCGGGCTCTAGCTTTTGTACATGTAATACAAATTATACATGATCTGACATTTGGGTGTTTTTGTTTACTTTGCCTTCAAAGGACTCTGGACAAGCTATACCCCGTGTGGTTGAAAGCTGTATCCGCTGCATAAATTTGTATGGTGAGTTGGTTGAGTGTATGGACATTTTTGTCACAGTAAAAATAACTTGTATTTATATTTTCTTTGACAAATTTCAAAGTATCTGACACTAAGTGACACTACCAGTGGTTTCCAAGCATTAATTGTTTTGGGTGTAGGTTTCCACATTGGTGTTTTAGTGTGTTCAGTCATGGGAAAATGCAGATTCCATCCTGTTTACAGTGGCGCAGCCTTTTTACACCCAGTTTCCAAAACAAACAGACAGATTAGCCTGGCACAAATGATGAGTTACAATATTGGTTTTAAACCAGATCTTTTTTGAAAACTCATAAGCATGGCTCGTCCACTGCATCTTATGGAGCAGCAAACTAATGGCGTGGAAATCTAAAAGAGACAAACAGCAGACTAATCATGCTTCCTCCTGACCCCTGACCTCTCCCCTTATTAAGTCCTAATCCCAGCTGGGAGACACTTTAGTAAAGCTTGATTGCGGCCTCCCTGACTCATTCATTATCTTTAATTAGAAAAGTGAAGGGGCTTAACGAACAGGATGTGCCTTTTAGGTCCAACTGAAGTAGGCTTTATTTGCTGAGTGGGGGAGTTTCTTTCTGCGGCCGTCAGAGTGGACTTATGAGCATGTTGAGTGTACCCTCTTCAGTCTGTTTCTCCTTCTTCCTTACCCTCTGTCTTTGTCTTTGTCTTTGCAGGCCTTCAACATCAAGGAATATTCCGTGTATCTGGATCCCAGCTGGAAGTCAATGACATCAAGAACTCATTTGAAAGAGGTACATTATGTATCTGTTAAACTATATTAGCTTCATATTATCACCTGGATCTAAAAAATGATCTTTGCTTTTGCCTCATTGTTGTCAGATGCAAATCTTTGCTACAATTAGGAACCAATTATCAATTATATTGACCATTTTTAGCCAGTGGGCGTTTTGAGTAGTTTTGAGTAGTTATTTAGGTATTTCAGATGAAATCATTATGCATTGCAACTGACCTTCTCACTTGTCTGTGTCTTAGGAAACGACCCCCTGGCGGACGATGAGAACGGTCATGACATCAACTCGGTGGCTGGCGTTCTCAAACTTTACTTCCGTGGTCTGGAGAATCCTCTTTTCCCAAAAGAGAGGTTCAATGATCTGCTGTCATGCATCAGTAAGAACGCACACATTTTTGCCCATGATCAGTATTTGTATTCTGAGTGCATCTCTTTGTTGTTGATCATGGCATTACAACACAGTGTTTATCTGTTGAATCTTTATTTTGTTAAAAGATTTTTTTTTTTGTCATTCAAACGGGAAGTGAATCCCACTCAGTGGATTATGGCCCAGATGTCTGTCAAGTTTACATATGAAAATATATCTCCACAGACCGTCTGCTCTTTTTTTATTATTATTATTATTATTATTACGCACTTGGCATTGTCCTTCTCACTAACAGCGTGTTTTATTCCCAAGATTATCCTGACATTAGATCAGATTTTGATGGATTTACACTTACTCTGGTCTGCAACGCGCTGTGTGGACATTTTCAAAGTTAGAAACTTTACTCTTATTAGCTAGCGTCTTTACCGTCATTCATTTGTATTTCCCATCAAATGTAGTCTTCAGATGAAACGGTATAATTAACCGTCTGTAGTGTTTTGTCAGCAGATGGCTCCTTGTCTTTGAAACTTTGTGTTGAGACTACTCTGTGGTATTTGGTCGAGTACTGAGATTGATATTATCCGTCGAGAGTGGCACAAAGTTGGCCACGTTTCCAGGATCATGGTGGAATGTTAAATGTCCCCAGCACTGAGCGGCGTTTGACTCCAGAGCTGAATCTACGCTGAAGTCCTCATAAGAATAGTCACATTGTCATTTTGCTGTGAGTCAGTTCACAGATCAGTCAGCTCTTTGTGTGGCTTTTTCTCATCTTTTAAGACATAACATGGAGGGGGGATGGGGGGGGGGTTTAGGCTCCGTAAAAGAATGGGCACAACGGGTGCTGTAATGCCTCGTGCAGATTTGTGTGTGCCATGTGTGTTTCTAAGTGTGTCTGTGTGCGTTTCCTGGGTGTACTTTTACACATTTGTGCAGGATGAGTGATGGGGATTCCCTGTTTACATTCCCCAGCTCAACATGCCAGTGATTGCAGTGCGGGCTGAACGCCAAGCAGGCTTCATATTAAAACCCCTCTGCTTATTCCATATGGAGCGGATCAGACCAGCTACAAGATCACTTTTCCATTCAACTGCTCTCAGTTCACTTTTTTCACTAAAGCGGCGTACTGCAAGTTATATCTTTCATTTGGAGCATTTGCAGCAGGGATTTTTTTGCGTGGGTGTTTCTCACGTGTGTTTGTAGGTGATGTACAAGCGTACAATAGAATAGATCCTTAAATAGTAGCTTCTGAAGTGCTCAGGAGCCTTGCAGAATCCTAGTTAGGTATTCATGAAAAAATGAAATGCATCACAAGTATTCCAGAAGCCCAAATCCCAAAAGGCATAGTGTGGCTGGAGGGTGACAGGGCTATTTTTAGCAGCCAACAGAGCCCCAGATCAGCCAAATAAAATAGGCTGCTCCAAGTACCCCAGCGGAACAAATAAGATAGTAATGAAAGACATAAAGGTCGTAAGTCTTGTTTAAAGTTATGACAATGTTCCTGCAATAAATATGTTTGAGAAAAAGGTAACTCCTCATTTCTGCAAGGCAGAAGAAAAGAGTGCAAGAATAGAGAACTGGACATAATGGTTTTAGAGGGATGCTGTTTTCATTTAGAGCAGAAAAAACTACTTAGCGTCCTCGTTGTCAGGTGTTACGAAGAGTGCTGTACTTCCTTCTCCTCTTCCTCTTGCTCTTCCTCTTCGGTGTCAACACAGGCTGAGGTCACCACCACAAAGTTGATACATTTGCTGTGGCCTCTACACACACACAAACACATGCACACACACACACACACACACACACACACACTTTAAATATCCCTACATTAGTGAATCTTTGCTGGTCCTCCAGAGACTTATAGTAATTCTGATAAGTAATTGGCTCAGCTTCCATGTGCTCTTGTATTTCTATGCTGGGACGTGGTGCTTATCAATATGTGGACATCATCAGGTAGATGAGGTGATGCATTTTACCTGCAGCAGAGGCGAATGGATGCAAGCAAAGCGGTCTTTATTCATTTAACACTATTTTTCTTCTTGTATTACAATCCTCTAGGGATAGAAAACCTGTATGAGAGAGCGTTATACATCCGTAAGATCCTCCTGACCATTCCCAGATCTGTCCTCATCGTCATGCGCTACCTCTTCGCCTTCCTCAACCAGTAAGTCTATTGACACTAACCAGTGAATCAATCCTGTATTTCGCTTCACAATGATTTCCCCATCTGTAGTAAATGACATTACTAAATGAAGAGCATCCACTGCTGTCAGTCATGATTTGATGTGAAAAACTTTCCCCACTGCAATGTCCTCTCACTCAGCCTTAACTTGGTCAATTTGTCCTCCTCCTTTCTTTCATTTCTTTCATTCTTTCTTTCATTCCCCCTCTCCCTCCCCCTTTCCAGCCTGTCCCAGTACAGTGACGAGAACATGATGGACCCGTACAACCTGGCCATATGCTTCGGCCCCACGCTCATGCCCACGCCAGAAAGCCAGGACCAGGTCTCCTGCCAGGCCCACGTCAATGAGATCGTCAAGACCATCATCATCCACCATGAGACCATCTTTCCTGATGCCAAAGAACTGGATGGGCCCATCTACGAGAAGTGTATGGCTGGAGGAGACTACTGGTGAGGAGCGATGCATTTAGCTGATTTTAATTCCTCAAACATTAGCTAACTGTTCAGGTCATGGTTCAATTTCTCGCTCGAAAGATTCAAATGGCTTTATCGCAAATGAACCTTAGATCTTTGAGCTACAAGACCACCCTGTCACCGGTGTCTGACGGTGAAGCTGTAGGTTATCCAGGATTAAAAGGGAAGATGGAAGGCATTCCGATGAGATCACTTCATGCAGCTGCACAGATTTCCTCAACGACATGTAGGTTTGAGAGTCGGACAGACACTGGTGGTTGTCTTTATCCATTTGTTTCTTACCATGAATGGCACGCAGCCAAACCTCCTTCATTAGGGACTCACTCAACATGCAGGTATGCATGTGCTCTCTATGCTGCAGCTGTGTCAGAAGTATGTCAGTGGAGTTGATATGAGTAATTACCCTCTCCAATTATGCATCTGTGGTTAAGGAACATGACAGGGGAGAGCGTGTTTCAGCGCTGACTTTACACGGTGGACTCTTTTTTTTTTTTTTTTTTTTTTTTTAGTGAAACAGGCTGAAACAATCACTTTAATTACCGCGATCAGGCCAGGAGGAATATGACGAGGTCACCTGGCAGGGAAAGGATGATTAGGTGAATTGCAGCACATGCTGAAGTTAAACAGACCTGAGTCATACCTGAGGCCCTTTGCCAGCTCCACATATGTAAGCAGTGCTTATCACTTGTTTCTCCTTTTCTATGCCCCCACATCACCACAGGTTGACAGGGATTTATCCCTGGCTAGAGCTAATCACCCGTCTCAGCGCGACCATGTCCCATCCCCGGATTTGTTGTCTTGGATTCCTCCCTTTCTTGCAGGAGAGGAGGCGACTGGTGACATGCTAGCAGGGGAGGAGACACTTAGATCCTTGCAGGGGTAATCTGTGTGTGTGGCATTACCACCAGCTTTCTCAGCACCATGCCAGAAGAAGACCATTTACTAACAGAGGTCCAACCACAGATGGAGGATCTAAGCCTCTTGCAGAATAATGACCGCTATTTGAACTTCCGTCTTCCATCTATTCATTGTACAAACCTTCTTTCCTCCTTATCATCTTCACTGAAATTCGACTATTGTAATTTGAGCAAAAGTCTTACGTTTTCTTTTTTTTTTTAATTAGGAGATAGTGTCTTCAAATAACTTTTGTTTCCTGGAAGAAAAAGAAGTAGAAGAAAAGATACAGGCTTTTTATTTCATGTGAAACTATCCCTTGACCCCTGACCCTGCCTTGGCTGTGACCCTGACAGTGTGCATTGTTGTTGTCCCCCCCCACAGTGAAAGCCCCTACAGTGAGCATGGAGCCCTGGAGGAAGTAGAAAATGAGGGAGGGACAGAGACACACACCAGCGAAGACGGTGAGTAACTATGCAAACTTGTATGTATATAATAACACATACTTCAATTAAATGTGTACAGTTGTCAAATTCATTTAACATTACATAAATTCAACTTAACTATCAAGAAACACACACTCACTCATAAAAATTTCTGTTCTCTGCTTAAACACCATGTCCATATCGAAACTTTCTGCGCGGGTTGAATCCAGCTCTCTGCATCCCACTGCAGCTAATCCTGCCTTTCAGCCTGTTAAAAGCAGTAACCTTGAAGGGCCAAGGAACTGGGCTCACAGTGATGGACCGCCATTCATATTCTAATGATTTTGCTTCTCTCTCTGGGTCTCGGGACACTTTCACATCCCCCTTTTACTAATTCCAGGGTGGTCTACACCAACTGGACCTTTTTCGGTGGGAAATCTTGTTTTCTAAGGGTCGCAGTCTTGGGTTAAAAATGTTCAATTCCCTTCATTTTTCCCCTAGTTAATTTGTAAAATAATAGCCAATGTATGGAGTGTGTGTCAAAAGTGTCAGGTTTTAATAGCTTTCCACATATTATACGGCCTGTGTTTACTTTACATTTAACTACATTTCCATGTGTCCAAGAGAAATATGAAGAAATACAAAAAACACCCGGCTCATGTAGACACTGGAGGATACAATAGACTTCTCTCAGACGTGGTGGGATACTGCGCATTTGTGCGATCGTACATGTGGTCCTTTGTTTGAGTGAAATGAATACCAGTTGGTCTAATCTAAATCAAATAGTGAGTTAGTTGAAACCAAAATATCAGCCAGGCTCAGACATTGCTGTTATAACATCCAGCGAAAAAGCAAAAAAAAAAAAAGAAAGCTCATTAAAAAGTGATTAATATCCGTGACAGAGAGCTGACAAGATGTATGTCTTCACTGTGAGACAAAAAGAATCAACCTATAGTTGAGCTGAGGCTTCATATCTTACCTTAGTAACAGACTTCCCTAAACCTGTTTCCATGGTGACAACTGCCCCAATCCTGTCTCACACCCAGAGATGATTTTAGGGGCTCCCTGTCACCAATGCGTCATCAGTCTCCATAAAGAGATTATGGAAATATGGTCTCATTACATCAGCTGTTAATCACTCTGCTTCCAAATCAAAGTCATCATCATGATGTCCTTCATAATTAAAAATGATATCTGATTAGCCAAGGAAGCTTCTCTCTGTGAGGATTCCCCTGTAAAAACACAGATGGAAGCTGTCAACTCTTTGAGTAATTAATGGAAGATTATGTTTTCCAGAAATCCCTTTGCTATCATGGTTTTGTTCCAAAAGCTTCTCTGAGCGGACTGAGAGGATGTCCTCACTGACTTGAGTCCCTCCCTGCGGAGTCTTGAACTGTGGTCAAAGTTATTGTCTTCAGTTATTTTTATATCCCCATGACCTCATTTGGATTTCAGACACAAAAGCGAACCTCCTTTCCTGTTCGGTTACCAGCACTTGATTCTGCAGACGTTTATTATATGCCAGTTATATGTATGTTCACTTTCTTCTTCAAGGCTTGAAATGTGTTTGCCCTCTTTGCCCTGAAAGTAAGTGAGCACAAGGCAGACAGAGAGAGGAGTAAAGTCATTCCACATGTTGGTCTAAGTAGCTGAAATGATTCTGCCTCATGTGCGCAGCCCCCCCCCCCGCAGTGTCTTAGAGCTCATTAGCTTAGATAGATGATCTGGACTGACCAGATTTTATTTATTTTTTTTGTAAGTATAGTCCCAATTTGTGGCTCTCGTGTATTAGCATTACATTGGAGTAACAGAGCTGAGCATCCAAAGATGAGCAGAAAGTAATTTCATTTGCGATGAAAGTTTGTACAGACATTCATGGTCCCCAGAGGATGAGGCCCACAGACTTTTCTGATCTCCTGACTTTTCCTTTAGCGCCACCATGAGGTCAAAGTTTTCACTTATTCTGTGAAATTTGGCACACACATTCATGTCTCCCTTCGGGAGAACTGTAACAACTTTTGTGATCCCTTTCCTTTTTATATAGCACCATCATCAGGTCAAAACTTTAGTTTCTCCCATACTTTTGTTCATAACCAAATACCTCAAAAACCAATGACATCAGCCTCACCTGCACTTTGTGTGTTGCGCTAACTGGCAAATGTTAGCATGCTAACACGCTAAACTAAGATGGTAAAACATTATACCTGCTAATCATCGGCATGTTGTCATTGTCCTTCAGCATATTTCTGCTCGGGGCGGACACGTGTCAGTCTCAAGGAGCCTGCAGATTAACTGTCTGTGTTTGGAGTGGCACTTCTCACACACCATCAATACATTGATGTTCTAACTGCTGGTAAATTTGCTACGAGGTCAAAGGTGAATTAACTGGTACATTGATTATATATATTACTTCGCAAGAGTGTAGCAGGATGTCCTTGTTTGTCAAGTGCCCCCAGGCTGCCAGGCATACTGTATATTGTTAAAGGGCAGTGTATTTTACTGTACGGTCCCCTTTTCCCCATAACCCGCATTCATCCTTTTTAAGTCCAGCATGAAGTCTCCTGCTCTGTTTGTAGCAGCTATCATCTGAGATTAATAGCTGTCTTCAGGGAAAAGAGTGAGAAAAAGGAATAAATAGTGTTTTATGGGGCAGCCTCTAGCTCACCCAGTAAGAGCGTTTGCCCCATGTTGGCTGAGTCCTGCAGCAGCACAGGGTTTGAATCCTGCTGCCTTTTGCTGCGTGTCCTCCCCCATCTCTCTCCCCCTTCTCTCTCCCCCTTTCATATCTATCCACTTTCTAATAAAGGGAAAAGCCCCCCAAAAGAATAATCTTTAAAAAGTGTTTTATACCCTCTCCTATTGTACTGACCCTAACCATATCTCACACCAGGCTTCTGCTCCCCTATTTCTATGTATGAACATGGATGTAGAGCAACATCCGCCCCTACTCTGCTCCACTGGCTTGTGTAAAACATCTGACAGTTCGTATCTCTTACACCGCAGGCCTCCAGCTCTCACGGTTCAACATTTCTTAAACTCCAGTCGCAGTGTGAGCGTGCATGTGTAACCTTGGGTGCTTGGGTCTGAAGCGATTCTCAGTTATAATTGCACATCGTGACAGAGGGGATCCTTTACCACGCTGAGATTTGAGTTTATGGCCTGCACACTGTGTGTGTGTGGATAAACATTTGCAGAATGGATGGATGGATGGATAGGTTGAATTGAAAGACGGAGAAAATGGAGAGGAAGAGAAATCCTCTGCACCTATAGGACTCCGTCAACTTTATTAACAGCCTTGTCCACTGCAGTTCAGCCCAATTAATTCAGACCGTAAATTCCTGCTTGTCACATTTTATTGGAGCCACGTCACATCCACCCAGTCATATCCTAACAAACCAAGCAAGGAAGGTGGCAAGTTAAAGGTTGGAAAAAAATATATCTAATAGAAGTAGATGAGGCTGAATAGGACACGAGATAAAATGAAGAAACCTCTGCTCTGCTCAGAATCACACATCTATTTTCTCTCTCACTTGGCCTCTCTGCTCATCTGGGAATTACTTCCAAGCTCCTGTGAAAGATATACCATGATGGCTTTTCACAGCCGATACAAGCTTTAGCCATTTACTCTGTTCCCAGTGTATATATATCTAGCCTGTGTTAGGGTGAGGCTACGTCTGTCCAGGGGGGTCTGTCTGACTTAAAGTGAGATAGGAGGAGGGCAGAGGTAGGAGTGAGGGAGGAATAAAGATGCTATTTTTAGACCTGTGCTGCTGTAGTGCATGCATATTGGCTCGGAGACTTGTACCTTTTGAAATCGACTGTATCTGTTGTTGAAAACCGTTGTTTTCTTTAGGACAGGCATCAATATAAGACTGATGTTCAAAATAATAGACTAAGAAAGAGCAATCAGTACAAAAATAAATGTATAATAATAAATTGAAATAAGGCATAAAACTGCTCTATCTACCACTAGTTATTACTGTCTGTAATAACTTTCCCTGGTCTTTCCAATGTTCATTTCCCATGCCACTGATCCCAGGCTCTACTTTTACAGTTATTGAGTAGGTATCAACCCAGTCTAATGATCCATACAGTGGCTGGCATGCCCCTGAGTCATATAGATCTCCTCTCAACAGCTTCTATTTATATCCTGCTAAAGCTCCTCAGGGCCTGTTGTTGCCCTGGCCTGGTGTTGTAGACCCAGGTTACTATTGACTACAACTAAAACAACCAACTGGCTCAGCACACTTGAACTCCATGTGCACAAACTGTCACACATGAGCATCCTCGTGCACAAACACGCCAGTAATAGACATGACTAGACTCTCCTCCATCAGAGCCAACATGTGTTTAAGGGCGTTTTCACACCTGTAGTTCGTTTGCTTTGGTCCGAATCAGTTGGTGAGATAGTAAACTTGGAGCGATTTGCCCTCGGTCGGTTTGGTTTAGTTTGGTTTCGAAAAAATCCAAGCGTACCAAAATGCGTCATTACAAATCGGGCAAGAACGTCCAGCCCTCTTATTGGTCGGATATTTCTGGGGGAGGGAGCAAGAAAGTAAATACAGGAAGAAGGTCCTGACTCCTCCTTCGCTCTGCTCTGTCGGTGTCTGTCTCCAATTTTAGCGGCAGCTGGTTTGACCACAGAGATACGAGTGTCGGACGGCAAGCTTGACCGCAGTCTATTGCTGTGAGAGAAACACTGCAAGCTGCTACAGTTTGCTGCTCTGCTGCATCGCAGGTTGCTAAACACACCTGGCTACAGGAGACATTAGCTCAGACTCGCGGAGTACATATTAGTTGGTGCGGTTCGAGTACAGATCACGTTCTCACCACAAAACGAACCGCTCCAGAGTTCGATTGAAAGTGTACCGAGACCACCTCTTCAAGCAGGTCTCGGTACGCTTGTTTGGTCCGCTTTTGGTGCGCACCTGAGTTCGATTGCCGTGTTCTCACCTGCCCAAACGAACCGCACCAGCGGGGCAAACAAACTCTAGTTTGATTCAACTGAACTAAAGACTGCCGGTGTGAAAACGCCCTAAGTGCATGGTGTTAACTCTCCGGATTAAGATTTTTATTTCATAAGACTGCGCCACTTGTATCAATCATTAGAAATGTCTGCACATGCGATAAGAGCCGTCTCTACTTGAGGTCTTTGCCCTGTTTGACATACCTGACCTGTCTAATCCTCTCTCTGTTGACAGAGGGCGAGCCCATTGAAGCCATTGCCAAGTTTGACTACGTTGGGCGCTCTTCCCGAGAGTTGTCCTTCAAGAAGGGCGCTTCCCTGCTGCTGTATCAGCGGGCATCAGAAGACTGGTGGGAGGGACGGCACAACGGCATCGATGGCCTGGTTCCACACCAGTATATTGTGGTCCAAGACATGTGAGTGTTTTTCATTGAGCATTATTTTAGATATGACTAAGTAATGCATGAATGTGTCCGATCAGCATCAGGGGTTTGAGAGTATGCTTTAAGGCTGAATAACAGCAGATGAATGTATACTGATATAGGAATTAATGAGAACATGTTATAAGTTACATGTATAATAAAGGTTATATTCAGATCTGGGATTGCTCCTGTTTTAAATGCAAGCAAAGAAGCTGAATCATGCACAGAGTTTGCATGCAAAGTGAATACTAATACCAGTCCGATCACCTCTAACGACCTAGTCTCTTTGAGTTCTTTGAAAAAAAGAATCAATAGAAATATGACTTTATAAAGCAGTACATATTCCGTGTGAGTGCTGTAGCCTTAAAGGTCCCATGACATGGTGCTCTTTGGATGCTTTTCTATAGACCTTAGTGGTCCCCTAATACTGTATCTGAAGTCTCTTTCCCAAAATTCTGCCTTGGTGCAGAATAACAGCCACTAGAGCCAGTCCCACAATGAGCTTTCCTTAGTATGTGCCATTTCTGTGTCTGTAGCTATTGAGGAGGAGAGGGGGGGGGTCAAGGTGGAGAGTGGGGGTGTGGCCTTGACCAACTGCCACTTTGCTCATTTGAAAGCCATGATGTCTCTCTCTCTCTCATGGGTGGGCCAAATTCTCTGGGCGGGCAAAGCAGAGAAAGGGGAGGTAACCTTGCTCCTTATGACCTCATAAGGAGAAGATTCCAGATCGGCCCATCTGAGCTTTCTTTTTCTCAAAGGCAGAGCAGGATACCCAGGGCTCGGTTTACACCTATCGCCATTTCTAGCCACTGGGGGACCATAGGCAGGCTGGGTGAACGCATATTAATGTTAAAAAACCTCATAAAGTGAAATGTTCATGCCATGGGACCTTTAAAGCAAAGCTCATGTGTTTTTAGCCTCACTAGTGGCATGGCTCTAATCTTTGAAGTCAATGACTGTCTGTTGATCAATCCACTACTTTGGTCCAGACTGAAATATGTCAGCAACTATTGAATGGATTGCCATGAAATCTTGTACATTCATCATGGTCCCTCTTATCAGCCTCAGCCGGTGTATATGCTAATTAGCACGTTAGCATGCTAAGAAGGCTGCATTACAGTAAAGTGAAGTCATTTTCTGAACTTACCAGACTGTTGTAACTGTTCTATTATTTGCCTTTGCCCACTTAGTCATTATATCCACATTACTGATGATTATTGATCAAAAATCTCATTGTGTAAATATTTTGTGAAAGCACCAATAGTCACCACTATAATATCGTTGCGGTATCGATATCGAGGTATTTGTTAAAAAATATTGTGATAGTTGATTTTCTCCATATCGCCCAGCCCTAAGCATGCTGATGTTAGCATTTAGCTCAAAGCACCCCTGTGCCTCAGTACAGCTTCACAGAGCTGCAGGCATCGCTGTAGACTCAAAACTCAGTCTTGTTGTCACACAATTAAACAAAAAAGAATCCACTTGGGAAATGTTGCTTTCTACTCCTAAACTACTACCAGTTCTACTCCGAGCCTGGGTGGTGGTTTTAAGGAAACGTGATGTCCCTGTGGGTTAAACAACACACTTGTCCCTGTTGACTGTTGCTCTATAAGAGGCCGCGGGCCATCAGTTGGCTGTAGGGTCGTGCATAGAGGACCTTCAGCTGTGTTTGTCCTGAACGCTGCTGTTATCCATCTCCAGGGTCCTCAACCAGCCCTTCTGTCATTGTTCCCCATTCCCGGCACTAACAGGCACACACACACACACACACGCTGCCATGGCGACTGCTGGCCCCTAATGGACTGGATTCACTGTCTCGTTAGGACGGGAACAGAATCACTCCAATCACTTAGGATCTGGCCGACAAAATGGCCATTTAGAATGCCTTCCCCTCTTTCCGCTTCTGTTCTTTCCCCTCGTCAGTGTGCCGCTATCAATAATTCACTGCTGATGGGGTGTCCTCTTAGTTAATGAAAGAGCAGGGGGATTTACAGCTTTACGGGTTGTCCCCGAGCGTAGTAACATCCTGCTCTCTGCTCAAACAGAGCAGGCTCAGGAGTGTAAGAGCACACAGGGTTGTGATCTTCACTTGTCCCATAAAAGAGCCCAGAATAAAACATGCGGAGAGACATCCGAGAGGCCGCTTTAGCACAGGATGTCTCTCTCTCAAGACTCCACTGTCTTGTTCAAACTTTCTGGCGTAAATTGTGTTTACTGCCGCCTCTGCTTTGTAAAATCGCTCGTCCTTGCTCTGTCTCCGTCTGTGCGCGTTCATGTGGATACATTAAATAAGTGATTTAATTAATTAATTAATTAATTAAGTGTTTAATATGGGATAGTACACACCAGAGGCAGCAATGCAGCTCTCTAGCTCTGATTACTGCCACCTGACAGACACCAACTGTGCTCAGTATCCAGTCATACACCTCACTGAAACCCTGTATGGTGTGTGGGTGTGGGTATGTGCGTGTGTGTGTCACAGTATATCACCGGAATACAGAGAGGCCGAGGAATATGACTCATCTGACTCTGTGGACCTTGGGGGGGGGGGGCATGCTGACTCACAGGAACTGATATCAAATGCTGCCATTGAAGAACGGTGCAAATATGAAATATGAATGATCGACTGATTTGCTGATTTCTCATTTCTTTCTGTCACTTCCTCTTGCTCTTTCCATGTCTCAATGTCACTCTGTCTCTGTGTCCCAGAGATGACACCTTCTCAGACACTCTGAGTCAGAAGGCTGACAGCGAGGCCAGCAGCGGCCACGCTGGCGAGGATAAATGCTCGGGGAAAGACATGGGCTCGCCCTCTGACACCAGGATCTCCGAGGCCTACATCACCAGGTTTGTTTTCACACGGCTGTATAGCTGCGCTGTATTGGACCGCGGTATATCATACAGCAACATATTTCTATAAAGGGACCTAAATAAGGAATCCGGCAAAAATCTTTGCATTCTCCATACCAGTGGTCGTCAAACTTTTTGTGCCCAAGAGACACCAAAGTGCAAGCCAAAATCCCAAGGCACACCTACAATCAATTCTGTGAAATATCTGTTTAAAAATCCTCTATTACACATATTATCACTCTGTAAACGTTTATATTACCGGTACCGCATTCCAGGTAGTGGAATTGGTCAAATAAACGTACCCAACGGTACCTTTTTTTTCGGTACTTTCTCACTGTAATAACAAAAATTTAATTTCAGTTGTAAAACTAAGTCCAAACCTATTTATCTTATTTACTTACATGTTGTTCTTTTTCTAAGAACATTTTACAAACCACACAAAATAAAAACCCTTCCTACCTCCCTCTACACTCTCAAAGCCGTCCCTCCGACCCCCAGCCTGTCAGTCTGTAACCAGGGCCATTATATCATGTTGCAGTGTATGTATTTGTGTGTATTGTACAGCAGCAGTGATCTGGTTGCATAGGGAACATTAGCATGAGAAGTTAAAGACACAAGCTGCTGACTAGATAAACATCATCTTTTAGAAATGTAATGACCTAAAAAAAGAATTCCAAAGGAAAAGAAAACGGCCAAGATTTTTACCAAAGTGCCTAAAAAAAAAAATGGTTCTCGCAGTATTGTAGAATAACTACGTTCATTAGACAAATGGGTATTTATGATTTCTTACTGCACTCAAGAATACAGTAGACATTGAGACACATGTTCTCATGGTTATCAAGCATCCCACTGTTATATAGTGCCAGTCCTCCTGACACCACAGTGACCAATGTATGGCCACGACACATCTTGGAATTCACATTGGCTTTATGTAATGAGACGCGGCCAATCCGGTGACGACTGACGGCGCCGCAGCATGTCTTCAGTGTTGCATCATCTAAGATGCTTAAATAGCTTCAGGTGTGAATACCAATACCCAAACTCCAGACACTCAAAAAGTGAACAACCCTTTAAATGTTTTTTTGAGACTCGCACTGAGAGCAGTTTAGCAGAATGTATCTGATTCGCCTGTTGTACAATAAGGGCTGGGTTAAAATAATGTGAGTGATCTGATATTGATTAATAATATGCCAAAATCGATCTTTTAATATATGCCTTTTCACCGTGGATGTATAAGAGCATCACGTGACACACACAGGGCTTTCAAGCGGGGGGAGCGCAGTTCATGTCGCCGAAGAAGTTAAGGGTAAAACACAAGACTTTGACCCAGGAAACGTGTGTTCGTGTCCCGGGAGTACTACTTAAGGGGACCGGTGTTTTAACCCAAACCACAATCTTTTTTTCTAATCTTAACTAACGTTAGTCGTTTTGGTGCCTAAACTGAAAGGAACACGCCTGGCTTATTGGGACTTTAGTCGGCGTGTTCCTTTAACCGCTGTCGCTGCAGGACAGTCACCTTTTGTTGGCTAAACTCTACTGCAACCTCGCGATGCCCTGTACCCAGCTCACGGTAACCTTTTCTCGGCCTAAAATGAACTGTAAAGACCAGAAGTACTGTCAATTAGTCATTCATTCTTTACCATGGTGTAGTTTGGTATAGAATGTTCTTCAACATGGTCTCTCTACTCACTGGCTGTAGTCTACACTTGCAATATATTGTGTTGACGACTGCTGTGGTTTGTTAACGACTGTCATGTTAGCCCTGTTAAGTAAAAAGTATTTGGAGAAAAAAATTCTGGGTGCATTCTAAAAACATATTTGAGGGTTTCTCTGAGAATCTCTTTTATATCCAAGCAAAATTGGTATTGTAACTGAAATTTCCCTAACCGCATTGATATCGAATCGGAAATGTAATCATTTCGGGACCTTGTGAATCGGAATGGATTCGGTAGCGCACCCAGTCCTCAGCGTTACATTGATGCTTCCTCCTGTCAGTCTGTAGCCTCAGCTCACCTCTCTCCGCAGAATTGCTACTGGAGAAATCAACTTCTCCTACTCTTATTTTATTATGATGAGTATTAAATACCGGCTGGTATCAGCTGGTCACACTGAAAAATACTGTATGTATAGACATGCACAGGGAGGGATGGCACACCGAGAGGAGACGCACACATATCCAGGCACACCTCCGACTTTTTGGCAGCGTCTGCTGGTTGCGTGCCAGAGTTTTGTCTCCCGATCGACTCGAAGCGTCTGTTACTCCCTTTTGCCAAATATGTAAACAAATGCGGTTTCATTCAGAGCCACGCCCACTCCCTCTACTTCACCGTTAAAATGTTGATGATTCATACTAGAGGCGATATTTACACTACTGCAGGTAGCTGTGTAATGAGAACTGGATCCCCCCCCTACAACACTCTCTACCTGTCACCAGCTCCCACGTGACACACTCCGCCCACTCGCTTTTCTGCTCTTCCATTCAGACAACCCTCATGTGTGTTGAATCATTTATATCCTGAGCTTTATTTAGATCTTTTCCCTCTCCCGTTGCTCTCCATCAACAACACACTCACCAGACAGGACCTCTTGTAGAGTTTGGCATTATGATCACAGCGAGCGTCAGTAAACAAGAAGATTAAGTTGGTGCCTCCGTTAGTGGAGAGGATCCACATTGACGGGATCACACCAAGTATTACGCTTAATCCGTTTTTGTTTTGATGGAGAGGAACTCCTAGAAGGCCTTGTGATTGACATCATTAATTAGCCACGGCCATATAAACGTTAGGTGAGTTGAGCTGTCAGTGTGGCCACAGCCTGCAGAGTAAGTTGCAGTGCCTGTTGTACACTCTGTCCCTAAGGGCCACTGGTGTTATGAATGTAGACTGCTCCCCCTGCAGGTTGTCAGTGGTTGCTGCAGTTGTTTACTCAGCCCAGATTTCTCACTGCAGTCAGAAAAAAAATAAAAATAATATATATAAATATATATATATATATATATTTCTCTCACCGAGCACACCAGCCCACACCACTCCACCAACCAGTCTTTATTTTTCAATGTCTAAACTATCTTCAGTAACTATTAATATGGACACAAAACCTATTTTTACATTAAGAGATTTGTTCACACTTCAGAGTGTTTTGTAGTGTGTGAGCAGGTACAGGTTTCATGGTGTTACATAAGCACACATGGCCGTTTGGATTGAGACTCTCTAGTTAATGCAGACGAGTAGTTTTCCGCGAAGAAACAAATATATTGGGGAGATAAAGGGGTGGCTTCACGCGAAGAGCTGCAGTTACATTCTTTAAGACCCTCACGGCCCTTCTTATCCATGCTCATTATTGCTTTAAGTTTAGCGCTGGGATGAAGCTGCCTGTAAATCTTAATGATAATGGCTGACACCGCGTTCATTAGGCAGCTGTAAACTGCCAAACAAAGCCATTTGCCTCGGAGAAGTAATTAAAGGATGAGTAATGCTATACTTGTTCATCACAAAGAACCAATAATGCAGAAATAAAATAGTTAACCTGACATGTATCAGCTCTTAGATGTTATAGATGTAATATCTCCAAAGTTGTCACCGTTTCAGAAAACGCTATAGCAACTGAAAAAGTGACATTATACTATCGGTTTCCTCTTTTTACCTTAAATGAGATGTCACGTAATAATTAAATTCAGACGTCTAGCTGCATTGATTAAAGTCTGTCTGTAGTTACTGGAGTGCTGGTAGTCATGAAGAGGCAGAGCCTATTGGAGCCATACTGAGGAGGAGGTGCTGCTCTGTTGGCCTTTTATGGAGCAATAGAACAGCTTCAATGGAGGAGATGTTACTGTGGAGAAACACTGTGCATAACTCAGCAAACAAGTGCGTATTAAGGTGTGTGTGTGTGTGTGTGTGTGTGTGTGTGTGTGTGTGTGTGTGTGTGTGTGTGTCTGATCAGACACATGCATTCATGTTCAGCTCTGTCTCTCCATGTTTCAAAGTGTGTGTGTATGTGTGTGTGTGTGTGTGTGTGTGTGTGTGTGTGTGTGTGTGTGTGTGTGTGTGTGTGTGTGTGTGTGTGTGTGTGTGTCATATCAGGTGTGCATGGTGCTGTGCTGGTCCAGGTTCAGATGGAGGGCAGCCGTAGCGTCTTGTTTTGGTGCTCTGACAAACCACAGGCCTCCTCCCTCCTCTGGCGGCTAGCCAGGTCCACTCTACCTGCTCTCCAAATAAGCTGCTCGGAGCTGTTTGGCACTGACATCAGGGTTCCTCTTACACCACTGATGATTGTTTGTTTTTTTTTGTTTTTTTTTCCCATAGCGGCACATTTTTGAGGAGGATGCATGCCCACATATTGTAATTGAGCATCCAGTTTGGAAGGTTTCCATGTGTGGAGTAATGTGTGGCGTTACTGTGTTTTCAGAGCGAGACCCAGCTCGATGGTGTTTTAAGCCCCCCCAACGTCGACTTCAAGGCACCTAACCCTAACCCTAGCCTGGGAGGCGACGTTGGGGGCTTAAAACACCAAACACTTAAGACCCAAAGGAAGCCCTTAAATAGATTAATGTAAGGCTTAAATAAAGACATGTTAGGCTTCAATTATTGTAGACGTGGCAGTCAGTCTAAAAACAATGTAAAATGTTTACAGTTGGGAGATGCAAAGTGGCACACTAGCTGTAATTAAAAAAAGATAAAATGCTTAACTCAATGTTTTGGGGTGACGATAAAAGGCTGTAATGCAATAAGTAAATGATTTGCTTTGTTGTTTCCTCTCCACCCCCCTCTTCTATCCCAGCAGGCACAAGAAAAGATCAGACCCCCCATCTCGGCGGCCCCCTGCCCGCCCCAGCGACGTTCACTGCACGGTGCATCCCTCCCAGCATAGCCACGGAGGCACCCCGGAGATGGGCTCCCCGGTCCTGGGCCACTTCAGCCCCCGGGACGTGCTGCGGAGTCGCAACAACCACATGCTGGCGGACAGCCCGGAACGCCGCCGGCGCGCCGGCCACGGCAGTCTGACTAACATCAGCCGCCACGAGTCGCTGAAGAAGATGGAGAGCCCCCCGATCCGCCGCTCTACCTCCTCGGGCCAGTACCCAGGCTTCACTGACGCCCACGCCCCCCACCACCACCACCACCACCACCACCTCCACCACCACGGCGGCGGCGGCAAGCCCCTGGATCCGGAGACCATCGCACAGGTCAGCGCGGGACGAGCGGCGACCCGACCGCAGCTCCCTCCACCATCAAAGCCCTGCCCCGCCCTGTAAAAAACATAGTCAGTCCCTGTCTTTCTGCTTCCTCTGGCTGCAACTGTGTCCGTGTGCTAAATACACGCAAAAGACTAGCTTCGCAGGCAGACAGCAGGGGAGCATAGCTCGACACTGGGACCCGTCACACAATATTTTACTCTAGGCTCTTGATATATGAACAGCTCTTACAGAATATACCAGATGCCTAATAACTGGTAATATGTTGTGTTTTAAGCAGACATCCATTATTGAATCACTGCTGAATGATGAGGAAGGCTGCGGCTCTCATTTGTTGTCACATACTCAGTGTAGTAGTAAAGCCATGAATGGCGTTTGTACAGAGCCTCAGTTGGAGAGCGGAGTTCACAGAGAGCACTCCGCTGTGCTGGTCTGTCTGTCTGTCTGTCTGTCTGTCTGTCTGTCTGTCTGTCTGCCTACTGGGAGCATGCTCAGATGAACAGACCCCGTCATCTCTGCATCTCCTTCGCTATCCACAGTCATTAGCATGCAGAGTGCAAAGTCATACTCTGCTAAGTCTCTGCCATGTATAATGCATGCTTGGCGTTTTATTTATTTTTAAACTCTCACTGTGGTTCTCTGTGAACATCGCTTTTTACGTTTCCTACCATGCCGTACTCTACCGCCTCCATCTCTCACGTCTTTGCTGCTCATATCACCTCTCATTTCTTTCTCACTCTTCAATTCTCCCTCCTACCTCCACTTCTAGATTTCTCTAATTTTTTTTTTTTTTTTAACCCCAGCCTTCCTGTCTGTCGCTCATCTCTCTCGCCAGTGTTATAATCATCCTTCCATACCCCCCCCCCCCATACCCTCCCCCTCCCGTCTTACACTTGCTCTCTCTGTCTCCTGCAGGACATAGAGGAAACCATGAACACCGCTCTGAACGAGCTGCGCGAGCTGGAGCGGCAGAGCTCGGCCAAGCACGCCCCCGACGTGGTGCTGGACACCCTGGAGCAGCGGCAGACCTCCGGCGGGAGCGGCGGGGGTCCCACGCCGGCCAGCTCCAGCGAGTCCCTCAGCCCCGTCCACGGCGTCGTGCTGAGGTCCGCCGCCAACACCGAGCCGCCCATTCGCCGCAGCGCCAGCTCCTCCAGCGATACCATGAGCACCTTTAAGCCTCTGGTAGCGCCGCGCATGGGGGTGCAACTCAAACCCCCGGCCTTGAGGCCCAAGCCCATGGTCCTGCCCAGGTCCAGCCAGGCGCCGCATCCTCCAGCTGCCTCGGCTCAGGACCCTCTGGACAAGTCCTGCACCATGTAACCTCTGACACAAGGAACCGGAGACGGAAAACAAAAACAAAAAAAACGTTCGACCTCAATCCATTTCCAGGGGGCTGCAAAACGCTACCAGCGTCGGCTGTCGATGGACATACAACATCTAATATCTAAGAGCGTGTAAAATACATAAAGCCGGACAGTGGTGTTTTGAAACAAGATCGTAAAGCGGAGTCTGACGGGATCCGAGAGACTCGTGTAAGAGTGCCGACAGACCTCCCGTCTCAATAACAAGGTTATTATTATTCAACAAATGTATGGAAATTCAAACAACAAATCACAAAGGCTTCCTTCAAGGTTGTAGAAAACACGTACACTAGTTAGTTTAGTGTGCGGACATTCGTGAACTGTGTAACTCTGAATAGAACAACGCTGCATGTAGCTCCTCTGTTCACCACTGAACCTGAAACGGCGCTTGACGAGAACCGTAGCGACCACAGTGGCATTCTCACACATAGAACTAGATTGTTGTTGTTGTTGTTGTTGTTGTTGTTGTTTTTTTGCTCTTCCCTAGGAGGGCCATTGGATTTGATGTGAACTAGTTCAAAGGCCTTCTTGACTTTGAGATGTAACTGATTTCACACGTTAAACATTTTCAAAAGGTGCTGCGACTAGCTGGACAGAAACGGTTCGAGGGTTGGGCAGATCACGGGCCTGAAGAGCCTTTTAACAACTTAAACGGTACTTTGTTATCAGATAGCATTGTGCTTCTCTTCACTGGCGTGTAAACTTTGCGACTTTTCTTTGGCAAGGCGTACCATCCCGTTGTGTCTCAGAAAATGTACAAAGTGCTGGATTCACTCAAATAGATTTTTTTTGTTTTTTGTTTTTAACAGGTATTCCATATTGCCTGGAAATGAGATATAACTATTGGATAAAACCACTACTTCATTTATTGACTTTGTTTGAATTTGATGCATTCTTGAATTCCTGCATCAAAAACTCATGACGCGTGCATAAAATATGCCTCGTAATCGCTTAGAACTTTGCATCTGTATGACAAATGAGGAGCCGTGTGAAAAATGATGACAAATCATCTCCTATGTTCAGAGTATATACAACACATGCCATAGCTACTTTTTACACCTTGCTTGGCTTTATCTACCCAAAGACATGACCGGGGTCTCGGCCCTCCGTATATATGATGTAGGCATTCTTCATACTGACTCGTGTATAGACTAACGGCAGCGCCCTGTGGGACCGCTGCCGGTAGCCATGGACCTAACGACTGTTAGTTTGAACGCCTCCTAATATGCTCCCCCTGCATGCTATGCTTCTCTGGAAACAGCAGCTTGCTTCGTGTCCCTCCAGTCTGTTTTATGTTCATGTGAGAATGTCAGTAATGTGTTTTTTGTATTGTTCTCTGACTGAGAAGAGTCTCTCTCTCTCTCTCTCTCTCTCTGTGTGTGTTTTCTGTATTTGTGGATGAGGACACCTCTAAAGGCCTGGCGCAGCAGAATACACGAGTCTCCCATAACCGGTAAAAAACGGCCCTTATGTGTGCAGTTTGAGTAATAATTTCAAATGCAATAGCCACATACAACCGTATGTGCCAGAGCTCCCAACTGTGTGACTGACTGCACCACCTGTATTTGTTTTTTTATAACCTCAGTACTGTAGAAATAACAGAACTGCGTGCATGTCCTGGGATTGTTTGAGCTAGCATAATATAACACACAGAAAAGACTTGGTTTGCGATGAATAAGCAGTGCTCTCTAACGGCAGGTTTACACTATTCTTTTGACTTGACAAGATATTGTGTATAATAATCAAAAGAGGAATTAACTTCCGACTTACTAACTTTCATTATTTTTGTAATCATTTTTGTTATTTTGGTTTTTTTCTGACTTGGAACAAATGATGTAGAATAAATATCCGGAGATACAGTTTGAAGCCAGATGTAAAAAAAAAAAAAAGAAGTGTGCTTTTGTCACCATGTTATCGTCAACAATAGGACTTGTAGGCTTTAAGCTACTCTGTAGTGTTCTGTACATCTGTAGTATGTACTTGTGAAAGTGCCTTTGAAGATGTTTTAGAGGAACTCCAGACATTCTGTACTGTTGCATTTTTCGTGTCGGATGCTTTTTGTGTTGAGAAAATGCAGTGCAGAAAGAATAAGTAACGATGCCATTTCCCAGTTATGTCAGAATTATTAATAATAAACAGCTTACCCATTGTGACATTGCACATTTGATGTATATAACTGTATATATGGCACGTAACATCTTAACACCTAGAGTTCTTTGAGGGCTTATACCTCCAAGGATTTCTTTCTAATAAAGGAAATAGTTTGTCGAGTTTGAGGTGGATTTCTTTTTTTTTTTTTAATCGAGTAAAAAAAATTTATAATCAGTGGTGGGAGAAGTATTTCTTTAAGCCATGTGAGCGATAGATTTACTAAACAACAGCCTTGTAACTAAAAAAACAAACATTTAAATGCTAATGAGAAAAAGAGACAAAAACTTAGAAAAAGATGGTAGAAAGAAGGAAGGAAGTAAGGCAAGAATAGGTCAAAATAGTATCAAACACTTCAAAAACAGTGAGATAAGAAGAAAAAAGCGAGAAACTTGTAAAAAGTAGAAGGAAGGAAGGCAAGATTAGGGCGAAAGAAGGCGACACAAATGTCACATTTTTGGTAGGAAAAAATAAAATTCTACATAAAGAGGAAAAATGTTGGAACAGCCTTGGAACTATTAAACATTTTGTTAAATATCTCACGTACCCCCTGCAGTCCTCCAAAGTACCCTTAGGGGTACACGTTCCACATTTGAGAAACACTGCTCTAGTCCAAGTAAATTTCCTGCTCATTATGCAAAATGGTCCCTTTCACAGTGTCATATTATATATGGATTATTGTATTAAATAGCATACATTATGTAAAATGCTGCTTTATTGCTGTGGTTGGTCAAATCCTATGAAATCTGGTGGAGTAGAAGTATACAGTAGCCTAAAACGGTAATATTAAAGTAAAAGTATAGCAGCCATTCCGACATCATTAGCAGTGACATCACCCGCACACTTCAAACTAGAACACACGCACGCACACATACACCGTGCAAATCATCAGAGTTCAAAAAATATATAATAAATACAATGATGGTATTGTCATGGTATGGAGGGTACTGATTGGAATGTTATGAGGGACCAGAGAAAAGACGTGTTTTAAGCTTAGATTTAATCAAATCTTGACAGAGGAGCTTTTTTTTTGAAAACCTCGAGCTCAATTTAGTTTAAAAAAAAAAATAAATAAAGTTCATAACACATATAATTCTTGAGCGACAGATGCCAACAAATCCACAAAAATCTCTATCCCCCACAGGGGCGGGCACAGACACAGCCGCTCTGCTGCTGCGCTGGCTACACGCTTCTCTGTTCACAACGCTGCCTGTCCAATGCGTTTTTTGAAAACGTAAGGCTTCCTTCTCCATAAAACGTGTCGGACATTATCGCATTTTTGCAAACATTTTTAATCATTTACATTAGTAAGCTACAGGACGGCGTCTTTCAAAACATGACCTGCGCGAAAGAGAAGAAAAAAAAACTAATGCGTCATTGTACCCAGCACTTCTGATAATGCACTTCCGAATGCGTCTCTGTCCCCAGCACATTTCAAACCAAACTGACGCCCATGGGTGCATGGTAAAAGTCTCCCAAGGACACGTGTGAGTGAGTGTCAGTGGAAAAACAAAAACAAGACAAAAAAAAAAAAAAAAAGACATGATAAAGGATTAAAGCTTTGAGACAAAAGTACATTGTTTTCTCTCTACATTTCCCCAACAAGCATTACAAGAAAGTATCGAATGATCGTGACAAATCATCAGATGTTGGATGACTGGAATATTGTGACGGGGCATTTTGCAACAGTAGCAAAGTTTCCTTTCTGCCACACGTATTTTTTTTTTAGGCTTTTTTTGATTCTCTAGTTCTCTTATGTGCGGTGTTGTGCTATGTGTGGGAGCTTCACTGAGTTTTGGTGCTCTCCTGATCTAGCTCCAGCCTCAGATCTGTATGCAGGAGTGAGAGGGGCTCTCTGTGCGCTCCAGGCTTTGGTGTGGCTCTTCAAGGCCATCTGGTGAAAACAGAGAAGAGAGAGCCCATTGTTTTGACTGCTGTCACACAACCGGTTTTTTTTTCTTCTGCAGCTGGAATGAGGCTTGGTGTGGTATGATAAAATGGAGAAACAAATATTGAACTTCATAACCTTATCCCCTTTTTTTTATTTATTTTTTTATTTTTTTTACACAGTTGACAGAGAATCCTGGAGAGAATTTGGGGAGAGAGAGCTGGTTGTGTTTGGGGGAAATAAAAATGTAGTTTACCTCAGCGATCCCAACCTTCCTCTCCCAAGTGTGAACGCTCTGCTGCAGCTTCTTGTGTTTGTCCTTGACGTGCATGTACTCGGTGATATCAGGAGCCTGATAATCTGTCAGCTGGCGCCGCAGGTGTTGGTTGAGAGCCTCCGCCTTCAAACGCTCCTGAAGTATGAAGTACACAAATGGAATTAGTTTAAAGGTCCCATGACATGGTGCTCTTTGGATGCTTTTATATACACCTTAATGTGGAGGGTGGGGGTGTGGCCTTGACCAACTGCCACTTTGCTTGTTTGAAAGCCATGATGTCTCTCTCTCATGGGTGGGCCAAATTCTCTGGGCGGGCAAATCCGAGAAAGGGGAGGTAACCTCGCTCCTTATGACCTCATAAGGAGAAGATTCCAGATTGGCCCATCTGAGCTTTCATTTTCTCAAAGGCAGAGCAGGATACCCAGGGCTCGGTTTACACCTATCACCATTTCTAGCTACTGGGGGACCATAGGCAGGCTGGGGGAACTCATATTAATGTTAAAAAACCTCATAAAGTGAAATGTTCAAGCCATGGGACCTTTAAGGAGCAGGAGATAAGTATGTGAGAGGGAGAGACATAAAGTATGAACAGATTTATGCGTTTTGGTATTTGGTATACAAACCATGTTGGAATTACTACAATGGATTTGGGTGGCCACGTTGGGCTTAAAGTTGGGTCAATAAAGTTTGTCTAATTTTTGGACTTGTAACAAACCTCTTCAGCATGCTGTATCTCCTCCTCAATTTTTGCCAGCATCTGCTTCCTGTTGGCGATGTCATTGCTCAGCTCTGTGGACTCCAATGTCACTCGCTGCAGCTTCTCCTGTGGACACGCGCACGCACACACACACACACACACACACACACATACCGATTTAACAAGCTGGAGCTGTACTGCAAAGGTGCTTTCATACTGTACATCTACACTAAATTACACAAAGGAATTGCTCTCTCTCTCCCACACGCACATTTCCAATGAGATACCTTGTGTGAACTGAGGACACGTTGTACTTTCAAATTGTTGAGTTGAAGTTCGTCCAGGTTTTTGTCAATTCTCTGCTCGCTGTACTCCTGGAAAATGTCCTGAAAACGACACATAGTATTTACTACCAAGCTGTGTTCTCTTGCATAACAGTCTAACTGACAAACCACACAATCCACTGACAATCTATTGAGATAAAATTGATAAAACGGGGTCTTTCTTTCAGCTTTCTTAGCCTCTCTGGAGATGCACCCTCCCACTCTGGTTCTCTACCTCGTACTCGGCTTTTCCCATCTCTTTTTTCTGTTGAAGCTGCTGCTGGAGCTTCTTCTCGTGGGCTTTCAGTGCCCGGTTCTTCAGATTAAACTTCTCCAACTGGGGGACCTGTTTGTGAGTTTGTGAACAGAGCAGACAAAGGGAGGGAGAGGATGAATATTGGTAGGGGTTAGGACCGTTCCCTTTTAAAGGGATATGAGTATTATGTGTTATTTGACCCCATCTGACTTTTCTGCAGTATGAAGGAACAACTGGTGCATCAAAACATCAGACTACAGAATTATAATCATGCTAAAATATCATTTTAAAGGTGGAAAGGTAAGAAAACTTTTTTGCACACCTCTTTGGTCGGGCAGGTGCGTAGGATATGATCAAAGGTAACAGATCAAAAATTGTTGAGAGAAAATCCCGCACACTGACCATTACGCAAGCAATAATTTATTTAGAAAAATACAACGTTTCGGTCCCAGACCTTCATCAGGTAAAGGTGGAAAGGTGAATGCAGGAGCTGACAATAATGATGATATGTTGGCAGAAAAAAAATAACTTCAAATTCAAAATGTCTTGAAATTGTATAAACTGAACTATGAGAAGTAACACAATGACATAGGTTGTAAGTTAGGTTAAAATGAGCAGTCCAGCTATTTTTTTTTTTTTTAACAATTTATTTGAATCCTACTTTGCGCAGGTTGATGTCATTAGACTGAACCTAACCTATTTCTACCTTTGACTTGTCTTCGATGTACTGGAGCACCTTCTCAGGCTCCTTCATTTCCAACCTGTTGTCCTTCATAGGTTTGAGCAGTCTGCGTTCAAACTCGTTCTTAGCCTTCCTGATTTCTGCAAGACGCAATTCTGCTTCTTTCAGAGAGGCCTGGACAAGACAAGCAGAGTTACTGAAGGGAAAAAAAAATGCTCTGTGAGTGTGCATTTGTGTTTTGTGCAAGGGTGTATCAAAACCTTGTAGTTGTCCTGAATTCTCTCATATCTCTGTTTGAGTTTCTCCTGGTCCTGTTGTGTCTCTGTTACTTCCTTCTGTGCCACATACAGTTTTTGCTCCAAAGTCAGCTGATGGAGGCGATCTGACATGTTGGACCGGGACCTCCGCCTCCGTCCACGACCCTGCCAAGGCACACACACACACACACACACACACACACACACACACACACACACACACACACACACACACACACACACACACACACACACACACACATACAATGATGTGGGGCTTTCAGGAGTACAGTGCAAGGAGGTCATCTTTCCAGGGAACAGAATTAGAATCAGGATTGCCTCTTAAGATTGTGGCAGGCCTTTCATAAAGGGTTGCAAATATGCAGCATGTTCGGTCATTTTTTTTCAACCTAAAAAGTATTCAAGTAATCCTGTTTTGTGACTTTTGCGTGAGTCTAATCCTGAAAAAGAATGCAGCTCTCCATCTACATACTGTTTTCTCTGTGCAGAGTGAGCAAACTCTGTCCTTTTGTTGCTGTCTGTTTATTGTCAGTGGGAAACCTACACTCACAATATGTATGAACATAGAAGCCTTGAGTCACTGGGTAGCACTTACCCCGCCCTCCAGCTGGGAGGCTCCCCCTGCTGCCCCTGGACCATCTTCCCCAGCATGGGACGCCAGGTCCTGGGGGCCCATGCGGCCGATGAACCGTTCGAACATGTCGATCTCTGCCAGGAGGGCTGCATTGGAACATCTTGGTGGAAGTGAATGTCAACAATTTTAAAGTCAGTCACTGTATAAATTAGGTTAGTAACGTTACAGAAGATACGATGCAAAAAAAACGTTACAAATTTGCTGAAGTATTCCCTTATGTTGTCTTCTCGTCAACCTTTTTTCGACGTTTTTGACGCCTTTTTTCACAGTTTGTTTTTGCTTTTTCCAACGTTTTAAATTGTTAACTTTTTCTTCTACACACTTTCAGCGCTTATTTCTAGCTACGTCCCAAATTTTCTGATATAGCTAAAACAAAAATTTAAAACGGGTCAATGTGACCCGAAGTCAACACAACAATAATAAAACCTGACCTATTTTGTGACTCTACTCTTAGCTAATAGCTAGTTCTAGGACACAGCTAGCTAGCTAGCCAGTTAGTTGTGCTTTTACTAACGTTAACTAGCTAGCTAGCTAGTTTTAACCGCTATCAACCATATTGCTCAACAACAGAACTAGCTAGCTAGCGTTAACTTTAGCGGGCAACGTTAGCAGGCTGCGCAAAATAGGTAAGCTAATAAAACCATCTTTAGGTTGACAGACTTTAATCATTATTTTCATTACTTTAGTTCTTCGAGTTGGTTGTTGAGGAGTTCTTTCTGTTCTTGTGGGACATCTTTGTCGTTTAGCTCATCCTCCATGGTTGCTAGGGTACACTGAACCCTAGCAGTGGTTGCTAGGGCTAGTGTTGCCTTCAAACTTGCGTAAACCTCTGTAATCTGCCGATTTAGCTAAGAATAAATACAGAAAAGAAAAAAAGCGTGATTTTATTTTTCACAGTCGATTGCCTTTTATTTATGTGAATACTATATGTGTGTGTGGTTATTAGATGTGAATTTAACTTATAATAGTAAACCTATGGGAACATTGGCGTAAACCGTATAACGTTAGAACGTTGTTCTCTTCAAACTGTTCCCATTCCCCTCATCTCATCTCATATAACTAAATGTATAAAAATTATGAAGAAGCGTGTTATTCTTCTAGAGGCGGAAACTACCATTGTTATTTTGGGAACATTTTTTTAAGTTTCAGTTTCATTTCTCTGTAACCAGGCGTCGCTAGAGCTGTGATAGCTTGTACTCAGTCTAGTCCAGCAGTGTAGGTGACAAGGCGAAACTCATTTCAGAATGACTTCTGTCATCTCTAAATTTGTCATCAAGACTCTGTGCGACCATCAGGGTTCTTTGGACTTTAAGTGCCTGGATGAGAAGATCGCACAGAGTTTCACTGTTGCGGAAGCAGTCCTGCGGACTGTTCTATTCGACGACGGTAAAATAGCTATTCAAGAAGGCAGACAGAAGGTCGTCGGTAATCAAATAGTCAGCCCGGACAGTCTGATAGTGGCTAAAACCAGTCTGCGGCTCTGTCAGAAAAAACCAGGAGAGTGTCCACAGTGCGATGGGTTACACCTGTGCAGGTATTTCGTCTGCGGAGACTGCACGTTCGGGTAAGTAATACTGCTGAGTGCTACATTTGGAGGGTTTGTTGTCTTTTATCAAGCAGTACGCCTAGTTACAATTACAGAACTTATGGCCTATATTAAACAATGGAATTGGTTAAGTTAAAAGGCTTCGTTAAGTCAACATCCCTTTGTCATACAGCCGACATCAAACTGTACAGAGACGATATGAGATATGAACAGAGGAAGTTTGGAACTTTAAAGCTCTACATCTGCACAGGTGTTTTCACTTTTATGTCTTGATTAGAACTTTTTACGTGAGCTGGGCGCTTATATGGCCTACGATACTGAAGGGGCCTATGTAAAGAGGATGATATTTCCCTAACTTTCCATATATACAAGTCAACTCTTTGTCATGTTATTGTTGCAACAGGTTTAGTAACCTAACCTTATGTAATTCCCAGTGAAGCTCCACCCAATTTCAGCCTGAACGTAGCTCTAATCAAGAGTAAATAAACAGCTGTGTGAAACTGCAGGTTCTTAAAGGTATATGCACACACAGACAACAAACCCCTTGAAATTTTATCATTGGGACATTTGGCCTAAATTTTAACTTTGCTCAAAACACAACGCATTTGAAGAAAGATGTCAGTCCAACAGAAAACCTAACCTTTTATATTAAGTGGGTGGGCAGTATACAGCTTGAGGTCTATTTGGGTCTCTATGGGAAACAAAACAAACTTTGAAATAGACCATGTGATTTTCTGTAAGATCAACGCTCCACAGCGCTGTGGAGATAGGTCTGGCAATGCCAGTCTAGTTCAACGCTAATACAAATCCATTATAAGTCCTTTATTGAACCAGAAGATGGCAGTAATGGCCGCTACATGGACAGAAGAATATAGGGATATTTATAGAGTTGATCTTGTCCCAGTAAGAAAAGACATGTAGTATCCCGGCCGATCACGCAATAATCACATCAACTCAAAAAATACTTATTAGTATTACTAATGCATAAAAACCTAAAATGCCTGTATATTGCAGAAACCAAATGGATACTTGTAACCCTTTTTTCCAGTGGTAAATTCAGTAACACTAAACCCCTTCACTGACATTATATTTTATTCCCTTTTTGTCAATTTTTCAGACTCAAGTGTAAAAATCCCCATAGTCTGGCTTCTCCATACAATGCAGAGCTTTTGAAAAGATATGGTCTTCACGATTTGACGGAGAAACAGCTGTTCCAGCTGTTACTGCAGAATGATCCATATCTGCTTCCCGAGGTAGGTTGTACTGGCAATGGTACTGCAGCTATTGCTATTGTGTAGAAAACAATGTATATTTTTGAATAAACTTGTATATTTTTGGTGTAATGATATGGTTGTGTGTCGCCCCCCCTCCCCTGTACACCCCTCTAGATCTGCCCACATTACAACAAGGGCGATGGTTTGCACGGTTCCTGCAAGTTCACCACATCCTGCAGCAAGCTTCACATATGCCAGCACTTTCTCCAAGGTGACTGTAAGTTTGGCTCTTCCTGTAAGAGAACCCACAATGTTGAAACGCATGGAACGAAGCTTCTGCGAGGATTCAGTCAGGAGAATATCAAAAACCTTCTTGAGATCTACAGAAATAAATTCATCGTCATGGGTCAACAGGAGAGACGAGCTACTGCTGTTCCTGGTAAAGAATAAGGACTTTAAAAAAAAAAAAAACTTTTTCAAGTGGGTGGTAGCCTGCACAATCGATTTAATTTATGTATGCATTTCCCACAGCCCTGCCCAAGGTGAGAACCCCCACTAAGCAGACTTCCCACAACAACCCCGAATCTCCCACTAGGTCTGCTTGTCCTTTTAAACCCACGAGCGATGCTGACAGGAATGAAATCTGCCTCTTCTTCATTCGCAGACACTGCAGCTTCAAAGGTAACTCTGAAACTAGTCCTATCTACAGTAACTTCTTAATACACGTGTGTGACGAGAAGATAATGTTTACCCCTGCCTAATGAGTGCCCCTTTTTTCTTCCTAGAGAAGTGTGTTCGTGTCCATTGGCACCTGCCTTACAGATGGCAGATGTTAGCCAGTTATGGTGAGACCTGGAAGGACCTGGAAAATATGGAAGAAATTGAGAAGACCTACTGCGACCCATATAATGACACAAGCTGCATTGATTCCCCATCGCCCACCTACGGGATTTTCAGATTTCTGTCTTTACAAAGGTGCATGAAGAAACGAACAGACTGCTGCAGCGTACACACACTTCTTCTGGTTTACAAAAGAGCAAAGAAACTAGATTTCTAACCATTTATTCACATCAGTTCAAGCCTTTAGAAAGGTCGACTCTCTCAATTGTTGATTTACTTTCGCTGCTTGCTTTCAGCTCTGCATCCCCCGTTGTGCAATCCGTCGACTTCAGGACGATGAAATGCGGGGGGTCTCCAGTTCGTCGCCTGTCCACCGCCTCCTCTGTCTCAAAGCCCCCTCACTTCATTCTTACGACCCAGTGGCTGTGGTACTGGAAGGAAGACAGCGGGCAATGGCAGGAATATGGACAGGTCCGTCAAACGTGCCAATAGTGCAGCTATGTGTTCGGATCCTTTTTATAGTACCTCTTTACTAATGCATGTTTACCATTTCATCGCTGACACATCATTACATTGAAACGTTGATACATTTCTGTCTGCTCTGTTGTTGTTTTTTCTCTATAGGGTGATGGTGATGTACCAGCCTCTGTCACTTCTCAAACTCTGGAGAATGTCTACCTGGCAGACAGAGATACAGAGATTCCCTTTGGTGCTGGCAAACAGCAGTATATCCTCCACTTCAAAGGTGAACCGGGAACAGAGCAGATGTATCAGCAGAATGTAAAATTCAAAACCAAGAGAGAGGTCAGAAGGAGGCCTCGCTTTGTGTCTACTCTTGATGTGGAGGTGAAGCTAAAGAGGTATTTTATTTTATTTTTAGATGGAATTTTAAAGGTTATGCTTGCAATTCTAATATTGCTGTTTTGGATTTCTCTGTGTCTCAAAGTAACTTCTCTAGTCAGTCAATTATTATGTTTGTCACCTCTATATAGTGTGTCGTCAAACAGCTCCAGCTCCTCCACTGCTGAATGTTTCCCATCCCACTGGGACAAGACTGCCCAACCGGATTTCGGATACAAGGTATCTTTATGGCATGTATTACTGTGTGGGAAAAGGTTGCTTTTCTCCCTGTCCCCAACAATTAAGTGGTTTATGTTTATTTGAGAAATTATTTTGAATCAGGTTATTGAAACAGCACAGCTTGTTTAATGTAGTTGATTTATTGTTTTTTCATAGTATTAGGATTAAACCAGCTCTGTTTCATCTTTGTGTTGGCAGTGTGTTTTAAATAAAAGGCTTTTTGGCTTCCCTTTTGATGGCGCTAGTTCATGGAGCTGCTCACGGAGCAGAGCAACGGAGGTCTGCCGACGAAATGCGTCAGAGCGGATCTCAGCAGACCTCCACTGCTCTTCTCCGCGAAGCCAGAAACAACGTTCATCTAAGCGCACTGCCCACACAGCCAGGACGCAGAGCTAGATTTAAATCGGCAAAATATCTCACCTGTTTATCTGCACTGTACTCCTATCTTTCAGCTCGTACATCTCTCCAAATCTGCGAAGGAGTATATTATGATTGAGCAGCTGTTTAAGCGCACCATGCCCCAGGGTAAAATTAACAGCATCCAGAGGATCCAGAACCCCTCTCTGTGGAAAGTCTTTCAGTGGTAAATCAATGTTTTTATAATAACAATGTATCAAATGACAAAGCCAAGGCAATGTAAATCGATCTCATGTCTTGAACCTACAGATTAATTAACCCCTGAAACTGCAGCTCCCATTAGCTTGACAAAGCCTATAGGGAGTTTCAGCTCATTTTGTTTTTTCCTGCCTGCAACTTTTCTGCGTTGAATTTGAAAAATTTAACAATTTAAAACGTTGGAAAAAGCAAAAACAAACTGTTTTTTTTCAAGGTTGACGGGAAGACAACACAAGGGTTAAGGCCACTTTCAACCATGGTGTCGTTTCGAATAGGAAAAGCTCTGAAACAGTAGACAGCAGACACAGTAAGAGATGGCTGATGGAACGTAGTGGAGCATTCATCAGCTAGAACGTAGTGGAGCATTTAGCAGCTAAAGAGCCAGATATTTTTCTTCAAGAGTTGGTAGAGACCAAAAACAGAGCTTTATAGAAGCTTAATCAACCAAGCGAAAAATACTTTTTGGGTTAATCAAAAGTGAAAATAACAATTAGTTGCACGTCATCACATTTATGTTTTCTGTATTGTGTGTTCAGGCAGAAAGAGCAGATGAAGGGGAGGATCGGAGGGAAAGCTGTGAACGAGCAGTACTTGTTCCACGGGACAGATGAGTCCCTGATTGAGGCCATCTGTGAGCAAAACTTTGACTGGAGAATGTGTGGTGTCCACGGCACGGCCTACGGCAAAGGTACAGTAGCTTCAGCAGCCTTTCCGGTAATAACATGAATATACAGTATACAATATTGACAAGCCACAAATGAAATGTCTTTTCCTCAAATATACTGTTACGTTTTGGTGTGGGAGCATTAAAACTTTAATTCCAGGTTTATCAGGGTTTTAGAACTCATGAAAAGCATTGTACTTTTACCACAGCAGTAGAAAAGAACCTAACTCACACTTGGGCTGTGTCTGTAGTAACGCTCTCCTATTTCTTTAGGGAGCTACTTTGCCAGAGATGCGTCCTACTCAGACCGATATGCCAGGGTCAAAGGAACCCTGAACAAGATCATGTTTGCTGCTCTGGTCCTGGTGGGGGAGTATACCAGAGGAAGAAGAAACTATGTCCGGCCCCCGTCAAAAGTAAACAGCACAACCCTCTACGACAGTTGTGTTGACAGCGAGAGCGATCCCAGCATCTATGTTGTGTTTGAAAAACAACAGATTTATCCAGAGTATCTAATCAAGTACTCGTAAGTTACAATGCCGTTGTTTGTTATGCTTAAAGTGATGGTTCGGAGTAATTCACCCTAGGGTCCTTTGCACCATGACCTCGAGCCAAACACCCCCCCAGAAGCTTTTTTCACCTGGGTCTAACATTGGGCGAGTTAGCGTAGAGTAGCGTTAGCCGTTGAATAGCTTAGCGCGGGGCTAATGGACCCACGTTTGTATCTCTTAAATGACCCCACTAATAATGCCCGAAATGATACCAAAGGTCTACACTAGTATATATAGGTTATGCACTCATAAAACGATGGATTGGAAAGTTTGTAAGTACACCAGAAGTTTATGTAAATAACACTTGCCTGCTGGCTTCTGCTCTCTGCTGTTGTTGTTGCTGCTGCTGTGAGACAAGTGCTTAGGGACATCTACAAATTACAACACTGAAAAGAGATGCAACAAAAATATTTTTTAATTTAACTTATTTTTTAAAGTAAGTGCTGTAATATAACTAGCAGGAGACAAGTAATAATTGAGGTAAGTTTGGAGACATTACCTTATTTAATCATTAAATTAATACATATTTTTGTTGTATCTCTTTTCGGTGTAGTAATTTATAGACTGCCCTAAGCACTCGTCTAACTGCAGGTAGCAGCAGCAGCAGCAACAGAGAGCAGAAGAGAGCAGGCAAGTGTTCATAAACTTCTGGTGTATTTACAAACTTTCCAATCCATCGTTTTATGAGAGCATAACCTATATATACTAGTGTAGACCTTTGGTATCATTTCGGGCATTATTAGTGGGGTCATTTAAGAGATCCAAACGTGGGTCCATTAGCCCTGCGCTAAGCTACTCAGCGGCTAACGCTACTCTACGCTAACTCGCCCAGTGTTAGACCCAGCTGAAAAAAGCTTCTGGGGGGGTGTTTGGCTCGAGGTCATGGTGCAAAGGACCCTAGGGTGAATTACTCCGAACCATCACTTTAAGTTTTTGGTCAGAGGCCCGTTCCAGAAAGCAGGTTTAGTGAAAACTCTGAGTTTGTTAACCCTGAGATGAGGGTAACTCTGAGTTTTCCGTTTCAGAAAGAGAGGTAACTTAACCTCAGAGTCTGTTACTATGGTAACTGAGCCTGTGAACCTAACCTGGTCGGGAGCAGGTTTTCTTCAAGAAACCTCGAGTTTCTCCCTCTGAAAGGGAGGAGACTGAGAAAAAAAAACCTTGAGTTTCTCTCAGTCTCCTCCCTCTCTCATTTCCTCATTCAGTCTGTATCAGGCACATTTTAATTCAGTTTATCTGCATGAATAAAAAAAAACGTATTGGTTTATGTTAGGCATACTATAAAACGTTTTTTTCTCAAACAAGTCATGTCCTTTTGTCGACGATTCCGTTGATGAAAAAGCTGTATTCATTCAGAGTTTAGGCCCTATGTCGGGAGATGATATTGAGTCCCGACTATAGATGTATTTTCATTTCCACATAACCAATTTGAGAGGTATTTTTTATCACAGTCCATTAGATATGTAGATACCTCATCCATCCTCATATCACTAACATCCACCATCGTGGACAAGTAGATTCTTTGTGTCGCATTACGTTTCTTGCAAACGGCAATTTTCTTTATATCAGTGTAGCGGATTACACGTAATAGTAAAGTCACTGTATGCAGAGCCATCAGAAAAGTGTGACTCGCTCTGAAACATTTAAAAACGTGTTCCCTGGACACAAACCAGTGAGAGCCATTAAAAAGAAATAAATGATTATACATTATAGTTCTGTTAATGATCATGGTGCTGCAGCCTCAGAATGGGATTAGTATAGTTTACTTTTTCGCCCGCAGGATTGCACCTAAATGAAATTATAGGTGTAATAGGCTACAATTCCAGTTTTCACCAGTAATATTAAAAGTTAAAGAAATTAATACACTGTTAATGCGTACGCATTGACTCGAGCAGCAATTTTCTCCCACACCAATTCTCTCTCTTTTGCAGCAGCAGCCGCTGTCTTGCTTTTTTTTAACGAAATGCATGTTCAAACGGTTCAAACTCACTGTTTGTGTGCATGAGTATTTCCGCCGACCCGTTTGTTTGTGGTTGTTACCATGGTGAATCGTAGAATCATGGCTCCATTCATACTGCCTTTTTATAGTGGTTGTGCACGCGCGTAACCCTGAGTGAACATACTCCGAGTTGATTGAACCAACTCAAATCAGCTGAAAACTCTGAGTTTCCCATCTCAGGGTAAATCAACTCAGACATCAGGGTTAGACTCAGTTTGTTAAACCTCCATCCTGAAACGGACCCCAGGGGTAAAACTCTATTATGAAATGCTCTTTACTTTGACTGGAAGAACTTAGTGGCTTTGTTAAAGGTTTGTGGAGTTTTACAGTGTTGTAAGAAGTATTCAAAAGAACAACCCATCATTTTATTAGCTGATAATGTCACAATTGTTTCCTCTGAAGAGTAGTGGAGTAGAAGTGTAACGTATGGAAATGGGAATGCTCAATGGGATTTTTCTTTATAGTTGTGACAGTGTGTTAGAGGGAATTAATGTGTTACCAAATACTTTTTGCAGAATGTATAGAAACAGAAAATAAGGCTTTTCCTTGGAAAATGTCCATTCTTACGATGGGAGTCTTCTGTTGTGATAACAAATGTCTGCTAATACATCATGAATGTAAGTTTAAATGGAGGATGCTGAGGGTTACAAATAATATGGTGATCAGATATGGAGTGAAATTAACTGGTTATGTAATAAACATATTACAAATTGCCATTAAAGTAGTCAATGTAATATATAATTTAAAAAAAACAAAGCGACATCTCATATTATTTAATTACACACAAGTGGTTAAGTATATTCAAGTCTTCAGTATATTCAAATATAATCAGTAACACAAGTGACAGGTCTGTCCTTTTGTCAGAATATGTACCTCTGTCTATGTCAACCTTGGAAATCTGTGGCTGTATGATGGTAATTATATAGTTAACTGCCATTAATGGGACGAAGAATTAGAGTGAGCAGCATCAATGGGAGCAGCTCAGTTGAACACACTGGCCATTTGGTGAAGGAGTGTGCAAAGGTCTAATTCTACAGCACAAGGAAGGAAAAAAATGGTAACCTGGTTAATGTGAAATTAAAACCATTGTTCAGAATAATGGTTAATGAAAGAAAGCCTTCCCCTAAATAACCTTTTGACAGACAGCAATGTTGTAGCCTATTCAAAATCGATTTAAAAAAAACAATATTACTACATACTGAGGTAAGAGGCTGAGAGAGTCTTTAAAGCAAAGTACCCCTCCTTTCCTTTTATATGTTCCTCTCTTTATTCGCATCTCATTTTCAGTCCACTTTCTAACTCACTCGCTCAACAGAAAGGAACTTGTGTTTTGTAATTTCTAATTTACTTGATCATGTTGTTACCTATGGAGATACCTTTGTGTCAAAGGAACAGATCTTTTAAACTGGGCCATTGTTACAACATGGACCTGCAGAATGCTTTGTAACTGTTCATAGGGTTTTTCTACCAGCCAAGAAGAAGAACGGGAAGTTTCTAATCGTCTGGTGGAGAATTCTCTTGACCTTCTCCCATGTCTCGTCTTCGAATTTTTACAAATATGCCATTTTTAGGTCCTAGAGTGCTTGACGACTTCAACTCAAGAGGAACCTGCACAAAGAAAAGGATACCATATGTTAAGCAACATTTTCTTTACATTTTACATATATTATAAATGAAAAAAATCACATTTATTTAGATGCATATTGAATTTTGATCGTATGTAGTTGGTTAATTTGTGAAAATTACAGCAATCTCAAATGTCTATTATTATATATGTTGACAGGAGAATCAATTACATTAATATGGAATCCAAGCAGCTGTGGCCCAGCCTAACACTGAGAAGGAAACAGCTCTGTGTAGGCAGTGCTTTGTCTTTTTGGATTATCAATAAGTGAACGTATCAGCCGTGACTACACTCTCGCATCCCTTTGTTCTTGCTGGAATTATTGACACGGATAATCATGGGATGTTAATAGATGTAAATGGCAGACATGCTGTATAGTTATTTTCAAGGCTTCACCAGAGCAGCTACTAAATGTGCCCGGTTGTACCTTGGCCAGTAAAAAGTACACTGACCGTTCCCTTTTTCTTTTTTTTTTTTTTTTTCTTCCTTCAAATACATGTGTAGTGTGTAAATGTGTCTTCTGTGTTTACGAAACATTTCTAAGACTCAAAACGTTTTTTCACAGATGTCTTTAGTGTTGAAAGTGTCCGACCCACCTTGGTCTCAGAGCAGGCCACAATGCTGAACCTGCGGAACAGACGAACTAGAGCCATTTTGATTTCCAGCTGGGCGAGCCTCATTCCCACACAGTTTCGGGGACCGGCCCCGAACGGCAGGTATACAAATGGATGTCGATTGGCCTTGGCCTCTGGTGTGAATCTGGAAATCAAACACATGTATGTTAGAGAACAGGATTCAATCATTATTACAATAGTGTGTTTCATTCAGTGCTACACAGGGACTCTACTACCTTCGTTATAGCCGGGTCAGACCCGTACACCAGAAGAAAGTTTCAAGGTGGTACAAACTGTACTGTACATGGTAACGCCTAAGACTTTAACTGGAAGAACTAAAGAAACGTGGTTGCACTGGTGAATTGCATGTGGTCCTTGCAACTTCACTGTTAACAGTGAACAAAACAGTGTGAGGTCCAAATCCCAAAATGTTAATTTATGTAACACCACATGAATATTTTGATTGCATGTTGCACACTACTTTTCAGTTAGCTCCAGGTAGAGACTAACGTGTGTAGAATGCGTTCGTAATGGCACCTTTATAAAGTTGTTAGCGAATGCAGTTCAGTCATCTCCATGATTTAGATGATAACAGAACACGAGGTGCAGACACTAAAGTTTAGCTTATCTGCTGTAAGAACAGCCGCGTACCGCTCAGGGATGAAGCTCTCGGGCTCTGGCCAATGCTCAGGGTCGTGGTGGAGGAAGCCTGCTGGGATCTCCAGCGTCGCTCCTTTAGGGAGGAGCTGGCCGTTCAACATGCAGTCCTGGTCGATGTCTCTCGCAAACCTTTGGTGGGGCAAAAACGCCATGGATGCATGTTTTGTACACCTAGACTCATTTTCCCTCCTTACTAAACACATACTGTATGCACAGAAATAAGTTAACTATTATCTTCATTTAATGTTCTTAATATACCTGAATCCAGGGGGGTAGAGGCGCAATGTTTCACTTATAACCATGTCTAAATACTTCAGCTCCTGGACATTTGTGTAATCTGGCGACTCCTACAACAAAAGGAAAAACAAGCTAAATTGAGCAATTACAATTTACATTTATAAGAAATAAATTCAGATAATTCAGTAAAGATTTTAAACAAAACCTCTGTGTGCACTGAATTTGAACTGTCCACAACTAAAATCTTGTAATTATCTTAAGAAAATGAGATCAGATAAAAAAACGGTAACGCAACACCCTCACATGTCTGGTGAAGAAATCATCCACCTCTTCCTGTACTTTGCGTTGACATTCGGGGTGGATGGCCAGGAGGTAGCAGGTGAAGGCCAACGTGTTGCTGCTGGTTTCGTAACCTGCCAGAAGAAAGACGAAAGCCTGACCCACGACCTCATCCTCAGTCATCATCTTTTTCTGCGGACGCCTGCTGGGGGGCTCCTCTGAGTGAAGACGGTCGTCCGGATCAGAGGCAGGCGCTTGTGTCTGCTGGTTCCTGGGATCCAGCTCCCCGGCATGCTTCGCCGTGTCAAAGTGTTCCAAAGATACGCACTCCTTGCTGGTTCTCGCATCCAACATCAGCTGAAGGAAGTCGCGACGCCTCTACATGAAAAAACAAACAAAAACACAACCACCAATAAATTCATTTGGAAATACTACTTAAAAACCTTTCATGGGAAATTGTAAGCTGCTCTGCATTTAACTCTTGTGTTGTCTTCAGGTCAAATTTGACCCATTTTCTAAATGTCTATATCAGAAATATGGGTTTCTTTTTAACTTCCTAATTTTAATTAACCAAAAATAACATGGATGATTCCATACAACGCACTTCGCAAGTACAACAAAAGATGGGACATTTTTTTTGCATTTGAAAAAGAAATTGAAACGTTTCAAAACAGTATCCCAACTGAACGTTGACATATACCAGTCTGTTATTATCCCTCCTTTAATATTAGTCTAAAGAGTTCAGAATTTCTGCTTTTTCTTTTTTTTTTTTAACTCAAGGATTAGGTATAATTTCCTATAAATGAGTAGCCTGGGTACACCCTGACGAACTTCTGAGAAGGGTCTGGTGTCAACCAGGCTAATAAATGAGGTTTATTGACCATGAATTCCAAAAAGTAAGTATAAAACTAGTAATAACTTGGTGTTAGTGGTGTTTATACAGTTGTGTTCAAAATAATAGCAGTGTGATTTAAAAAAGTGAATATGCTCAAAATGACTGAATAGCTTTTAATTCCATAATATCAATGCATTGGGAACACTGCACATTCAATTCTAAATCAAAACATGACCAAAATTGATCAAGTTTGTGTTATACCTTTAAAGAAAGTGAAGAAAAAGGAATATTAGGCTGTTAAAAATAGCAGTATTTGCATTTTTCTTTACACTACAAACATTACACAAACATTTACTGTATAAACTGAAAAATCTGGTGTTGCATGAAGTCGACCAATTTCTGGCACCTGTGAACAGGTATTCCAGCCCAGGATGATTGCACTGGAATGTCCACAATTCCTCTGCATTACTGGGTTTTGCCTCAGAAACAGCATTTTTGATGTCACCTATGGGATTGAGGTCTGGGGATTGGGCTGGCCACTCCATAACATCAATCTTGTTCATCTGGAACCAAGACTTTGCTCGCTTAGTGGTGTGTTTTGGGTCATTGTCTTGTTGAAAGACCCATTTCAAAAGGCCTTTCCTCTTCAGCATAAGGCAACATGACCTCTTCAAGTATTTTGATGTATTGAAACTGATCCATGATCCCTGGTATACAATAAATAGGCCAAAAAAGCATCTAAAGTGTCGAACAAAGGGACTAAAACGTCAGAAAAAAGTGTGTTTTTTGTTTGTTTTGACCCAGGAGGACGACAAGTGCATGGTCCAATGGAAGACAACAAGGGTTAAAGGTGATTAAATGTCCATGAGACTGACCTGCTCAGGAGGCTGCTCCTCTCTCTGCTTGATGATCCTCTGAATGCTGTGGATGAAGAACTGATTCATCTGGTCTCGTCTTTTGTTGGGGATAAGTCTCGCCAGAGGAGCCATGATGAATGGAAAAGCAACTGGGCACACAAACCAAATGTGTTGGTGTTACTATCTGAAAAATGGCAACTTTACACACTTGCACATGACTGCACAATATTAAAATGTATGCATTTATGTTTTAAATATATTAACATCTTTTTATTTTATGCTTCATTTAAAAAAAAATAAAAAAGGTATTGTCCAATTAAGAATTTACTTGGACATATTTATGTACCAGAAGATGGCAAACCCTCCCATTTGTGGTCTATGCTTTAATAATATTTTATTATTTTGCCTTCATTGTTTTCCTAGATAAATGTTTCGAATAATTTATACATATGACTAACAATGCAAATTAATTTGACTGACGGAAAAACAGCATGATGGGCCTGAAGAAAGAAAAGGAGAAGAACATCTGCGCATGGCGGACAAACGGGTCGTCTGGGTTGTTCTGAGAGTCCACCTGAGTGGCAAATGCTACACTGGCAATAACATCCATGGTGAAGCAGCCAAAACACCTGCAAAACACACACACAAACTAAAATATGAGGACAGAAAACAACACCATAAATACTAATAGCCTGTGTCTATTGCGTGGTGTGTGTGTGTGTGTGTGATCACCTGTGGATGTCAAAGGCCTGTCCTGACTCAGCTGAGACATTCAAGTTGCTCATCAGGGCATTGGTGGCTGTGTTGATGAGAGGAACCATCTACGGGGAAATAGAAAAGACAGTGGTAACCGTCATCGCTGCTGAGACGGTCTGGGAAGTTAAATTACGAAGCCCACTATGGCCACGCCATAGACCCATTGGCGTGGCCATAGTGGGCGATTGGTTGGGGTTAGGCATTTGACCTTGAGTGGTTAAGGGTAGGATAGCCCATTGGTCAGGGGATAGGACCTGAACAAATCAGGTTACGTTACCTTGCGTAAGCATGGACGCCTGGCCAATAGTAGCTATTTAAAGGGCGGGTCTTGGCGTGGCCATAATGGAGAAAAAAAAAAGATTGCGTCTGGGAAAGGGAAGATACACAAGAACCTGAACAATTGGTCCATAAATACTGATTTTTTTTTTAAACTTTGGAAAAAAAGGTGCCACAAACATAAAAAGCACACTCACACTACATAGCTGAAAAAGCCTTTGTAGATCAAACACTGATGGATGTACAGGAACTGCTTCAAGATGGAAATAAAAGACGAACATGTGATTCACTTTGAAAGCAGACATGCAGTAAACACCGTGGGGATGAATATTCTAATACTCCTGGCTGAAAAGACATTTTAAAAAGGAATTAATCAGTGTGACTGAATGGTTGACATAAAGAGAGTAAAATGTGGTAATTAAATTTGAACTTAAAACTAAACTAGTTTCATTCATTCGAGTTAGTAAAGAAGACAAGAAAGAACTTCGTGAGAGGCCCTCCAAAAGTCAAAATTGTGTTTTGACAGAGAAGAGAATTTGGACTTAAATGGACCATGAACTCAACACTTAGAAATATGCCCCTTTTCTCCAAAATGTTGCAGATGTATATTTACTACACTTGAAAGCAGCAGGGCTGCAGCGCCGTAAGTTCATTAGACAAGTTTATCAGCAGTACCAGGCCACAAAAAAAAAAAACATGCCAGCTGAATAGTTACCGCTGGCAGTCCTCCAACTTCACACCTCTTACCCTCCATTTGTGACAGAAAGTAAAAAAAAAAAAAGTGTCTATGAGCTGTATCTTGCAAAAGCTTAAAGCAACACTATGTAACTTTTCCCGCTTCGGTCCCCCTACAGGTTGGAAGTGGAATTGTCCATTACATTACATTATGCAAGTTTGCCAGATCGGGTAGCGGATCTGTAGTTCACATGAGACATAATGAGACATTACGACTGCAGTAATGGACAATTCCTCTTCCAACCTGTAGGGGGACCGAAGCGGGAAAAGTTACATAGTGTTGCTTTAACCAGTCCCTCCTGAAAAACGCAATTATGCGATCGCATAATTCAATGCATAATCAGCCAAAGTCCGCATATTTATGCGGGGGCCGCATTTTTTCAAATACGCCGCACTTTCGCCGCATAAATAGCCGATTTCTGCGCAAAATATGCAGGGCTTGCATGATTTCATAATCCCTGAATTTTTGTTGCAAAAAAGTCACATAATATATCTTAGCAGAAAGTTGAAAAATGTTGCGTTTACTTCTTCACGTAATTACGCGACGTGTACTTCATCGAAAAGCAGGGTGTTGGAGGTTGAATTTGACATGTACTTTGAGTCTCTTAAGTTGGTATCCAATAAGAAAGCTATCTTAATATCTGATGTCTACTCAAATTTCTTTGTTTAAGTGCTCCTGCTGTCTATATTATTAACGATTTTTGAAAGTCTGTCTCTTTTGTATCTTTTATTTCCCTCTGTTTAGACTATTACTTTTATTTTTACTTTCATATTATATTATTTGTATATATTTTTGTATCTTATTTGTTTATGTATTGCGATGACTGAATATCTGTAAACTATTTTTTGAAATAAAGTTTTTTTTGGGGAATCACGTTTTTTTGTCTTTTTCATCAAACCACAGTTTTTGCAAGTTCCCGCAATTTTTGCAAGTTCCTGCAGTTTTTGCAAGTTCACGCAATTTTTGCATTTTCCCGCAATTTTTGCAAGTTCCCGCAATTTCATCGCATAAAAGTCCCGCATATTCCATCGCATTTTTTAAGAAAACGTGCCGCATAATCAAGGATTTTTGCCCGCAACAATCACAAACAAACTAGTTTTTCTCGTTTTTCTGGAAGGACTGTTTAACACCACAAAATAAATTCTTTGTGATAAATATTGGCTGAAACTCAATGGGCACATTCATATCTCACCTCTTTCATCTTGGCAGAACTGAATGATGGGGTCAGGATGCTCCGCACCCGCTTCCAGCGTTCGTTCCTCAGCATGAGCAGACAGTCAGTCATGGGCTTGGTGGCAAAGCGAATAGTCTGCATAGAGAGACAGGAGAGTAGGGGGCACAAACATGTGTTATCATGACATAAATCGAAGATTACGTTCCAATCAGGGGTGAGCACAACATGTACTGTACATGTGCATGCTTTGGTTCATGTCCTCACCATTCTGTTTGGGAAGCTGCTGAAGTCCCTGACCATCACTTGTCTGAGCATGTCAGGGTCCGCTATCACCACCACCGGTCTCCGGCCCAAATAATACCTAAAATATATGAATTATAAATATAAGTGAAGTCTCAGTCAAATATAACGAAAATCTTTAAAGGAACACGGCGACTTACTGGGACTTTAGCTTATTCACCGTATCCCCCCAGAGTGAGATAAGTCCGTACATACCCTTCTCATCTCCGTGCATGTTGTAACTCTGTCTGAGACACAGCCATCTTCTAACCGTATACATACTGGGAACTATATTCTCAGAAAGGCGAAGCACTGCTACTTCTGCTACTTGGCGGAGTGATTTGCTTGCATGGTGAGGAGCAGAGAGTAGCAGTGCTTCGCCTTTCTGAGAATATATTTCCTTAGTTTTGTCACTTATTGAGTTACCTATCGGTTACCTCCAGGATCTGGGCTAAGCTAGGCTAGCGCTGGGGACGTCAGACAGAGTTACAACACGCACGGAGATGAGAAGGGTACGTATGGACTTCTCTAACTCTGGGGGATACGGTGAATAAGCTAAAGTCCCAATAAGTCGGCGTGTTCCTTTAATGCTTCTAACATAGGCTTTACCAAGCAAGTGTTTTTTTCACTTCATTTTACAATGTGGAAGAATTCAAATCAACAAAACGTTCAGACCATCATTTTATCAGAGGCTGACGCAGAAAGTATTTCTACTACTACTTACCCACAAACTCTGCCATGTGTCTTTATGAGATCATTGAGAGGGTTGAAAAAACCCTGAAAATAAAATAAAGAACAGAATAGATGAAAAATAACCTCCTACAACATCAGAAAGGAACAACAGAAGCTCTTCTTAAGAATGAAATAACTCCATGTTAGAGACAGGTGATATTTGGGCTGTTGTCTTAATGTTAATTACAGAACGGGTAACAGTTTAACAACTTTACGACTCGGTGAGAGCTGCACATATAACAGTTTTTCTAGCTGATAATGATGAGGAAGACCTCCCATCCATTTAATTTTTCATTTATCTCTGAGACTTAAATCAGGCACGTTACAGTTTTTTCCAACTGCTTACACACATTTTCCAAAACTATGTCTCCTTTTTTCAAAACTCTACACACAATTCCCAAAACTGCACACACACAATGCAAAATGCCTAACATCTCCTTCAAAATGAAACCCTGCATTCAAAATGCCATAAACACATCTCAAAATGAAGCATTTGCATCAAATGGCAAACACTTTTTTTTTTGTCACATTTGTTTTCGGGGATTATGTGCTTTTCTTTTTGCATCGTTCTGTATTTGCGGCGTGTTTCTGTATTTGGTTGTGTTGTGTGTATTTGCAGCGCGTTTGCTAAATGCTGCGCATGTGTTGTCAAATCAATGAAGATGTTTTCTTAAATTTGCTTGCGTTTTGTCTATTTGCGTGTGTTTCATTAAGTTGCAGTGCCCTGGTCGGCCAGCGTAAACTAGAGCAACATATGCCCACCTTGTCATTATCTATACAAACACTTTTCATAAAAGAGCAGGGACCACATATAAAAATAACTGATACATTTGCTAGAATCTTTATTTAACAGCTAGGAACACGATTTTCAATGTAGTAAGTAAACAATGTGAGAACATTTCCTTCGGCAACCATTAGTGTCAATCTCTACTGAGTGAAATGGCAGCTCAGCTAACACTCCTCAAGGAGAGACACTAAATACTGCTGGTTTTCTGAACCCTACTACAGTGACCTGCCTTGCTTCAAGATTCTGAAACTTTCTTGAAAAATGTCTGGAGTGGCAGCTAAAGGGGTCATGACCACCTTTTCTGACCAACTGAGTATTGGTAACTAAATTACATCAGGACACACCTGTATATCATTAAAATCTGGAACGTTATTGTTTGTTTAAAATTGTTGTTCTCAGTTTGATGGAAATTACAGAAATATCTTACCTGGCGAAACATCAATAAGTTGCCCAAAAAAGGTATTGGCTTTGGATGTTTGATGCCACAGCGAGAAAGGACCGAAAAGGGGTAAATTGAATACCTAGAAGACAGAGAACAGAGCAATGTTGATTAATTAAAATAAAAAAAGCAAAAGGCAGAGAGAGGGAAAAACCTGCAAAAAAGGGCCGTGTGGTAAGGACTCAGCCTTAATGGTAAGCTATGGGGCCGTTATTGTAGCAAAACTGTTTGCAAATGTGTGTGGAGAGTTGTGCAGTTGTATCTGAGTCACATGGATTCAGAATACACATTTGCAGATTCCTGTACACATTCACAAATCTCAGTATGCATTTAGAGATTATTTTACACATTTACAAATCTGATACCAGGGTAGCAACTATTCCTCCTGGGAGCCACACATAAAAGCACAACACCAACATACAACATACGTGATCCCAACCTGCATACATCTCAGCCAAAACCCAAATTCCCCTCACACCCACCCACCTAGATTGCCCATACCCACACAGAACCCTCTCAACTTCAAAGGAAAATCATACCAGTAGCAAAACAGATAACTAAACAGAATTAATAAAAAAATAATTAAAAACTGTTTTCTGTTTCCACCAGGAAGGAAAGCACTTAGTGGCACAAAATAAAACAAACAGAACAGACTCAACGACACAAAATAAGATCTCTAGAAAGGTTCACACCAAGAGAACAAAATCAAAAGGCAGAGGACAGTCGACAGATCATTCTAACCAATCAAAACAATTCCTTTACGGATCTTAAAGGTGCCCTGACACACATCTTTCAGTACTTTGTGGTAATGTCTGAAGTTCTACCATGGACTCTGTAACTTTTTTTTTGTGGAAAATGCCTTGGCTACCTTGTTTCAAGCCATTCTAGCGTGGTAAAGAAAGCCTGCAGGAAGACTCAGCTCGATTTATGCCAGTTCTCAATATTCAACGAGCTAAGCTGCTCAACTCTGATTGGCTAACAGCTAGCCAATGAGAGCCTGGCTATCAGCATCCTTTACCCAGCGCAACTGCGCGAGCTCATGAATAGTAATGAGCTCAGGCAACACCACGTCAGACTGACCAGCTTTTGTAATTGGCCTGATTTCTCCCTTTTTCCACAGCAGCCACAAACAGACAGAGATTTAAAGCATTTACTTACCAGTAAAGAAGACCCAGAAAGATGAGGAAGAGGCTGAATGTCACTGACAGTCCACTGGCCTTGCTATGGAATACATTTAGGAAGTCAACTACAGCCTCCATAATGTAAACAACTCCTCTCAGTTCTCCCCTGCCTGCATTAGATCAAGGCTACTGGAAAATAAAAGGAAGACAGAAAAAGGTTAGGGCCATGTAAAAGAAGCTGAATAGCATGGCTTTGGTCATCATCATCATCAGTACATCAGTATTTTAACTACAAATATGAGTTCAACCTAAAAAAACAACAACCTTATTTTTAAGATATTGTATCGTTTCTCCGAATCATGACAAGTAGACCACTACTTGATGTAATAATAATAATAATATTGGCGTTTACTTTTTCAACAGAGGAAAGCACAGTGACATCTCTTTGTTGACTATGCTCTCATGCGTATTTGTCTTCTGTAGATTATCTGTAAAGAGTTCCAAGACAACTTGTTTTGTCTGAAGCCTTGAGAGTGCTCACCTTTCCCCTGCATTGTTTACAATGGGGGGGGGAGGGCACAAATGCTGCGGTTGGAACCTGTTTACATGCCACAGTTTAATGGCAAAAAAAACCTACGAATATTAATATGTTATGCCTAAAGCACACACCCTTAAACAGCTAACTACATAGCCTATCTTTATTTTTAAATACTGCGTTTAAAACAAAACCCCGAAGTCAGGTCATTTCGCCTAGGCTGTTAGCTACAACTAAATATCGCAGGTTGTCTAACGTAGCTACTCGTTAATATCTTTGCTGGCTGTCTTGTAACACAATGTCAGCGCCATTCTTATATCCGGAGAAAGTCCGACCTGTTATTTTTAAATTTGGTCAAAAACCCATACTGTCTATGGCAAAAACAGACTCACCTCACTCTCCTCACTTGTCAATATTTTTATAAAGTCCTCTTCGTCGTGTTGGTAGGTCGCAACCCAATAAAAAGCTGAGGAGCATACTGCCACCCACTGTACGGGAGGGTATAGCATCCAACGCGGGTTTACTGGTGCGTTCATTACTAGGCCATTGACTGTATTAAATATGCGTCTTAATACACACTTGGTGTGGGCCTGTACAGCTAATAGAAAGATGATGCTGAAAGAAGAAAAAGAAACAAAGGCAATGCAAGGCAAGTTTATTTATAAAGCACATTTCAGCAGCAGGGCAATTCATAGCGCTTTACATAAAACATTAAAGAGCCATTAAAAACTATTAAAAACAGCCCACTGCATCAACTTACTGCTCTGTGTTATTACACCTGTTAAGTTTCACCTTGTGTAACAACTAATTAGGTATAACAGGGTACTATAACTAGAGTAAGCATTACAGTGCAGTGTAATACATAAATAAATATTAATACTTTAATTAATCCTACTTAATAACATTTTTTAAAAGTCAGCATCAAACTATTTTTTTTTTAGGTTTGATTTATTAAAATAACTGAGAACAGTTTTCTGGGAGATTGTTCCAGATACATGGAGCATAAAAGCCGAATGCTGCTTCTGTTTACTTCTGACTTTTGGGACAGAAAGCAGAGCTGTCCCAGAAGACCCGAGAGGTCTGGACGGTTCATAATGTAGCAGAAAATCAGAAATGTATTTTGGCCCTAAACCATTCGGTGCCAACAGTAGTATTTTGAAATCAATTATTTGACGGACAGGACAGAAAGGAAGCCAGTGTAAACACCTCAGAAATAGAGGGATATGTCCTGCTTTTACATTTAAAAAAAATCACAATCTGACCACAGCAGTCAAACACAAAGACACTCAATTGACGGAGCCAACAGAAAGTCGTGGTCTTCACATGGATAAATCCAAAGTCAAACAAAGCTAAAAAAAAAAAAAGAAAAGGCAAGAACACAGAAAAGAAAAACTGTACCCAGCCAACGGTAGAGTCATCAATCTCGTTTCGATCCTGGAATAAAAAGATTTACACTTTTCGCAAGTGGAGTGAGGCTGCAAAACCCTTCTCTTGCATTTATTTTTAGGGTTATTTGTCAGTCAAGAAATACCGTTAAACATACAGTGTGCTCAAGACACAAGAACAAACTAAGAGATTTCTAAATAATTTAGAAAGAAAACTCACAAAGATGAATAAAAGGAATAACTCAATGAGCCTCGGTTGTTATTACATGAACATATAAGTTTATTTCAACAAAATATAATATCAGAAAAGATCTTGATACAGCTGGTAACCATGGACCGTAATACACCAAACAGCTATAGTAACTTCACTCAGTCTTATACAGTGTATCTATCCCATATCATACAATCATGCATGATCACGGTACCAGGGAGGAGGCAAAACAATGTTGTGTAGCCTGTGGTCCAGACTGTTTACCATGGGAGTTGGGAACATGTAGAAGTCTTTTTCTTATCTTATCTTAACCTCCAGACACCCACAGCCTCCTTACATAAAGCATAACAAGTGTGAAGAACTCTGGGGCCTCTCAAAATACCAAACCATAACTATACAAAAAACATACATTTATTCATGTCTAATCATTTTCTACCACGGCTGATGATGTTAAACGTTTTAACATGCGGGTAAAGAGAGTCAAGTAATGACAGAAATGATTAAGGTGACTATATAAACAAAAGCTGGCCCTCAGGAGAAAAAGCAAAGATTTTAATAAAAGTATTTAGAAACATTAGAAAATATGGTGAGTGTTTAAAAAAAACTGCTTTAAATATATGACAGTATAATTGAAAATTACCAAAAGTAGTTGTTTTTGAGATGTTACATATAATGTAGTCTATATCGACGACCATTCATTTAGGGGATTGCTCCGGTGCAGCGGGAAGATCCGCCAAATGTCCCTCATTTTCGGCCGGATGTCCCTCACCTGTTGCTTTGTTTGTGTTGGCATACTTATCTCCGGACAATTTATAAGGACTATGGTTATCTGTTGATTCGGTCGGTAAATCGGTAAATCAAGACAGCTAGCCAGACTATCTGTCCAATCTGAGTTTTTTTTGTTGCAGAACTAAAACAACTTTTTTGTTCCACCAAAACAAGGTCCTTCCTGAAGCTATTTTGTAGAGGCAACATTATTGTGTCCAGCGCTTAGCGCCACCCATGACAATTGTGATTGGTTTAAAGAAATGCCAATAAACCAGAGCACGTTTTTCTCCCATCCCGGAATGCTGTGTGAACAAGCCAGACCTTCCTCCGCAGTGCTGTGGAGGAAGGTCAGGTGATGTGAGACTACATATCATGAAATGTTTCTAGTTACTGTTAAACTGTTGAAATGTTGAGTGCCCTGATAGCTCGGTTGGTAGAGCGGGCGCCCATATATAGAGGTTTATTCCTCGACGCAGCGGGCCCAGGTTCGACTCCGACCTGCGGCCCTTTGCTGCATGTCATTCCCCCCCCTCTCTCCCCTTTCACGTCTTCTGCTGTGCTATCAAAATAAAGGCTGAAAATGCCCAAAAAATAATCTTGAAAAAAAAAAAAAACTGTTGAAATGTTGATAATCAAAGTGATGACATCAGACAAATGAATGTTTTGTGTTTGAGTCAAAGACAGATCTGCTTCACAGTGCACAGTGTGTGTGGTGGTGAACAGAGTGAACTTTGAATTCAGCAGCTGATCTTCAGTCAGCAGCATTTCTATCCACAGGAGAGACTCTCAGACCTGCAGAGAACACAGAGACACTGAGGAACCAGAAGAGACCACAAACGCAGGATAAAGAGGCTTAGTGAATATGGTGTTGAAGGTGTGGAGGTGGATCAGTGAGTCAGCGGAAACACTGTAGAAGGACAGAGTGCCAGCAGGACAGTCCACATACACTCCGACTCTGTCAGAGACAGAGGAGGAGAGGCGTTTTCTGCTGTTATTGTGGCAGACGGAGAAACTGTCATCATCAGCGCACTTCAGACTCCAGGACTGATCATTCCATCCGGGCAAACAGTTTTTACTGTTTCCTCTCCTTGTGATTCCTCTGTAAGTCACTGCTATATAAACCCTTCCTTCCCATTTGACCTCCCAGTAACAGCGACCAGTCAGACCATTTCTACACAGCAGCTGGGGCCAGGAGACAAATCTGTCTGGATGATCAGGATACGACTGATCCTCTCTCACATATGTCACCTTCCTGTTGTTGTCAGACAGTTGGAGGTTTCTGTGTACTGTGTTTGTGTCCAGTTCCAATTTACAGACATCTGATGAGAGAACAAGACACAACACAGCTGCAGGTTATCATCTGTTGAGTTATCAACAACTTTACTGACAATTCACCCGCTTCAGATGTTTTCACTCAGCCTATTCAATGGCCGTTACCAGTTTGATAGTTTCACTTTCCTCAAGTGTTGGTGCAAATCGACGTGGTTAGGTTTAGAAAGGTTGGGCGTAAATATTGGTTTCACATGGGAGCTGACCCCGGTCTCCTGGGTGAAAGCCCTTTCAAGGGAACGCCATTTCTGGCAGAGAGTTTCATTGTTTCGTTAATTCAGAAAAAAACGATGAAAACTTTTCACAGAAAAGTTAGCTTGACCGCAACTAATGGACCACAATCTGAGCTGATGTCATAAAGTAAGTCAAACTTTGATGTGTGTTTGTGGTCCTGCATAATAAATTAGGTGCAGAGAGGACATAAAGCTAATATATATTTATATATATTCTGTAACATCTTTATGAAAATAATTGTTGTGTTGTGTTTATGACTTGTAGGTATTTTAAAAATGATTTATTAAACACATCCAAAAAAGAAAAGTAGAAACACAACTTATATCTGTCAAACTTCTGTCAAAAAGATAGAAGCTTTCTGTTGGCTTGACTGTTAATTAGGGATGCACCGAAATGAAAATTCTTGGCCGAAACCGAAAACCGAAAAAGAGGAAACCAAGACCGAAAACCGAAACACCGAAAGAAATTATGCCAATTATTAGTACCATTGCATTTATGGCTATGACTGTGTACTAACTTTACTAAAATCAAGGCATTGCAATTGTATAAATTAATATTAAAGTTTAATTAAAAAAATATCTAGCAGAAATATGGCTACAATCTGATAGTCACATACAGTATATAATAGCCTAAGAACAGAATAGCTTACCTATTGTTATTATTATTATTTGAGGCACTTTCTTGCAGGATTTCACTGAACATATCAGACAACGAGGGTGCATGCCCCTCATCTGGTGCAGAGAGACGAGTCTTTTTTTCTGCGCTCTGATCTCCTGCGCTGGGCGCTGCTCCGTGCGCTGCTCCGTCTCCACGCGGGTTCACCGCATCCATCGCGGCCTGGATCATTTCTCGTGCGCCCTGCTTTATTTCCGCATCCAAGTAATGGTGTTTATAACGCAGATCAAGTACAGTCGCGATGAAGTGCAGAGGATCCGAATAGATCTCACTGAAACGTGTGCTGACAGACTCTAAGAGCGTACTTTTCATTGTTTTCACGCCGTGGTCCGTTTTGATTGACTGATTTATTAGACAGTAACAGAAATAAATGCATAACAAGATGCCAACACAGTGACATTGTACATTTATCAGAACTGTCGATAAATGTACAATGTCACTGTGTTGTCCGTCTCAACCTCTTTGCTTAGGATACGCTTTGCAGGTGGAACGGATCGGGTACTGACACACGTGCAGGTCGCGGTTTCTGTTTGCGTCATCACAACATTTCGGCCGTATTGTTTCGGTGATAAAAGTATTTTGGCCGAAAACTGAAAATGCCCTTTCGGTGGGCGAATATTCGGTGCATCCCTACTGTTAATGAAATGTATTTATTATTTATGTTGGATCAATGTGTTTAGTTTGTTGTATTTGTGGGTTTTACATTGATTGACTGAATTCTAATATGTTTCCAGCCACTCTGACAAAAAAACAAGCTATATACAGATTGAAACTGATTGAAATTCATCATCGTACTTCAGTCAAGAAAGTAAAATATCTAGTTTAACATCTGCAGCTAAGTTCTCATGAATCAAACTTAAAACACACTTACATTTCCTCACACCAGGTTTCAGTCTCTGCAGTCCACCATGGTCCACCCTGGAGGAAAAAACAAAGTCAGAATCAACTTCATGCAGCTTCACTCATATCCTCCATTTGCACTCAATGCATAACTGCAATGCATTGTTGGTTATATATATACCTCTAGAGTGACCATTGTTGTTCACTCACTCCCTCAGCCCTCTGAGGGTCGATTAGCAAGTTTACTTAAGTTTTTCAGACACACAGAACGACACTTATGATGGCAACGGGGTTTCAAGTGAACAAAGGCATGTTGAAAAACTAATTGGACACAGACAGAGAAACCGTGTGAGAGCTGCTGTTGTCTGTCCATCTGTCCATACCTGAGAGTGTCCAGCCTCCAATGTTGATCCTTCATTCCAGCACACAGCAGTTTCTCTCCCAAGTCTTCTGGATGATTGTAGCTCAGGTCCAGCTCTCTCAGATGGGAGGGGTTGGAGCTCAGAGCTGAGGCCAGAGAAACACAGCCTTCCTGTGTGATCATACAGCCTGATAGACTGAAAACACACACACACACACACACACACACACATAGAGTATAAAATCTCTAATGTATGTAAGACGTTCACATTACTCCACTGTTTTAAAAATAGCTAAAAGATACGTGCACCCAGAAAACACACACACACACACACACACATATACCATTTTCCACACATAAACTGTGTTTACATGAATAAAAGAGTGTGTAGAGAGAATGTGTCACATCCTGCTAATTTGTGCATATTATTTTCATTTTTTGTTTTATTTTGAAAGACTAACATCTCCTGTTGTTTCAATTCCTGCTCGTGTGTCTCCCGCCTTCTTGATTATCCACACCCGCCCTCAGTACTCACCTGCCCCTGACTTTTCTATCAGAGCTCAATGGGTCATCATTTTACAAACACAAACAGCTGTACACTAACCTGAGAGTTTTCAGTCTGCAGTATGGACTCTTTAGTCCAGCAGACACCAGCTTCACTCCTGAATCCTGCAGGTTGTTGTTACTCAGGTCCAGCTCTCTCAGACGAGAGGACTTGGAGCTGAGAACTGAGGACAGAGCTTCACAGCTTCTCTCTGAGAGGTTACAGCCACTCAGTCTGAAGAGGAATCAGCAAAACACAAGAAAACAATTACAATCAATGGTTGTTGTCTCTGAATGACGAAAAACTATATTAAATCTTGGATTGGTATGTGTGCACATACAGAGCTTTTGTGGATGCTTTGACCACTGGCAGCAGCCTTAGAAGAGCCTCCTCTGAAGCAGAGTACTTCTTCAAGTCAAACACCTCCAGATCTTTTTCTGATGACAGTAAGATAAAGACCAGGGCTGACCACTGAGCAGGAGACAATTTATCTGTGGAGAGACTTCCTGAACTCAGGTACTGCTGGATGTCCTCCACAAGAGAATTATCATTCAGTTCATCCAGACAGTGGAACAGATTGATGCTTTTCTCAGCAGACAAATTCTCACTGATCTTCTTCTTGATGTACACAGCTGTTTCCTGACAGATGTGTGCGCTACTTCCTGTCTGTGTCAGCAGGCCTTGAAGGAGAGTCTGATTGGGCTCTCGTGAAAGACCCAGGAGGAAGCGAAGGAAAAAGTCCAGGTGTCCATTTGGACTCTGTAAGGCCTTGTCCACAGCACTCTGGTAGAGATGTGTTGGTTTGGGTGTGTTTATAAGTTGAAACCAGGTGGTTGTTTGTTCTTCTGACAGCAGATTAACACCAGAGTTGATGAATGTCAGATGGACATGAAGAGCAGCCAGAAACTCCTGAACACTCAGATGGACAAAGCAGAACACCTTGTCCTGGTACAGTCCTCTCTCCTCTTTAAAGATCTGTGTGAACACTTCTGAGTACACTGAGGCCTCGCTGATATCAATGCCACACTCTGTCAAGTCGGATTCGTAGAAGATCAGGTTGCCTTTCTGTAGCTGTTCAAAAGCCAGTTTTCCCAGGGACAAAATCATCTTCTTGCTCTCTGGACTCCAGTGTGGATCTGTCTCAGCTCCTCCATCGTACTTGATGTTCTTCAGTTTGGACTGAACCACCAGGAAGCGGATGTACATCTCAGTCAGGGTCTTGGGCAGCTCTTCCCCCTCTTTGGTTTTCAACTCATCATCCAGAACTGTAGCAGCGATGGAGCAGAAAACTGGGATGTGGCACATGATGTGGAGGCTTTGTGATGTTTTGATATGGGAGATGATTCTGCTGGCCTGTTCCTCATTTCCGCATCTCTTCCTGAAGAACTCCTCCTCCTGTTGGTCAGTAAACCCTCTCACCTCTGTCACCATGTCAACACACCTAGGAGGGATCCGATTGGCTACTGCAGGTCTTGTGGTTATCCAGAGGCGAGCAGAGGGAAGCAGTTTCCCAGTGATGAGGTTTGTCAGCAGCACATCCACTGAGGCGGGCTTTGTAACATCAGTCAGGATCTCATTGTTGTGGAAGTCCAGAGGAAGCCTACATTCATCCAGACCGTCAAAGATGAACACAACCTGGAACTCTTCAAACCTGCAGATTCCTGCTTCTTTGGTTTCAGTAAAGAAGAGATGGACAAGTTCCACCAAGCTGTACTTTTTCTCTTTCAGCACATTCAGCTCTCTGAAAGTGAATGGAAATGTGAACTGGATGTCCTGGTTGGCTTTGCCTTCAGCCCAGTCTAGAGTAAACTTCTGTGTTAAGACTGTTTTCCCAATGCCAGCCACGCCCTTTGTCATCACTGTTCTGATTGGTTCATCTCTTCCAGGTGAGGATTTAAATATGTCTTCTTGTCTGATTGCTGGTTCTTGTCCGTCTTCTTTCCTGGATGCTGTTTCAATCTGTCTGAACTCGTGTTCATCCTTGTCCTCTGCAGTCCCTCCCTCTGGGCTGTCAATCTCTGTGTAGATCTGATTCACAAGGGTTGGGTTTCCTGCTTCGGCAATTTTTTCGAACATACACTGGAACTTCTCCTTGAAATTAGACTTGAGTTCATGTTGGCACACTGTAGCATGAGTCCCTGAATAAAACAACAACAAATTAAATCAGTAAGTGGATCCAGAAAATCTGAGAATCTAAACCTTTAAGTGTGACTGTACAGTTTTTCCTCCATCAGTTTCATTTAGCTCAACAGTGGCAAACAGCCTCTGATCTGATTTGTGCAGCATATTAACATCAGAGTTTGGAACCGTAAACTTCTCCCATGGTTCCTCCATTTCCCCTTTTCATCATGTTAAATCTGATCAAATCCTCTTACTGCTCTGCAGACAGTCAGCCAGCTCCTCATGTTTCATTCTCCTCAGGAAGTGCAGTACGATCTTCAGAAATGCCTCTCTGCTGCTCCTTCTCTGCTCTCTGTCTTCATTGTCCAACACCTCCTCACCCTCCTTTTGAATCTCTAAGCATTCTGGGTAAAATGGATTCAGAACCCTCTGGACTCTCTTCAGCTCGTTCTTCACGAAAGTGACAATGTTCTCATCCAACAGCTGGAACAGAAGGATAAACTGAACATTTAATTTAAAGAACACAACTTGTGATTCAGTCAGTCTGAAAGCCTGCTGGTCTAAATAAAGCAGCATTGCTACTGTTAGGAGCTGAATGGTAGTTTACGTTTATTAACAATACAAAATGATTAACAAAAGCAAACATATTAATTTCCCTAATGGGAATAACTAAAGTGAAAACCTATCTCTAGTATTACATCACCATCCTATCTGCATGGGTTGCCATGGTAACGACGTAGGCACAGCTTTCCAACGCTGAAGCATGAGCTAGCTAGCTAACTAGCCAGCCCCTTAATGATTAATATTTAAGAACTTCATGTTTCCTACACACACTGTTGTTACAGTGCAGTAAAGCACATTGCTATCAGTAAATGAGCCTGGCGGAATTAGCAAGTTAGCTAACTAGCCAGCCACCTGCTAGTTAGCTCCACCTGGGACCAAGTTAAAGTGAAAATCGATTCTCATTTTAAAACTTTGTCATAAACCATAACTTTGAATTAATCACCCAACACTAATTTGATCTGTAGTTTGTACATGTACACACCATAAATATGGAGTCCAGGTCTGTTTGATGCTGCTGGGCAGACTGACCACCGAGACCCTCTGAACTCTGCTGCTGAAGTCTGTGGAGAAAATATTACGTTTAGGGCCATTTCATGAGTCAAATCACAGAGGATGACAGAATGACAAGGCAACTGGAGCTCAGAAGGCACAAGGGAGCTGAGAAGGCAGATGGATCCAGCAGTTGAAATAACGTATTATGTGGGCAAGAATTAATCTAGGTCCCTGGTACTTCATAATGTATGAGTGGGTTAAAGTATGCTTCTCTATAGATGGCACCCCAAAGCCATGTATTTCTGAAAAAACTGTCAAAATCTTTGACTGCAGTCTTTCAAATACATCGTATGTCCAGTCTACTATCAAGAGACTTGAGGCTCAGTTCACTAGTTTAAGGCCAGAATGTACCAACATGGCAATGTGTCTTGCATCCTGTAACTTTATTTGGCTTACAAGGTACCACAGACAACTGTGGAGTTGATGGAGAGGAAGATCTGCAGCTATCTCCACATAGCCTCAGCAGCATAGCTCGTCAACGGAAGGAGGAACATACTTCAGCTTCCCATGAGCAGCCTGAACAAAGAGTCTGTGGACTTCCACACATGAGGTTCTGCAGTACCAGGACTCCAGTGTCAGCCACAGGCATAGATGTTCAATCAGAGAAGAGTTGGAGAGCCCAAAAAGAGAGTCCTCTTAGTCTAAGGAGATTTGGTCAGACATTGATAAGATGGTAATTAGAGGGCAGCAGGCAATGTGGACCAGGTAAGAGAGCATGCTGAAGGTGATGCTACTGTGGTTCTACATCTGACATATAGAACCCTAGAACAATAAGTTCATGATCCAGGCTGTATGTCTGGATCCAACCTCCACGACTGGGACAAGAGTGAGACACCTACATGTCCTCTTTGCCCTGGTTAAGGAACCTTGGAGAAGATCCTGAGCTGCTGCATTTATATTGAAACATATACAGGAAGTATCAGCAGTAGCTTTGAACATTAACTTTATCTCACCATAGAAAATTAACATATTAGAACAGAAAAGTGTTTTGAGGCATCACGTCTAGGCAATACTTGATCCAGGTAATAAAATCAGTATCGGTGCTGATACCTTAATCTGTTTGCCAAGTTTTTTTTAATCCTGAGATCCATATTATCAACTTTGAACCAGCAGGTTCCATCTTTGAAGTTAAGTTGTCAAAAAAACGACACATTCAAGTTAGCTGCTGCTAATTATCAGTTGTGACTTATTCAGAACACAAATATTGATATAGTTTACCATGTTGTGCTTAATTTTACTAAATTATTTGACGGGTTACTGTACACTGAGGTGTACACTGTGATGTCACTGTTGAAACAATATATTGTTGAGTCCTACAACAAGCTATGAAGCTCTGGACCAAGATGTGGACTAGGACTAGGGCTGGGCAATATGGCCTAAAAATCCGATTTAAGATTTAAATCAATTCCCCCCCTACTTAAAATCAATCTGCAGATGACAAAGAAATTGTTCAAAACAAATTTTAACTTTATTTTGTTTTGACTCATACACGCACACACACATGGGGCTATATATTCAACAACAACAAAACGGATGCGTGAGGTAAAGCTGTTTTCACACATACAGGTAATTCACTCGCTAAAAGTTCAAATCGTTTTAACGTTCTTGCGCAACCTTGCCCCTATTTTCACCTGTTGCGGAGTAACGTACATTAACATCCCATGGTTTCTTGAATGTAGCATACCTTCGTAGTAACTAGCGGTAAAAACAAACGTCGAAGAGGAGCTCTGTGCTACAGAGCGGCGATTGCTAGTTGTTTAAGCCGCTACAGACCTCCGTCACAGCTCGGTCGTATCAGCGGCATTTAGTAGATGTGTTGAGCCGCAACAGAGTTCCTCAACACCGCCTCTGGTGCCCCGCATGGTGCTCCTTCAGTTCAGCGGTAGCTGGTGGTTCAGTTATCCGAGAATAGGTGACTCTCAGCCGGGGACAGAGCACCGCGAGCTGCCGGTCTTTTCGGCGGAGATTACGGATAAGTAAGTAAGTAATGAAACGACTAGTTATTATATATATACATATATATATATATATATATATATATATATATATATATATATATATATATATATATTATTATTATTATTAATGTTAGTCCCTGTCGCTGCCATGTTGTTTGTGTATCTCTATGGCAAACGCCCGGCTGAGCCTGTTCGGAGCTACGGGAGCCCAGAGGGGAGCGTCGGCGGATGTTAAGGAGAAAATCGTTTTTCATTTAAACAAATCAACATTAACTACACATTCGAGTTAATTGATAAAATCGATTTATCGCCCAGCCCTACTCAGGACAGTCAGATAGTAAACTTCAGTTTTTAATTCTTACCTTCCATCAGGAGGTGATCTATTAAACTCCTCAAAGCGACCCATAGACCTGTCACTATCTAGGGGCACACAGCTGGATCCAGATCCTAATCCAGGTCCAGGAGAGTCTGGTCTCTGCTGATGCATTCTGTTACAAACAAACAATTGACTGATGAAAAGCAGTTTAACATAAAACAAATGCTTTTGCAGGGCTCCAGACTGCGACCAAATGGTCACATTTTGCGACCAGTAAATCTGATCCCTTTTTTTTACAAATTAAACGTGGTACCTGAGAGCACGTAAGCACAAGCTTATCTGTCCTCTCTACATATGACGGAGAGCAGAGCTCCGGCGCGCGCACACACACACACACACACACACACACGCAGAGGTGCGGACGGAGCAAACTACTCTGCAGTTTTGTTGAAGTCACAGTTAATCACGGAAATGCCAACAAAGTGGTTGCAAGTATGGTTACAGTTGTTCAAAACTTCACGCAGACAGCGTTTGCTGCGATATGATATTAACGGCGAAGCGAAAGCGGTCGCAGTGCTGTTTATGTACACTTCCTGACAAGCAGGCACAACTGTGGTTTATCTGCCCTGGGGACTGACTGACAGGCTGAGGCTGTAAGGCAAGGCAGCTTGATTTCTACAGCACCTTTCAGCAACAAGGCAATTCAAAGTGCTTTACATGAAAACAGTAAAGAGCAGTTAAAAACGGTCATGATGAAGAATAAAGAATACAAGTTACAGTGAGTAAGAAATTAATAATTATTTAACTCAAGGTTGTAGGGACGGGTTTGGGAGGAGAGAGGGAGGGGTTTTATTTTTTATTTTAGTTTAGTAGCCTAAACAATGCATTTTTAATTTTAAGTTGAATTCATTGTAATTGTAGACTGGAGACTAGAGCTGGTATATTTATTAAATATTTGTACTGTCATGACAACGATGGTGCTGTCAGTTTACCTTTTATGTTGCATCTTCAAAAGTGCACAATAAAATGTGAAACTAAATTTGAAACAGCACATTGTTATTTCTATTATCAAAGTATTTATTAGTAATGCAGTGGAAATTAGTAGAAATGTGAATATTTGGTTAGCATGTTGATTTAAGGTGTGTGCCCCTAAAATTTCTGGTTGAGCCCTGTTTTGACCAGATTCATTAATACATTTGCTGTGTTTATCATTATAGCAATATTAGTAACACTTACTACATAATACTTATTTTGAGAATATTTTGCTCACGATGTCACTTTGTATCATCATGAATCTGACATCAGACTCGAAGTGACAAAATCAAAAAAGACTTGTAACTCAACTTTTCATCACCGAAGACAAATGTTGACTAATAGGCTGCAATAGTTAGTTAATATTGTATAGTAGCTCAGTGGCCGATGTGACATTGGGTGATGAATGATGGTGTTGTGATTTGAGTGGGTGAGATCTGACATGGAGAAGAGTCCATGATTCTCACCCCTGAGCTTTGGTGTGGCTGTCATCTTCCCCACACAGAGTGGTTTTAGAGGCAGGGACTCCCTCCTCTCTGTCCTCACACGGATTCATAGCAGAGTCCATACCTGCTGGGAGAGATGCACTCTGTCACAACAACAACAACAACAACAACAACAACAACAACAACAACAACAACAACAACAACAACACTGACTATGTTTACATGCACGAAATATTCTACAATCGGAATAAGGCCTAATAACTTACATTACTTAGGCCTACATAACATATAGTAGGCTACATTACATAGCCTAACTTAGGCCTACATTGCTTTGGGGCAGATCTCCCGTTTTTGCACCTCTTTTTTTTAGGTGAAGCATTACTTGTCTGAAACCCACTTTGAGAGTTGTGAAATATACAATCAAATAAAAAATATAATCGTCGTCTATACGTGAAATTGCAATAAAGGGGAATTTCACATTAAGAACACATTGAACCAGGTCCAGATAAAAATCACTATACCTGGACTAACTAGATTCAAATGTGGACTACATTATGAGGCTAAAGGTGTTATTACAACATGAGATCAGCTGAGAGTCATTAAACACTGAAACGTGTCACTGACCAAAAGTTTTACATGGAGGAAACATCTGCGCCACAACAACAACGGGCATAGGCGCGGGAAGTAGGGGTGCTGAGGGTGCGGCAGCACCCCTTGTTGGTGGCAGCACCCCTTGTTGTCAAACTGCGATCTAGCCCGTATTACACAATGGGCATTAATCATTATGGTGATAATTATCCAATCAGAATAAAGTAAAAGTTGTTTAATGTAATGATTGGGAGAAGGCCGCATGCACTGTGTAGATTGGCTAAAGATAAAGGTGGGTGGGCATAGAGCAGGTTGTTTACATCGCACTGAATCAAGATCAGTTTTCTAAGAACGAGTTGAGATTGAAAGAGTGGAATTAATTTGTAACTGATCCCCGGTCAGATTGGGTTGTATCAGCGAGTGAAAGTGTGGAAAAGGGACAGAAAGATGCGGCTGCTATAAAAAATGTCCCGCGAATAAATAGCTTTTTAAAAAGAGCTGGGAATGACGAAGAGGAGGATGTCGAGGAGCTAGCTAATGTTAGCTTGGAAGAATCGCTGCCTTCTACCAGCTACACTCAGCCACAGCTAACGGTAGCTAACGTTAACTTTAGCGAAGTTGTTGTGGAAAAAGACAGAGATGAGGCCGGTCATCAGCATTACAGAACAAGGTAATGGCACCTCAGGTACCATCATCTCTGAAGACCCTGCACTACGGGGACCGATTACAGAGACCGTCCCGGAGGAAGTTTACTCCGAGGGATATTAGCCTTTCAGAATCGCGGCTAAATATCCAGCATCTCGGAGGGGCGCGAGCTGGCGGCAGAAAGACCCGCTCTCACTAACGAGGCACTGACCCGACACCTTCACCACGGTGAAGCGCGATGCACGGCAGTGGATTCTATATTCACTGTCCAACCGGAGACATTTATTGCGCGTTGCCTGTAAAGTTACCAACACACAGCAGCGCATCTGTAGTAGGGTTTAGCGAGCTGCTAGAGCTGGATTTAGAGGATTTGATCTGCGACTTTGCAAAGAAAAAGACAAGAAATTAGAACTTCTAAAGGTAAGAGCTATTATGCTATCTGTAAATTGAGTAGGTTAATATAATCTGTTGTGACCGTGTGACCAGATAATGTACATATTTTGTTTAGTTTATTGAAATGCCATGCATATCAGACATATTGCATAATAATTTTGTGATGCTGCTATAGGCCTGTGTGAGACTAAGTTGTCAAGTGCAGTAGCCTATATGTTGGCTTTTGCAGTTTGTGAAGTTGCAGCTGACTAAGTGACTGTTATTTTGCAACCTGCGCTCAGCTGTGTTGTGTGATGGTATTGTTGTATCTTCAGTCAATCACGTTTCAGAATTACTATTGTGCTTTCTGCTTGGGTGATTTTTAGTGAGTACTATATCGCCATAGTCTTGAGCCATACAACGCTTTGGTATGATTTAATTAATTGTAACACTGTCTTGTGATGTGTGAGTCAGATGGCAGTACTTGGTTTATTGAACTGGAAAGGCATACTTGACGCCTGCTCAGCTGGACTAGTCATTCATCTTTTTATTATTTTTTATTCGATAGTGACAGTGGATAGACAGGAACGGGGGAGAGAGAGAGAGGGAATGACACGCAGCAAAGGGCCGCAGGTCGGATTTAAACCGGGCCGCTGCAAAGGAATCTTTTGACCAGTAGTGATTTGCATGTGATTTAGTGCCTATATAGTTCGCTGTGCAGTACATAGCAGTATGTAGCCTACTTCATGGGGGGGGGTGGGGGGGGGAGGCAGAGGGAGAGTTGTTCTGCGCACCCCGCCAGCACCCCGCACCCCCTGCTGGAAATGACTTCCCGCGCCTCTGACAACGGGACTGACAAACCGAAAGTAAAAATGATGCTGAACACGGTGGCCAACAGCTAACTGTTAGCACAGAGCTAATAGCTACTCTTTAACATACAGTGTTTTACAGTTTGATGAAACTAACATGAGATCAGAGATCAGATATCAGCTGAGAGTTATTGAACGCTGAAGAGAAGTGCCACTTACCAAAAGATGGAGGAAAAATCTACGCAACAACCAGAAGTGAAAGTAAAAATGTCAGGAAGACACCAGAGAGGGGGAGAGAGAGGGAGAGAGAGAGAGAGAGAGAGAAAGAGAGAGAGAGAGAAAGAGAGAGAGAGAGAAAGAGAGTATATTTTATTTTTTACTTTGGCAGAACACTGCATGCAGAGTTCGTTTCTTTTTAAACTTGTTAATTTCAACAGTTTAAATCACAAGTTAAATACAGAAAACAATACAGTAGACCTATGCACATTTGTTTTGCACATCTTTTCAGTATTTTATTTCTGTGTGCACAGGGCAGGTCATCTCCCACCATTCAAGGTCTGAAATCATGAGAGGACATTAAAGGAAAGGTTCACCCTCATGTAGCCTGCCTACTCCTTTCAAATGTTATTTTGTCAATATCTATATAAAGATCACAACAACACTGCTCTCCCATGTAGTCTTAGATGGTGTATCAGCCTTACATTTGGTAAATAAATTTACATACCGGTATTGATAATATGAACTTACCATTGGGGAAAGTTCCAAGTTTCCAACACGAAGAGACAAGAAAATAAATCATCATCTGTTCAATCATATACTGTCCTGTCATTTAGGATAATATAAAGATAATGAAGTCCAACGAAGTCATGACAAGGCTACATGTCAAGTTAGCAGTGGAAAAGGCCTAAATGTGTCTGGAAATCAAAACGGTTTTAGTCCTACTGTAATAAAACCACAAGGCTGCCTGTTGCAGTTCCTCAAATTGCCTGTAGAGTGCATTCACACACCACATTATCTATGTACTGATGATCACCCAGTCTACAAACATGGGTAACAGTTTCAACTATGGCTTTAGAAACAATAGTTTACAAGGAACCCTTCATTCCACTAAAGATCAGAGCTCTATCAAAATAAAAAAGCCCAGTTAAAAAGTTAAAATACATTAACTAGCCAATTTCTACATACCTTTTTACGGTTTAAAAGCATGAAACCTTTTACTATCAATTTACATATAACACATGATACTTGACACCACAAATGGCTCAATTTCTCTTGACTGCAGAAGTAATGAAACATCTTTCTTTGGCATTGGCACATTACACAAGCCTTACAAATTACAGTATGAACAGTGTAGCATGTCCACAGGTCACATCAAAAAAGATTGAATGTCACTTGTGGACAATGTGGCCTTTATGACTCCATGTTCAACCACTTTGATGAAAACAGTGGAGAAAAATGTGAAGCCTTGGCATATACTGCACAGACTCAGACACAGACTGAGACAAATATAAACTACTCGTCCACAGCATAGAACAATGCAATATTTATACTTAGAGGAACAACTCCGAGCATTTCATCCATCTTTACAGTTTATTTTCGCATATGAAGAAAAAAATGTCTTTTAAGGCAAAACAAAGTCAGCATTGCTCCTCTTTCAGTGACATACTGCACATGTGCACAGTGTCAATTCTCATGAGTATGACTTCTTCTAGGAAAAGTGACAGATCACCAGGGCAACTGGGCTGTTTGAATTCAGATGGCAGTGTTCTAATTATGCAGACTCAATGACAGTTACTTATCCAAATCCTCCGAGGTGTTAAACAAAGCTGACTCTACAAGTTTATAGTGTGTGTGTGTGTGTGTGTGTGTGTGTGTGTGCGCACATTTGATGTGATTAATCATTCAGCATCTTTCTGCATAGAGACGCATGTCACAGCGTACAGGATGTGCAAAGATCTATGTGCTGATTTTTGCACAGCGGCTCTTTAACTAACAAATGAATACATACTCCCAATTGCTTCCAAAGGCTACAACAGCGATCCACTCTTCACATGTAACTGAATTAGTGCAATCTGTTGAGCAGTGCTCCGGCCCAAGAGGTTGGGGCAAGAGAAGGCCCGCTGTTTACCTTTGGTCTGAATGATCGAGAAAAGGTCAAAGAGAACCACAAAGAAAAATAAAGTTTAAGAATACAAGGACATCTGGATTCAGAGGAGGCTTTCTCCCAGAGCAGAGGTGCGCAATATTTCTGGTCTGATAAGCATGTGACATCCTTTGCACAGCATGCAGCCAGGCCGGAATAACAATGGGAGCTGGAGCGACACTAAGCTATTAATAGAGAGACTAGCTGAGCACGAAATAAGGAGTTGGGTATCGCCTGCTCTGAGGACCGCCAGAGGGCACTGGGAGCCTGGAATGAAACATGATGAAGACCCCTCTCCCCCCTCCTCTGCCAGTCTACTACCACTCAGACTGCCCAAAGCCACTGGGTGTCAAAGTTTGACGAATGGCTGAATGCAGTCTGAAATCAACATAGCAGAAATGATGCTAAGTGAGTGGGGCAAATAGGCGCAATTAAATTCAATGTACCCATTTCTTTTTCAGCAAGTTTTGACTTGCTGTCTCCCCCTTCACCTGTGGAAATGTGGACCTTTTCAATGATCTTCAGACCCTTTTAAACTATTAAAAAATCTTTCCCGACTCCATCAGGGCACAGTCTGTAGGACAACCTTTAAAAGGGCAAAACACCTGCAGGAGGGCTTCCATCATAAACAGAGTCATAGCCTGCTGATATTTCACTCTGTTCTTTTATTGCCAGTCCTCGTCTCTGTTGCTAAAATTCAAATAGACATGTAGTTCATTTGCAATTCAGACAATGTACCGGTATGTCAAAGTTGCCTTGAAACAAGACAGCCAAATAAACTCTTAAGTCAAGACATTTCATGGAATTGTTGCATTTTCAAAACATAAGAGAAAATATTTGTGCACCCTAGTACTTCAGCAGATTGTTATAAAATGTGTATGCCCAAGCTCATACAAAACACTACAAGGGCTCAAATTTTTAATTCATGAGAAAGAGCTATTTGTGTGTTCTTAGCATACTCACACTGTTCAGGTTCATAAATACTGACTGATTTAAGATCTCGAATAGTACATCTGAATTCCATTTTAAAGGTGGACTTCCCCTGCTGACAGAACAGAGAAAAAAACTGATTTTAGACAGTTTGAGCCCTTAAGGTCTTTATTAAAGAGGCCCAAAAGAAATGTTTAATAGGTTTGAATTTAAGCTCTTGAGACTTGAGAGATAAAAACATTTTCACCCTTTCACTTCGCTGCACATAAAACATGGAGATTTTTTTGTCCGAGACTAAATACTCAGTTTAAGACAAACGTGCACCACCAAAAGGAGAGGAATTTTTTAGGGAACGAGATAAGAAAAATCTCTCAGCTTTGGCAGGTTATTCAGCTAGGGCAGACCTTGGCATACTAACAGCCTGAACGCTGGCAGAACAGTCTCTCTGATATGTCATGTCTGATTCTTAATGAGTCAAGGTAAAATGTTTGCTCCGAGACAGGGGCAAGGGAGCTAATGAAATCTACCACTCTGCCTTCCGAAGCAATTACCTCAAAATAAACATTAACCACCAGAAAACATTTCAAATAATGTCTAACAGCTGAAATGTAACATTGCATAAAATTCACAGAAATTCCTGGCATATTTCTGAATTCAAAGGAGCATCCCAAAAGGTTCAAAGGGGACATTCCAGCGTTGCCAGGCCAGAATATTAAACATGCTTATATTAGCCTTTCCTCTGTGAAATGAGGTAAAGTAATGAAGGCATTTAAAAAAAGAAACTTGCGATGCAGTGCAATCTGTCGGTCTGCCTCCTAAAGAGCCGAGGTGTCCTTATTTCTATTTTATTTTCAATCCATTCATTAACAGGCCCCATTTGATGGAGACAAAAACAACCTATTACTGTGCAAATAATGTCAGCTGTGGTGACCCTCCCTTTGATGCCTGATTTGTCTTTGTGTTCGGGCCTCCATGTTCCTTTGTCTTGCCTCCCGTTCCAGTAAGTGCCAGCCTGGCTTCCTGGCCCTGGCTGCTGCCGCTGGAGTCTCATCCTGGCTTATTTACATTATATTACACCCTGTTTGAATAAGGGCCTGCTGAGAGATGAGTAGAGACATAGACAGACGCCGGACACACACAGCGCAGTGCGAAGCAGAGCAGGATCTCACAGGATCACCGGTCTCTTTCCTCACCCTTGCATTTATTTATGGTCACCATAAAAACCATTACTTGTAGCTAATGTGTATATGGTAAAACAATGAAGAGCTTTGGGGAATTGTTGAAATGCAAAAAAAAAATGCAGATGAAAAACACAAAATGAAAAACACTTTTACTGGAAATAGGGTCAAATGTAGGATCCTACACAATGAGACTGAATACTGTAGGGCCAGTCATGATCATGTCAAAAAGCTTAAAACAGCTTTTCAATATTTTTATATTAACATTAGATCAAAATGACTATGTGTAATGTGAAAGTACTGCAGCACTGAAAATTATTACCTGACTCTGCAGTTCTCATCAGCTTAATCAAGCATTTTAGCGTCTTTGGGTTAAAGTTTTGGTTTTCGAGCCCGCAGCTTTAATGCATAGCAGCTAAAGGGCCAGATATTTACCTAAGGAGTTGGTAGAGGCCAAAAATGTGACAGAATGTCTTTGACTTTGCCAGATTGCCAGAAACATGCCCTGTGTCGCCCTGTATCCACTGGATGTGTAAATATGCGATTGTTGGCTTACCCCAAGTTCCCCATATCAACTCAACAGGTGATAATATGTCAGTGTTGTGTTTACAGCTTGTTTCCGCTGCCCCAAGTGGCCAGAAAAAACTGTTATTGCATCTTAAATGAAGAGTTAGAGCTCTTGCAGTGTCCAGGTAGAGGATAAATCTACATTTATCTGCAAAAATGGTCAGTCACAATACAGGAGCAAGAATAAGGATAGAACTAAACACTTGACTGTGCCTCTCTGCTTTACTAGAGGAAAATATTCCAATGGCCAAATTGTTAATTAGTTTGATTAATTACTAAAGGTGTGTTTTTTGAGCTGGAGGGGGGGGTTAATTGTGTTATTGTCTAGCAAAAGACCAGAGAGAGACAGAGAAGCACTGAAAACAGAGCCGGTCACTGTGAGTTGGTTGTTCAGGTTCACTAGCTAGCCACCCTTAAGCCATCAAAGCAATGGAAAGCAATTAAGATAATGATTTGAATGACAAAAAACACAAAGCTACCTGTCTGGCATACAGTACAATTTACACCACATTTGCCTTTCGGGCCATTCCAAACAGAGGCAGAGGGAAACAAAGAACAGAAAATGAGAGTTGCTTTGGGAAAACAAATTAATTAAAATAAAAAAAGAATAGACAAGGTTCCTGTGAAACTCATTTATGCAAACACAGCTACACATGTACACCCACTCTCACCCACACATTGTCCTAATTATGGCAAAATAGTGAAGAGCTTTTGAAGGCGTATACACTGAATCTAAGGAAAGAATTTTCACAATCTATTAGCATATCAGTGTCAAGTCTTTACTGATGTGGAATGAAAATGAAAGAGAAGTGGAGAAGAGGGAGATGCAGAACTAAATTCACGCTGACTGAAGAACACACACACTTCACATAGTCAGAGGCGGCGCCAGGGAGGGGCTAGGGTGTGCTGTAGCTACCCCTAGGATTGCCATAGCACCCCCTTAGCACCCCCAAGAAATTGCTGTGGTTGATTTAGAAATAAATAAAAAATCGTTAATGTGTAAATAGTATAATTTATATTTGTAAAATGAATAAATACATTAATAAAACAAACCGATTATTTTTAGGCAAAAAAAACACAGGTGATCGTATTCGGCCAAAGGGTGCAGCACCGCAGCACACATTGAACTTTTGACCTTACTTCCGCAGTAACGTATTCACACAGAAGAAGAAGAGCTCAATATTTGGATCCGTTAGGATTAGAGAAGTGAGTTTAACGCTAGCAATGGATAGATTTTTACTCCCTCAACGTCAAGGTGTGGAGACTTTATCAAAACCTGTAAATGAGACTGAGAGATATGGTGAACCTGTCACCAACCGGGAAGATGGGCTGACCGCGGCCGTGATTTAGGCTACTGCTGAGGATGCTTAACGTCACCCTGCTGTACATGACATTAGACCAGGAGATCGCACAGCCAGGCCACAGTGGGTGAGTCAGCAGATAGGGGTCCATATAAGAACTTTACTCTTATCTCTGTCTCGTAGAAGAACATTACAGTAATAAACATGTGTTTTACAGAAATGTGAATAAATGGATCACCGAATCTAAAGTTATACAGCGCACTGGACATCGGTTTATTTTTAGTCCAAACGTGTTCGCCCTCCGTGGCTTACTTAGATATATTAAGATATGACTACAGTATTTTGACCATACGTGCAAATGTGAAAACTGTGTGAGGATACATGGCCGTGTGTGTTTATGTGTGTGCTTGGCTGTGGGTGGTGTAGCCTATTTGGCCTGCTGCATTCATCTTCTGAGCCAATGTATGAGAGCTGCAGTAATAATTGTTTGAACCCGGCTTGTTGGCTGGTATCTGAAATATGTTTGGTGGGCTAATCAGAGTTCTATGGTGCTGTTGTATCGGCAACTTTAAATCAATCTCTCTCGTTCGCTCGTTTAGTAGGCCTAAACCGCGGCGGAGGTGGGTGGGCATCTGCGCAAGTGTGTGTAACGTTAGCCTATTTGTGTCAAGGGAAACTCAAAATTTCAGAGCACCCTCACTGAAACGTCCAGCAACCCCAAAGCACCAGCAAGAGAACATCTTTGGCGCCGCCGCTGCACATAGTCTGTGCATAAACACCAAACTAACTCAGCCTTCGACTGAATTGTGAATGATTCGACCAATGAGTTTTGATGGGACGATTCTCTCCCTGTTCATTATCCAATAAGGCCTGGGATTTGTGGCTGAACACAGGTCATCATCCTGTATCAGAAAATTACCATTTCAATTACCGTGTCAGCGGAGGCAGCTGATGGCTGCAGTACACATTCATCAGCTGCCTTTCTTCTCAACCCCACATTAATATACAGTAAGCTGAGGATCATGGGAAGGGATTGGGGGAGAAATTACATGGATAATGAATAACTATTACCTGAAGGCAAAAAAAAAAAAGAACCTTTTTGTTCTTCTCCAAGACACTGACAAAAATTAAATTTTAGGGCCAGAAATCAGAAATATATTTACTCATAAAATCTGACAACAGTAATCACTTTGAATAAATGCATACATATGTGATGGTATATGGTGATGATATGGATAATAAATAAATAAATAGTAATTGTTTGTAAGTTGATTCCAAAACAAAGCCTGATCATTTGACAGCTATGAGAAACTCCCTCTGTGGCATGAAAGAGTGTAGGAGCCCCAAAGCCATGGGGTTTTCCTGCCAGACTAGCAGGGGGTTAAATAAGAGTGTGGTTTATAATGTTGATGAATAAAAAATACTGAGAGCACTATTAGAGTGGAATGGAGTGGAGTGAATGGAAAAAAAATAAGGAAATGCGAAAGAGGCAGAGATGAGACTTAAGTTGGACTTTTTAAAGCTGCTATAATAAATATATTTGGCTGAATCGCAGCAAAGCAGGGGCCAGCCCTAGAAACGCTCACTGAGTGAGTGATGAAGTTACACCACTGGTCAGTGGAGTGTTGGAGTTCCCCCACCGGTCGTTGCTCTTTCAAAATGAATAGCAGTGTTTCCGCTAAGGTCTTTGACTCCGTGACCAATCATCTGATCCACTTCCTCAACTCATACACGTTGTTGTTGTTGCTGCGCAATCCTATATGGTGTTGACATAGTTTGATGCATAGGCCAATAATTGATATAATTGCCATGGGATGCAACTTAGGTCTGGTCTGTTTAACAAAGTAATGTGAACCATTGCCTGTCCACTGTGCGGCAATAGCATTTTAGATGAATAATCCAGAACAACAAATTGTTGAAAATAGAATATTGTTGAATTCTTTAAACTAAAGCAGCCCTCAATTATTTGACTCAAATGTAGCTTAAAGGACAATTAATGCGCAAAATGAACCTAGGGGTTAATAACATATGTGTACCGTGTCGAGTTCTCTGGGATCAGTTTTCATGCTAATCGAATGCGTCTCTAGCTTTAAACAAGCTAGCGCAAACCGGTGGTTAGCTGCTAACACTAGCTTTCGGGGCAGAAGGTAAATCGCTATTTCTATACCACTAACAAGGCTCAAAATAGCACCACACTTCAACGGTAGCATAATGAGGGTCCCTGCATGTAAACCGAAGCAATGAGAACTTTGTAAGTGTACAGACAGTTTATTAAAAAGATAGATTATAAAGACAGTAGTGTTCATTTTTACATGAGCAGTCAAACGACGAACGCCGTGCAACCAGTAACCAGTAACATAGCTCAAACACAGCGTTCATGAGCATGAAAACAGATCCCAGAGAACATTCGACTTGGTACACATATATTATTAACCCCTAGGTTCATTTTGCGCCGGAATTGTCCTTTAACCATGTGATATGCTACAGTACACTTTAAGAACAAAATTTTACATGGGACCACTACAGAAAATTGCAGACTAACATATAATTTCCATATTTACATTATAGAAACTGCTGACTAGCCCTGCTTTGCTCAAATTCTCTCCAAATCTCAGGATCCAGCTGTAATACAAACATCTGACAATATATACATATATTCAGATACCAAAATAAAAGCACCTGTTTTGCTGTGTTGAAACCTCTAAAGTGCAATTGTTTTTCAAAATGACAACATGCATACTTTTCTAAATGTCACTTTTTCATGTCAACAATCAGATAATAATTCATTCCATTTTTTTATTCTACATGTACTCCTTTCCTGTGTGCACTGATATGGCAGGCATCAACAACATAACTAAATCGTCCACAAGGCTTTATTGGAGAAGGGCTTTATCTGTGCAAGCAAGCTGTTAGATAGCTGCGTTGAAGAGAACAGATAGCCTTACAGTGGAGGAGGGCAGCTCACTATCACAGTCATCAGGGGCAGGGAGACAGGATAAAACCAGAACTTCAGCACAATTAGCTATGCATGAGGAAAAACACAAAATGAGAGATGAGAGATCTCTCTCATTTATTACCCCAACTGAGCATTGCGTTTAATAACAGAGAGAATGTGTTTATTCTGTATTCAATAAGTGTTTGTGTTTGTGTGTGGCTCAACGTCCCATGGGTTCTCTGTGGAAAAGACGGCTTATCTGACAACGTACGCTGCATGACAGCCGTTGGTATTCAAAACATCAGTCAGAAATGCACCGCTGAATAACTCCAGATTATGTTTAGGACCATTCAAGACAGGCATATTAAGTGTCTGCGTGTTTCCCACGAGTTCTTTCTTTTCTTACACAATTCCTTCTCGAGAAAGAGCCATCTTCATCTCCTTAGACTGGCAACGCACATAATATGCACACAATGTCACAAAAAAGTAAAGTAAATACTCAAGTTTTGCCTCAGAAAGATGACATTAATAAGTTTCACAAATGACAATAACATGCCAGGACAAACAACTCAGCTCATTAGTATCAATCAAAAAGGTCAAAACAATCAAAACAGCTATTGTATGCTTATCAAGTTTATTTCTCCACTGAGCCAGGGGTGGTAGTTGCTTTTCCCTGTCGAGATAGGACCTGTCTAGGTTGATGCTGCTTGTGTGAATAATGCATTAGAGATGATGACCCTACCCGACCAAGAGATGGACAGAAATAACACTGACGTCAGCCCACAAGCCTCATGGTACCAGGCGGCACGAAGAGAGGCTATAGAGGGGGGATATTATGCCTGCAGTGCTTCTCAGGGATCAGCTACACCTCTCAATGCGCCTGTCCCTCCGTCAGGGGGGATGCATCTGTGTCAGGCTCAGGCTCTTCCTAGTCTTTTCATGGTGACGTGACAGGCATCTGTGAACGCCAGGGAGCAGAGAGGAAAGGCCACTCGCTGGGATGAAATAGGACTGCGGGGAGATATTTTTGCCACGTCTGCATGTGCGCGCATGCACACACCCAGAAGCGCATTTTCTATCAATGCTGGATATTCATAATAATTCAGTGGGCTTTTGCATACACCAGCCCTTCATATTTCAATGTGATGTGTGAGATTTCAGCCAATTATAAAATAGAAGGCTCAGATGATTTATCCCACAGATTGTTTTTCCTCCACCTCCATCTACCTCCTCACCAGTTTCCCTTCTTTATTACACGCTTTCCACCCTTTCCCCCTGTCCTTTCCCTCCATGAAGGTAAGGTTATTGTGTGCTCTAGGGTTGGAGGGGGGTGTTGGTGTTGGAGGTCTACAATTAGAGGCTCAGTACTGCTCTTATTCCGCCTTCTGTCTGCAGGAAACCCCTCAGGGAGTTTTTCTCTGCTACCCTCTATACCAACATCTGCACTCGTTCATAGACAGCACTGTAAGCCTACAGTCACAATGCACGGTCACTCAGCCAACCAACCACATATCAAGAGATAATACCAGCATACTAACCAGCTGGTCATCTCACAAGTAGCCAGCCTCCCACCAGCGGAACCAGTCAGCCAGCTGGCTTTCATTTAATTTTAAACATGGGGACAACAAACAAATATTTATTCATGAATTATCGAATGACAGAAGAAAATTCCCACTTCAGAAGGATTATTACAGAACCTATCTACAGCTTGGCCGTGGTCATAATGCTTTCCAATACACTTTGATTTTCATAAATATATATAGGCTATATATACTCAGATTTCATCAAAATTATAAGTGTGTTGTGTATGCAGAAATAAACCATAGGAAATGATCTTTTCAAACCCAGAGCACAGTTACAGGTCAGAGGTCTGGTGACTGGTGGTTAGCATCCTGCCAGGTTAACTGGAGGCTTATTGAATTTCATTACTGAGAGGAGTTGTGTCATTTTGTGTTATTTTAAGAAGTATCAATGAGATTCCCCAGTCTCTTCTCTACTGTAGCCTGTCAAGGTATGAATACATCATTTAAACAGAACAGGTAGCTGGGTGATATTCAGTTGTTGCATATGCCTGAAATCTTTTTTTTTTTTTTTTCTCTCTCTCTCTCTCTCTCTCTCTCTCTCTCTCTCCTCCCTCCCTCCCTCTCTCTCTTTCTTTCTCTCTCTATCTACGATATCATTTATTCTTTAATTTCCCTTGCCAAATTTCTCTTGCTGAAAAAGGCTTTTCCTATTTCGTTGTTAATGAGAATATTCAATTTTTACACATCTTCTAGGCTGCTAATTCAGCATAACTATATCCTGCATGTCTGCAGATCTGTAAAAGTGGGCTCAGACTAAATTTACTCAAGGCAATTTGATATCAGAGACTTTACTTGCCTCGTTAGTCCGATGTAAGGATGTAAATCTTAATGATGTAAATGAATGGTATGCATCATAGTAAGTGGCATTTGGGTTTTCACAAGAATCTGTGAAGTGGGCCAACTCTTTCGCTGACTTGGATGTTCAGACTTTCTGTAAAACTGGTTTACTAATACAGGGATCGTTCTTGCACATGTGCAAACAGTCAGAATTGCTCTGAAATCTGTAGGAAAAGCAGAAATAAAAACATACATTTACTCTTTTCTACATCAGGGAAAAGGGATGCATATACAACTGAAGCACATAACTAAGTTTGTCTTGATATGTATTTCCATCAGTGATGAATCCGTTAAAGCAGAATTGAAAAAGAGAGACAGAGAGTTCACTCAGAAAGCTCTCTTCGTGGAGACTCCCTCCCCTGTGCGTGGGGAAAATGAAGCATTGGGGGTGTGCAGGCAATGGCAGAGAAGAGATGAAAGAGCGTCTGACTCCAGTCACTGAGATCTCCTCCTCCCGTGTTTGATCCTGTCTTCCGGTTGGCTGGCTGCCCGAGAACAGCGGAGAAAGCCAAGGCCGTGGTCAGGGCATTAGCTTGGAGGAGAGGACAGAATGGCTTTCATAAGCTACAACCGTATCCCCAGAGGTGCACACACACGCATAAACACACGATCACTCAGATACAAGAGCAGTTGGTACAAAAGCTAACCCGAACCAGTCGGTACAGGACGTTCAGTTCAGTACATCCAGTTACAAGATAATTACAATCTTTTAATTTAATACAGTCTAATTACAGTGAACAATTAACACATGCAAAACATAAATTCAACTGTCTCGCCCAGAGCTTTCAAAGGCTGTGTCCAAAATAATCCCTCATTTACTAGTATTTACTATCCTGCATTTTATTGGTGTCTTTATGTTTTGAGTCCTTTGTTAAGTGCCCTCAAACATTCCACACTGGAACAAAAAAGTGGCGTCAATGTCATGTAGGCTGCAATACTTTCTGCTAAAAAATCCCCCAGTGTAATGCGTTGCTTTTTATAGATGCAAAAATGACCATTGTGTGACTCCACGCCTGTCAGTGATGACACAGAAGAACACTTATTAATGATTTGCTGCTCACTATAGAGTGCTGCAGGAATGAGTCCTAAAACCATGAAATGAGCTAGCATCTCTGCACTTCTGGTCTTGGGTTTTTTGAATGGCTTTTTGGTTAGATGCCTTAAGTATGGTCTGTGGGTAACACCAGGGTTAGGGTAACCCTAACCCCCTGACCCACAAGACGAGGTTTTACTGTTTTGTTCATAAAATACATCAGTAAATAACCCACTCATTAATTTTGAAGCTTTTATGTGTATTAAAAAAAGGAGGTTGCTAACTAATGGCTAACAGACTACAAACGTCATCATGCCAAGTCAGTTGGAAGCCGTTGGAAGCCGGTGGTGGTGATGTAGTCATGCGACTGTGGTGTAGTTTGTATAGCCTACCGTCAGCTTTTAACTTCTGGCGATTGCATTTACCCTTCAAAAATCATAATAATGGTGTTCATTTGTGAAGATATTCTTGTTGAACAAAATGTGTAATTATCATAAACGTTTGTCTCTCACAGAGCTATATTTTCTGCTATGATCCAAAAAGCAATGCAACCCTGCAACACTCTATTGAGTAAACTCTTTATCTATTATAGGGAGTATAGTGAATAAGTGAAGGGGGGAGTAATTTCAGACAGTATGATGGTTTCAGTCCGCTAGCTAAATCATGCTAGTTAGTTTAGCCGCTCATGTATTTAAATCAAGAGCTTAAAATCATTACGAAATCTAGATTTACTGATTTACTGTATTTAGTGTCTATTAGGCTATATAAGGAGTAGTGAACGAGTGAAAGAGTGAGTCATTTCGGACACAGATAAAGTTTTATGGTCGTTACCCGCTAGCTAAACTGTGTTAGTTTAGCCGAGCTAGTGTAGCATCAGTATGAAACCAGAGCTCAATGAACACTCTTATTTAATTCTCCCTTTTTGAAGTATTATGATTTTCAAATAAAACACCGACACACAAGGAGTACAGGATGTGTGTCAGCATTATCTAACAATCTAATTATCTATTAGATTATGTGTCTGGAAACAGCTTTAAACATGCCATCCCATCTTATGGCATCACAAGTGTCTCAGCTAGCCTAAGCTAAAACACATTACAATCCACAACATTGATGTTGTAAATGGTTGACAACACAGTGTTGATCATTTTCATAGCGAAAACATGCTGCTCAATTTTCAAATGTAAAAATGACATTTGACAACGCTGTGAGAACTGCACACAGAATTCTATTGACTTCCATTGTATTTAAGGACGGTTTTCTCAAAACCTGAACAAATAAAAGCAAAGGTATATGCTTTAGTGGATACCATTAAGGTTGAGGGAGAAAATGTGTTTATTGGAATTTGGCTGAATTGACCTTGAGTTTAAATCACACTTGCATCATAAATTTACATAAAACCACAATAGCGTTCTAATGAAATACACAGTATCAGCTGTAAAACATTTCGAAATAAATATTCAGGCAAATATGACATTTAATAAACCTTTTAGCTAGTCATCTGAACATCCAATTAAAGGGCACCTGATTGAAAAATGAGAATCCTAGTCAATAACACAACCAAAAATAGAGTGATGGTTCATTTTTAACTTCCTACTTGCACAAATTGAATTCTAAGACGACCATCGCGTGCAGGCACACCACGCACACACACACACACACACACACACACACACACACACACACACACACACACACACACACACACACACACACACACACACACACACACACACAGTAACCCACTTCACCTCACCTCCATGGTCAGCAGGGTGATGAGAGCAGGGGAGCACAGCAGAGGGGAGGTTATTACAGTGCAGCTGCAGTGGTAATGTACTTTATTTATGACAGGCGCTGGAACATTGCTAGCTATCTGCACTCAGAAGCTTATCAGCAGAGGCACCTGGACTAATGATACATGGACAACAACCACAAAACTATCACAGGCATTTATAAAAGGAAAGCGTGAGAGTATAATGAGGAACTGAGTTTTCAATTCCACATGAATCTGGGTGCTTATCCAATGCTTACAGCTTATTTTAGTGTTGCAGCACATAAACAGAAATTTCCACAGCTCAGGATTTAACAACACGTTTTAATGGTCAAACATTTGAACTATTGGATGTGTCTTTGACCTATCTGGCCAGATAATTTTTACAAGAGTAAATTTGAGTGTTGCTCATGTTTTATGGCGGAAAAATGTAGTAATTTTCGGTTGTGCCAAAGGCTTCCACTCTAACTGGATGAAGGAACTTATGTAGGTCGACCAAAACCAGAGACATATTGCATTTTCAAATTCCTTAATTTACTGTAAAAAGTTGTTGGTTCAGTATGTGAATAACAGAAGTCAAATTCATTTAAATTGAAATACATTTCCTGTTTGCACTACCCTATTTCCTACTCCCCACGATAAATTTGAGTTCTTTGTGTTTTATTTTCAGCTGTTGGATGGTACAAAAATGGTGAGGATGCATACAGTTCTTGATCTAGCTAACATAGCTCAATATGGTATGTGACTCTTTAAGGATGCATTTCAGGATTGTGTGTTGTGTTTCTTTAGGATTGTTCTTCTGTTGCATGTCTCATAAATGATCTAATTCCTCTCACAGTCACATAGAGTGAACAATAATTAATAAATGCACATGTTTTACTTTTATTAGCCTTTGAGATCCTGCTCATGGTTTTCAAATAACTAAGCGGATTGCTGCCTGAATACATATCTGATTATCCTTTCATTACTGTTACACTGGCTCGTAATAAGACCTACAGAGAGGCAGGTTTTTAGTGTCTTTGGTCCGCACCTCTGAAGCAGCCTGCCAGAGGACCTGAGGGCATCAGATGTGTGAACAGTTTCACATAAAACCTTATGAAATGTCTTTTCAGCCAACCATTTATATAGTCAATCAAATCAGAGTTACTTTGTAGTGCACTTTTGCCTCATTGGTGCTGTAAAAAAGGGTTTGATTTGATTCGATTTGATGTTTTACAGTTTAGACCATGTTGGAAAAAAAAAGAGGACACGACACATGTTTTCAGTGGTTAAGGATCAGCTCCTCTGCTCACCTCTGTCTGACGAGCGCAGGATACACGCACGCCATCAAACTGAAGCAGCTAAATCAATTAAAATCCCATTAAAGTCAGCACCATTATTGAGGTCATTACCAAGGGGGAGAGACGCTTGATGATGATGGTGGATCAAACAAGATCTAATTAATTCATTTATTCATTAACGCGCAGCTCTCATGCAAGCATGGTTAGCGCAATGTAATGAAAATGGAAAAAGAGTCAGACATCAAGTATAGCTTCTCTGCAGAAACATCAAAACTGACATGAGACGGAAAATATGAATATGAAACGTGAACACAACATCAAAGGCAACTTATTGCCAGTGTAGCGTATTGGCTGCTTTTCAAAGGACACAAAAACACATGAACATTTCCTGGCGCTACAAAGGACTTTCAGCTGGGTTACGCACGCATGCACACACACACACACACACACACACACACACACACACACACACACACACACACACACACACACACACACACACACACACACACACACACACACACATACACACACACTCTCTAGGTGTCAGTCCAGGAGTGAAAACAGGAGTCCAAATCAGACAGAGGAAAGGAGGCAAACAAGAGAGGAAGTCTAAGCTTTATCTCCCACCAGTGGAGCTGTGATTGGGGAGCAGCAGACATTAACGTTTGGTATTGATCCATCCTCAGATGGCTCTGGGACCAGAGGCCAAGGAAATGACAGAAACACAGAAACATGCTATGTTGCTTCCTCAGCCTGGGGATGTTGGTAACATAGGGTGTTGGAGAGAAAAAGAGAGCAAAAAAGGTAGGAAAGAAGAGACAGAAAGAGTTTGCAGGTGTGTGGTTTTGACTATGTGCATGTTGTTGTATTGAAAAATCTGAGCCCTGCTATCTCCTCTTCTTCTCCACTTTGGCACACCACACCACACTGCCTTTTAATCAATACATGCTGGAGCGAATGAAAGATGAGATCTTTACATTGGTGTGCACGATAGGATACCGTGTTCAGGAGTCCTTACATGCCGCAGTCATGTCCTCGACAGGATGACTTTCATTGCTGTGATCTGAAACAATACCTTGACATTAAGCAGGATTTGACTCAAATTTAAGCTGAGATGTAGGGGTTTTGAGTGCAGCAGGGCGGATGCCAGGTCAAGGGCTGAGGCAGACAGAAAGGGGGGGTTGAGATAAAGACAAACAGGCGAGCTGATTGGACGTGACAGGAGCAGTGTCCTCCCCCTCTGCAGTGCCGGGTGTCCCAAATGAAAATCTATATGGCATGACGCTGGCAGCAGACTTTCGCGGGCTAGAGGAGGCCACTGGTCAGTCAGACGTTAAGGCCGTTTTATGGTTCTGCGGAGGCTCCACGCAGAGCTTTCGCCGTAGCCTATGCAAGTGGCCTGATGTTTATACTTCAGGCATGTGTGTGTGTGTGTGTGTGTGTGTGAGGGGAGTGTGTGGTAGAGTGAGGAAGAAGTGAGAGAGTGACGACGATTAGCTTCGGAGCGAGTACCGACTAAAGTCATAGTGAGAGAAACAAAGTGTCTCCCCTGTGTTTTCTGACCACGGTGGGAAATCTTTAGCAGAAGTTAACCCTCTCCTTGATTTCATGTTGTTTATGGAGAAGGAGAACCAGGAAATGAATCATGGGAAACGCAACGCTTCCAAGCCACGGCCGAGCGACGTGTATTGAAATTTTTCGAGAGGTGCACATCAGGCTACGGCGTAGGGTCCGGAGTAGACGCAGAGGGGTCAGCAGGGGTATGCCGTTGATTCGATGCAGAAGCATAAAATGGCCTTCAGTCTAGCTTTGCCACACCCTGCTCCAAAGCACGCTGAAGGAGGGTCTAGCTACTCCACATAGCATTCAGGGATGGGAGGAAAACATGCTGTAGTTTAATGGCGTTTCTTTAAACCAATCAGAATCGTCATGGGCAGTGCTGAACTCCGCACAGTGCCGCTGCAAAATAGTCATGCGAGAGAAAGCTCAGATTGGACAGATAGTCTAGAGTTCTCTGGATTCACCATGCAGAGATCTGAGGAGCACTCAACAATATTCCTCATTAATCAACCGAATTTAAAATTCCAACGCAAAGAAAGCGGAAGGAAACAAAAAATACAAGCATCCGGCGGAATTTCCTGCAGCACCTGAGCAAATGCAAAGGATATAGACTAGTCAAACGTTGGTGGACTGTTAGTGCACATGTGCACACGCATAAATACATGGCATGCACACACACACACACACACACAACACACACACACACACACAGATAACAGATATGATATTCTGTTAAGGAGAGGGCTGATTTCAAGTATATAACACAAACGACAAATTTACCCGACATCATGCTGATCGTCAAATACACAGACGAAAACACTGAACACATGCACATTACAGTAACATGGTCATAAACATAGATACCCATGCGTAAATAGACTCACACGTATACTGCACGGATGAAATGTAAAAAACTAAGGAAAGATAATGAGATAGTAGTATTATAATAAATCGAAGTGATCTCATCGTGATCATAGTCTCCTCTTCCTTGTGGGTCATCCCACAGGTTTTCTTTTCTCGACAGAGATAGCTGGTAGAAAGTCTAGCTCAGAGCTATTGATACAAAGATTTCATTCAGCCTGCAGCAGCCACTAACAAAGTTTTTGCTTGAGATCAGCCAAGTTAGCAGGTCAGAGAACCAATCTCTAAGGGTCCAGTTATATGCAGTGTATCACCCCTGTTTATATGCTGCTGTCGTTTTTTTGTCACCATATTACGTTAACACTATGTTAGTATCTTGTCCCTTAGTAAAGCTCATTCTGTGTCATCTCTGTTGAAAGGGATTCAATTAGCACGTTAAAGCAGAAGACAATTCATCCTTTGGAGGGGTGTCTTTATCTCTATTTTTTTAATTACTGTAAACACAATCCCATGCTACTCAGGTCCTTGTTGAGATCTCCAAAAGACATTTTTTGTCTGACTGAAATTAGTGAGCGTTGTTTGGGCGAAGTCCCCAATCTATTGCGTGAATCCTAAAAACAGTTGTGCCTGATTTTCCTCCTGTCTTCTAAATTCACTTGCTCTGACTTACATTTCACCTGCCACGTTGGAACCTTTAGCCGGCTTGTCAGGCATTTATTTAGTATTCCCTCATGGCTGCCACGTAGTCTCTTATTGGATCTCGTAGTTCCACCATCTTCTTCTCTGGTAACACCTGTGTCTGTTTCTGCTGCTGTTTCACTCCCAGTTGCTGCCTTCCCAGTCCAATCAGCTGCTCCTCTCTTTTCTTTTCTTTTCGTTTTTTTCTGAACCTCTCAGCTTTGTCCCATCATGAGCTTACTTTCATGGCCTGCTGATCACTGGGCTTACTTAGGGCTTTGGGTTTTGGGTCTTCTTGAGTTTAACTTGAGTAAGCCTGAGAAAATACTCTGGAAAGTAGTCAACAAAATATATTGTATGTATTCCTTTGAGTCTTTTCCTTTTCCTGTCTTGTGTTGTCCAACTGGCATCTTGAAAGGCAAACAACTTCATTCTCCCTGACACTTCTCCCCCACTGATGCTCACCAGAAGACAACACAGTTCATCAGATCAAAGTCGCAGGTCAGGCACAAGATGAAACTTCAGATGCTTTCACAGCTTTTCCAATTCATCCTTCACCATCAGTGGTGTTTGTTTGGCATGAGATGGAATTCTGAATGTTGTGGTCAAATTAACTTTTGGCTGTTGCAGTCTGTGTATGTTCGTTCGGTAGCCTGACAAGCCAGACGCACATCAAGATGTTGGGTCTGGGAAGTCACCATTGGCAGGGCTCAATCCGAGGGGCGGGATAAACGGTTGTCTTTCAAATTCCCTCTGCACGCAATAGGATAGCGCTACAACCAACCAGAGCAATGACGAAGGTATCCGGTCGGCAAAACTCTGAACACATCTTCCTTTTTTAAGAATGACTTCAGTGCCGTGCTTTGTTCTTTTCTCAAAGAAAAGCTTAACTCCAAGTCTTCCAGAGTCGCGGCCAAAGCCGATTTGAAAGACCGCTGTTCGCCAAGAAGCAGCAGCCATGGTCTTTGTTTTCAAGTAGCAGGGAATTCACGCGGAACCGTCGTAACTCTGCCGTCATTATGTTAAGCCCGCCCACCGACTCTATACACGATGTGATTGGCCCGGCTGGAGTTTGGTTTTTCCAGCTCGCAAGCCAATGGAGAATTGTTAGACCCCCTGGCTGCAAATTACATTTGCTGCCGATAGGGTGCGTCTAGATTTCTAGGCTATATGTTTGGTTCTTTACTAGATATTCTGTGTTGGATCTTGGATGTTGGATGTGACAGAGATGCTGAGTCATGACTTTCATAATGCACTATGGAATAAAATCTCTGTTTTCGGGAGGATGTTGTCCAGTAATTGAAATAATTTAGTATTATTATGCATAATGGCTATACATTCAATGCAAGGCTGCCATGGACAACTGGCAAACATCAACCAAGAGTCTGAAACCTAGACCTTGACCCAAAACAGAAAACAAAAGGAAAGACGAAAAAAGATTTTTTTAAGATGGGCAGCTCTGAAGATAGAACAAGGACTTTCTAATGAACCCAGTGTTACTCCTTTTCTTTTGTACAGGTAAAAGATAATTCATTTCATTAACCATGATGCTGACAGGTGTCACTACAGTCAAAGAGCAGTGTGAGTAGGAACCTCGTGGTAGTTTTACACTCAGATTTAAAGTGTGAATTATGTGGTTTGGCTTTTTGGTGCTCTTGAGCTCAGTATATATGTCTCTCATCCACAAAATGAATAGTATATATACGTAAATAAGCCAGTTCAATTTAACTTAGCATATTTTTATATGATATATATGCAGCAGATTGTGGCCACTAAAAAGTCATTGACATCTTTTAGATTTAGTACGGCCCTTTAGAATCTGCTCAGAGATGTTTTGATAGCATGTTTTATTCTAATCCCTACACAGCCTCTCTTTTCTTTCTGTGCTTGATCTGTTAACATCCAATCTCAGTTTTGCCCCTCCAGGTCCAAGCTTCGATATCTTAAGGTCAGACCCCACGTTAGCCCTATCTCTGCTCTTTTCCCATTCTCAACCAACTCTCATCCTAGATCTTGGTTTCCCCCTGCATTTCAAACTAGTCCTTAAAATTCTATCCACTGAGGAATATTAATAACATTCATTTAGGATTAACACTGCTGCCACAACTGTTGTGCAACGGGTTTCTTCCATCTGGGACACACTGGTCCTCTTCTCTTATTACGCTGGCCCCTTTGCAATATTGTGTATATTGAAAGAACGGCTCCTTAAATATCCATTTTAATTCATTATTATGGAAGTTACATTTTTATCTTCCAGCTACTGGTTATTGGCCTTCATCTAAGAGCTCTTTTCCTGTCCTGTGTGTTTACTTAATCACTTCCCAACCTGACCTGCATGATTAACTCACCAATCCCTTGTGACTTGATGGCTTAAATAAGAAAATATGAGTACCCTGTGTCAGCTCATTGCCCTTCCTCTAATAGGTGCCCTGGTAGCTGTTTGTTGGCTGGCCTGGTCTGTAAGGGAAACTTTCTTCTCCCCGTTCCTGTTATCCAGTAAACCAAGAGGGTCATCTTAATTCATCCATCTGCTCTACTATAGCAAAAAATGGGAAAATAGAGTTTTTCACTCAAGAAGGTTTTAATTTCAGCTTCCAATTTAGCCTCTCCTCTTTTAACCGTTGTTTACAACTGCTTACACGCAAAATCTTTTCATGTCACATGATTTTTGAAACCTCTCACTCAAAGAGCAAAACTAAACATCAAATCTCCAAATCCTTAAGCTATTTCTCAGCCTTTCACTCCGTTTTCAATTGCATAAAACACTCCACACAATTCTCTACCTACGACACAAACACAATCTAACAGGAAGTGACTTGCTTTCCTTTTCCAAAACACAACCAATCAAAATGCTTCACTTATTCACCAGGTCACACACCCACTCCTCACATGTGCAAACACTAATTGCTTAACTGATCACTAACCAATGACTGCTTTACTAGTAGGCCTATAAATAGGCCAAAGGTCAGATCACCAGATCGGATTTGTTTTGCACCATGGATGCCAACAATAGACAGAGAGCAAGGAGAGGAGGATGAAGAGGAGAAGAAGAAATAAGAGGAAGAGTTGGAATAGGACTAGTGCAAAGAACAGAAGAGATCAGGGCCACATGTACCCCCCCACAACCCACACACACACACACACACACACACACACACACACACACACACACGCAAATTTGTTCTTTACTGTATTCTAAAATGATACTTACTACATATGTTTATGGTTTTGTATGCTACTGTATACAACACTGTCCTAATATCACAACAGGATGTTTTGCAGAATAAATATTTTCTGTTTTTAACATTGCATAGGTGTTTGCAGTGTACTCTTCAACCCTTCACAGCAGATTACTTTCACTCTAGAACATTGTATGTATGTTACAGTTTTTCTTGATTGCTTTGACCTGCTTAAGGAAACTCGGATCCACTCGGTTTTCATAATCACTGTCTCAGCAGAGCAGAAGACACCTCTTGCAAATGTGTAAACCCTTTCTCATTGGATTGACACCTTTTCCCCACCCTTTTGCAGAACAGTTAACACGGATGTCATTCAAGCAGTTCAAACTCCGTTGTTTTAGCCATGGTAACCAAACAGAAACCATCTGTTCCTAGCTATTAGAAACGACCTACATCAGTATGAAATCACTGAAGCGCCTGTTTAGTACTCCTTCACACAAATCTTCAATTAGCAATCAGTGTGCAGGATTAGGCCATGTGGCCCCATCATCATGACAGAAGAGACTGAGTAGCAATAGTGGCTATTTCTTATACTCTACAGTAATAGATGTTTATACTTTACTGTAATAGATTTTATTTTTATTTTCTTAATTTCTTATACTCTAATATATTTTATTTTGGTTTGACATGTATTTTGTGTAATATTTACAGTATTTCAGTTTTCAGCCACAGTTTGAAAATAAGAATCAATGGAATCAATAAAATTTGCATCAAAGCATTTCTGATTCTGGATCCAGTTCTTTGCAAGAAGGCAAATTTGACAACAAACGGCACTGGCATGAAAACTACGTACAGAAATAGGCTACAAAAGAGATAGATAGATAGATAGATAGATAGAGATACTTTATTTATCCCGAAGGAAATGAAGGTTTCCAATAGCTTATACACAACTTACATCCACATAGGCACACAGACATATGACATATGACATCCAAGCACACATACTACATAAATACAAAGAAATAGTGTGCCCTTACAGTAAAGTTTGGTTGTAGCATGTTTAAAGGAGCGGTGTGGAAAAAATGCAGAAAGGTGCAATGGCATCATAGTGCAAGATAGCGTCTATTTTATTATATTATTTATTATATAATTCTATATCTATTCAAGTACAACAGGCAACACAATATATCAAAAATAGAATAATCATTATTTAACTATACATAGACACTAGTAAAAGTTTAAGTTACGTAAAGTTGAAAACTGTCCATACAGAGAAAAGGACAGCGTGGTGTATTGACCATACATGCAAGGCACGGTTAGAGCCTTTTGCAAACAAAATGTGTCATTTTGACCATGAGTGCCACTGTTTCGGCCTGTGTGTTAACTGTTTTGAAAATGTGGAGTTTGCATTGACTGCTGCATCAAAGCAATCAAGAAAATCTGTAATGTAGATCTGGGGCTGTGAAAGACAAAAGAGCTTTAGATTTAGAAAAACAGTGTGTGCATGGAATATCCAAAGATTTACTATTATGAAAGAAGTGTTTGCCATTTGATGCAAAGGCTTCATTTTGAGATGTGTTTATGTCATTTTGAATGTAGTGTTTCATTTTGAAGGAGATATCAGCATTTATCAGCATCGGCATTTAGCATTCTGTGTGTACAGTTTTGGGAATTGTGTGTAGAGTTTTGAAAAAAGGAGACATAGTTTAAAAAAATGTGTGTAAGCAGCAACTGTAATATTGTGCAACATTGTGTTTTATGGCATTGTGTGACTGGGTGTCACACCGGTGAGAATAAAACCAATTAGAACATTTTAGTTCATTTTGCCTTTTTGCCTGAAAATCACTAGTAGACTCCGACCTCTTGTGTCTTATTGTTTAATAATACAAATATGCTGGCACAGAGTCACAGCGCAGAATATTTAGCTGCAGCCAAGTGGCAGCACTCGCAAAGCTAATATATGTATCAGTGGGAACGTCAGATTATCTAGTGTACTCTAGAGGTGCACACAGTCCTAACCACTGGCCGTTCCATGTCGCAGCGCAAACACAAAGCAGGCAGTAAACAGAAACTGTGCTGGGCAACGAGATAACATTTGTGTGAGTCGAATATGTTTGTTTGTAACAGGGTTGGTAAGGTCCATTTACGAAGCTTTTTATAAACACGGCAGATCATTGCCACTGAAATCAGTCTCCCATGTTAAAACTTGGATCAGTGTTTCATGTGTGCGCGTGGGAGAAAAAGATGCAGACACAGACGTGAGTGTGTGTGTGTGTGTGTGTGTGTGTGTGTGTGTGTGTGTGTGTGTGGACCCAGGCTCAGAGTCTGATGTTCTAGAGCGAGATGTAATTGGTGGTCTCATTAATCCGCCGGACAGAGTGTAAAGTGAACAAAGATAACGAAATCCTGCTTACAACACAGCATTACAACACTCAAACGCAAACACTCACCACCGCCCGCCAACATCAGCCCCCCAGAAAAACATGTTTATGCGAAGACAAAACGCAATATCCCTAATGCAAACCAAAATCAGTAAATAATGATTAACCCTTCTGATTACAGTCCGGGTGTTGTGCTAAGCTCCCAGAATGCCTTGTTTCCTTTGTGAGCTATCTTTGCATGGCATGAATCACAGGTACAGTTCAGTTCCTAACCAAACACGTGCACACGCACATGTAAACACATACTGTAGCTACAGTACGTGCAGAATGTGGAAAATAGAAGAGCTTTTGGTTGATATGCAGTATTATTTTTGATGAACTTACCTTTATTTAACCAGGAAAAGCAGTAAACAGAAACCAAGTAAGTACACTCTGTCCATGAACTACTTGTACTTTGCGTGTATGATTAACGACTGCCATGAGAGGAGGAAGCAGCGGAGCAGAAAGCAAAACATCGGGTCAGCGTGGATAAGGGAGCGACATTGGGAGGAAAAAGCAAGAAATGGATGGGAGGAGGAGGTTAAGGGGCTACATGAGTGACACAAACACACACACACACACACACTCATACACACAGTCTCCATGGTCAGGCCGAGGCCAACGGTGGCGAAGGTTGCTATGGTGACATCCCACCAGATCGGTAATTACAATTAACATCCCTTCTAAATGACCACCTCTCTCTCTTCTCCCCCAGTGTCTCTTGGGTAATTATAGACTTCAGCTCAGCTCACCCAAGCACTGTGGTTGGCCTCTTTTTTTTTTTTTTTATCTTAAAGCTTAATAATCCTGTCTGGAAACAATAGAGGCAAACTGCCCACTCTTTCAGGCTAAGAGGCTTGTTTCATCACTTCTTTTAGTGTTATCATCAGCATTAAAATCAATATGCGCCGCACACGTGAGCGGAGAACTTTCCGAATCATGCAAGCGGCAAAAGACTGCTGAAAGAATATTGCTCTATGTTAAGGCGCTACATTACATTACGTAACATGAGCTCTCGCTGCATAAATACAAACTGAAAAGATGCAGTGAATTGTCCCCGCAAAATGAAAGAGCAGTTATAAGGCAGAGTTTCACAGTCACCGCGACTTACTGTATCTCTATTTCGCAGAAGGGCGGAGAAAGAGAAGAAAAGAGTTGACGAGGGAGGAGTGCTACAAAGGCACAAAAAGCAATAGACCCTATCCAGGTTGAAAAGAAGCCTCATCAAATGGCACTCTGTCAACGGTGTCACAACACGTGCAGTGTCAAGGAGAGATGGGGAGCGACAGTGATACAGTGGCAATGAGGGGAGAGCGTGAGACACAGCAAGGTGGCAAAAGAAATGAAGTGATTTTTGGTAAACCTAAGCTGGAAAGTAAATTAAGATGTGTGAAAAGCTCATTTGTTTGGGTATATCTACAGTGCAGGTCTGGTCCACTAACTCTGTTTTGTGGATTTATGTCAAGAATCTTGTATGCTTGGTGTTTTGCTCCAAGATGGAACAAGGAATTTCGATGGTCACACACGAAGATCCCACCGGGAATATTTTGGCAAGATCATGCAAGATTGCTCCACTCGTTTAAAGTCTTGCAGCGGCAGTGCAGACCCAGAGTGACAGAGATTTGTGGGTCGGAGACCTCAGCACAGCTAAAATTTGGAATTCAGAATCAGGACGCCGTACATTAAGGAGTATGCAATCAAATCACGAACGGCGAAGAGAAACGGCTTCCGTGGATGTAAATAGATCGCATGTGACGAGCATGTGAACGTGGACATGCATATAAGAATCACATTATGAAAATAAATACTGGATGGATGAATATTTATGGGTGTCATAGCTAAAGCAGATGGAAGAAATTAATACAGATGAATCAGACAGAGAATGCATGGGGTGGGGGGGTGGGTATAAAAGGCTTGTGTGAAAGAAGAAAGAACAGAAGTAGACGGCAGGTTAGAAAGGTGGAGAAAAGGTGAAGGCTAGATGTAAAGAAAAAGGTGCATTGCAGGCTGAGGAAGGCAGAAGTCAACCTCATCTCTTTGATCCTGGAGGATGGGATAAGGCTGCTCTGGGGACACTCTCCCTCTGCCTAATTGCGTCCACATTACACGAGGGAATCAGACACCTGAAGAAATAGAAAAACGGCCGTCCTGTCTACAAATCCACCCACCCATCACACCTCTGCTGCCCCCACTGTCATCCCCATCCTCCATCGGCAATTCTCCGGGTCATTATTTCATTCCACGGCCGCAGCACCCCAGACGGTCAAATCATCTCGACAATAGATGGAGGAGCCCGGGAGCTTGTCCTGTTGTGTTTTTCCTGTCCAGTCCAGTGAGTTTGATCATTGCTAAATCCTCAATCCCTCTATCGCTGGGCCTCGGAGACAGAAATACAACAGGAGAGCAGAACTCTGGAGGAATACAAACTAAACTGACAGGCTTCAGCAGCTGCTAGCGTTTTTCTGCAAAGAGTTGGCTTCAATATGGATTCCCTAAAAATACATTGCAACGATGAGTGTGTTTACATGCATGCTACTGTCCTGGTTACGATTGAGTTTTTTTTATCCAAGTCATGTACTTGTGCAGCGGAACACCGGCCTCCCGTCTACTGTTTAAGTGAAGCTTGCACTCAAACCTATTGGTCCATCCCACTGTCTATCGACAAATCAACAGTTCTGGTCATTATAAGCAAAATGAGCTATCATGCTCCCTCCCTTGTAACCCCTCCTTGTGTATTATTATGGCAATCCAATCAACGTGTGCATCCAAGTTTGGTTGTGTCCCATTCTATTTAATGGGCTGTGTTATTTATTAGTTATGATGCTTTTATAAATAATTCACATTCTAGAAAGATTACTATTGACTTCTAACTTTGCTGCACTGCACTGTACTCATAGGATGTTCTGTAAGAACACAGAATGAATACACAGGAGAGGCTAATAATGTGCGCTATGATGTGTAAATTATGTATATATTGTTTACTTTTCTCCGTTATTGTTTATATTTATTGTGCACTGGCCGAAGAAGCACTGTTGTTTCATTGTATACCTGATGCGCAATAACAATAAAGATTCTTATCTTATCTTATCTTATCTAATCTATCAACAGCACAATATCAAATAAAGCTGTCTGTCAGGCAGCTACATTCTCTGGCTGTGTAACTCAACTTGACTTTGACAGCTGCAGAAGTAAAGCGCGGACAAGGCACATATTATTTCTACAGTACAGTGAGTCCACTCACTTGACTTAACTGAATCAATGTTGTTCATCTCAGAGTGTCTGTGTACACAACAGTCAGTGGGGAATCTAATATAGAATATACACTATTCTAGAAAATTCACCCCGTGCAGCTCCCATCTCCTGGAGCATTAAATTTACAGGAACGTGATAAAGCAAATTAGAGCAGATGCCTCCCACAATCCTGGCTGAAGGCGCAGTTCAGACCTATTCGTTTCAGGTAAAATGTCAAAACGGGTCTGCGTCATGCTTTTGTGCGAGCGTGTGTGTGTGCTGAAAACAAAAGTGCAGGAGCCAAGCAGTGTTTCCAAAGTGCATTGATTTTTCCTCCAGCCAGCTTCATCCCCCTTTGACATTTCACAGACACTGTAGAGCCCAAAGCCAATATACAGGATGATGAAAGGGGTGATAGAATGCAAAACCGATTTTACCTTGTCATAGTTGAATAATGACAGTTTAGTGGGTAACTAGGACATATATAGAACCTCAAAATCCCATTGACACCTCTTTCCTCTGCAAATCTCACAATTTGAAGCTGCCTCTGAAAACGGGCAAATCTCAATGAGCCACCGAGTTGACGTCAACTCGGCGGCTCCTCCTCATTTGGCTCTAGTCTCTATCTTTGTCACGCCCAAACATTTACATAGGCTACACAACTGACCTGAGGTCAGCTTAGTCTTCTGAATAGGTCGCGCAGATCTCAGAAATTGTATACATTATTCATCTGCTATTTTACCACTAAATTCACTTCTGAGACTTTTTTATGCAAGAAATCAACTATGTAGAGGTCAAATATGGGCCATTTTACGAAAACTGATGTCTAATTGCAAATTTTGTCCGACTGTGCGTCGGGAGTTTAGCGGCCGGTGCTGCCTGTGTTGCTGCTTTGCCGCCCGGCCTGCTATGAGGTAGATGGAGCTCCATCACGGCTGGCAGCCCACGGCACTCAATACCCGCGCAAAGTCACAGTTTTTTGGGTTAATGGACTACCAAACGCCGCTGCCCTGACAGAGCTCCAGGGCCTGCAGCTCCCCTCTTCCTGCTAAATGGTGTGTGTGAGAGCGAGGTCAGCGAGCTTATTACTCCAGCAATCTCTTACCATATGTTCCAGTTAATCTTATAATGGATACGTGTGTTGAGTTATTTAAACAAACGATTGGGGAAATAAATGCCTCTTGTCCGCGAGTTTCATTGATAAAACCTGCGGCTGGATGGAGCTCTATCAATGAGAGGTAGCTAGCCTCCTCTTAGACCTCTGAAACGAAACCCCTAATGTTCACAAAAATGCATTAAATTGAAATCGGACACAAATTGTTAGCTTTACAAGACCTTGGGGTAGATGTTATATAAGTGGCGTGATGAAATTCAAACTGTAAATATACTAGTTATGCCGAAATTGAAGCTAACTAGCCGCGATCTGTACACACAGGACTGAAGGGACAGTAGCAGCTAGCTAACGAAACTCCTAATGTTCACAAAAATGCATTAAATTGAAATCGGACAACATTGTTAGCTTTATAAGACCTAGGGGTAGATGTTATATAAGTGGCGTGACAAAATTCAAACTGTAAATATACTCTAGTTCTGCCAGCAGCTGGCAGCCAGCCAGCTCCGCGAAGCCCCGAGCCCCGGTAGTCCAGTAACCGAGAAAATGGTGACTTTCACTGGGTATGGAGGTTGCCGCTTTCTCGTCAGACTGTGTGAAGCTCCTAAAGTCCGACACGTCTTACCAAATTTGCAATTAGCCATCATTTTTCGTAAAACAGCCCATATTTGAGCTTTATATAGTTGATTTCTCGCATAAAAAAGTCTCAGAAGTGAATTTAATAACGAAATGGCAGTCAAACAATGTATAACTTTGCAGTGTCTGAAATATGAGACCTGCTGTCTAGTCTCCAATGGATGTGTATGTGGTTCGCTCAAACCAGTCAGCGCGCAGCTCATCTAAATATTCATGAGCATAACATATTTGGAAGAAAAGCTCTTGTTCCAAATAGGCCCATATTCACAGGGTAGTTAAGGACCCATAAAATAGCATTCAAGCAATTTTCAGCCCAACCAATGTTATATACCCTATTAGGAGACCTTAAGGAACAGTGTGAAATACCCTTTATAGTTATTCTATCACCCCTTGAAAGCCAGGGTGGCCTTGTGATCTCTGAAACCCTGTCTGCCCTGGGTGTCTCTGCCTATCCTGACCTCTCCTCTGCTCTACTTTAATCTCCTCTATTTAGCATTTTCACATATTGTTACTGTCACTCTACTAATGTGTAATAGACTCTGCTCTCCACTACAGTGTTGCATATAGACAATTCTATATCATTCTCTTTTTTAAGTTTCCCCTGTATTGATGCGGTTCTCCACTACTCCAACTCTCCTGTTCGTCCGTCCCGCTCTCCTCCACCCTGCACCGCCCTACTTTGCTCCTTCACGCTCTGCTCCCTGCCCTGCTCCCTGCTCTCTTCCATCCACACACCGCTCCCCTGTATTAGGTTCAGCTGTGGGATCTGAGGATGAGGACACCAAAGCCCCAAAGACTGTTCTGAAATCACGGAGCGTGAACTTGTACAGAAAACACACATCATCCTTTTACAATACAGGATGACGCGCATGCGCGCACACACACACACGCACACACACACACACACACACGCACGCACACACACACACAGGCAGCGAACCCTCCCTGGCTTTGATAGAAAAAAATTGGAGAGGGTTTTATTTGGGATTGTATGAGAAAATAAGAAGTGATATTTGTTGCTTTAGGGCTTTGAATACATATCATTTCGGAGAGAAATACATTTTAGGAGCTTTGGAATCAGGCGGCTTTATGTGGTTTAGGATCCTGTCAAATGAGATATTCCTTTATGGATCATTTAAAGACTATCGCTAAATATCTACCCCGGAAATTGCAAGAGAGAAACTAAGAGGTTTTGTGATACCATTCCATTTCGTTTTACTTCACTGTGCCTAAATACAGCTTCCCAGAGTCGCTAGCTGTACTGTAGACTTCTGGTCTTGTTTATTCAAGGCTACTGTTTATATCAAAAAAGTATTGTACTCACATGTTGTTCTCTTTTGCGGGTGCGTTTAACCTTATAGGAAATACACTAAATCCCCTCGAGCAGGACCAGTCTGAGCATGCCATGGCTCAACACTATTGGTCTCTGGATCGAAAATACTGTATAGCATCCTACCTGAAATATAAACAGTGAAACCCACACTGGTTTGACCTATGGTGCCTCAGAATAAATCTTTTAATACTGAAACTGCTGAGAACAGATAATGTGTGCTTATATATTCAGTTTCTGTAACCCTGACAATTTGTTAGCAAGAAATTTCAAGCCTTCACTGTTTCTTCTCAGGATGACAAGTTTCTGAAACATGATTTTGACCTTCACTGGACTTTTCAGTGGGAGACAAGAATCTGTAATTATTATAGACAAGCCACTTTTTATGGCAGGATAAATCAGTTTCTGATATAATAAATCCCTGTATTGATCTGACCTGCGGGAACATACAGAAACACATGAATGCACATGTGCATTAGGTACGTTGTCATACACCTGCAGGGTAAGCATGCATGAATCACAAAAAGTAGTTCAGTCAGAGACTCTTATGTCAAGGAATTGACATATAGCAATAAAATTTGGTGGAAAAGGCTCTGCTGTTTGAGGGAGCTCTCAATGAATCTGAACATCGACGAGGATTCTGCTGAGAGAGCTTATGCCGTTTAATAAACACGTACGTGAAAATTAAAAATTAGTTAAATCAACAACACAAAATACGATGTAAGGAGGAGCTTGGGATGGTGGGGTGCGACAGCAAACGGCGTTGGCATGAGCATCTGCCTGAACTAACACTGTGCTTTATTTAATGTAGCCGGTCTGATAATGACACACTCTCAGCTCGAACATGAGGTGTTGTGACAAATCTATTGGTTTTCTTTTCAGCTGCAGTCTCTACACAGTCAGATCAACAGTGCCTTTAAAATAAGAAATGTCTGTGTCCCACTCTGCATTTCTTGCAAAAAACAGTGACAATGTGGACATCTGCAGGTGCTGACGCTTAGGACACACACACACACACACACACACACACACACACACACACACACACACACACACACACACACACACACACACACACATACACACTCTATTATCCATTAAGTCTAAACATGTATATAAATCCCAATAATTTGGCAATAAAGTGTAAAATAATGTACATGTCTGAGATATTATACAGTTTGTTCCAGCTAAAAGGAATATTACACCATTTTACCTTGAATGTAGAGTGCCTTAGGTAGCCTATAAAATGGAGAAGACTCTCAGGAGCCTTCACTGTAAATGAGAATCAATCTCACATGAAAAACTGAGCTGAGAGTAAGAATACATTTTTTTTTATGTGTATGTAATTTAAAACCCTTTTATTGCTGAAGTGATAATTGGATATAAAATCTTCTAGGCAAATTGGGGAAACAATTAATTAAGCACGATGTGTGCTACCGTAAGAAGCTTCACTTCCATAGCCGAGTTGTGACAAGTCCCTGTGACTACTTCAGAGATTTAAGATGTCGTTTGGCGACACACACACACACACACACACACACACACACACACACACACACACACACACACACACACACACTTACACACACACACACGCCGAAATTATGAATCAAAAGCTCTATATCTGCAAAAAAAATGTTCACGTTACAGTTACAGGTAATTCTTTTGGGTCCTATGGACACAGAAAAACATGACTGATGTACACAAAGTTGCCTTGAGTTTACATAATGTTTAAATGTGAGTCTGCAGACTATATTGAGCTATTAGTTTTCATGGAGAATTCTGTATTATAAATGCCATATGAAGTCATTAGCATTGTATGCCTCTATTTCCTTGCATTTCCTTCCTAGCATTGCTTATGTTGCAAAAGCTAATCGCAATGGGATGTATTGTAATTGCAGAGACAGACCTCAAGGAGAGCTTGTCTTATCCCAGACAGGCTATTTTCTTATTCATTTAGTTTCCTGCTGGAGGAGTTGTTATAGTTGAGACTGCCAGCACCAACTGATAGTGTTTGAATCAAAGCAAATTTTACTTCAGCACTTATAAATGATAAAGCCTTCACAGAGAAACATCAACTTTTTCTTTTTGAAAGAGTTGTCAAACTAAATCACTGATTGCTTCGTTGCTTTGACAGTTGACACCGTACACAGCAGAAGTTCAATAAAGATACCATGAGCGTCTCTCGCTGTGAACAGAAAAGGAAATACACACTGGAGTGGTGGATTAGGCTCACTGTAAGCTGTAGTAATTTATTTTGGCATCTATCCATGGTTTCTGACTTAGTTTGTCCGGTCTTGGCATCAAATCCAGCCATGGCAAACCCAATTTGCTGCGCCTATTTCTCCCAACCTTGCTGTCATCCTTGTTTTCTTTCAGAGTGTAGAAGTGAGCGGGCCTGGTCGCTTTGATGTGTTCTTAAGAAAGAAATCTGCCTTTCATAAGCACCCCCGTCTTATCAAACCAGACTGATCAGGCGAGGCATCGGAGTGTGTGGCACTTTAATACCGCTGTCCCCACTGGGAGGCTGCCATAGTGTGGTGCTTCTCACGATGCACCCTGCTACCTGACAAGTGTTCTGAGAGCAAACAGAAGACTGTGTGTACACACAATATAGTCACATCTGATTTGTTACAGTCGGGAAGGTAAGATTCTCACCTGACATGATTTGGAATAAAAGTCTCACTTTTTCTGTTTATGAAATGCATCTATATGGTAACAACATGCAACAGTTTCTCACCTTGCATATATTCATCTCACCGCATACTTTGACACAAATTAAATCTGTTCAAGTTTGTGTTTGGCAGCATGTTGACAGATTGAAATCATAAAGAGATCTCATTTACTTATACACACACACACACACACTTTGCTGTGTGTCTTTATGAGATCAGCTGTAGAGTTGGAAAAAAACTGAAAATATGGTTAATGAGCAACAACAGCAACAACTGCTAGGTCCTGAAAAGAAGAGAACAAGAAAAAAAAGCACATAAAACAAGATCAGACAGAAACCTAAGAATGGGATGTGAAAAAATGAAATAATTTCCTGTAAGAGATAGATTCATCAATAAGTATAGGCTTTTTTTCGTACAGTTTTTTCCAACTGCTTTCACACGTTTTCAAAACTATGTCTCCTTTTTTCAAAACTCACACAATTTCCAAAACTGTAGGCCTACACACAAAATGCAAAATGACTCACATCTCCTTCAAAATGAAACACTGCATTCAAAATACCATAAACACATCTCAAAATTAAGCATTTGCATCAAATGGCAAACACTTTTTTCATGATAGTACATTTTTGGATATACCATGTACACACTGTTGTTCTAAATCTAAGGGCCGTTACAGAGTCAACGCGAGCAACGCGAGCAACGCGAGCAACGCGAACAAGCAACACGAGCGACGCGCTCCCTTTCATAGTCTAAACAGCGGACGCAAGTAGACCCAAGCGTCACGGGCGATGCGTGAAATGCAATACACCGCCCACGCAACAGGGGGTAGCAGAGTGCTCCACGGTGTTCTGTCGGCAGAGCCAGACCCTCCCGGCTCTTGTCAGGGAGCAGCTGGCTGGCTGACTTCTTTTTATCAGATGCTGGCGTGTTTCCCCACCAGTACAGTATGCTACGATTGGGTAGCACTGACCAATACATTGATAAAAGGTCGCTTACAGTAAACATGGTTTAGCAGGTTTTAAAAATATATAGATACATTTGGGTCTCTCTCTCGCCTCTTGAGGAGGGCACACAGCATAGACTACACACACACAAAGTTGATACATACCGAAAAATGTGACTCAGTAGTCCTATGTTTGATTAAATTGCACAGATATGTTGATTCAATATTTTGAATGTACAATACGTGCAGTGTCGCCCCCACCGACACCGTATTGTGCGCATCGGCGCGTCGCGTATAAAAAACTGTGTCGACACATTTGGCTACGCATCGACGCATAATGGCGGCCGAAGCGTAGCGATGCGTAGCCTTGCGGACGCGTATGCGTACCGATGCGTTGACTCTGTAACGGCCCTAAAGCTCTTTTGTCTTTCATAGGCTTATATCTACATTTACAATGTTCTAGAGAGAAAGTAATCTGCTGAAAGTGGTTGAAAAATTCAATTCAATTCAATTTTATTTATAGTATCAAATCATAACATAAGTTATCTCGAGACACTTTACAGATAGAGTAGGTCTAGACCACACTCTATAATTTACAAAGCCCCAACAATTCCAACAATTCCAGTAATTCCCCCAAGAGCAAGCAGTGCGACAGTGGCGAGGAAAAACTCCCTCTTGGGAAGAAACCTCGGACAGACCCAGGCTCTTGGTAGGCGGGTGTCTGCGAGCCGGGTTGGGGTGTGATGAACAGTGGCGATAGTAGTCACATTAATAATGGAACAGTGACTGGATGTAGCGGGAAGCTGCAGGGTTCAGCAGGACGCAGCATGACATTGCAGGGCATCGCTGAGCTCAGCAGGGAGTGCAGCAGGACCACGGCGCAGCTGCAACCAGGGTCTTGGTGCCAACGTTTCTCCAAGGAAATACGCTGGGGAAAAAGCATAAGGACTCCGGGGAGTAAACTCCCCAGAAGCTAGGATTAGTAACAAGCATTTCTGGGACGGGCTGCACACAAATAGTAATAGTAATAGTAACAGTAATAGAAACAGTAATAGAAAGGGAGAGGAGAGAGCAGCTCAGTGTGTCAAAGGAAGGAAGTCCCCCGGCAGTCTAGGACTATAACAGCGTAACTATAACAGGTAACTAAGAGAGACAGGTCATAAGGAGAGGTAGCTTTTTCGGGCTTAGAACTCTCCCCTGCCGGATCTGGCTTGGCTGGCCTGCCTCCCTCTACTTTGTTATGTATTATTAATCTAACAATTATGAAGAGAAGCAGTTGGGCCAGTTAGGTGAACACTGCAACTCCTCACTCCCTAACTATAAGCTTTATCAAATAGGAGAGTTTTAAGTTCATTCTTGAATGAGGTGACAGTTTCTGCCCCCAACCCAGATCGGGAGCTGGTTCCATAGGAGAGGAGCCTGATAACGGAAGGCCCTGGCTCCCATTCTACTTTTAGAGACTCTAGGTACCACCAGTAACTCTGCATTCTGGGAGCGCAGTGCTCTAGTAGGACAATAGGGTATTAGGAGCTCTTCTAGATATGATGGTGCTAGACCATTTAGAGCTTTGTAGGTCAAGAGAAGGACTTTAAACTCAATCCTGGATTCAACAGGAAGCCAATGCAGAGAAGCTAATACAGGAGAAATATGATCTCTTTTCTTAGTTCTTGTGAGAACACGCGCTGCAGCATTCTGGATCAGCTGGAGAGTCTTAAGAGACTTATTTGAGCAACCTGACAGTAGGGAATTACAATAGTCCAGCCTGGAAGTAACAAATGCATGGACTAGTTTTTCAGCGTCGTTTTGAGACAGGATATTCCTAATTTTGGCAATGTTACGAAGATGAAAAAAGGCTGTTCTTGAGGTTTGTTTTAGATTGGCATTAAAGGATATATCCTGATCAAAGATAACTCCTAAATTTCTAACAGTGGTGTGGAGGCCAGGGCAACACCATCCAGAGTAGCTATATCTCTAGATAATGAAGTTCGGAGGTGTTTAGGGCCCAGCACAATAACTTCAGTTTTGTTAGGGTTTAACATCAGAAAATTATAGGTCATCCAGGATTTTATATCCTTAATGCACTCTTGAAATTTTGCTAGCTGACTGGTTTCGTCTGGTTTGATTGACAAGTATAATTGGGTGTCATCCGCATAACAGTGAAAGTTAATTGAGTGTTTTCTAATAATATTGCCTAGAGGAAGCATATATAAGGAGAATAGAATTGGTCCAAGCACTGAGCCTTGAGGAACCCCATGGCTAACTTTAGCGTATTCTGGAGGATTTATCATTAACATTCACAAATTGAGATCGATCAGAGAAATAGGACCTAAACCAACTCAGAGCAATTCCTTTAATGCCAACCAAGTGTTCCAATCTCTGTAACAGGATTGAATGGTCAATTGTGTCAAATGCAGCACTAAGATCTAGTAAAACAAGAATGGAGACAAGACCTTTGTCTGCAGCAGTTAAAAGGTCGTTAGTAATTTTCACCAGTGCCGTCTCTGTGCTATGATTCTTTCTAAATCCTGATTGAAAGTCATCAAATAAACTGTTGCTATGTAGAAAATCACATAACTGATTAGCAACCACCTTCTCAAGGATCTTGGATAGAAAAGGAAGGTTAGATATAGGTCTATAGTTTGCTAAGACCTCAGGATCCAGGGTGGGTTTTTTCAGAAGAGGTTTTATCACAGCTACTTTAAATGACTGCGGTACATAACCTGTTAATAGAGACATATTGATCATATCTAGTAATGAGGTGTTAACCACAGGTAATGCTTCTTTGAGTAGTCTCGTTGGGATGGGGTCCAAGAGACAGGTAGATGGCTTAGCTGAGGATATCTTTAACAATAATTGTTGAAGATCTATAGGATAAAAGCAGTCTAAGTAAATGTCGAGACTAGTCTTTATTTCTAACGACTCTGCGTTTAAAGGTGAACCGTTAGAAGTTGAGTGTAAAAGGTGATGAATTTTATCTCTAATTGTTGTAATTTTATCATTGAAGAAGCTCATGAAGTAATCACTACTCATAGCTAGAGGAATAGATGGCTCAGTAGAGCTGTGGCTATCTGTCAGCCTGGCGACAGTGCTGAAAAGAAACCTTGGGTTGTTCTTGTTTTCTTCTATTAGTGATGAGTAATAGTCTGATTCGGCGCTTTCTTAGGGCCTTCCTATAGGTTTTGAGACTTTCTTGCCAATCCAAACGAGATTCTTCCACCTTGGTGGAACGCCACTTACATTCGAGGTTTCGCGAGATTTGTTTTAATTTGCGAGTTTGGGAGTTATACCAAGGTGCTAGTTTCCTTTGCTTCATCATCTTCTTTTTCAGGGGAGCGACGGAGTTTAAGGTCGTCCGTAGGCATGTCGTAACACCGTCTACAAATGCATCAATTTGAGAGGGACTGAGGTTAACATACAGGTCCTCTGTTATGTTAAGGCATGACATAGAGTCGAATGCTGTTGGAATATCTTCTTTAAATTTAGCTATAGCACTGTCAGATAAGCATCTGGTGTAGGAGCTTTTATCTAATTTAATATAATCAGGTAGTAAGAATTCGAAAGTGATTAAAGAATGATCTGATAATACCGAATTCTGCGAAAATATTATTAAATCCTCAATTTCAATACCATATGCCAGCACAAGGTCGAGGGTGTGGTTAAAAGAGTGCGTCGCCTTGTGCACACTCTGACTGAAACCGATTGAATCCAGTAATGAGTTGAAAGCACTGTAAAAAAAATTTTTATGTTACAGTAAAACAGAAAATATTGATTGGGCAAAACATTACGTTTGTAAGAATAGCACAGTGTTGTATACAGTAGCATGAAACAAGAAAACAAAAGTAAACCAAAGTTGTAAACCAAAGGTATCATTTTTAGAATAAAGAATATGTGTGTGTTTGTGTGTGTGTGTGTGTGTGTGTGTGTGTGTGTACAGTCTGATTGATTTGTAATGATGAAATAGTCATTAGATAGTTGCATGCAGTATAGACACCACTGTAAAGCTACTCAAAATGGGCTTCTCTCATGGTCAATCCGTGCCTGATCACATGATGAATAAGTGTGGCCCTGATCTCATCAGAGATGGCTCTCCTTTTTCCTCTTCTTCCTCCTCCTCCTCCTCCTCCTCCTCCTCCTCCTCCTCCTCCCTCCCTCTCCCTCCCTCCTCCTCCTCCTCCTCCTCCTCCTCCTCCTCCTCATTGTTGTCCCCTGTCTTTCCCTCCTACTCCCCTTGCTCTCTGTCTATTGTTGGCATCCATTCTTCAAAACAGGTAATCTGACCTTTGACCTATGTATAGGCCTATACTAAAGCAGTGATTGGTTAGTGTTCAGTTATGACATAATGTGTTTGCAAATGTGAGGAGTGTGCCCTGGTAAATAAGTGTAGCATTTTGATTGTATGTGTTTAGAAAAGGAAAGCAAGCCACTTCCTAGATTAGATTTGTGTGTCTTAGGTAGAGAATTGTGTATAATGTTTTGAAAAAAGTGTTTTATACAATTGAAAACGAAATTGAAAGGCTGAGAAATAGCTTATGAGTTTGGAGATTTGCTGTGTAGTTTTGCACTTTGATTTAGAGGTTTCAAAAATCGTGTGACATGAAAAGATTTTGTGTGTAAGCAGTTGGAAAAAAACGTAATGTCACATGTGAAGCACAAAACACGGCGGCAGCTGAATTGATCAGCATTAAATGTCGTTGTGGGTCCATGTCCTTGCTCTGAGAGCTGCATATAACAGGCAGCTGACAGCAAAATAACAGAAGCAGCACTGAAACTCAACTATGATCCCTGACCAAAACCAGACGAAACACAGAAGGTACAGAAAGAAATGATGATCTGTGCACATTCACAGATACGCACAATACACATTTATGAGTGTATTTCTGGTAGTAAGATTTATTGTAACTTTGTTTAGGAGTATGCACTACTGAAGCACAATATCAATATGATAAGAGCCTAAAAGCTTTAGTGGGTAACTTTTTTATATTAACGTTACATTCAAGCCATTGCCAAATGAGTTGCTACAAAGCTAATTAGGGCTATCAGCTCCACACAACTCTCTCTGTATTTCTTAGTATGGCTATGTTCAGGGCTCAGTTTTTCAAAAGTAATCCAGTTGGATTTCGGATCACGGATTGGATCAAATCTTGGAAATGGGTTTTTCAAAAGCAAAAGAGGGATTCTGAACTAAGATCAGATCATGTCCGATTTTACATTTGATCTGGATCAAACCTGCCCTTTGGGTTTTTCAAAACTTTGAACTCGGTTTGGGACTTACATTATTACTATCAATTTTGTGTTTATTCAAATTTTCACACTGCAAACTTGACATAAAATGTCATTACATATGCATACTGTACACCTTGAACAGAGAGGGGAAGGAACTGTAAGGCAGTAATGGCCTAGCAGCTCATTTTCACTCCAGGGTATGTGTGTGGGTATGTGTACTCTATCTTCTATCTTCTACTTCTGACTCGGGCTTTGTCAAGGTAAAAATGTGAGGATTTTCACAAACATGCTTTTCATTCGTCCCTCTAACTGAATCAAATGAAACATCCAACCTGTTTATCACAGCTTCAAACAACTTCAGTAAAAAAAAAAAATAATTAAGCTAATTAATAGAGATCAAATAAAACACTACGCTAATGATGATGATGATGATGATGATGATGAAGGACTTTGATCTCAGGTGCTGCTCAGAGAAGTTTTAGGCTTTAGCTAGAACAAACTAACAACATCTTCAATTTTCCACACAATCATTAACACCAAATCTGTTTAATCTCTCAGGTCTCTAATGAATGCATTTATGAAGTTAGATAATTCTTTTTTTGTGATTAGTTTGATAGGAAAATATGCATAAAATGAACATTGGCAAACTGGATACACAATGAGGACTTCAATCTTTTGGTTGAAAAAAAAAAAAGCTTTAAAAAAAGCTTTTAATTTTTCCATCAGTATTTAGTGTAGATGATCCACTGAGCCCAGAGGGATGTATGTGAGACATGTTTGATAAAATAAGACATAATGGAACAAAAGGCCAGTTTATCCGTCTGCACACTCCACACTTGCAGCGCTCTGCAGGGCTATAAAGGTGCGTTGACGATAGCAGTGTGTGAATGTGTCTGAAGTGTTGGCTGTGTAACAGTGGCGCTGCCATGGAATTGATGGCCTATTGAAATTTACAGCAGAAAGTCATCTACGCAGCCAGCCAGATTGTCAATCAACTACCAACGAACCAGAAGCTTATCAATCAGTCAGTCAGTGAAAAAGTAGCAAAACAGGCAGGCAGGCAGCCAGCCAGCCAGCCTGCCTGCCAGACCTCCCTGCAGACGTGCACATAGTCAATAAGTCTGCTGACTGGCCAACCAACACAAAGCCGGTCCGTCATCATGCTCGCCGCCAGCCAGATACTCAAGGTCAGCCAGCCAACCAGCCTGAAGCAGCCAGCAGGTCCAAATTTAATAATCCCACTCGCTCTCATCACAGATCATGGTGAGTTCTCAGCAGAATATATCAGGCCTGACCTCTGCACCGCTGCTCTATGAGAGGTGAGTGTTTTCATGTGATTATGTGTGTGTGTGTGTGTGTGTGTGTGTGCGTCACCTAATCTCTCATAACTGAACAGCACGGAGCCCTGAAATACAATAGGCCTACATGTTTGCGAATAACAGACTGAGAAAAGACAAAACGACTTTTAGTCCACTTTTAGCCTAGCGTGATGCTTTTGCTCATGGAAATGAATCAGGAGAGAAAATGCTGAGCGCTGTACATTTAAAGGTACCTTTAATGATAATGGAGCATGGCTATCCTTAAATGGTAAGCTAGAGCCCCCTTGACCATCACCTTCATTTTCACCCTAATTAGGAAAGGCTTAATTCATTTTAGACCAGTGATTCATTCCATCCCAGGCCACCAGAGGTCAGTGGCTAGTCGAGTTTCTGCTCGTGTTGAATTGCTGCGCTTTAGTAAAGAAAGCTTTGTCTGAGGAGGCACAGGTTTGACTTTCTTAAAGGTGAGAGCACAGATCACACACTCTGGCTGCAAACACTGGTTCGAACACTGGTGATTATGGCCGAATCTGATGGAGTCCTGATTACATTCAGCAATCTAATAACCCAAGATTTGACAACCTGAAGCAAAATTGTTTTGCTACACACGCATAAGCCAAAAATAATAAAAGTCTATATGTCAGTTTTATCGCTACAAACAGGACTCCTAAATTAAACTGACACGTAAAACAGCTATAGTAAGACAGCTATGGCTCTCAATCAGGCCTCAGCTCTCAGCAGACCAGAACCACAGCTCCATTCAAATGTTTATGTGAGCAAAACCAGTACATGCCCGTCACGCAGAGCAGAGACAAGAGAGGAGCTCCCTGGGCTCCAGCGGCCCCGGCTGAATAGACCCCTCCGGCTCCACAAAGGAGGGCTTGTCTGCTAAGGTGCTTAGAAAGCACTCAGGTCGTTGATATGCAAGGCGACGGGGCAGCCCGCAGCTCGCCTGCTTTGGAGTTAATTAAGCTGCAGACCCACTTGGCAGGATGCCCCCCCACCCAACGTCCTCGCTCTCTACACTGTTGAGCTCTGACACCGGCATTCCTACAGGCTAAACCCCCCCCAACCATGTCACCCACAATTCATAAGGCGTGTACCCCTCCAACCACGAGTCACACATAGCCTCACATTGCAGTACTACATTATCTAAAATTCTCTCTTTCGACATCTTCTTCTCGAAGTCTTGGTCTCTTTCCCTTCTTTTGCTGATTTTCCAAAAGGTGTGCACCCAACTACCCAGAGCCCCTCATACTGTAGCACTACATCAGCCGCAAGGAACGTCTCCTCGTCCCTCTCTCCTCCTTGTCCGTAATGTCAGTGAGCATCTTGACAATCTATCACCTCCATCTTCATTTCTTCTCCTCCCTTTCTTTCTTTGCCGCTGTCACGCCAGAAGTAGCTCCTGCCTGCCGCAGCTGTCACACACACACACACACACACACACACACACACACACACACACACACACACACACACACACACACACACACACACACACGCATAAACAGCTCTCTCCGTCCTGCTTAATGTTTCATACACATGCTGTAGCTGTGAAGTCAGAGAGGGCAGGCTCAATCAAACAGAGGACAGACTCCCCAGCGGCCTGCCATGGCTCTAATTGTGGATTCATCACAGACAGAGCAGATCAATACGGCACTCTTGACTCTGCGCAACGCAAAATGATCTGAAGTTTGTCCTATTGGAATTTCTTTTACCGAGGGGGATTAGACACTTCCATTCGTGTTTGAGGAATGGCGAGCCCTCGCTCTCAGCCACATTTAGGGTGAGAGAGAGAGAGAACGGGAGTGAGCTAGAAAACCTCAGCCCTTTTTTTCTGTTTCCCTGCTAATGACTCTCCTCTGCCTTTGTAGTCAGACACACACACACACACACACACACGCACGCACGCATGCACTAACACACATGTGTAGGCTGCTGTGTCCTCCATTTTAATGTGACCTTGGTGCTCTAGTAGAGAGCTGGCTATGAGCTGTGAGTTGGTGAGACAAGTCCACGCCATTCAACCTGTGGGGGCTTATTGTAACACTCAGCTCTCTGGGCTGGAACTGTAATAGTAGCTCTCTGGCTAATGTACTGCTGGGTATTTAGGGACCAGAGGGGGTGGTAGTGGGTTTGAGGCTGAGTGAACCAACCCTACAAAAAAAAAAAAAAAGTCCATCTTACTGTAACAAGTCATTTAGTCCTTTAATGAGTCTGAACGTCTGATTATTCTGCTAAATGAGGTGACATGCTGTAAATTCACTTGTTTTTAAAGCCTACATGAAATAATATCTTGTTGTTGTGTAAAGATGACGTCGCCTGATTTGAATTGGAAACAAGTCCAACCTTAGTCAAATGAGAGTGTTTGGTTCTTCTCTGTCACCCTTACGTTGTTTGATGAAAATAAAGAATTACAGGAAGGCGGTTTGAGATGATTTTTTTTTACATGTTTTGCTCTCTCTCAAAACCCATTCAAACTGTATTTTTATAGATTGGTCAAATTGAGTCAGACTCCATAAAGGCCAGATGGATGGGCTATGTTTTTTTTTTTTTTTTTTTCTCTGAGTGATAGACTTAGAAATTGTAGAGGAGCAGCAGTAACACCTTCTCAGTCTGTCACAGCCACAGCTTTCCCTGCCATCACATGGCAAGAGGGCTCCGCTGCTGTGTTTTGCCAAACCCACTGCCAACACAACTCCTGCATTCATCGCCTTTTCTTCAGTTTGTTCTGGACGCCTGGTCCTAGCTTCTTATTTAGATTTTCTATTTGCATGTGCCCAGTGCAGGGGCATGTCGCAGAGACAAAAAGCAAACAGCTTCCATGTGGGTGCAGATACTGATAGAACCTGAGTATACATTCAGAAACACAGAATTTATTTAGGTTGTGTTTGTTTGAACACTGTTATTAGAAAATGAGCTAAACGAAAAATAAGTACAAGAGAACATTTGAAGATGAATAAAGGTTAAAACTGCAAAAAACTGAAATAATGGGGCACCATGGTGGCCTTGGGGTTAAGGCACTGGCCAACTGCATGCACAATTGATTGTTTTATGTCACGAAAAAGAGACAAGAAGCAGCTGTGAATTTGCATGCAAATTTGCATTGAAAAGCTTGTAAAGTGAACCTTGAATTTAGAACAGTCTATCACAGAGAAAGATTGAGCGAGAGCCCATAAACTGGAGATTGAAAGAGGTCACAATATGAAATCATGGAAACCAGCTGAGGTAGGTATACTGTGTCACACTGTCACATTTTTTTTAAAAGTCCTATGTTTAAGTTTATGCAATACAAGTTTATAAATACAGTAGATGTAATAACATAAAAAACCTGTATATGTGCAAAATATAATAATGTGCATCAAGTGTGTAAAGTCTATACACAGTGTGGCTGTCTATTACAGTCTGCTGTAGAAACAGTGTACATCTGGTCTTCCACAGTTTTAGACAAACAATTCACAGGATTTTTTGTATCAGCTCTTTGTTTTGCAGTGAGTCAATCTTCTGTTTTTTTTTTCCCATGATACAGTACATAACAGATTTATATGACAAAGCGGGTAAATTCAATCCCGACAGGATTAATAGCGCGACACACATCTGTTAATTTAGCTTCATTGCATATTTCTTATAAGAGTTTGCCTTCAGTTTGCAATTTAAAAACATTGGAACTACATATATAATTTCCGTCAGTTACTGTATTGAAATCACCACACAATAATTTCGTAGCCAATTGTCAGAAGCTCTCGAAGTCTTTTAAATAGTTTTTTTTACTCTTTTCCGGAGCAGTGTACACATTTATGACCAGATATTTTTCACCCCTATAATAACAGTCAATCAGCAATCTACCTGGAATTAACTCTCTTCTTCGGATTGCAACAAAAAATATATACCAACACCGTTGGCTTTACTTTCCCCAATAGTTATTATACGCTGTCCTTTGTTCCACATATTACATACATCAGCGACATTGTTATAAGTGCTCAGTCTGAGCTCCTGAGTACACAAAATGTCAAAGTCAGTGTCTAACAGAAATCTCAGTTTCTCGGCTCTGAAAATACTCGACTGGATGCCGCGAGCGTTCCAGGTGGGAAACTTGGGAAGACAGTCACGACCAGTTAGACGATGAACGCCGTGCTTGAGCTATACTGGTTACTCTTTGACTTTTTTCCCAAGATGGCGCCCGCCTGTATACATGAACGGTACTGTCTTTCTAAACTATCTTTTTAATAAACTGTCTGTACACTTATAAAGTTGTCAATGCTTCGGTTTACATGTAGGGACCCTCATTATGCTACCGTGGAAGTGTGGTGCTATTTTGAGCCTTGTTAGTGGTATAGAAATAGCGATTTCTTTTTACTTTCGCATGCCCCGACGACTAGCGTTATAAGCTAATTAGCAGTTTGCGATAAAACTGGTCACATTCGATTAGCATGAAAACAAATCCCAGAGAACGGTCGACTCGGTACACGTGTTTTATTAACCCCTAGGTTAATTTTGTGCCAGATTTGTCCTTTAAGATAGGACATGGTGGAATTGGGAAGAGGTTATAGGCTTACTATGGCGTTTGGTTTATCATCCAGGTGCTTATTATTCTTTTTATAAGTTGTAGCACAAGCTCTTTTTTTCCTTGTAGAACTTCCTCGAAGGGCGTTCCATGCTGGGACTCTGGAGCGGGGAACTCCAGGCTACCGGGTCGCTGGTTGATTCTGCGTTTCTCCAGGCTGCTGGGTCGCTGGTTCATGCTGCGGACCTCTAGGCTGCTGCTGTTGTTCATGCTGGGAGTCACACCGGGGGGGTTGGGGTGTCTCCCCGCTGAGCAAAGTTCTTGGCTTTATTTGCGAATGATTTTGGACAGTTGAAGAAGGTATGACCTTTCTGGCCACACAGGGAGCACTCGCTCTCACTCTGACATGAGTTGGCTTTATGGCCCAGGTTCCCACAGCACCAACATTTCACTGTGGGACAGTCTTTAACTTGGTGGTCTGTAGCTTGGAATATGAAACACTTAGTCACTTGGCCAGTGTAAATGATACGGACCCAGAGAGATGGAATTTGGGAGCTGTACAAAATGACCAGGGGTCTCATTCATAAAACTGTACGTAGGATTCTTACTAAAAGTGTACGTACGCCCAAAATGGTGTATGCCAAAAAAAGATTTATAAAACCGTGTGTATGTATATCTGTAAGCAATGTTCCAATTATAAATCACAGATTACCCACCATCACAGTGTGCGTATGTGAATGAGCCTCTTATTCCGCCCTGTAAACGCCCATTTTTAACCATAAATAGTCAATGCAAAGCACCTCATGAATGCTGATCAGTATGTTAATGACCCTGGCAGTTGTTATACCGAATCATGATGACTGGCGGAGAAAAAGCAAAAAACTTCTCAGATGCTGGTGAATTGCTGCAAATTGAATTATAATTTCGGCCTGTTCTCGCATAGTGTAGGTAAACCTGATGTATAGACTACCTATTGTCCAAAACGGTATTTAGACCGGGATGGCTCGGTTTTGGCACGTTGCCCTCTCTCAGGGGCAGATCCAGATAAATATTTATGGGGTGGCGAGAGGTTGGCAGGAATTTTTGAGTGGTGGCAACATATGTCAGACGTATATATACTGAATTTTATCCTAGTTATCACAGTTTGATGAGAAATAGTATGTACACACTACAAAAAGGCCCACGCGCCAATTTTAACAAACAAAAAAAAAAAACCTCCACCCCTCCCAATCAGTGTCCTGTATTTGATTTTTGATTTCATGTGAAACAGTTCATATTAGGAATAAGTGACCATACAATGTGATCTCACTTAACAGGAGATAGAAGTATGATAGAAGTAAGGGGCATTATCACAGGACAGGCATTAAGGTAAGACACAGGTGATGAGTGGCAGATGTGTGAGAGGGGAAGCAAACAGTTGCAGTTGGACATTGGAGATTCGAGCTCGTAAATGGTCAAATTGGCCGTAACTTTTAATTCATTGCTACCAACTGGGGTGGCAGCAGGGGTGGCAAGGCTTTCTTTTAGGGTGGCATTTGCCACCCTATGCCACCCCGGTAGATCCGCCCCTGCCCTCTCTACTGGACCCAATTCAGTACATAGATCCAAGAGCACAGCTTTAGGGAATTTATATCGGCATATTATCCAGTCATCGTTGTAGTCCCTGAAGCCTCTTTCTCTCCTGATTCTTCCATTGGCGTAGTCCTCCTGCAGGGCCAGCAGTGCCATCATGCAGCATTACGCACGGGTGTCACCTCAGTATTTAAATAATTGTGATTGTTAACACCTTGCAAAATCACAGCATCAACTGGTGGTATCCGTCACCCCGAGATACAATTTGAAGATGAAACTAATAGGCAAACACACTTTTCTTCATGCAGGTTTGACAGTTTGACGAACAGTATTAAAGTTCGGACCGATAACGAGGACATTAAGTGTAACAATTGCGAGAGAGCTTAACGCCTGCATTTTCTGACTTTGACATTTGATGATATATGCAAAGTTTGACAGTATGACAGACATTTAGTTATTTACACTGTGTTCTACAGTTATCTGATGCTAGGGTATTTGATGCTATCTTGTATTCCATGCAGTCGGGCCATATCATCATCCTGCGCTCCGTAGCAGACTCTGTAAAGATGAGACAGCGCCGATTAAATATTAAGAACACATTTTTATTTAAGATTTTAGTTGGATTTTACAAGGTGTTTATGGAACAATTATCACTCAGTACAAGTGCAAATAACACTGCTGGATTTAATCTTCATGGTAACGTGGATGATATGGAGTGAAGAAATGTGTGCAGGGCATCAATACTTAATATATTACGAGTAATCGTTTTTTGCCAATTCCTATTTTGTCTCCAAAATGTGCGTACGCATGGGTCTGAGTTTGCGTGGAGGACCGCACATTCTCCCGTCAAGTTTGTTTGTATAAATCACAACCTTTGCGTGGGAAGTGGCGTACGCACATTTTCAGCCCCGTCTTGTGCGCACGCCACGTTTATAAATGAGACCCCAGAGGTGTCAAAATGCATACAGATACTTTGTACTTACGGACGCCATACCCTATATACCAAATTTATCCAGCGGATTGTAGGCCAACTGGATTGTGTAATAGTATTTTTTCAGTTAGAGATCAATGTTGTGGTCCGAAACTCTTCCCGTCCAGAATTTCACTACGATTGTTAGAATGTCTATGGCTAGAGACGACTCCACATTCCATTCACGCCATTTAGGTTAATTTGATTTGTTGGATAGCCCTATTTCCAGAAATCGTTGGAGGGATGCTTCCTGATAAAAGACGAGCTCAAAGTCTCTGCTATTTGGTAGTGCGGTAAAGGAATATACTGTATATCGGTAGTACTTACCCAGGACGACTGAAATAACAACTCCTCTGCTACATAGTCCCCGCTAGGCGCAGGGCCATTACCAGAGTATTTCAATCGCACCCAGTGTGGGCCAAATTTTGATGCATAAGCCGCTGATTTTTTAGATGCCATATCAGGCGCAATCAGAGCGACTGCTCATTTTCGACTCGTTGATCTTGGATCGTTGGAAACGAATTGGACAAAGACATTTTTTTCGTGTTTCTTATACCACTGTCACCTAGACATCCAAACAGATATACATTTTGTCAGTACGTGTCCACTCAAGATAAATATTATTACAGTTTTTTAAAGGCTTTATGACCCTGGCAGCTCGGTTTGTACACTGCTGCCACAAGACAAGACAGACAGATAACGAATAACCTTTAAACACACATTTGTCTTTACAGTAATGACAAATAATACACGTTATGTATAAAATATGTGTAATATATAAAAAAAATAACATTAACACAAATTAACATATATAAGCATCTGATCTGACTGAATCTGTACAATCACACTGGATGTGTATCTCATGAACACAACATGCAGCACATTAAAAAAGAGTGCAAACGATCATTTTATAACCTGTTTGTGTCACCGCTGTTTATTTTCTGGACATAGATTGATGGAAAGAGATCAAGGCATGGCGAGACAGTGAAAGGCCGAGGGTCAATGGAAAATTCATGACAGAACAGGATAAAATGTCTGCAGTGGAGCAGGAGGACCGTGTCCACTTTGTCTGGCCCAGTGAAAATTGATCCCTGAATCACAGGATCTCAGGATTTGCTCTGCATGGACACATTCACACGCCATGAAATCCTGCGGCACCTTAATGTAATAAACAAATATCCACGCATATATGTGAGAGAGTACATCCTTCTCATCTGTTTATCTTTCTCTGTTATTGCCTTCTTTCATAGCTGCCTGAATAGTATTCATCCAGTGGAGACATTTCCCGGTAATCCATTTAGGAAAAAAGAAAAAAAAAAGACTTCTGCGTCTCAGTCACTGTGGAGAAATTGACGCTGAGACAAAATAAAACGTTATTAATTCTGCGATATTAAACACGCCCACTCTCCTTTTCCACTTTTTACATATTCATCATAAAACTAATGCAATTATCAATACAGTAATCTATTTGGCGGTCACACAGTGCAAAAAAGTCATTACTAGTGAGCCTTCTTTAATGAACAAATCTAATGAAGTGCATTAATATGTTAGAAGCAAGATTTCTTTCACCTTAGGGGGTGATATGTCTGTGTGTGTGTGTGTGTGTGTGTCTGTGGGGGGGCTTAAGTAGTTTTGACATGGGTGAAATGCTTTTTTAAAGACAAAAGAAAAGACAGCCAAAGGAAAAAGTTGGATGGAAATATGCAGCAGATGTTAACATAAGAGATTATATCAAACCTTCCTCATTCTAATTCTACCTGCCGAAACATGGATGTGTTGCAAAGGAAAGGCGATGTCTTTTTCGATTTTATAATTCCATATCGACAAAAGGGGAGCACCTTAAAGAAAGGGTGCAGAAGTGTCCTGAAGGAAAACAAAATCCAACCAACATTACTGCATCTAATCTCCTAGATATACCACATAAGCATCTGCTCACATAGACACATAACATCATGGCACTAGACTGATTTATTTGCTCAGGGGAATGTAATCCCACCCCCCACCCCCATCCTTCCACAAGACTCCTAAAACATTCTCCATGCATTATTCATGTACATCGCCACAGTTTTTTTTGCTGATGTGCAAGTCCTCTGACGTGAGGCAAAGGACTTCTGTACAGGACTTTGTTTAAGCGGCATTATGGGATGTGGCAGGATGTTATTCGGTCATGTAATGCGCCTTCTCTGTCTGGTGTCTGCTCTGCCTCTTTCTTATGAATTCCGAAAGAGAAAGGAAAAAGAGAGAAAGAGAAAGAGAGCAGCAGCAGCGGCAGTGGATGCCTTGACCGATGAAAGGCCAATTACTGGATGGGTTTCCTCGCTGTGTGCTGGGAGGAACAGCGCGCCGATGGCATTTACAGACAGCAAATAAAGCTGTTGGACTGAAAACACAGACACCAGCTTGTACACATGAGCACGTAAAAAGGCACTCGCAACAACAGCAAAAATGTTATATCAGATTATATTTATCAACAAGTGCACTTTCACGTATCACAATTTACAAAAAAAACAAAAAAGGACAAAAAAGAGTGCAGCAGCTCTGAAAAAAGCCACTCTAAATTTGACGACAGTACTCCGCAGCAGCAGCCCTCTCTGATTCTAAAATCTAAAATAGCTTTTACTCTCACCACCAACCACTCCATCCCTTAATCTCTTCATGGAGATCCATTACCATATTAATAATGAGATGTGAACCGGTCATAGATTAAACTCGGCAATAAAGCAGCCTGCCAGGCACTCACACTGAGTCATTTTAATGACAGTGTGATAATTATAACTGCATGTGTCAGAATTGACAGACAGGGCCCCCTTCATTCATCACACACACACACACACACACACACACACACACACACACACACACACACACACACACACACACACACACACACACACACACACACACACACACACACACACTGTGTCCTCTTCTACTCCTTCCATGTGTTAAATATAGGCATTTGGCCTTAATCAGTTGTCTGCATTATAAATAGGCTTGAATATGACAAATTGGCTTATTCACCTGCTAACTGGCAATAAGACAAGGGCCAGAGTGTCAGAACAAATGGAGAGGAGGATGATGTAGATGCTATTGGTAGCAGATTACATCTGTTCAGAACACTGTTGGAAGCTGAAGCAGTTTCCTTCTCGTGTTCCTGACTTGGCAAAATCACAAAATACACACACTCAAACTGCATATTTTCTATTTCCTCTTGCATACCCCAGTGCTACAAATAACCCCTGACACTGTGAGAAACAGTAAATATGAGATAATGTACTGTATTAAAAAAAAAAAAAAAAAAAACATCTGCAGAATGGCAAATGATGTGTTGATATAAAAAGTATTTGGTGTGGGATAATCTCAGCAGGAGTGCTCATTATTTAGTTATTAAGCTGTAAAACCCCACATATACATAATATTTCATATTCAGTTTACTGTTGCTCTGTGTCTGACACTAAGCTGCTATTGTGTGCAACACATTGTATTCTGTGGCTTTGAGTGACACAGCGGTTGGCGTCTAATGTGAGTGTAAGCGCCGCAGACTGGGTGAGAAACGATGTTAGTTTCCCTTGTTGCCATGGTGGAGAAGAATGTGTGTGTGTGTGTGTGTGTGTGTGTGTGTGTGTGTGTGTGTGTGAGTGACAGAGAGAGAGAGAGAGAGAGAGAGAGAGATGCTTTGTTTTCTTGATTTCAACTGTACACGTGTGCCACGCTTGACAGATTGGAAAAAAAAACAATAATTGTGAGGCCACACAAACAGTTGCAGTTAAAAAACAAAACAAACTGGAATGTGTATGTGACATGAAAATATCAGTTTGAGAGATGGAGAAACATATTATTTTATGCACACAGCAAGTTCAAGTCAGATTAGGTCAAAACACACATTATGGTTCCCTCTGTGACAAGCACACACATACACACACACACACACACACACACACACACACACACACACACACACACACACACACACACACACACACAAACACACACACACACACACACACACACACACACACACACACACACACACACACACACACACACACAAAAGAGCCCTGTGCAGTGATGTTTGTATGTGCTTGACTGCATCTCAGGCTGATCATAGCAGATGGTAGTGTTGTAGTCGAGGCTCTGAGGCCTCTGTGTGCAGCACGTGGTTGAGAACAGCACTGCAAGATTTTGAATGACAAGATCCAAGACTAATCCATACCACTGATGACTTACAACAGTCAAGATAAATATACAGAGATATGAATGTTTTTGCCTCCTCCAAATAATACATTTGTCATTGTAAAACAGAAACCATAAAAACAGCATCATCATTATCAGCAGCAGCAGCAGAGGCATAGAAGAGAAATAACAATAGTTAAAAGCAGGTAAGAGAGATACACTGGGAAACTATAGCATGATGAATGTAGAAAATATACAGACATTGTATTTGAAATATATTATATATTATATATTTTACATATGAGAGTATGCTGATGCTGATGTTGGAAATTAAAATATGGAACAAATGTGTAAGGTATAGTATCTCCAAAAGTGCCATTTGGCATGAAATCCAGTGGACAGAAAGGTCTTGGTTTATCAGATTAGGCAAGATTCTACCACTGAACATTTGAAAACCATGACTTTGCGTATGGCAGTTCTGAAATTCTTGACTTTACATGTATGTTGACTACTAAACTGAATTTGATTCACAAGCTGTCTTCGTGGAAAATCCCACAACAGCACAAACTACTGCGTTGGTTGGTTAAGGTGCTCCCTGACTCCTGAATTTAATTTTCATAAATTTTTAAATGTATTATATGTTCAGTTTTCTCCATTGGAACTCATGTTGAAGTTGAGTCGTCTGAGACATGCAAAGACGCAATCACAGTACACTCTGATTCAACAGTCGACTTAAATGTGCAAGCTAAATTGAGCTTCTTCTTATTTTCAAATTGTTTCTATTGAAAATTAAATTTTGAATTCTTACATTTTGAAATCCAGCAGTATGGTGGTGCAGTAGTTAGCACTGTGGCCTCACAGAAAGAGGATCCAGGTTTGAATCCACTGGCTTCTGTGTGGATGATGTTCTCCCTGTGTTATCAGGGTTTTCTCAGAGTTCTCCAGCTTCTTCACACGGCTCAAAGAATGGTTATTTGTCTCTATGTCCCCAGGGTGTACCCCACCTCTCACCCAATATCACCCTGAAAAAGATAGGCGCTTACAGATAATGGACGGATGGATTGAAATCCAACGATTCAGCATGAACATTACTAATTCAAATTCTTGCAACATCTGCTCATGTGTTTTCTATAGAACTAGTGCAGAGCCCGTTGAAAATGTGCCTGTTTGGAACAGGCCGATTGCTTGGCCTGTGGTATTTCTGCTTGTAGAATTCTTCAAAACCAAATTGTACCCCAAAATGACTTACAGAAGGACCCCAAACCACTTCATATGCAACTCTAAAGGAGCCTTTAGCCTATACTACTGACTTGCAGTGTAAATGTAATCACAAAATATTACAATGACAATGTGGAGTAATCAGACATTAGCCTCATGGACTCATGGCAGTGCGTTACCCACCGGCCCGTTATGAGAGCTAATCAGCACATATCTGTGTTCATCAACCAGCAGAACCGGACCGTTTGTGTGTGTTGTGTGTGTGTGTGTGCGCGCGCGCGTGCACACGCAGAGAGAGAGAGACAGACAGAGACAGAGAGACAGAGAGAGACAGAGAGAGAGAGAGAGACAGAGAGAGAGAAAGAGAGAGAGAGACGTTGTCTCGTGTCGTTTGATCGTTAACGTAGTGCTACTTTGCACATTTTTGTGGGCCTGAGGTGTATGTCACATTTTAGCTGCCAAAGCTCCGCTGCTCTCTCTCTGTCTCTGGTCCTGCTCACTGCTCACTCAGTGTGAGAAGGGAAGGGGCCAGCGTCTAGAGCAGCAAAAGCCAATGTGTGCTTCTTTTACCCACGATATCTTTTGCGTTTCTTATCCAAACAACTTGCCACTGCACTTACGCGTGCCCATTAAGGCATGGATACCCGACCCGAGGCCGACGGGTCCCGACGGTACCCGATGGTATCGGATAATATCGGACAGATATTTAGAAATTATGGTCGGGGTCGGGTCGGGCTCGGTCACATCAGCGCGATAAGGCATTTGTTGTAAAATGGTCCTTTTAAGAGAGCTCAGTGCGTGTGGGTTTGTGTGTGTGTGAGTGTGTGTGGTAAGTGGGCAGAAAAGAGATAGGCCTAGAAAAAGAGGAAGCAGACGTGTTGTAGATGCAACCGGAGCAGAGTTAGTGGTTATTCATGTTATAACGTCGGCCCTGGAGGTAATGAGTCTCCCCTGGTTTTCTGATCACGGTCGGAAACGAAGCGATCAGGAAAGGTTAACCCATTGAACATTTTAACAGCTTATTAACGTGCGCTTGTTGCCCCGTATGCGCTGATGCGCTCATCTGTTGACATTTCCAAATGCCTTCCTACAGTTACTTAATAAAAAAGGGCTTTCCACACAAATAAACGTAGCCTACATGTGTCATTAGTAGCTATGAGAGGAAAAAAGATGAGATTTTAACTGTGTCGGGCTCGGGTCGGGCTCGGACATAAATTTCTTAATGCCTGTCGGGCTCGGGCCGGGTTCGGACACGGCTCTGTCGGACGCGGGCCAGGCTCGGACAGAAAAATTCAGCCCGATCCGGACTCTAGTGCCCATAGCAAGACACCTGTCAAGTTTGAAATCCATCGGACTAACGGTTCTAGAGATATGCGCTTAACACCCACACCCACCCACACACACACACACACACACACACACACACACACACACACACACACACACACACATACACACACACACACAGACAGACGTTCTTGCAATTTATAGATAGATATCAGCAGTCACATTTGGGAGTTAAAAAAAGAACATAAAGTCAAGAAAGTAAAGCAAGGACAGAAAAAAAAAGATTATTAAGGGATGAGGGCAACAGGCTCATCAACACCATTACGCCTGAACCACTAGAAAAGTCTCTTACCTGAACAGTGTGTACCTGGCAGTGCTTATGTCCCATTATAGCCTGTGGAAATGACCATTATCGGTGGTACTGCCCCTGCATTAACCTGTGGATGTGTGTGCACATCTGTATTTCAATTTTACAGCCTTTAATGGTGATTGTATGCGAGTCATTGTTCAACTCTGAGCTGTTTTCTGCTGAACAGAGGCAGGAAGGCAGGCAGGTAAGCCAATCTGTGCTGTGTTCTCATTAACCGCCTGTGGATGCACAGTGAGTGAGGGGGGGGAAAGACTGCTGTAAGAGGGAGAGAGAAAGTGGGAAAGAAAGAAAAAAAAAAACAACACGGGAGATTTTAGCTCCAAATCCTGTAAATAAGGAAAAGGAGAAAAGATTTTTCTTCCTCTCCATTTGTGAGCCTGTGAGAGGAGGAAGGGCAGCGAACAACCTGCGAAGGGAGCTTTTGCTAGTTAATCAGGATGTGTGTGCTTGTGGGTGTGCATCGATTCACGTGTGTGCGCAGTGCTTTTCTGACTATGTGCACCGCAAATGTGTGTAAATTGGCACGGCTACGTGCACTGGTCTGCCTAAGTGTGTGCGTGAGAGTCTCGTGTGTACATGAGCGTACACATGCACGTATGCATCCCAGCCCATCTGTACGTCTTTATGGAGGGGAGTAATTGAGTGGTGGAGGACAGGGCTCAGCACCGCAGGGAGCCAGCTGGAGTTATTGAGGGATGAGCAGTCTACTTCTGGGAGCCAGCATCTCTCTCTCTCTCGCTCTCTCTCTGTCTCTCTCTTTGCCCCTCAGAACAAGGCAACAGGGGTGGGGGTGGAGAGACTAAACAATATTTGGAGGGATGGAGGGAGAGAGAGAAAGAGAGAGAGAGAGAGAGAGAGAGAGAGAGAGAGACATACAAGAGAGGGGGAGATGAGCAACAAACCTCTCCGGGAGATGCATCTCCTGCACTTGCATAAAGCAGGAGGAGAGGAGTGGGGGTGGAAGGACGAAGAGAGGGATGGGGAATAGCCTCGGGGAGCTGCATCTACTCCTTTAGCAGAATACACTTGGAGTGGGATGGGGGAGGGGGGGTGGTTGGGTTGAGGTTGCTGGCATATAAATACATAAACCCTTTTTTAAGAACAGTGTTTGGACACAGATAGGTGTCCATCATTTCTGGTCATAGGTTTTCATAATCGCAAATTGGGCTGCTGTAGTTAATAATCAAACTGTAATGACCTTTAATTTAAAATTTAAATATACAATCTACAAGTGTTAAAGACAGTGATCTGATAATAACTGACTGGCTGCCTTGAAGACTATTAATGACAAAGTTTTCTTATGTCCACATAGCCTGAGTTGTATGACAAAAACAGAGCATTAAGTTTCCAGGGCACATTTCGACCTTTATTCAGACTGCAATGCTCCTTATTTTATAAGGGAATGTAAGTACAGTATAAGATAACACTCCCATGTGTTATGTGTGTGAACTGATAAAAAGGTCAGGAAAGCTGTATTATGGGTACACAAGCGAAGCAGAAGAAATAGGGAGAACAAAGAGAGAGAGAGAGAGAAAGGGCAGAAGTCTGGCATGAAGAGACAGAGCAGATAGAAGAGATAGAAGATAGATAGGGTTAGCGGAGGAAGGAGGGAAAGAAAGATGAGGAGGTGTGGTTGCATTCTGCGAGAGGACGGCTTTGTGATGTCAGATGTCACACCTACTGCACCACATACGCACATTTAGACACACACACACTCAAACTTGAAATGGGCTGGTTAGGGGTTAGGCAAAAGATAAAACTAAGAGGTAAAGATAAAGAGACAGAAGTGTGTGAGAAGCAATTTAGTGGTCAGGGGTTTGGATGATGAAGCCATAGCTGATAAGTGTTTCTTTTTTAGCAGACTGCAGCTGAGGTCTGATCAGTCTGGGATCAGGATGCAGGGTAAAGCATACCAAGTCCAGACATGCCAGCTGTTCGTAATACTGTCTAATGGAGTCTGATGGGAAGAGGGCTCTCACTATATTCTTGTTTGAGTGGATGTAACACTTGTTCTAAGAGAACACGAAAGTAAAGAGTATCAACACACTGGACTAATGCTCCCAAAACTGTGCATTACCAAATGATGCCTTTTAGGACCATACAATTTTAGTATTTCCTAATTATAGTACTTGTGCATGAAACGTCTTCAGCCTTGTGTAAGTTTGAGAGGCTTTTAGTACAATAGCTTTAAATTCTAATCACAATAATCATCATCACAGTAAATTGAATTAAAAAGCTTGCATATAAGATGCTATATGCATATACATCGCAGTAATCATGCCTTTGACGAGGGAGCTCAGACTGTGTGAGGGGCTCTTAGATTAGATCATGACAGACGGCTTGCTCTTGGATTCCAAGAGAACATTAGCGTAGACACTTCAGGGTCAGCAGACCAAAACGTGTCTTTGCAGTTCACTGCAAAGACGTTTTTTTTTTAAACAAACGTTTTTTTAAACATTTTTTTTAAGATTTGTTTTTGGGCATTTCAGCGTTTAATGGAAAGGACAGCTATATATAAAAGGGGAGAGAGAGGGGGAAGACATACAGGAAATCGTCCAGGCCGGACTCAAACCCAGGACCTTCTGCATCGTGGAATACCCCTCTATATATGCACGCCTGCTCTCTACCAACTGAGCTAACCCAGCCACAGTTCACTGGATATTTGAGTAAATGAGCCATGCCGTTGCTCAAACTGTCAGCAATAGAGTTACAGTCAGTGCTGAGTAGCTTTGTTAACCATACACTGTGGGGCATGCAACATTAGTAAAGCCACAATGAGTCAGACAATACATTCAATTTAAAGGTACCTAAATATATTTGCCACACTAGACTGCATGCACGTCCAGATAAATACCCCTGAATGCAGAGTCTGTGACACACATGCACAGTGCTGCATAACATTGACCAATGGCGTATGACATGTGAGAGAATCTGTGGAAGAAACTATCATCTTTGCAGGCCTGAGTGAAGAAGTGCTTGGGGATGGGGACAGATTTTCTCCCTAAAAGCCCGGCCAGTAATTTAGGATCACATTTCGATCACGAATGTCAATTAACCGAGTCCTGAGTACACAGCTGCATCATCATCATAAATCACACTTCCTCCCGGGATAGATGGTTGAGCTGCTGGCAGAGTTCATGCAGTGCATTTGAACAAGTGAAGAAAGAAACTTCAATAAAACAACAACAATATTAGCTGCCAAGTTATATCTGTGTAATTCTAAACAGACACTGTTGGTGCATCAAAGCTAGCCTGACTCCGCCCTCCTATGTACTTTGGCTCAATTTTCATTGCCCTTCAGTACACCGTCTGGGTTTGCGGTATATTCTTGGGTTTTCTCCCGCCAAATATTTGGCGGTCCAATCAGCGAACAGAGGGAGTGGCTGAGAACAATGACGTTGAGGACATGCGCTAGAAAGATGCGGGCAAAGCCATTCGGTCCGTTATGGCAACGCTGCAGAATATCCAGAAGTTAAAGCCCGAGCAAGAACAATCTTTGCTGAGTTGTGTTGGTAGCCATGGTGTTGTGGCCCCCCTCCCCACGGCATTCGTGAAAAGTTAGATTTTCCAGCTCGCTCCGTTAGTGGTGAACAAGGGGTAAGCCTCTCTTCAGAACTCGAACCTATGAAGCCTATGGCGCCATTTTGATGCTAACAAGCACTCACCTGCCGTTAGCATTCCATTGACTGCCATTCATTTTGACGTCACTTTGACAGCGAATAACTTTACATCTGATGCGTTTAAAGACTCTATTTGTCCATTGTTTATTTCTAAGGAAACACAACGATGTATAAAAGGCTCCATTACCTTGTATCTCACGTTATGGCTCCGTAGCAGACGTTTTTATAAAAATAGGCTAACGATTGTGTCATAAACACGCAACTTACTGTTGCATAGTAGAGGAATTACCGTAGAGTACAGGAGAAGCTCACAGGCAGTTTTGACTTACATGAGCTGTTTAAGTTGAATTACTAATGTTAACTAGCATTTTAGTTGGCAATAATTAGCCTGTGCCTATGTTATCTCCTTACATATACCTACGCTCTCAGTCTCTGCAAGATTGGGAATGATTGAGATTTCTCTTGGCACAGCTACCAGAAGACTTACAACTTTCAGACAGGTTGCTCACGTCACATCTACATCTTCAAGCTCAGTTTGAGGCTGCGCAGTAACGCTCAGCACTCACCAGAGAAGTGCTTCTAATATCCTTCACTGGTCTCCGTCCAGAGTAACGGGATCTGTTTGTCCAGTTTATATACTGTCTATGGTGGTGAAGGAGTTGGCTAAGGCTAACGCTAACGATGCTAATGCTAAATATAAGCCGATAGTTGTCGTCGCTCTCCCCTTTTGTTGCACATGCGCATGACATACAGTACGTCACGACCAAACGCTAGTGATCGGTTATGGCAGATCCAGAGTGGCTCTGGGCAGATCCAATAGTTTTAAACTTCAACAGAGTACCCACCTTCAAGGAAGTTAACACTTCAATGGAAAGTGGCCAGACTCTCTGTACAAATGAAATGAGTCTGGTCTGGTAGGACCAGGCTATGTCAAAGCTACTGCTTTCGTCAAAGATGCTGTGCAGGTACTGTATTTAGTAAGTAACACTGTATTTAAGAACTAAAACCTGTGACTTAATTACTATAATATTTTTCTTGAAGGCTTCATTAAAGTCCTTTCACAATGAATTATGTTCAGTCTCTGTGAAACAGAATTAATCTGCATTGATATTGACATAGAAAACAATAGTGGCAGTCATGTAACTGGAATGTAAATACATTTTACAAAAACATTTACTCAAGTATTATACTTAAGTACATATGTGTAGTACTTTACCTGAGTATTTCCATTTTGTTCTACTTTCTACTCATACATGTCAGAGGGAAATGTTCTACATTTTACTCAACTACATTTATTTTAAAGCTTTAGTTACTAGCTACTTTGCAGATTTAGATTATTAATACAAAAATATAAAATTCAACTTATAAGTTATGATGTACTTTCATAGGTTAAACTACAGCAGTATATGAAATAACTGAAATAAGCTCCACCTTTACCAGCTGCATCATTAAAGAGATGAACACATTAATGAATTAATAATTATATACCAATAATATAATAGATAATCTGCACAATGAGTAGTTTTACATTGGATACTTAAAGTAGCCTATGCTGCTATGCTGATACTTTTGTACTTTTACTTGAGTAGCATTAATGAATGGAGGACCTTTAATTGTAAAGTATTGCTACTTGTTATGTGGCAGGGAATAATAGGACTCAAACGCAGAGAGAGGCAGGCAGGCAGGAGAAAGTTGGCGTTGAGGATTCATAGTGAACGAAAAACGGCAGCACAGAGACTGGAAAAAACACTGGGAAAAACTCACTGGGAAAAACTCACAAGAACAAAAGAACGCAGGGAAGATTCCAAACAAAAGCACATGGCTGAGAAACGCTGACAGGGCACAAACAGACAGGGCAAAAACACTAAACGATCTGACAAAAGACAAAGGAAACACAGAGGCTAAATAAACTAGGTAACGAGCAAACACAGGACAGGTGACACCAGGGCTGGGGAACAGGTGGAGCCCATCAGACAATCACACAGGCGGGAAAACAAAGGAAGTAAAACTAGACACGACAAGACAGGAAACACGAAATATACACAGTCCACAGAATACAATATACCAAACAGGAAATGTACAGAATAATAATAACAGGCAACAGAAATACAAACAACCCCAACAGAAACGTCCAAAACCACAACACTACTTTTACTCAGGTAAAAGATCTGCGTACTGAGTGCACCTCATTTTGGTAAAACCAGCTTTTGTTGTTTTATTTACAACATATACAGTAGGTATATGTAACAGTTCACAGGATGAATCTAAAAGTCTCTAAAAATAAATTCAGTTTGTTAATTTATCATTGAAATAAAATAAACTGCTCATTTTTGAAAAGCACAGCTACACTCAAAAAACAATATATATATAACATAAACATAAACAGACAATAACACAAAGTGAAGATTGACAACATGCTGTAATCAAAATGGATGACCTGGCCAACGTTGTGCAAACAAAAGTTTTAATGAAATGTTCTGTTGCTGTCATGTGAGTTTTGTAGCTCAGTCGCCCACATAAGGCTGATTTGAGGTGCTGTATAATTACACTCGGTTCACAGTAATTCTCTGTAGTTTCACTTCATGAATAATCCGGCATTATGATCAGCGGGTAGGCAAGCTGTGGGCAAATCCACTAACAATATTGTCAACCCACACGCAATCATGCAATCACCGGGTTTTAGAATATTAGTGGTGAACACATAGTATATCAGCTTTGATGGACTGTGAAGGATGTGTTACAATTTAAAAAACACCTACACACCCACCGGCACAGTGTAATGCACTTCAGGCTCCAGGGAGAAGCAAAGTCACTCCATTTATTAATGATATCACTTCAGCTCAATATCAGTTGAAACCCTGAAAATGGATATGAGGTAGCGTGGGATGAGCAAGGCAAAGTTCTATAAATCCTCCTTTCACTTCCTGGAAATGTTGTTGGTATCAAAGAGCTTTTAAAGACTGCAGGCATGTCTGTAAATCATACGGAGAGGAGCAGAGCTGTTATAATTGCATTGCAATGCCTGTGATGCCCCATCGCATTATCCCTGTCATAGATTATTGCTTTTTTATTGTTAAGTGCCTCGTAAAAATAGCATCGATACATGACCATTGATTTGTGCACGGCAGGGTAAGCTCTCACATGGTGAACATACATGATCCACAAGCATGCACGCACACACACGCACGCTCAATGGTGTTTTTTGCCCCCAATGGCTCCTTCCAGGCAGCGCTGCGACCGCTGCCTTAAAGGCACCTAACCCTAATCTTAACCCTAACCATAACCATAACCAGTGCCTAATCCTAATGCCTTCCAGGCAGCGCTGCCTGGAAGGAGCCGTTGGGGGCAAAAAACACTGATAAACCACACACACACACACACACACACACACACACACACACAGAAAAAAGAGTGTGCAGAGGCAGTCACATGGACAAGAGGATGCCAGCATCAGATCTGCATGCCTGGTCTACTGAGACACAAGGCTGAATACATGGATGTGTCCAGATGGGCAAGAGAGGGGGAGGAAGGAGAGACTGGAGGGAGAGACCCATGCTGCTGGTGCTCACTTTGAAACTGAGCTTCTTGTCACAATTGAATGAATGAATGTGTGTGTGTGTGTGTCAATGTTTGTGTGTGTGTGTGTGTGTGTGTCAGTGTTTGTACTGTGGAGCATTGTCTGTATTAGCTCAGGCCCGGTTCCCACATCCTGGCTGGTGGTCACACAGTTGCACCACCAACCACACACACACACACACACACACACACACACACACACACACACACACACACACACACACACACACACACACACACACACACACAGCAACACAATACACAGGCTTATCAGAGAGAGCAGAACACTCCTCTGATTAATAAGCTATGGCACTGCAGAGTCACAAGAATCCTAACCAAATCTGGTTCGCTGCACGCTGCAATTTTCCTAAAAAAAAGAAGAAAAACTACACCAATCTTGCTCCTCAGAAATTAAAGATGATTTAAGTCCTGATAACTTTTTGGGAAACCAGGACCAGAACAGACCAGCCTATTTTGGCCAATCTAGTCTGTAAAAGTTGTGTTCCAAAATCAGCTCACCCAGAAACCTAAAACTACTCCCAATCCTTTATCACCAAAACCTACGAGGGTTCACAAGAGACTCTCCGCTATTATTCAATCCAGCCAAACATTAATATTAATTGTTTTGTCTGAGCAAGGCCAATCCCCTCACCATAAAGGACTAGATGTGGTTCATTACCGTCACAGAGCTGTCTTAATTACAGAGACGTGATCTTAGTATGCTGTGTGTGTGCGTGTGTGTGTGTGTGTGTGTGTGTGTGCGTGTGTGTGTGTGTGTGTGTGTGTGTGTGTGTGTGTGTGTGTGTGTGCTTGCACTCATAGGGGTTTATCTCTGAGTATAGCTCATAGTTCTACATGTCTGCCATTCCTCTGTGTCACATCATCGGCCGTCTAGCACAATCAATCAAGAGAGCCCATTGTGCCTCACAAAAAGCCAATGAGCTGCATCAATAACTGAGCCTGCGCTCCCCACCCATGAATATTCCCCTAATGAAACAAACACAGGCCTGGAAGCCAGAGAAAAAAAGGCTGCAGGCGACAGGAATGTCCGTACCTTGGCTCTTGCTGTCTCTTAAATATGTATAAGTACAATCAGGAGATAGTAAATTGAAAAATTGAAAAAAGAAAAAGAAAGAAACACATGCGCACGTTGATCAACGTGCTGCTTTTTGTCTTCTTGCATGTAAGCTAACGTCGTTAACAAAAGGGCACTAGCGGACTGTAACCCATTCACTCTAATACCCATCCCCCAAAGATGCAACAAGAGAAAGCGATGGGACAAAATAATTGCCACATTCACTTTTTACAAACATCACACATGGAAGAATCACAGTCCATAGCCTCCCTCAAGCAGCCTTCATTTCCATTAAAACAACATATCAATCCCCAGTCCCTATTAACCTGGGGACCCGGGCCATCCTGAGCCTGCACTAGCTGGAACACTTTGCAACGAAAACAGTGTGTTCATCACTTTGCCTCCCACTACTGCCATTAACTCTGTGCTAAGACCATTATTTAAACACTGAAAGCAGGGCGAGTAATTTGGAGCGACGCAGTGCCAGCTCTAACGTGTATTCTATAGTCGCAGCTGCAGTGTGTAGTCTGGAGTCTGTCGAGGGGCCAGTAAGTGACGCTCCATTGAGCCTCCACAAACAACACAAGACAGAAATGAACCACTGAGGCAGGAGAAAAGGGGGCATGTTTTTCCTCTAACCGAAAGAAGACGGATGACAGAGCATAGAAGTGAGGGAGGAGCGGGCAGAGAAAGAGACAATGGAAAAGAGAATGGAAAGGAAAAATGGAAGAACAAGGGAAATGTTATGATTTATTAAGTCATATGTTAGACCGAAACACCGAGGAGGCAAATACGTCAGCCAGGTGTACTCAGTGAGAAAACAGAAAGACCATAGATGCCTTTCTACCTTACCATAGCAACACAAAAGATGCATGTGACCCTTAATCCATAGCCTTTCCACTCGCTATGAGTCACATGGATACCCCCTACCTGTGCCATCTCTAATGCTTTTTGCCCACAAGCACAAGCACAAGCACACACACCTTACACGGCACTGTGCGTTCCCTCCCCACAGAGCACATCATTCACCTCAACAACAACAGCGATATCTACATCCAGCTCCCCCCCGGGGAGGCCGGGTTTCTTGTCACGAAGCCGGCACTCTCCGCACATACAGTACTGTGGGTGACTTCAACGATCGCTGCCAGTCTGAAAGAGAGGACAGCTATTCTAGACCCCTACAGGAAGCACAACGCTGGTGTGAATCCCATGTCTGAGGCACTTCAATCCTCGAGAAACAACAACAGAGGCATGGCCTTTGACGTCAGCGTGGTCGTAAAGGCAGAGACGAGGGGCGAGATTAACAGGAGCTCTCTGAGGGGGGGCCGACCCTCTTCCTGTTGCTAGGAGGCACTGAGTGTCTCATCTTTTGATGGCTGAAAGTCTTTAAAAGAGGGACATATTTAGAGGGACGGGTAGAGAAAGACTGACAACTGATAATGGGCTGTTATCCGTCAGGTCAGATTGTTCTTTACAGGTTCACTTTACCAGGACCTATTGTTCATTCTACCATATCAGGTGTGGCTGTTGATGCAAGTGACAGTCTATCTACACCAGTATGGCCATAATCTCCTAATGTTTTTACTGCTAAAGATGGGTTACGCTTTAGATTACGGCCCGCAGCATACGGCATCATTTTTCCTAATAGATGGTGTAAATTACCTATTCTAAAATATTAGAATAGTAAATCATTTGAATTAGGAAGAATGCATTGCGGGTTGCAATCTAAAGCGTTACTTTAAAAACATGTCACCCTTTGGTTGCATAGTTCCAGTGGTTTATAAGGCAATCTACCAAACGCCACACAGCTCCAAAGACACATAGTGGCATCAATGCGATCAACATTATCAGTGGTATCAGTGCTTTTCTCCGACAGTGGACAAAACTGAAAATGTCAAAAGAATCTTTTGTCTCGTATGAAGAGGAATCCACTCCTCTGATGGTTTGATCCTCGATTTCCTGATCACATTTGGTCATGTTACATGCTCATCAAGGAATTAGCATATTGTGACGAGAGTTGTGTGCAGTGAGATGATTAGACGCTGTGATATATGGGAGCCATCCAATGAGCCCCAATTAAACAGTATGCACTCACCACATCGGCCAATGACAACACGAGTCATACTGCGTGTAGAGAAACGAGTGAAAGGTCAATGGGGCTGCCTAGTTAGCAGACCTGTCTAATGTCCACTATCTCGGTGATCCACACGTATGTCTTTGTGTGTGCGAGAATGTGTGTAAAGGGTGGAAGCAGTGAGTTAAGCAGTGAGTTTCTTTATGAGGCACACAGTCTTTTAACACCTTAGCAGAAGCTGCTGGCTCCCTTGTCAGGGCTTCTCTCTTTGTGAGCAAAGAGAAATCCTGATTATAACAGAGGCTGAAAAGACGAGCAGCTCTTCCTCTTTAGCACACCTACTGAACAAAAGGTGCACAGATGAACTCACGTGTATTAATAAAGACAAAAGCGCACAGACTTAACAAGATTATCTTGTTTAATTTGATTTTCAAATGTGTCTTGCAACAAGACACAAATAGATGCTATTATGCTATAAGCTTAGAATAAGTAACATGTAGGCCTGTGTAGGACTCTTCCTGTTTCCTGCTAACCGCGCCGGAAAACAGTACTGCAAATGCGAAGTAAAGGCAACCCTTAGAGGAAGTACTCATGATTTCCCTATTATTGTAAAATGATTCCTCCGTTGATTGTATGAAGCCTATCTGTACTAAAACAGACAGAAGAATATAATTGTCTGTGCTGTTCTAGAGCAACCCTGTCTTCTACAATTACAGCTCTGCATTCCTGGATTTATGTTCAATGGCAAGATTGAAACTACTGCGACTACAGAAACTACTTTTTGGTTGCTTGCCTTTGGCACTGCGGGTCCATCAAGCCTAATTTCTTATTTGTAACCATGAATTTCATGTGAACCTTAAACAAGGAGTCTCATAGCCAACTTTTTGGCATGCAGGGGAAACCCTACTAAAGGACTATTCAATTTAAAAAAAATTGGAATTTGAAAAACGCAGTGTTTTGTGCAAGTTTCGCAGATACGTGGAGTCTTCAAATATTCCATCTGATACACTGAGACAGAAATCCTAATTTACACAGAACTGGTTTATTTTGCTAATATGATGTTATAATGAATTCATAGTAGATAAAGAAGACCACAAAAGTTAAGTGTGATTTGGAGAAATTTAGAAGAAAACTATTGCAAGTTAATTGACATGAATTAGTACATTTTATTATGTTGTAAATAGAAAACAAGATTTGGTAAAATGTTGTCCGTCAGCTCCTCATCTGTGTAGAATCATATGTTGCTCCCAGCTGCTCCACCCAATAACACTGAAGGAAAAAAATATTATGTAAAGAATTCAGAATAGGTAAAAGCTCTAACACTGTGCCCATCAACAAGCTTACTATAAAACAGGCTAACTGTAGCAAGCTAATGATAGTTTAATTTGTATGCGTAACTTTAGATATTTCTTATGGCCATGTTCTGCATCCTCCAACCCTTCTTGCTGAGCTTTTTGTTTGCAGTATGATAGTATTTACTCATATCTACTTTACATACTACATGATTGGCTACTGTCTGACGATAGCTATCAATAAAAATACAGTGACAGTCCCTTTACATTACTGTTTTACTTAATAGTGTTCCCATCGCTTCTTAAACATTTTAACAAAGTAATATCTTTACACATGAAGATGAGTATCTGGTATGATGTGTAGATATTTAGGTGTGGGTGAGTGACACCCATACTGCTGGGCCCGCTGGAGGGAAGGGAAGCCCGGGAGAATCAGAACCAGGACTCAGCGGAGCGGACTGTCACAGCCTGCTGAAGTTTAAATCACAGGTTTCCTAAAGGGAGTCTGGCGGGACTCAGACTGTGGACCACGAAACATGACTTTAAGTCTCGTTAAATAAATAACTACATGCAGAAATAAATGAATAAATAGTGGAGGGGTGAACCTGGACATTTCAGTCTGTTTGAACCTCACTTTGAAGCAGAACCTCTTAGTTCAGAAGGGTGAATTCTGTTTGGACTCAGATCTGTGAACTGATTATAATAAATATTCTTTGTATTAACACATTAATTAGTCTCTTTGTTTTGTATGTTACTGCACATGATGATAAAGCTACACTTTTAAATCACAAACAAAACTAACTTTAATATGTAGCCTATATAAACGCTCTTAGGAAGGAGACAAACGATCACATATTAGAGTTGATTAAAAATAGACTCAAATAATAATTTACTATTTTGCGTTTTAATGTGGAAATATATTATGAGTATAAACTCAGGGGACTTACATCATATTGTATTGCAGGCTTGCTGATGTACAAAGTAAACCAATGCAATTCAAATGTTTAAATTAATTAACATGTATTTTCAAATATGGATAGTCACACTATTTTGCATACAGTAGGCTAGGCTAAGGTAAGTAGCGATAGTTCATTTTAAGTTTACATAAGTGGAAGAATGTGACTAATAAACCTAGGCCTACTAACACCAGGCATTACATTGTGAACATTGTGAACAGGTAGATTATATTATCTATGAGTCTCTGGGTCAAGGCGAGGCAAGCACTTCTTCCTCGTTTCATGGTGGGTACTGTGCTCCAAAACGTAGGTGCTGATTGGCCGAAGAGGAGTCCTGTGTATCTGCACCACTGAACTCTAACTATCGATCTGCACTCGATTGCTCTTCCTTCATCCTCCAACTACTCGGATGTCTGTCACAGTAACTTGAAATTGAATTTTGAGAACTGAATCTGAATTGTGAGAACTGAATGTGAAGATATATAGAGAGTTGAATTTTCAGTGAGGATAACATTTTATTGGACTTCAGTTACAAACGAATAAATTCAATTTCAAATTATACTATTCAGATTCAGTTTTTCAATGCAATGATTCAAATTAAACAATACAATTTCAAATTATATGATTCAAATTCAGTTTTTCAATGCAATAATTCAAGTTTAGCAATTCAAATTCAAATATAAATGATTCAAATTCAGTTTCTGGTCGCTCCCACACACACACACACACACACACAGAAATTCATCCTGTAACAAACGGCTGTCCCCATCAGTCCTGTCCACCAGTGGGTGGACAACAAAACCGTGCCACTACTCACGTCAGATTCAGATCTGCAGGGGAATATCCCTGCACAAGCCCGCTGCTGATTTTAATAAATAACTCAGCCGTGATTTATAGACTTAATCCCCCAGAGGCAGTGTGTACAGCCAGCTCTAATGAATCCATGTTTTGGAGGTAATCTGAAGAGTCCAGATAAGTGCGCCATGTGGAAAAGAACATATGGATCGTTGAGCTCCTCTCCAACATTCCTGAACAATCTGGACAGGACATTGAGCATTTTATCACCACCAAGGACTCGGCAGTTGCACTGCGGAGCCATCCAGCTGCTTGTTCCCAGCGGGATAAGACTCCTATCTGCCCTCTGGAAAAACAGGAAAAGACCTCTTGCACTTTGCTACCGTGAGGTCATGTTTTGGAACTTTATCTTAATAATCATAGTTGGAGACTCTTTGTCGTACAGTTTTCATCGGATTAAACGATCTAATTCAAACTCTGGTGGTTTGTTCTGCCAAAACACAACTTTGTGACAATGAGATTGCTTGTTACCTACAATAACTCTGATGATAACTAATGTTACGCCCTTAAAATAAAGATCAGCATCACCCTTGTCCTTCTGACCCGTGAGTCACTCTGTCCATGAGCAAAAGGAGCCACTTGGATTAGCAAAACAGTTTAAAACTCACTTGTTGTGAGACCATCTCGCAACCATGGCACCCTGAATGGACCCTGCTTTAGTTACACAGCATACTATTACTATTAATATTACAGCATTGGAGAGGAGAAACAGGAGAGTTTATTGTTTATTTCATATTAATGTTTAATATTTGTTTGTTTATGTATGGACCAACCACCAAGGCAAATTCCTTGTCACTTATTTGGCAATACATTATTTTCTGATGCTGAGAGAAGAGAAGAGAAGAGAGGTTTGAGGTTTTCAAAGTCCCTTTATTTGACTATTTTCAGAGAATATTCACAATCAGAGAAAATAAAAAACAAAAGAAACAAGAAAAATAAAAAAAAACTAAACTAAATCTTTTTTTAAAACCTATCAAACAACTATGTGCTTTTACCAATCAAAAACTAACCACCAACTCCCCCCCACCCCCAGCCCACAAACGACTGAAATCCAGTAAATTGTCCATCATCTGGTAGTAGGAATGTTCCACCCTCAATCGGGCCTTGACCAGTCCTTCCAGAACCGGCACTGGCTCTACACTGGCTCAACACTACCAGCTCCCTGAGCCCGGTTCCTGCGTGTTAGCCAGATGGGCAACTTTGCTGTTGCAAACAAGAAGTTCATTAAAATGTGAACAGTCTCTTTTTGCTTTCTGTATTTTGGACCAAAAATGACCAATTCCAAAGAAAAAACCTCCCCAAAACCCCGAGCCCACCTTTTAAGAAGCACTAGCAGATCTGACAGCCGAGGACACTGAACAAATACATGTGCTAGTGTTTCAACCTGAAGACAAAAAATACATCCTAGCTCTGGATCTAGGTGCGCTCTGTATCAGTTTGTAGCTATAGGCCTATGTACAATCCTCCATTGAAGGCCTGCTGCCCGCTTTTCAACGGGCAGCTTGTACAGAGAACGCCAACTGCCTTTCGGGGAAACGTCGGGACCAAAAAAAAACAGTCCACCTCGTCTCCTTCAGCTCAGCCAAAGGCCGCTGGTTCAGGACCTTTATGCAGGTGTAATAAATCGCTTTCTTCCCTGCAGCTTGACACTTGTCCAGGTGAGAGGTTGAAAAAGACAGTAGCTGGCCTGCTTGTACTCCCACCCCTCACTCCACTGATCACACAGAGTCCGATTCTCTACCACAGTTCGCTGAGGTTGCTCTAGGGCAGCACAAACTCACTTCACCACCCTGTTGATCAGCCTGACGGAGGTGATGTTGCTACTCACTCTTAGGATGTCAACAGATGCGGCAGTCATCTTCATCAGGTGACCCAGTTTGGTACACCCAGCGTCTCTGAGGCTGTCCCGCAGGCTGGCAGACTGTAATGTTCGAGTCCTTAAAAAGTTGTTGAAAAACAAAGGTTCTTCAAACAGCCACATTTGCATCACGAGGACATTTTAGTATCTGCCACGCCTGCAGCACAGAATTGTAGAAAGAGGTGAGCCCAGTGAGGTCAATATCCTTTGTAGGAGGAAAAGCTGCTTGTCGTAGCCCAACCGCCCAGCTCTCCTCAGCAGCAGTCGGGCTGTATCTAGCCAGCTTGGGCCACAGTTGTATAATAATCTTTGAGCAGTATGGAGTCTAAAGGAGGCAATTTTAGACTGGATATCCGCCAGCCCCTGGGCCCCTTCAGCTACAGGCAGGTAGAGAGCTCCTGCAAGAATCCAGTGCCGACCCGACCAGAAGAAGTCAACAATGGCCCTTTGAACATCCTCCATCAGGCCTCTTGGTGGCACGACAGCAATGAGCCTATGCCAAAGGGTCGAGGCAACCAAATTATGCACATCACTGCCGACGATGTTGACGGGGAATTCTTTTCTGAGAGAGCCCTGTGGAAGGATAGAGCAATGATCAGTTTGAGGAGAGGAGAGGAGAGGAGAGGAGAGGAGAGGAGAGGGAGAGGAGAGGAGAGGAGAGGATTACAGTGGTAGTAATGCTATGAGGCATTGCATTTCAGACATTCATCATGCTATCAGCTTCCTTGTTATGATTCAATGTGGGCACATGTGGCATGATGGCCATCCCATACACTGCCCTGAGCTGTAAAAGCTTACCTCCCTTTTCTATTTTCAGAGCAACAAATGCCTCTCTCTCGCGCTCTCTCTCGCGCTCTCTCTCTCTCTCTCTCTCTCTCTCTCTCTCTCTCTCTCTCTCTCTCTAAGTTATGTGGGGCACATTGACCGGCTAGTACTGCAAGCACGGCTTTGTGCCAGCTTTCTGTCTGTACTTCCCAGGTGTCTCAGTTACAGACCAACATGATTTCTAATATTTCAAATCCCCGTGTGTGCCATCTCGTTATTCAGCATCCAGCACGTGTGTGATTAGGCTTCAAGAATCATAAATCATTAAACCATGATGTTGTAGGAATGTGAGCCCAATCATTTGTCTGTAGACTCCAGCAGGTGTCACTCTAGCCTGTCATCTCTAATACAGACAGGAGAGTTGCAACAACCAACCAAACCTGACTGGGACTGTCTGGGGCTGGAAGAGGTGGGCTCAGTCAATCAGTCATTGCTCTGCCTTCACCACACGTAAGTTCACCAGAGGTTCAAACCTGCCCAGCAGAGGAGTGTGAAACCCAGTCTGCCTGCCACACTCTGTTGAACCCAAGGCCCCAGGGGGAGGAAATGTTTCTCCTCACTGCTAAAAAAACACCCCTACCTCTACTGTTTGTGGATGTGTGTGTAAGCCATTCCAAAATAATGATCAATAACACTTTTTTTTTAGGCGGTTTTGACCATGCATTCATCTCAAGGAAACGGAAGAGGAGAGACATTCTTTCTGTTAAAACAAGGGAAGCTTTCTGATTTCCCAGGACATGCACGGCTTGTTCTGTTCAGCATGACAGACAGGAAAGAAACGGTAGTGCATAGGCCTACAGCACTTAAGAAACCACTGACAGGCTGTGTTTCAAGGACACAACCTTTAGTTTGTTTTGCTGAGGAGTGAAGTTGAAAGTGTGGGCGTAATTCTCTATTTGTCTCTGGACTTCGACTTCCCTGAACCCTGTCATTTCTAATCTTGGGGGCACAGCTGCTTTCATACATAGTGTTTTGATGCAATGCAAAGCTCAAATGCACCTCTTAGGTTTTCTACAGCATGTAAATCTTCATTTATATTGATAGCAGGTTACATAACTTCCACAGCAGCTGCAGCATAACAAACAGACAGGAATTTACATGTTCTGGACACAGTTTCTCTTTCCCTCTCTGTGCATGCATATGTGTGCCTGTGCATGGGTTTTGTGCAGCCAGCTTGTGCCCATGTGTATATGCATAGGCTCACAGAATGGTAGTACAAAAGGGAAATGAAAACACCACCTTCACAAGTGGCGTAAGCTAAATCAAAAGCACTCACACTGCACATGGCTTCTTGCCAACTGAAGGAAAGTGCTACATCTTAAGTGGTTAATGTTCATCCCACAGTAGAGGAGCTGAAACCTGGTGTGTCTCTTTAAGGTTTCACCATACATGGCAGACGCTCTGCTTGAAAATTGAGGTTTGTTGTGACTAAACAGTGCTCAGACAGCTAAAAAGAAAGAGCACAGGAGGGGCTGCATTCACTCTTTCCCTTTTGTCATTTGTGTGATCAATCGTGCAAGGCTGGGTTACATGCTAATTCCAGCTGATGTGTGTAGAAACCTAGTTAACTTCGTAAAGACTTTCCTCAGATGCAGTGGTGTTGGTTTATGTCAGTCCATACTGATTACACTTCAGAATAAAAGCCCTAAATTCCCCTTGAAGGCTTTGTTTGACACTTGAAACCTCTGCTGGCATGCAGGTTATTTTTGATTTTCAGAGGTCAAACCCAGATAGGTAAAATAGGGTTAAACAAACACAGAGTGTGCACCATGAATATACTGTATATTGTGCATTGGGACAGAAGCCCATGAGCGGCACAGGTGGCATGTCCAAATGTGTGGTCTGCACTTTTTGCTGGCCTGTGTTTAACATGGTGGACAAAGGCTGGGATGGGACAGTGAGGTTATGTTTTATGGGTCCCTTCTCACAACTGGCAGATGAGCTTTTAGTTATATAACTTCAAATAATTCATTTCATGATCATGATCATGATTGATTCTATTTTGGATATTTTAAATGCAATAGCTTAAAGGAGTACTCCAAATAATTTGGTCTTGCTCTTCCATAAAGTTGGAGGACTTGTGAGAGACATATTTTAAAAAAGAAGGCAAAGGCTGAGACATGCTATACTTTTAGTGTTAAATGTTTGATGAAGTCCCACTCTGACTCAAACTTAAGTCGGTGACCCTGATGACAGGGTTATTTTCTCAGACTTCAGAGATCTCCCTCCAGAGCCACGGAAGACATTTTGAGCAAAATTGAAATTTTGAACATCAAACACTTCGTTTCCTGCATTGTGGTGAACGTTTCTGCAACAATGTGTGCCTTTTCTGCATCAAGTTATGGTGCAAATGTCTTTATTCATGTAAAGGAAAATATAATGTTTTTTTTGGGGGGGGCAGTTTTGATTATTCATTATACATCCCCCCTGTAAATTACGCCTATGCAACTGTTTTCACGCTCTGAGTGGTACTCCCCATGATGAGTAAAATGATCATTATGTAATTATGTGTAAAAGCAGTGGAATGCCCCTTTAATTTTAACAGACACCAGTTATTTACAATTTGTCAGAACAATTTGTACATCAATCAGTGAACATCAACCCTCTAGCCACTCGATAGTCTATCAGATGCTTTGGCATACAGTAATATGTCTGTTAACACTATTCCTCCTGTAGCGGGGAGTAGCTGTTGATTTCCACTGTGATGCTTGTGTTTGGTTACTGAGTGGGACTTCCACTCCTGTCCACAACTTCATTCACGTTGTAATGAAGTCACGTCTGGTCATGAAGCTGCACCATTTTGACAAGCTAATGATACAGTTAATCTGTTTTTGTCTGGTCTTACCAGCATCAGCGATCTGATTTAAACAGCATCTGGCCAGCAGTGCCCATTAAAATCAAACTCCGACCCTCAGAAGAGTAAGTAACCACCTTTAGCTGGTCTTGGCTGGTTTTTGTCACCAAGCTCAGGACTGAACTTATTCATTTTCTGGTAGAAAGTGACAGAAAGATAACCCACTGAACTCGACATGGAATACATTTAGAAAACAATTATAGCCTCGATAATGGAGGAAACGCCTCTTAGTGGCACACAACCAGCATTTGATCGAGGCAGAAGACAGAAAATGATTATGCAAACGTTGCATACATGCTAATGACACAACATGTAACTGCAGATAGCTGGCATCTGGATGAAAGGAGATGATCACAGCGTTTAAAGCTTTTTCGCGTAACTTTTTGATATTTAGGAACGTCCGTTACATTCAAGCCGTTGCCAAATGAGTTGCCACAAAGCTAATTAGGACTATCAGCTCCACACAACTCTCTCAGTATTTCTCAGTATGGCTATGTTCAGAAGATTGTGGCATCCGGTGACATTCTTGCGCAGAAACTCGAGTGAAGATAATGACCTTTTCTGCAGAGTCCATCATGTTTTTTTTAATCCTCCGTTTCCTTCTTGGTTACTAGCAACTGTTTGAAGGGGGCGTGGGGGTGGCGCGTGGTCACGTGAGGCTTGTATCATGTGGACGTGCCGACAGTTTTGTAGTCATTACTTAGAATTCGCCATGGGGGCGGCAGAAACTACGCACTATGGCTTTAGAGAAAAGAGAACAGAAAAAAAACAAAACAGAAAGAGCTATTTGTACTTGATGTGTCAACATTTTGAAGGATGACTTTTTAATGATTATGTGATGACTCGGCTATTATATTTGAAGTGTATTAGTCATAGTGTGTACCATATCTAAGAAGCAAACCTCTAACTACTTGAAATGAAGACAGTAAGTGCTACTTTCTTCCTACAGGCTACATCTCTTTGTACTGGGCTACAACACTGATTTGTCTCATGCAGATTAAGTTGGTTGGTTTCCAAGGCAACCTGTCAATTATTTGTCCCTGAATCTTTGTCTGAAGCCTGTTGTAGAGCTCACCCTCCCCCCACTGTGACCCAGGAGGCCGTGTCCGTCCCGTCCTCAGTAACATTGGGTCAATGATAAACCTCTCAGGAACAACCGTCACAGACTGAGCAGCAGAAAGAACAGGCAGCACCAAAGAGGCACAGAGAGACACGAGACAGGACGTTGCAACACAAAATTAACATTTTGAGAAACACATTGCTGAACACTCAAAAAATGATTAGATGAAAGAAGAGAAAGAGCAGCTATTCAGTGTGCTCTAGATTTTACAAGGCGTGCAAATTGCCTGATTGTTGAAAAAAAAAGAACCGCATGCATTAAGGCGTGTGAAGCATATGGGATAATCATTTCCAGCTTTGGGTTGTACTTCACGCGGCTTGTTTGCTGTTAAAGAAATACTGTAGCTCAATCAAAAAGGTAGCCAATGCCAAAATCACTGTCAGACGGATCTAAATTCTGTTTACTCTGCAGAGATGCCTTGTAAACCGCCAGTTCTCACAGGCAGGAAAAATATCACACTCGTACATAACAATGAAAACCACAAAACGGCTTTTGCACAAAAGAAAACACTGCTTTTGTGTCGGAGAGTTGTCAGAGAACAACTCAGAGAGGCGTGTTTTTTTCTTTTATTGTCGCAGTTTTATTTCCTCTTTTTAAAAAAACACATTTCCTCATAAGTGTTTATCAGGTGTATAGAAGTGAGTTCATTTTACTGAGTTTATTATGAAGCATAATTGTCACTGAGAGGAAATTCATGAACGCAATAGCAATAGCTGAAACATGTTGAAAACATGAAACTACTCAAACAACATGGGAATATATAAGGCTGATCATATGATGCAGACATCAATACATGCTTCCTAAAAGTTCTGAATTTAAAGCTCCAGTGTCTGAGTGTATGTTTTATGGCCTAATCACCTCTGAAAGTCATTCACTTACAAATGTTACTCATGCATGCCATTTTTTGATGTTACACATGAGAACAGATTGGTTGGGCGATGTACCAAAAAGGAATTATCTAGGTTGTTATTCAGGCATGTTTTTTTCTCCCTCAAACTATCTGGGTAAAAGTGATTTTCCCATGGAAATGTCAATTTAAAAGCCAATGATGTCATCCATGTCAGCGAACCAAGAAACAACCCTGATTGTAACATGTATGAGGTAATAATTGGACCTGCAGGACTAAACAGTGGAGCAGTTAGGGGTCCGCGCGGAATCGGCACAGAGGCTGTTTCAGTGCTGTACAAGAGGTTAGAAGTCAGTAATAAGTGAGCACGTTTTCCACCAACAAAGAAGGGGCAAAAGGAAAACAGAAGATGTTTGGGTTCCTTGACTTGCCTTGAAGTGAATTTTTTTTTAAAGGAGTACACATGCAGCCCAAATGAACATAATAAGAGATGGGAAGCGGTATTTGTTTATATAGGACCACCTACGTAACTCACTTTTGCTTTTGATACTCCTGAACAAGGATGAGGCAGTAGGAGATAATGAAAGAGTGGCAGTGAGTCTACAGTATATGAAGCACAAGTAAAGGCAACTGCTGTTTAATAATAAAGCTGAAATATTTATTTTCATATTGTGTTTGACGTATCATTAAGTTCAGGCTGTTTTATGTGTACCCCCGACACAACCACACTCTAACCAGACTTAGCTTCTGTTTAAACTCAGGCCATGTGATCAAATGTGTGTGTCCTCTAACTCTGCAGGGCTGCACTCGGTCCTGTGTCAACACAAACAGGAGCATCCAGTACTCAGTAGAAGACAGTAGTGAGTAGACACACTCTTGAAGTCTCTATAATTACAGTGGTTGTAATTCTGTCTGCTGCTTATGTTCCATATTTTTTAATAACATATGGTATCATATGACAGAGGCTGCAAAGGTGACCTGGGAAGACACCAAGAATACAGTGTTATACTGTTAGTCATCTGGCTTTGATATTTGATGCCTATATGCTATACAAAGTTATATGTCCAGCCATGTTTTATTAAATTAATTAGTGTTCAATTACTCAATCAACACCTTTGTAATGAGAGCGTAACATGCGCAGATTTTCATTGGTTACAGCAAAATGAAAATGTAAATACACTTGAAAACCATAAGTACAATGCATGGTACATTTAGGTGGCATAGGAAAGAGGTATTGGTATAATAGCAAGAGACAGTTTGGTCTCAAAGTATGTTGTGTATGCTACAGCTGGAGAACCAGTTAGTATTAGTGGGGGCCCTGGAGGCCGGGGACCTGTTACAGTATAATTCCACTTCCTGCACTGCTAGCAGTAACATGACTGTGTCTTTTATTAGCCTTTAGATGATATAAAATCCTCACCTTTTCAGTATTGTGTTAGTTATCTTTGGCTAGCTTTTTACAATCAACTTCCCACCTCCTATCACTATGTGTTATCATCACTCAGTAGGATTTGTAGTTCTGACCTGTGACTCCTTTCTTGTCCTACGTGATAAACTTGGGGGAAGGGAGATGCATTAATCCAACGTAATTGGACCATCTGACCATCTGTCAGACTGTTTGTTGTCATCATCATCTGTTGGTCTGTCACGCTTCATGTCTTCAACACCCATGACTGGATTTTAATAAAACTTCAGGACATGATTGCTGTGTTCAGACATTTAGAAAATGAAACTGATTGGCCTAGGTCTGGTGTTATAGCATCGGTTTAATTATTTAAGAGTTGCTGTTGACAAGCAGTCATAAAGATTTTAAGAAGTTTCCAGTTTGACATTAAACAATTGGTAAGAAGGGAAGGGTGAAATCAAACTTTGAAGTTATTTTCCCAAGTGGTTGGGAAATGCCTTTTTGGAGAGTTAAATCCTGGTTCAGCCTCAGACTACAGTGTACTTTCATAGTTGAGAGTGAACACAGCTATGCAGTGAATGACTGTAATGCACAATATGAGTGTGTTCATATTTTTAATAAACAAATAAGTTGTTTAAATAATTAGATTAAACTGTGTAAAGCTGTGCCACCACATTAAGTTTAAGATATTTAGGAAACATATAAGAGGGGAAGGAGATGTCTCTCTGCTCCATTTTGCCATTTTTATAATTGGACTAAAAGGCCCAAGGGAGGAACAATAGCTACAACATTTCTGTGGTCATACACAGTAAATCTGATGTTTCTGAACAAATTTGCAGGAAACAGGACATTGATTTGTATCATTTCTCTATTTCAGAATTTGCTTTTTGTCCTGTGGGGGGCCCCGTAGTGTCGAAGTGCCTTTAAACCACACGCTCTTCCTTGCGAGAAAGACTGGCACCTGCTCTTTACCTGCCGTAAAACCACCAATTCAGAAGCATAAGTTAGCTTTTTTTTTTTTTTTTTTTACTGCTTAAGACTCAATCATCTTTTCAAAAATGCTATAAAATCATGATAATAAAACAAAGTAATGAGAAGAATACTATACACACTGCACCATAGTGTAAAACAGTGTAGGATTAATAAAGGGCCTAAACATATTATGTTTTTTTTATACTGTATTTCAGTCCACATTGTTCCAATGTTGTTACATCTTACATGCTCAGCATACTTTCAGTCAGTAGGTCCCTTTAGGAACATTCCAGTGGCTTTTGTTGAGGAAGTATCATAAATAAACAATGCACTGCTGATGGGAGATTTGCATTACTTGGATGTTTTTAATGCCAAACAATGCAGGTCTACTCTGCACACACCCCGCGGCCCTCAAAGACACCATGTTATGTCCTGTTCTGCAGTGGTCAGCTCTATGTGACGTGTGTGCAGGCGAAAAGGCCATGTCACACACTTAAACTGAATGAGTAATTGCATAACTCGTTGCAAAGCTGAACGGCTTAAAGCATGCACAGTGCCTGCTGAAGACGGAACATCACTGATAGTTTTTGTCACAGTAAGACAATGGAACTTTGTGATCATTATTTTGTCCTGCAATGTTGAGATCAAAGCCCTTCTGAGACATGTACAGCTTTCACATGTATTTTCAGCTGAGTGTACTTTGGTAGGCTGTAAGGTGAAACGGCTCTGCTCTAATGCACTGCTATATTAACAACCGCCCCACATGTCTATATCGACGTGTTTCATTTAGAGGTTTGGTGTTGCATATTGCTGTGAGTGCATTTTAGGTTCGCTGGTAAATGACAGATTACTCACATTTGTGTGAGCCTATGTAATCCGATTCCGCTCCAGTTGATTCTGTGCAAAAACCTCATGTCGTCACACTGTAGCCTACTGTAGGAGCGCTTCAGCCTCACGCAGGCATGGCCAAACACCCGCAGAATCATCCAATCCAGATGCACTTTGCACGGCCAGAGCCATCTGTGCACGGCTGATGTCGACAGCTGTTTGACAACCGCGGAACAGTCATCATGTCCAAATAACTAGGCCTACATCATTTAACATTAAGCAGCCTGTTGATTTCTATACTTATACATATTTTTCTGAATGTGTTATTATTATTATTATTATTATTATTATTATTATTATTATTATTATTCGTTATTATTACCATCAGTAGGTTATCATGCAGCCTAACTGTCAGTGCGCACTTCCAACACAATATATTAGCAATAGCCAATATTTAAAAAAGTATTACACATTCCACATCAAAAAGGAGCAGGGAGAAGAAAACCCTTATTATCTTTTTTTTTAATGTTTTTATATACATTTTTATTTTACTTAAGCATTTAACGTTCCCCTTTTATTGTGTTTTAAATCTTGTTCTAATGTATTTCTTCGCCTTATGCAAAGCCCTTTGATCTGCCTCTGTGTCATAGAAATAAACTATGGCTGACACTCTAATGCTCTCTTTATTCTTCACTTTCTTCCCGTTTGTTGTTTATTGTTCTAATTTGTATTCATGACATTCTTATGGAAATGATAACGATGATAGGATTCTTATTTTCATTCCAGTCAATTTGTTTTTGGACCCCAGAAGAGTGATGCGTAGCTCCTCGTCGCCTCCGATCGACTCGCTCGACGCTCGACTCGCTCACTGTACACCAAACTCGCTGCGCTCTGACCAACGCAACTTTTGCAGAGACTCCTCTCACTCCACAGACATGTCGCACAATAGCTGAAGTAAACCTGTCACCGCGGCTCATCATCTGAGCCTCCAGTAAGACACCGCCGGTGGGATTGGACTCGCACAGCCTCTCTCGTCTCTGTCGCTCTCCCCTCGCATCGGACCCTACGCTTGGAAACGCCTGGATATGAATTATGAGCATTTTCCTCACTAATGAACTGGGCCAGTAATGCAGGAGACCGCGGCGACTCTCTCATCAGTGTTTCAAGATGGCAGATTTTCATTGAGTTTTGAACAGAAATCTCGCTTTATTTTTTTGCCATGAATAACAGAAACCCTTGCACCGATGGCCCCTGTATACGAAGGTAAGATGCTTTTGGAAATGTGCTGGTTTTTTTTGGTTTTTTTTCGCTCTCTCTCCCTGTGCGGAGCTCTGTCACTGTCCGAGCCTACTGTATCAATTGTAATACGATTGAATTGTGGCTGAAACGGAGAGAGAGAGAGGTGCGTTGCACCCTTTCCTCTTTCAGTAAAAAAAATAATCATTAAACGTATATGCTATATTCACATTATATCAGGCTACCTAAACCTACTTCAAGTCGGCTGTCAAAAAACCCTGCAGCACTGTGCATTAGTGCTGGTAGTCCCAGTTAAATAATAGGAGTAAATACTCCGCTACCAGTCTGAGCTGGGTCCGTTAAAATAGCGCTGATAAAGCAGCAAAACCCTCCCGAATAAGGTCAAAGACAAGCATATGTTTCACATACAGTAGTCGGCATGTTGTAAATGTTATGTTTTGTCCTCACGTTTGTTCCTGGTACACATTATATAGGCTAGAAGGAATGAAAGAAGGTCGGAGAGCGATCGCACCGATTGTCGCCTCTAGCCTATTCACTCTCATTCTTCTATCTTCATTTTTTTTTTCACACCAATCTTAACACCGAGTGACTTTAGATCTTTCAGTGCCTCTCTTGTGAATTGATTCAAATTTTCCTTCCGGGAAACCAAAGGCAAGCTTAAATACAGCGTATATTCGCGATCGCTGCAGCATTGTAGCTGTGACTAATCCAATTGAGAGAATGCTACCCCGCATGCTTCTCTAAATTTTTGCTTCTGTCATACAGGTTTTTAATATATATATATATATATATATATATATATATATATATATATATATATATATATATATATATATTCTAAGAGAGTCATTCACACACAAACAATGTGCGTGCTTTGCAATGTCGTTGCAAGGTGGGTTATAAATGTTACAGTGCAAGCGGCCCATTATAATCCGTGCATGATCTGGGGTCTGTGAATGGTACAGCAACTACACAAATAATAGCTGCCGTGAGGTTAAATGGTATGATAAAACAGGGTCATTGGTATAATTTAATTATTTAATTTAATTTAATTCCTCTGTAGTAATGTACCATTCAGATGTAGTATAGGCTATACTTACTGTAGCCTGTAGAGATGCTTTTTCTGACATATAGCCTTACAATAAGACAGTTAACCTCTGACAGTATTCCCAAAGGAAACACAGGTTTACATGCTGATCAAAAGCTTATGCAAACTCAATAGTAGCACAAAGCAAATGATGACCCTTGATGTTTCCAATATTAGTTTTTTGAGCAGCCTTATGTTTGATATCTTCTTGTCAACTCTATAGTCCCTCTGCTGGTGTTAAAGGGAACCCCTTGTTTTCTATTCAAAACTACCGTTGAGAAAAAGAACTATTGAAAAGTAAAACTACACATTTTAAAGTGGCGCTGTAGAAATATCACAAGCAAAAGTGGGTTCTTATAGGAATGTTTCGGTTAGGTAATAGGCTGCTAAAGAAAGACACCGTTATCATGAACAACAATAAGGTTGCTTCCAACTCCTCACTAAGTGCTGTTATGTCGCTGGAGGAATATTGTAGTGATTTTTCATTAGGGGCGTTGAAGCTTATAGGCATAGCCTGAGACGACGGCGTTTCAACATGAAAAGGAAAGTTGAAATGAGACTCCTATGCAAAAGGTAATTAGTGTAAATTACATTCCCCGGCTTTTTCCTGCGCTGCGTAGAGGAGGAGAAGAGAAGAGACAGAGGCGACAGGGGGAATTAATTACCTTGCCTGTCCTCCTCAGTGTTGGAGAGGCCTGTTATGTAGAGCAGTCATGGAAATGACCGAGGTCTCCGGTGGAAAAAAAAAAAGGTCTGGGGGGGGGGGCCCTTTCACGTACACTGAGACTGGCTACTATGGTGATTACTCACCCTCGGCTACAGGGCAACTAATAACTTCAATCCATATGATTAAATACTATCCTTTTGGTAGTTTCAAATTAAACTCGGAGAGGATTTGTTTAAGTTTGCTTTCACATTCATAATCACTAATTAAGGATTATTTGTTTAACCACGCTGGAGATTTTCAGGAATGTCAAGTGGTTATGGTTTTGTCCTGGTTCCTGTTTTTTTTAAATGTTTGCCTTTGGTCCTTCTTGGCCCGGACAGAAGGCCATATCAGGCGGTCCTGCTGGCAGGCAGGGCAGCGGTCTGATCACCCTGGGAGCCTGCTCTCATAACCCGAACTGACACCTTGATGGATGTCTGATGAACGGAGCAGATCCAGCCGCCCCCAGCTGTGGAAAAAGCTAATATTCACACACCGCCAAACCCTGCCTGCCCTCTTCTCTAGATATTGGTGTTGTGGTGTGCTCATGCCTGCATATGCATTTGTCTCTATCTGTGTATGCGCCCGCAACACATGTGCTGTCACCCATTTGCAGGGCAGCCCTGCGAGATGATTAAGACGGCTGCTGCAGAGCTGGGCAACTTCATTTGCAGATCTGCGTCTCACAGGTCTACCAGTACTATTCCAGAGAGGATTCATTCATTCACGCATGGAAAAATGGACAGAGTATGACTCAGAGGCTGATGATGATAGTGGTGACAGGCGCTGCAGCATCACAGGCAGATTAATGTTTTCTCCATCCACACGGCCATTATGTGTTAATGCCGACTTTGTATTACCCCGTGGTTTCCAGGTATGGGGAATGAACAGTGCCCTCGTTTGAGGGCATGTTACTCCTCTGAGGACAGAAGGACAGACTTTCTCAGATACTGCACTCAACTCTGTCTCTGTCTCCCTTCCTCTTCCCTTCACGCTTGCTTGGACCCGCTTGATTGATATCTTCCTCGCAGGCCACGACCCAGACTTAGACTCCAAGGTTGCAGCTTTTTAAACTTTGATTAGAATAGCAGGAAGAACCCTGGGGGCCTTTTGGGGGGGGCAGGGCAGGGCCGAGCCCTGTAGCAGAGTTGGGGGATACCGAGGAGGGTCTCTCTTCCTGACTGTTATGACAAGCAGGGTGGTGTGTTTAGCTTTTCACTGTCCGCTGCGGAGAACGAGAAAGGCCTGGGGAGAGAGGATAGCTCAACAGTTAGAAAGAGATGGGCTGATAGTTAAATAGTTCACAGGAAACAACAGTCTTCGCTCTGCAAATCCTTGTAGGTGCCATTGTGAATGTTTATCTCTTGTTTTTTGAACTGTCACTCAGCGGTTTGTTGACCTGATGCATCACCTCATGACTTGTTTGGAAGGGTGACGATGAAAATGGATAAGCTGTCTTTACAAGTATCGCTTTTGCATTATTCAACGCTTCTTATCTGAAAAGGAAAAGAAATCCAGTGTTCGGGGATCCTTTGTGCTATTGATTTGTTGAAGCATTTAGTAGAAGAAGCTGAGGCTTTTGAGGGAGATAGAATGTGAGTTTTGTGTGAGATGAGGTGTGTGTATGTGTGTGTGTGTGTGTGTGTGTGTGTGTGTGTGTGTGTAGCTCTCAGTTGAAGACAAGGCAATATGGGAGCTCTCTGATGTGCTGAAATAGTTCACAGGTGTGATCTGAGGGTTTTTGGAAACAGATGAATCTGAACAGAAATGACAGGTTAGTAGAGGCCAGTCTGACACAGGAGGCCCAGCCTTGACTATGAGCAGAATACTTCAGGCTATTTCAACAGGCTCAACTTTTCATATACTCTTTTCAGCACAAATTTCTCTGGAGTAAAACTGCCTGCAGTACTCCAGCACATCATTCTTCTGGCTCTTTTATTTATTTATTGTTTTACATTGGAGGAAATTCAATTGAGATGCAAGGGGACTTTGCAATTCTCATTTTCTCTTCAGTCAATAAGCCTCCTGTTTTAGTGCTTCTGCCATATGTTTCAGACGTCTCTCGGAAACAACTCTGAAAGCCGGGCTCCAAGGTCCTTGAAGCGGGAGACCACATCAATTGCTGACATTAGTTGTTTTGTTTTTTTTATTGAAGGGGAAGGGGGTGGGGGGGAGGCTGGCTGTGATGGAGCCTCGACCCTGTCGACTGCTTACACAAGGCATTTCCGTGTTGGTTGTCATGCATGTGTGAAGGCCCTTTTTTTCCCTGCACTGTTGTTTCACACTGTGTATGGTGTCAGCCTGCATGGAACAGTTGCCCCTGGCTCGGCCTAGCAGTGCAACGATTCCAGGCTCCGGTTAAGGAGGAAAGTAGTGTAGCAGCAGGCATCTTAAACGTTGCTTTACTTTCTAGTCTGTAATATAAACGTCTATATGGATTTAAGTTGCAAATATGAGATATCTGCATTGAACAACTTGATTAAAACACATCACGTGACCCTTGATCAATGGAATTAGCACACACAACCCACAGTTTTGTAATTCTTTGAAAGCTGACTGTGTCATTTATTCTCTAAATGGATTTGGTAGCATTTTTCTTGCTCCTAGTGGGGTGCCACATATTACCTCAAACATGTTTGAGGATGAGGATCGCCGTGAGAGACGAAAAAAAGATGAATGTCCCTCTTAAATCTAGATAACTTCCTCTTGCTAAAAGTAATGGAATAGCCGCTCCACAGCGAGGAGGAGAGTAGCGTCTGTGAAAAAGTGCTGAGATTCTCCGCACCTTATGACAAGTCCATTGCTTTGATCTGCTATGAAAGCCACGGTTCAAACAAAGTTCCACATTTTACTGCTTCTCAACACAGCACAGAGTAAATGGGGTCTTTTGTTAACTTGGCCCTGCTAAGAAATAATTACAGAGAGATTCCTTTAGAATAAAGGGCACTCACTATGCTGAAGGTCTATCTATATTTAAGTGAATAATATTGCACAGTGCAGCATGAGCATGTTCTACATTTTACACGCATGCCATACGGTATATTGCAATGCACTTTGCAATCATTATTCGCCAACGACCCTGCCCCACCCCCACACCTATCTTTTATCTGTCCTTCCATCCCATTTGTTGATAAGCCGAGAGGCCATTGGCCAGCACACATGGTGCCCATGTGACACTTCAGCAACAGCCTGATGGCCAGATTGGAAGGCCCGTGTGTGTGTGTGTGTGTGTGTGTGTGTGTGTGTGTGTGTGTGTGTGTGTGTGTGCGTGTGTGTAAGAGGAGGCTGGTTTGAGAAGAGGTCTAACTACTGTAGCTTTTTGTTCTCCCTAATCATGACCCCCATCCAAAAGCCCTCAGACTCCCCCATCGCTTCCCGCCTCACTCAGTCCCCCCTGGCTTGTCTTATTGCCATCACTAACCCCCCAAACCAAACCACCAGCTTGTTTGTGGCACACATTGTCCCCCCAGGTCCTAATCCTATTGTTTGTATTGTGCCCCCCTCCCATACCAGTCCATTTGACATCGCACTCTCTGGAAGAGAGCTGCCGCTGCTGGCTGTATTTATCATCGGCTAATTTGGCCTTTCAACTTGACACGTCACATTGCACATGCACATGCGAAGCTTGTAAAAAAAAAAAAATGGAAAAAGTTGAACAAAGCCTTGAATGTGGTGCAAAGACAACAGATGATGTAAGGTACTACAGTGGGATGGTGAAGGCAACTACTACACAACTACTCCACTCACAGCCACTTCATCTAAACAAAAGATCCTAACCGTCTCTTCATATTACACGAAGCGCGGAGTGAGAAATGGTTTTCGGTTTTTAATCAAGCCTTTCATAACCTCCACACGCTTCCTCTTCTTCCGAGTGAAGGAGACAGTGTGTGTTTTGGGGATAGAGAAGGATAGAGAAGGAGAGGGGGAGCGTTTACAGACCAATATTGAAATGAGCAGCGAAGGATTGAATTACACAGTAAGATTAGGGCACTGAGGTGTTTTCTTGAGGTTTTTCTCATATTCATCGACACAGACACAGCTATGGGCTCGGCCATGTCCAGCCAATGTGGACTAAATGCCACGGCCAGCCCCATCACCACTCCTGGCTCCGGCCCCTCTCGGTCATGGAAGGGAAGTGGAGCAATAGGTGGCTGCTGGCGGCCCCTTCACAGATGGCTGCAGGTACAGCGCCACGCTTGGCTGATAGCCAAAGGACTTCAAAGCTCAGACGAGCGCTCAAGCACATTTCTGTCCAGAGCCAGGAGGCAAGACGGCAACAGACGAGGACCGAGGTAGTCAAAAGAGTCAACAGGCATGGAAATGAGCAGCTTTAGCCCTTTTCCTTTTTCATCCGCTTGCTATTTGTGCAATATTTGCTCTCATGTTCTTTCTCACATACAATCATACTCCACTTCTCATCTTCTTATTCAAACTCCCCCCCCCCCTTCTTTTTCTACATGCTGTGTGATTATTCTATTACCCTGAAAGCAGTTGTGATGACACATCCCCACGTTATCCAGATATGGAAATAAAATGTGGCGGCCACTATTACAGCGAAGCGTCCCTCCCTCTCAAGTGATGTCTTTTTTTTTCTTAATTTGGTTCAGACCAGGGATTCTGTTTTCTACATAGTAAACTGACAAGTTACACGTCAAAAAGAGGCAGGAGGTGCATGTGACAAAGTGTGTTGTAGCAAGCAGTCAGAGGTTTTAAGAATTATAGTCATGAAATGTAGTAGAGTGGTCTCTATATCTATTTGATATTCACCTATGGGAAGAAAATGATTTCTTCGTTACCACTGAAGCCTGGAAACCAAGCTTTCGTGAGCTTTTAAGGGATAAAGTAGAGAGAAAGAGAGAGAGAAATAGATGTTAAAAAGTAATTCATTCAATTAGTCTATCCTGTGGCTCCTCTGATACCACTGCAGTACTGAAACGAGAAAACGCTGAATGGCCTAACTGTAAGAAATATTTTCTCGCAGCTGCCTAAAGAGCTTTGAAGACATTTAGTAACATTCAGTTGCAGCATAAGTGAATGATTATGGTTGCTTAATGGCAGTTTGAAGCTTTTTTTATTCATAAATGCAATATTTAGGATCTTCAGAAATGTTTGAAGAAATCCAGTTTCAACAAAGGCTTTCTTCAGCCATTTTATTTAAGTAGATTTATAGTAGAAGTATGCGCTGTTATTATAGGTATATATTTTATTCTGAAAGTTCCAACAAAGTGCTTTTTTCAGTCGTTTTATCTTAGTAGAGTGGAAGCATGCACTCTTTGCTTAGCTTTGAAGAACTCTAGTGCTCACAAAACAAAAGCAGTAGTGACATTTATTGCTAAAAATGTTCCTCATACACTCCTTGTATAAGTATGGCCTACATTATTATAAAACTTAAGTATGCATTCATGGGAAACTTAACTAAACAGAATTCAGGAAGCAATAGCGGTGCCCGTTTATGTTTCTGGCTGCAAGTGTGTTGCAGCATAAAAAACAGGCTACACACCTTTTTAGATCCACTCCGCACTTCAAAGCCTCAGGCACCATCATGGCCAGCCAGCAGCTCCGCCTGGCAGCCTTTTGAACTGACCCCTCCATTCAGCCTGAGAGACAGAGAGTGAGAGGGAGAATGGCAGAGAGACAGGGAGTGATAGAGATTGAAAAAAGGAAGGCAGAAAATGGAGGGAGGGAGGCAGTGGAGCCGGGGTGGAGAGATGAATAACCTCTTGTCGGGGGCCCATGGGCCTCAGGGGCACTGCCAGAGGTCAGGGGAGCTTGGGGTGGGGGTTTAGCGGTTGGTGTGGGGGTCAGTTGTCTAAGAGGGATTTTGTGGCGTTGGGGGTCGTAGATCTCACCCCTCGTCTCCTTTAACCTGTCTACTCCTTACATCTTGGACCTGTGACAGAGCCCAGCAGCTGCTAACACACACAAACATGCTTCCACCACCTCCATCAGTTTAAGAGAAGCTGGCCCAGAAAAAGGCCAAAAGTTGACCTTTAGCTGTGGACCTGTTCTCTTTTCTTTACACCTCCAGAGCGGTCCAGGCCAGGCACTTTTTTTTTTTTTTTACCTCATTAGGGAGACATGAGACAACGTGTCAGGAGGAGTTCTGCATTCATACACATTAAACATAAAGACATTTGGCACAAACATGGCAGCGTTAAGTGGCATCCATTTCAGTAACATGAACCTCATTCAGATCCTTTCAACATTTGAATAGCCTGGACAAAAAAATACCCACAGCTAGGCTAACATACTAGTAGCATTCCTATCTTTATTCACAGTAAAGCATCTTATAGTATGATGAATTATTATGTACTGGCTTCCCACAGGTCATCCTTTCCATCTGTTAAAATCAGTAAAAAAATTTAAAAAAGGTTTAGAAACTGCTCAGGCCACAGGAACATACCCAAACTTGCAAATATGTACAGTAGATGGATCTTGGTTCCTGTAATTTGCTAAACAAAGTTTGTCGTTAAAAATAACAACAACTTCTCTTCTCCTTTTGAAGGTGTTAACCTTTTATGCAAGCCAATTCAAATGTGTATTTCTCATATGCTTAATGTGTGGGTGTTAAACTGATGGTCAGAATAGCCATTTCCTGCCTGGCTTTGGCTGCTATTTGCGACTGTGAGGACACTGTAAATATAATCGGCTAAGGCCGTGATTTTCACGCTGAATCAGACGCAGAGGGCTGAGTTGGCTAGCCATGTTTAATACCTCAGCTCTGCGGCCAAAAAGACTCAACAGCCATGTTTACGACACACTGTCAGTTGGATTAAGGACACATATGGTATGTGAGTATGTGAGTATGTGTGCTATAATCTTTTAAAAGCTGTTTGAATACATAGCACGGTGGGCGTACCTTGTCAAAGAAAAGACAGACAGAATGAGAGAAGCTACAGAAAGAGAGAAGGTTAAAAGGAAGATGATGAAGAGAGATTAGGAGATTAAAACAAGTTATCAAGAATGTATATGGATGAGTCACCTGCAGCATGAAAGCAGGAGTGCATGTTGAGGCATTTTAGAGGGAGGGAAAAAAAAGGCATCTGTAGTCTAAATTAGTCTGATCTGTGGCCTTAATAGGCCCCAAGCAGCAGCTTCACACACCCCGCTGAAATACCACACACTCTTGTCGCCTGGGGAGGCATGTGCACCATCTCCAGCTTGTATTTGATAGCACTGGGAGGTGGGGTATACTGGGGGAGACAGGGGAGCAGAAGGCCAACCGCATGTGGGGGTTATAAAGAGCTCTGATGTGAAATGGATAGAAGTTGCGTGTTTCTTCTTCCATCTTCTGCCATCTTTGAGGCAGTTAAAAGTGGGCCTCATGCACCAGCCTCAGCGCTAATCATTATCAAACACATGGACTCGCCTGTGTGTCACATCTTGTCATTCAAGAACACCCTGCGCCATCCTGGTTTCAAGCCGACGACTTGCACGTAACCGAGAGCTGAAAGTAACAGCCAGGCATTGGTTTGTTTTATCAGCTGTGCATAAAACAAACAAGAAAAAAAAAAACTCTGTGGGGAATGATTCATGAATATCTTTTCCTAGCAACACATTCCTCTATTTTTTTTAATTTTTTTTTTTAAACTAGACATCCCTATCAGTTTGCTGTTTGAATACAGTGTTTTGGAAATACAGGAAGTGGTGGCCCTGCCTGTGTGTGATTGGTCCCCAGGTGCCTTCGCAGGTTGGACTGGTTCCTCTGTTGTCGGGGTTAATCGCAGCGTTTTGAAGGGGTGGGGCATCAGATTAGTCCCTCTGTTTGTGTGTGTGTGTGTCTGTTTTTGGGTGGTGGTTTCATGTATGTTGTTACACAACTAAGATGTGCTAAGACACACACACACACACACACACACACACACACACACACGTGGAGTCTCAGAAATAGAAATACTGTAAAAATATGGCAGAGAGGCATGTCTGTGGTTATACGCCTACTGTCATGTGCACACACAAATTCTGCACACGTGCAGAGAGTTGTGCGCTCGGTGATGTATGCATCCAACGAGCAGAAGTCAGGCATTATTGCAGCTGTCTCTATCGGATAGTCATGCAGTTGCAGACTTTAGCCCTTTTCCGACCGGAGGGATTTTTGCAGTTCCTAGAACCTAACGTTCCTAAAGCCCTTTTTTCTCGTGTTCCGACTGGACCAATTTGGGGATTATTAAGTTCCTCTGGCCGCAGTTCCTGTAACCCTTTCAGCTCCTACTTCAGGGCAGGGTCTTTTCCCTTTTCCGCATAGTGGTGGTTAGATGGCTGTGTTATAATAACAAAAGGTCAGTTCTTATGGACACAAGGCCAGTGTGAATGCAAATGGACCGGTTTTGGGGGAGAGTAGTTAGTAGAACTGTTTAGAAGTGGACTGTTCCTATAACTACGTTCCTGTAACTACTTGGTCGGAAAGAGGCTTTTGACCCCTAAGTTCGAGAACACACCCAAAAACCGGGCAGGGTGGGGCCATCATGCAGTGTTCCCCCCAACTGACATCTTTCCCTGCGACTGTCTCCGTCTTTGCCTTCAGCTTTTACTGTCGCTGTTTGACTTTTCTTACTTTGCGCTCCAAATCAATAGTTTACCAACCGCAAATAGTACTCCAAAAATGTAGTGACGAGTGAAGACTATTAACTCACATAACACTTTAGATTTGATAACCATATTAGTGGGGTTAATACAAATCTGACCCTCACAAACTGAATAACTGTTTGGAATACATAAGGCAACCCACGTATAATTAACTAGGGATCACACGGAATGAAAATCATGGTGGATTATTATTTATATTTAAATTCCTTTGTTACATTTTTTTCTCTGACAGTTGATCGTTTTTGTCTGACAATATAATTATATGTGTGTGTCCAGGAAGAGGTTACACCCTTTAGAAATAAAATTAAAGTCTCCATCTCTGAAAAACCTCATTCTACTCCTGTAGCTTACAGGAACCCGGCTCCTTGTGTTTGTGTGTTTGTGTGTCCCTGTGTGAACGTCGGCATCATTGTATTTCAATTTGTGTTTGCATATCGCCGGCTTTTGTCCTTCACATACTGAAGTGCCATCCTTTCAAAACCTCAGGTTGCGCTACGTTGCAAGGGCAGCAAACAAGGCCGCCAGATGTTCACACTAAAAACCTCATACTTTGTCTGTAGGTTGTACTCATCAGGTGTGTCCTCCCCTAATGTTGTCTGTGTTGGGTTACTGTTTCTTGCCTGCACTTCTCGTATGTTGATCTCAGTTATAGTCCATTGTGTCCAGCTGTCATTGTTGATCCTAATGACATAAGAGGAAGTGTGGTGTAGCGGGGCGTTTCGTACTGTGTGCACATGATAAGCATTCTGGAGAACGGCTGTGTTATCAGGTGTGTGTCCCTGCGTGGCCCAGCACTGTTTGCAACTGTAGTCGACGAGCAGCACAGCAAGACGCATACAGTGGACGGTGATGGTAGTGCAGCTGAGTCGTGAATCAACAGGGGCCTTTGGTTTATGGTTGGTCATGTTTTCAGCCCTCTTCAGTTCTCATTTTATGCTGCCACACACACGACTTCTGCACAGAACAAATTGTTTTTCTGTTGCACTCTCAATGTTTTACTTCTGCTGCAGCAAGGGCATTTATTACAAGGCCTCTTTCTTTCTTTCTTTCTTTCTTTCTTTCTTTCTTTCTTTCTGTCTGTCTGTCTGTCTATCTGTCTGTCTGTCTGTCTTTCTGTCTGTCTGTCTTTCTTTCTTTCTTTCTTTCTTTCGGTCTGTCTGTCTGTCTGTCTGTCTGTCTGTCTGTCTTTCTGTCTGTCTGTCTGTCTGTCTTTCTGTCTTTCTTTCTTTCTTTCTTTCTTTCATTCTTTCTTTCTTTCTTTCTTTCTTTCTTGGTGGGAAGGAAGTTGGGTGCTGTGCTTTGCTACACTCGTGATTTGATTAATAAGAAAGCCAGTTCAAGCAGAGCCACTCTGCCACCCCTTCCTCCTCCTCCTCCTCCTCATCTCCCGCTCCTCTCTCCTCCACCCCTGTGCCTCGGTTCAGCGCCTGGTTAGGCTGACCTGGCAGTATAAACAAGGCAGGGTTTTTCTAACACCAGTCGTTTTACGACCACACTTACAACGTTAATGTTTACCTCCTTATCTACTGACAGTTACCCAGGAGAGCAGGTTTGCAGCTTTACTTTTAGATTTAAGTTATTATTGCTTAGTTTATAAAAGAAAGTTTATAACCGCCACACCGACGGATGTGAATGTGTGTGGCTGTACGGGCCTCTTGGTATTGGTGCTCCTGTGTGTGTGTGTGTGTGTGTGTGTGTGTGTGTGTGTGTGTGTGTGTGTGTGTGTGTGTGTGTGTGTTCTTGCTTAAGTATCTATGCGTGTGCATTTGGATTAGTGCTGACCACACATGTTATCTCACTGCCAGCACAACATGTTGTGTCTTTGGCTGTTTGCTTCCAGGAAAGGGAGAGTTGAGGGAGTGTCACATTTACAGCGGGCATGTTGCTGATTTCCGAGATAAGAAGCCCTGTATGTGTCCGTCAAAACAGCATTCACATTTCCTCGTACGCTGTCAATATGCTAGATGGATATTTTCCCTCTTTTGTGTGTTTGTAACAGAGCGGAGAAACACATGGCGAGCCAATTCCGACTGGTCAAATACTGTGGTCAGGATGAGCATAAAGGCTGTTGGAGCAGAAGCCTGCATGACAGCATCTCCCCGCGAGCTCGTCTGATGCATTATTCTATAAATAAGCAGAGATGAGAGAGCTAAAAAGGCAGGCATGATGGTCAATAGTGGCCGGGTGTGAGAGAGAGAGAGAGAGAAAAAGAGAGAGAGAGAGGGGGACTACGTAGTGTCAAGCTCCAGCTCCCCTACTGAGAGCAGAACTTAGGCAGGAGGCAGGAAGGACTCTCTGTGTGGACAATATGTTCATCCTCAGTGGTGCGTTCAACTGTTGTGTTTAACTCCAAAGTCAGTGTCCTCGCTACAGGTTTTCCACCAGTGGTTCTGTTGGCCATGATGCCCATGTACATGTAGATACAAATGGGTGACAAATGAAAAGAAAAGCTGAAAAAAAAAATAAGTTAAGAAACAAATGTGGCTCACTAAATGGTTTGAGTACAAAACAGATGTGGCAAAAACCAGCTGTGCAGAATTTCTTAAGCTGAATTTCAATAATGTCCCTTGCATTCCTAAATATTTTTCTCAGCTTTATTTTAGAGGCTTCCATAGTGTAGGGGTACTAATGCAAAGAGCAGCTAGCCTCGATCTGACCTTGTAAAACCCCGAGCTATCCATAATCATGCTGGCCGATATGTAATGCTGGAATTTCCCATAAGAGGAACACGCCAACTCTGTGTCTGTCCATCTATCTTTGTGTCCATCAGTCTGTGTGCCTGTGATTATCCTGTCAGGCTCTCAGTCACACAGGGTTGACACTGCTCTATGACGCAACGTGAGTCATACGCAGTGGCCTTTGCAGTCTCCCGTACCGAAAACATCTACAGTATGGGAGAGTTTGGGCTGACACGTAAGAAACTGCACTTCCAAATGAGTGAATGTCTTTTGGAAGAATGGTGTCTCCCTCCACAAGATTTCCTTGGAGAATCTGAGGGTGAGTTGAAGCTGTTCTGGTGACCCATTACCTTACTGAGACACATTACGTTGGTCTTTCCTTTAGTTTCTCTTCCATCTCTATGTGACAGGGTGTTCAGAAAAGTGATGGAGGTGCGGCAAGTAGCGCCACAGTGCAGTGCTCCAACACCCACGTGCAAACAGCAGCGAAGGGTGAGATAATGCTTTGTCTAGACAGTCAGAAGTCATTTCATTAGCCAGCGATTTGGCCCACCCTCCGCTCACCCTCCAGTCCTGCGGACACTGGGATGTCCAGTAAGGAGACAGAGTCATCAGAGCGTCTCCGTCGGTAGTCATTAGGCCTCAGTTAGGCTTTAGTTCATAACCTATTATACTGGAGGGATATATAATTATAACTTTACTATGTAAGTCCGCTATAGTGCACTATTCTCTACAACCTTGTTATTCACAGTGTATTTTTCAAGAACATCATCATTTCCAATTCAGTGCAAATAAGTTTTTTCCCCACAACTTACATCTTGGCATTGTAGCCTAAGCTAGCATGCCTGTCTCATAGTCACCATCAACTTCTGTCGCTTCTTCTGTACCTTCACTCTTAAGCCGTAAGCTTGTTTTAATCATAAACAAGTTTGGCTCATTCGGCTGTGTCAGCTTTTATAGCTTTTTTTTTTTTTATATATATATATATATATATATATATATATATATATATCAACAGTTTGGGGTCACTTAGAAATTTCCATTCCACTCCATTATAGACAGAATACCAGCTGAGATCAGTTGCATTGTTTTTTTAACCAGGGCAGCAGTTTTCAGATTACTTTATGTGCTTACATAATTGCGAAAGGGTTCTCCAATGTTTTCTCAGTTAGAATTTTAAAATTATATCAGATTAGTAAACAGAATGTTCCATTGGAACATAGGATGAATGGTTGCTGATAATGGGCGATGTAGATATTGCATTAAAGATCAGCCACTTCTTTCTACAACAGTCGAGAACCCTTTTGCAATCATGTAAGCACGTAATGTAATCTGAAAACTGCTGCCCTGATTAAAAAAACAATGCAACTGATCTCAGCTGCTATTCTGTCTGTAATGGAGTGGAATGAAAATTTCTAAGTGACCCCAAACTTTTGACCGGTAGTGTACATATATATATATATATGTATTTGTCTTTCTTTCTCACTCGCATCTTCTACCTGGGCAAGTGTAGCCTGTGGTGTAATAAGTTATGCGTGATGTCCTACGTCATCACGCGTCAGAGTTCAGGGGTCACGCAGTGCTTGTCCAGGCGGAGCTAGTCATGGTTAAGTTAGCCCACTGCTAAATGCTATCGTTTTTTGTTTTTTTTAAAGAACCTAACGCGATAGCCTACATGATTTATTTATTAAAGGTCCCATGACATGGTGCTCATTGGATGCTTTTATATAGACCTTAGTGGTCCCCTAATACTGTATCTGAAGTCTCTTTCCCTAAATTCAGCCTTGGTGCAGAATTACAGCCACTAGAGCCAGTCTCACAATGAGCTTTCCTTAGTATGTGCCATTAATGTGTCTGTATTGAGGGTGGCGCAAGGTGGAGGGTGGGGGTGTGGCCTTGACCAACTGCCACTTTGCTCGTTTTAAACCAACGTGTCTCTCTCGCGTGTTGCCCTCTCTGGGCGGGCAAAGCAGATAAAGGGGAGGTAACCTTGCTCCTTATGACCTCATAAGGAGAAGATTCCAGATCGGCCCATCTGAGCTTTCATTTTCTCAAAGGCAGAGCAGGATACCCAGGGCTCGGTTTACACCTATCGCCATTTCTAGCCACTGGGGGGACCATAGGCAGGCTGGGGGAACGCATATTAATGTTAAAAAAAAACTCATAAAGTGAAATTTTCATGCCATGGGACCTTTAAATTCATGTGTTTACCGAGCCTGTCACCGGCCCCTGCAGCGCAACAAACAGCCCGGGCCATTGGGTATCTTCCAGTTTCTCCCCGTCCCTGGGTCTTAGGAAGTAGTCCAAATATATCCAGGCCAGGAAACATCAACCAGACAGACCTGACTGCGGTCTCTAGATATTCTCCTTGGTGATGGCTGGGGTATATATTTAAACTTACAAGCCAGATTTTATGCATTTTTGTCATTACATTTCTTTTTATCTCAACCTTAAATCTTTTTTATGATTCGTATAAAGCGCAGAACTTTGAGGAGAGGCGCGAATGAGTTGAACGATAAACAGGTTTTTATATTAAAAGACTATTTGGAATTACAAAGGACTATTTGGCAGATTTGGTGGTGTCTAAAGGCGTCCTCATCAATACTCTCTGTCATGCTGGCGCAGTATAAATGACGGGTTTAATAAAAGAGAGTAAACAGAAGCAGGTCACAGACTAGAATGTGAGGGCCACTCGTGGACCCACTCTCCATGCCCTATTCTTCTTCCCTCCCTTTCAGTCCATCTCTAGACCCAGCATGGCATGCAGAACGGCCCTGATCCTCCCAAAAAGAAGATTAACAAACCCCGGACAGAGAAGTAATCTCTCTGAAAACATTGACTCCTACCATTTTTACATGCTGCCTGTAAACAGTGGAAAATGCCTCTCTGGCATGCTTAATTGCAGTATGTGGGACACAGAGTGTTTCTTTAGGTATGCTAAATGGAAAGCCTTGGCTACTGAAGGCATTCCAACATTGTAAATGTACAACAATGGACCTTTACAGTTTTTTGTTTGGCATAGAGTTCAGAAATTCAAATAAACTCCAAGAGGACATTTTCACGGGAAGGTCTCTTGCGCTGTGTTGTTTCTGACAACAGGATAGAGGATTTTGTTGTTCAGATTGTAGATCATAAATATGTTTGAACTCCAGTTTGGATGAAGAGTGATTAATGAGAACTTGAGCCAATTTCCCAATGAAGTACAATTGGTCACATTGTTGCCTATGTATGTTGTCATGAGATAACATTCCAGCCATTTGACCTCTTACTTTTGGTCCATTTAATTACTTATCTCTTCTCCGCACAGGGCTCTAAACTATGCTGCTGGCTGTTGAGTGTTGTTGCAAAAACCAGCTGTGCAGAATTTCTTAAGCTGAATTTCCTATGCATTTCTAAATATTTTTCTCAGCGTTATTTTACAGGCTTCCCTAGTTTAGGGAAACATGTGTGGCCTTCAGTTCATTGCACCGCGTAGGCAATATCAAGTGAACTCTTTGACCACAGTGTTAAAACTGACAGAGAGTCAATGAGTGACTAAGATCAGGGTTGAGGAGGAATTCATGTGATGCTAATGCAAAGAGCAGCTAGCCTCGATCTGGCCTTGTAAAACCCCGAGCTATCCATAATCATGCTGGCGGATATGTAATGCTGGAATTTTCCATAAGAGGAACAAGCCAGCTCTGTGTCTGTCCATCCATCTTTGTGTCCATCAGTCTGTGCCTGTGATTATCCTGTCAGGCTCTCAATCACACACTGTTGACGCTGTTCTGTGACGCAACCCATCATTCAAATTATTTTTAGCGTTAAGTCCAGGCACAGGAATTGGTAATCCAAGGAGTGACATCTGGCCTTCGGGGCTTATGTGATTAGCAGAGAGCCTTGCCCCTAATAGCCTAGCGGACAATCTTCATTACCTCTCTGGACTAGCCTACAGGTCTGGTCAGGAAGTGGTTAGGCGTGGGCCACCTAAAGCAACAAAAAAAAAAAAATAGCTTAATTATTGTTGGGAGCACATATGTGCAGAGATCACGTTTGAGGCTTAAATAAGTATTACAGGAGGCATGGAGGTGCTATGCTGCATCAGCTTCTGCACAACACACGCCAGGTTTACAGCGAGCCCTCTAATGTGCACTGCAGCTCCAATCCTGCAGCATTAGGGCTAAGACCAGATGACCACGCAGATAACTAGTAAGTACAAGCAAGGCCACACAGCGACAAAAAAAAAAAAAAAAAGAAAAAAGAAAAAGAGGATGAAGAGAGGTTAGGAGAGTTTAAAAACACAAATGAGGCAAAGTATAGTGGAGGGCTGCCAACCTCCTACTGAATTAATCATCATCACCACTCAAAGGGCTAATAATGACAAAGTGACCAGGCATGTCCACTCCTCTCCGCTTTCTGTTTGCAGAAGAGAGCCCACAATTATGGAAGTCCTCCCATCTTGAAAGGAAATCCTCCTCTAATTATCTCTGAACAGAACCAACCTTCCCAGCGTTCAAGATGTCTATTAAACACACAAAAGCAGCAAACAAAGTTTAACGGCTGTTGTGCATGTACTGGTTGTGTTAGTGTTTGTGTGCGAGCTGCGACCGTAGCCTTCTTTGATTCCTGCATGACTTGATCAACAGCGAGGCCTCAATTGTAAGGGCGTTGGCACGGCCAGGTGGTAGCTCTCAGTTTGTTAGCAGTAAACTAATTTGGGGTTTAATGGAAAGTGTTTAAACATACAGTAGCATCACTACAAGTCTTGTGTACCCTTCCTTGTGCTGTAATAATCATCTCAACGTTACAAACAAGACTGTTTGCAAAGCAGGAGATAAAGAAAGGGACTATTTTAGGGCAGTTGTTTGCTTGGAGAAGCTTTTGCTTATTCTGAGGCAGCTCGTTCCCAGGAGTTCAGAGCACAGCCTCGCTGCAGTTTTGCCTTTGTTTTGTTGTCTTCGGGATCTGTAGTTGAGAGGGCGTTCGGCGCCCCTCTTCTGTTCTCACAGTTTTTCAAACGAAATGTCTTCCACCACCTTCCCTCAAGTGAGTAATTGTGTACTAATGCAAGGGCTGGGTTCTGTAGTGAGGAAGTAAATTGCAATCATTCCTTAACACTTTTTTTTGTGGGCCTGTTTTTTTTTTGTGTGTTGCTCCACTTTCTCTGTGGAGCGTCCAATGAAGGGTATTCTTTGAGTATTCTCTCAGCCTATTTACTTTGCTGCAGATGGGAACAGTGGGGAAATGGCATTTCCTCTGCATGAACCAGTGGTTTGCCTAAGCGCTATTCAATTTAAACCTGCTTATCTTTCTAGCTTATATAACAATATAAACAACATCCCTTTCCCACCAGTTTTAATGACACAGTATCTGAATCAAAAAGCTAGACGCCAGTAGGCCTACTACATAGAAACGATTTAACGCCAAAGCAACAAATGCTTCATGACATTTTGAAGGCCATTTAATGCCTGCTACTTTAATATGATTTTAACGAGTTCAGCAGGTTAACATGCCGACGCATCAGCATTTACGCTTGGTGTTTTAATGACCTGCTCCGACCCAAGCTGTCTTTATTTAAAGCTACTGGCTACCACTCGTGTTTCAGTCTCACTCTCAATTTCCTAACCTCTCACTTTCATCCCCCATGTCCTCTTTGCTCCTCCCCTCTGCTCCCTTCTTGTCACAGGTATGGCCTCGCAAGTGCAAGTGTTCTCCCCTCACACTCTTCAATCAAGTGCCTTCTTTAGCGTGAAGAAACTGAAGGTGGAGCAGAGTTGTAACTGGGATATGACAGGGTACGGCACACACAGCAAAGTCTACAGCCACAACAGCAGCAAGAACTTGTCGGCCGCTAGTGGCCCCCTCGGCATCAACAACTCCCTGCAAGTCACCAGCTCCACCCTGCCCTACGAGCAGGCACTCATCTTCCCAGCCAGCGCGGGCCACATTGTGGTCGCCTCAGCCAGTAGCACTTCGGGGGCCGTGGGGTCTCTGCTGGGCAGTGGGGGTGGAGGCAGCAGCAGCAGCAGCAGTGGTGGCGGCGGCGGCAGCGGTGTGGGTGGCGGGGTTGGCGTTCACAACCTGACGCGCCGCAGCACGGTCAGTCTCCTGGACACCTACCAGCGATGCGGGCTTAAGCGCAAAAGTGAGGAGCTTGACAACAACAGCAGCGTGCACATCATCGAGGAGCACGGCCCACCGATGATCCAGAACGGTGCAGCCAGCGGAGCCACGGTGGCTACGGTGGCCACCGCCACCTCCACCGCAACGTCCAAGAACAGCGGCTCCAACAGCGAGGGCGACTACCAGCTGGTGCAACACGAGGTGCTCTGCTCCATGACCAACACCTACGAAGTGCTGGAGTTCTTGGGGCGAGGAACCTTTGGACAGGTGGTTAAGTGCTGGAAGAGGGGCACCAACGAGATCGTGGCCATCAAGATCTTGAAAAACCACCCGTCGTATGCACGGCAGGGTCAGATCGAGGTCAGCATCCTGGCACGTCTCAGCACGGAGAGCGCAGATGACTTCAACTTCGTGAGGGCCTACGAGTGCTTCCAGCACAAGAACCACACGTGCCTGGTATTTGAGATGCTGGAGCAGAACCTGTACGACTTCCTCAAGCAGAACAAGTTCAGCCCCCTGCCGCTCAAATACATCCGACCCGTGCTGCAGCAGGTGGCCACGGCGCTAATGAAACTGAAGAGCCTGGGCCTGATCCACGCTGACCTGAAGCCAGAGAACATCATGCTCGTGGACCCGTCTCGACAGCCCTACAGGGTCAAAGTCATTGACTTTGGCTCAGCCAGCCATGTGTCAAAAGCAGTCTGCTCCACTTATCTACAGTCCAGATACTACAGGTAAGAGCTTCTGCTTTGACATGATAATTAGCTTGTTATGAAATGGCCATGAAAGACTTAATTTAGGCATTGTACGTAACACTGCGGATGCAAAGAGAAAAGGAGCAAAGAAAAAGAGACGTGTCCCTCTGTCTGTTCCTGTTCGTTTTGTTTGGATGATCATTGGTGCTTTCTGCATCTTGTTTGATTTATCCCAGCTTTAATAGGAATGTTTTCCGAGTTGGGTTGATTATTTGGCCAAACACCCATGATTGGCTGCCAGCCTTATGAGCTGCTGCTCAAGTTCTCTCTCTTCACTCCGATTCTGCCTTTCCTGTTTGCTTGTTTACCCCCGTAGTTAACCCCCCCCCCCTTCCTCCAATGTGGGATAGAACAGTAAAACTCAAAGGCTTGCTGAGTAGCCAGCTGCTTATTGTGTTTAATGTGATAAAACAAGCATGTTGTAGTGTTACTTTGAAGATTAGCAAAGGCCTTTTATACTTCCACCAAAACTTGGTTTAAACTCTGGTTGAAATATTTGAAGCAATGAGATTTCTTAGTGTCTTTAAGAGGTTCAGGGGAAGAAAGTGTTTTTTTCCCCCCGTTTTTCAATGGAGGGTTTTTTGAAAAGATCTCAGAGAAACTCCCTCATTGACGAAGGGCACCAATCATGTGGGGTGGCAGCCTGCCCACAGGGTTCTATTCACCCCTCGGCTCCCCAGGCCCCTGGACCCTCAGACCCCCATCACCATAGCTGGCTCCCATTTCCCCCCGGGATAGAGATGAGGGGTCAGCCTGAGTTCTCCTGTAATATGTGCCTGTAATCCACACCAGTGGGCCCTGCATTAGAACCAGATGAGTCTCCGGGAAGGCCTTTTCTTTCTTCTCCCAGTACTTCTTAAACAGTATTTTTTCGCCTGTAGCAAATAGTGTGTTTAGGTTTCAGCAGAGGCAGTGTTGGGGGTGAACTGCGCGAGGAATCAAACATTGTCCATGTCCATACAGAGAGAAGCTTTGTTTGGGGCCCAGGCCTGGTGCCGGGGCTGAGGGAAGAACAGGTGTGTGTAAGCCATGGTACCACACACATATACACACACACACACACACAAAACCACACACATATACCCATTGACACATGCCAGGTGGCGGCTCTGCAACTGCGCATAGTGTAGATTCTGTAGAGAGAAGTTTGTGGTCCCCATTTACTGGATTCTGAGTTTGGTTTTGTTATCTTTACAGTTTATCACTGGCTTTTAAATTGGGCTACACTGAAGACCATTGTTTCCTGTTAAAACAGGAAGATGGCAAGGTTTAGACAGTACAGAGAACAGGTGAACAGTAATGGGATTCAAACTGCTGCATTCGGGAAGATTAAAAAAACAATCAGAAATCCTCAGTTCCTGATCTGTTATAGCATCTGACAGGTGTATTATTTTATCTGAGCTATAGTTTTTATTGAACTGTATTTTATAAACACTTCTTCTCAACTTACAATATATTAAGATCCCCGTATGGGAATTGGATTGTACAATGTCAACAGGGCAGTGCCGTACTATCAGTTTAAGTAGCTCGTCATGAAGTAAACACCACTACTTGTCCTGCTGTTGTTGCTCCTGGGCTGTAGGGCAACAAGCAGGCCATAAAATGTTCCTGTCTGTTTTCTCGGGGAGTGACGAGTGGAGGAGAGCGGAGAGATCATCCCTTCATTTCCTCTTGGCAGCGTTGGAGGGGAAAGAAAGGCTGACATTGACCAGAAAATTACCCACCAGCCACCAAAACCAAGACCAGGGACTTGGTGACCCTGGTTTGAGGCATTGGGAGTGGTGTGTGTGTGTGTGTGTGTGTGTGTGTGTGTGTGTGTGTGTGTGTGTGTGTGTGTGTGTGTGTGTGTGTGTGTGTGTGTGTGTGTGTGAGACACACACACACACACAGGGTTTTCCGTAATGCATCATTTCATGTACGTACAGTATTTCAACTACAAGAGTGTGTTTGCTTTACCGGGTTTCATTGTGAGGAATGAGGCAAGTCTTTCAATTCAATTCAATTCAAAGAATGAGCTCACGGGGGATGAGCACTACGGGTGTCTCAGCATCACATGCCGTTTGGGCAGCAAACAAACCTCGACTGTGGGTAGAGTTCATGGCGAGTTCAAAAGCTTAGAGGAGAACATCAAACCATCTTTGATGATTTCAGATGAGACGATTGCAGGATAGTTTCTGTTTCTGTACTGCAGACGGTACCTTTACAGGGTAGAGATTACATACAGGTGGGATTTGCCAGCTCCAACCTGCCGGCTCTGTGTTACTCTATATCCTTCACAATAGCAAAAACACCCCCGCCCCCCCCGTCGTCTTCTTTGATTCCTGTTAAATAAACTATCTGTGTTAGGGCAGGGTTCCATTTAAAAATGTTCTATACCGGTACAGATACCGAAAAAAAATTTAAATCCATTTTAACAAAAATAATTTACAACATTACGGTACAAACCTTTATTTTTATTTTTTTTCAGCTCCTTTACACCTATGTGATGCACACTGTAGTCTCAAAATACAACAACACACACACACACACATAAGCCCCATCTCTGTGTTTTTCCTGCTTGCCTCTAAAACGTGTAACGTTAGACAGCCAATCATCAGCATTATTAGTACTTGGTAGAAGCATGCTGCAGGCTTTTTGGCTCACTGACGCTAATGAGAGCTACTCCTTAGTTATTGAAATCTGGCATTGAATGACAATTGCGTTTTTCGATACTCGATTCTATTGAAGCAATTCGGTCCGTGCCTGTAAACATCGATTATTGGTACCCTGCCCTAATCTGTGTCTTGTCTTGCACTTAAGTTTTTGTTTCTGGTTGATATGGTGAGGTGACAGTAGATATGGCAAGGATGGATGAAAAAAAAAGAGTCATTTTAAGCCCATTGAAGACATCACACATCCAAAGCCATTATCGCCCGCTTTTGCTTACATCTATTTGGTTGGGAGTTTCCTATCCCTCACACGTGGCTGTTTGCATTTTGGCTGCCGTAGAATAGCGTCACATGTGCTGTAAGAGCCTTTCAAATGACTTATAGATTTTTTCGCAAGGTTGACTCATGCAAATAAAACATTAGTATTCAAGGTAAACAAGGGATGTGCTATTTGCAAGAACATCTCGCAGGGTGCTTAGAGTCTTAACTTTGTTCGCTTCAGTGCTTAGCGAATACAGGCTCATGTAGCTGAGCTCATCTATCCTTGTCAAATAGGCCTGTCTGTAGCACTTCTACACTCAGTGCCAATGCACTCGGATACAGTCTCCCTACTATTATTTAATTATTACCTTAACCTTAATTATTGAGTGGTGTTTACGTCGTCACAACATGAACTTGTGACCTACCCTGGTTCTTTTACCCTCGTCTCCTTTCCTGCTACCTTTCTTCCCTCTTGCCTATTGCTAATAATGTAACAGGTAAGCTGGCTAGTCAAGCCTACCCTTTGCCCGATAAAGGGATTATTGTCTTGTCCCAGTTTTGTCCCAGGCTCGTTTGTCCTATTTACTTCATCGGGTAAAGTCCATGAGATGGGTGGAATTATTTAAGTTTATGTTATGTTTCCTGAGGCAGTGCAGCTAGCAGCAGCCGGCCATGTGGAGGCTGCTGCTAGAGAAAGCGAGGTGGAACGTGCAGACAGAGGAAGGGATGTCAAGAGAATATACTCTCTCACCCTACGTGACTGTCTGCTGGACTGTCCAAAGGCCTTCTCATTTAGGTAATGGGATTCTGGTGTCTCCAAAGGATTGCTCTGTTTCCATGTCTTTTTTTGTATATCAATTAGAGGTCTGCATGGGTATGGAACTGAAGCTGGTGCCTGGTCCATAGCTGCGACTTTCAGACATCAACTCAGACTACCAACTGAGCCTAAATGGGGTTCCCAAATTTGAAACCTGAACCCAAATCCATATTCTAATGTTCTTTCATATATTCTATATTGGTTCGTGCGAATCGCAAAAAAACTTCTTATCACAGAATGCCTAGACATACACTTAAGGGGTCAGTATATACTGTATATTAGGGGTGTACGATTCCGAAAATGTCACGATTCGATTCCGATTTTTAGCTTCACGATTCGATTCAATATCGATTTTCGATTCAAAAGCGATTCTCGATTAAAAAATCGATTCACAGTATGTACTTTTCCCATGTATGTATGTATATATATCTTATACATCCCTTATTACATTCATGTGGATGTTTTATTTAGTTTATTTAGTATCTTTTATTGTCCATATTATTCATGTGGATTTGTTTTCTTATTTTAACATCCTGTTATGATGTATGTGTATGTTGTGTGTGATATCTGTAAGCTGTCTATCATGTGATTGCAGTAGACATACAATAACATTTTAAAAAATGTGAATCGATTTTTGGAATTCTATGAATCGATTTTGAATCGGTAGAGCTTGAATCGCGATTCAAATACGAATCGATTTTTTTGCTCACCCCTACTGTATATGTCAGTATATTCCCCACACACCTTTCTAATGTCACAATATGGCAGAAATGCGCCAAAACTATCTTTGTAACTTCAGGAAACAACAATTCGACAGTCACACCCACTTCACGCAGCAACTGGCCAAGGTGTGTGCAGAGGTGAGAAATTATGCAGAGCTTAAACTTTTCTCTCAAGCTCTCTTTTTCCTTCGTACGTTTTGTGTGTACGAACGAGTGCTATGAACGGCTCTCCGTAGAGCGTGCACCATTTCCCCCATATTTAAATAATTCATTAAGCCCCTCTCTTTCCGCCCCACCTTTGAGTCCATGGTTCTTTTCTTTCTTTTGGTTTTTCCGTGCACATACAGAAAGGCTTTCTCACACTGGCAGTTTTACAGAGGCTTGCCTAATTGCCACTAGACAGAGGGAAAGAGAAAGACAGAGCAGTTTCCCCTAGTAATTAAACATCTTAATATTAACAACCTGGGAGCCTGAAGCTGTATTGCACATACTGCACACGTCAGCACCTGCCAGCTTGTACTTGCACACATCACAGATTTCGTACTTACACGTACGTGAGAGACCTATATGGTACATACGCTACAGCAGTAGAGCCTGAGGAATTAGCCTATTAGACATTGTGAGTGAAAGGAAAATGAGTCAACAGTGTCTGAGAGGGAGGAAAGGGCTCGTTGATGTCACCAGCGATCTGAAGTGGCCAGTGTCTGTATACTCTCAGCGCTTATCAGTGTGAAGCGAAAGGCCTCTGGCAGAAGAGATCTTAATGCATCCAGATCGCAAAAAGCTCATATTATGGAACTCTCCGCACTTTCTAATTTTAGAGCCTGTATCTTTTTATTCATGGTGGCAGTAAAAGATGGGTGCAGCTGATGCTACAGTAGGATCTCTGACACCGCCGGGCTTATGTCAAAACCTTAACAACTGATGAAATATGTATCTGTCTCCATCAAGGGGTGGTACCGTCACTGCCGGGGCTGAGGCGGCTGAGTGTAAGACGAGCCCCTGCCCCACCTGTCTATCTGTCTCCTCTATCTGTTGTTAGCGTCGCACAACCAGACAGACAGGGCAGGCGTTCCAGCACATTTACCCTGCCTCCGTGCGAAACATCAAGGGGTGTTTTAATGAATGAGGTTGCTATTAGTTACTGTTCTTTGAAGCGTGTGTTAAAGTGTGCGCGCGTAATGCGTATGTGCCAGAAGAGAAAGAGAACGGTAGGTAAATGGCAGGATCGGGTTGCCACAGAGGAAAGATGGATTTAAAAAAAAAATAAAGAAAAAAGGACGGAAAGGCAGATTCGCTCAGTGGCAGCGGCGCTGTTAATAGTGCAGGTGTTGTTTATGTGAGGTTTCTCAAGAAAGTATCTGGAACGGGAAAAGGAGAATGGGGGAGAAGAGGGTGGAGGAACGAAGGTGGGGGTGTTTAGAAGGTGGTTGTTTTGCATTCCTCACCAGCACCTGGAACAGTGCTCCCCCCCTCCCTCAAGCAGTGGCAGATTATTACTAATGCAGATGAGCTTTCATTAGGTTCAGCCTGACTGGGTGGTTGCTGTGGCACGTTGTGACTTTTTTTTTTTTTGCTGACTTTCTGGTTTATTTCGTCTTTTTTTTTTTTTTCAGCTTTATATTTCAAGTTTGCGAACACTTAGGGCCCGGGTCATCCTGTTGTTGATGAAAGTAGAATGAAATCGTCGGATATTATCACGAACTGGTCTATAAAAGGAAAGACCCGTAAAATGATAATTACTGCTCCCTGTATTCACTGCTGTGCTTTTTATGACAGTCATAACACCTTAGTATGCATGACAGAATCCTAATAACCTGTTCCTCATTTATAATTTGCCTCTGGGCAGCTCTTCCATGTGTCTCCACAGAGCAGCCGGCAAGCAGGAGACAAGTAGCAGCTAAGCTAATTAACCACCGGTAGTCAAGCATATGAATCAGAACATAACAGTAGTCGACCGCTCACAGTCATTTTTGAAAAAAAACAAAAAAAACAATAATGAATGAGAATTATTTAACTCTTAAGGTTAAAGTGAACTTGGCCACCTGGCTGATGGATACACCTATCCCCGGGTGTGTGTGTGTGTGTGTTTGTGCACCCCTGTTACTGTAGGACTTTGTGCTCCTACGATAAGACAGAGCTTTCTGATTTTCACCATATCGTTTCATCCTGGCTACTTGTCTTTGTTCTCCCTCGCAGTTCAATTTCCATACATTTCCCAGGATATTAAGCTGACGGAAATTAAGCCGCCTTGCTAAAACTCTGCCAGCCGTCCCACTTAAGCTCACTGAGACTGCGATCTGTCTGCTCTATATTGATTGGCTTATTTGAAACATAGGATTTTTCCTCACCTAAGCTTTTTGGGGTAGTTAGCAAATGTTGGCAGCACACAAGTAACTTGTGCTACAGGTGTTTGTAATGTTGCTGCATTACACCGCAGGCTAACGGAGAAAAGTCATTAAAATGTCCAGACTCAACCGTTGGGTTACAACCACGGAACTATGGAATTTTGTTTCCCACTGAAATCATTAACTGGACAGGTGAAGTAGTCGAATATTCATTTTCCTGCTTGCCGCAGATTTGTCTTTCTTCTCTGGAGTCTAGCACCAGTGGGTTGGCAGGGTGATGGCTGCCATCAGCGGCTGACCTGCACAGGTGCCCCCGGGTTTTAAATAAATGATGAGGCCTCCTGCTGATCACCCCCCTCCCCCCCCTTCCACCATTCCTGTATGCCCGCCATCCTTCCGCAGGGAGCTCCAGAAAAGGGGGAGCCCCCACCGCTGCACGCTGCCTCTGCTCCTTCCCGCCCTCCTTCCCTTTCTCTTCTTCCCCACCTCCCCTCACCTCTTCCATCCACTCGCATGAATATTTAAAACCCAGCACCAGGATGGAAACTATGCAGCAAGGGCAATGAAGACTTGTTAGAGAAAAAAAAAAAGAAATGTTCATTTTGGGACTCTATAAGGCAGGTCATGAGAGTATTGATGAAATTCAGATTGGTCCGATTACAGAGGGGGAGAGTTATAAAAACTGAGTCGGAAAGACAGACAGACAGACAGACAGACAGACAGACAGACAGACAGACAGACAGAGAGCAGGAGAGACACTGAGAGAGACTGACCCAAGCTATAGCTGTCCAGCCGGGGAGAGGATCGGGGGGGGGGGGAGATTGGGGAGGCCTGGCAGGGACCTGCAATTGGCTCCATGCTGGCTGTGTGTTGTGTGTGTGTGTGTGTGTGTGTGTGTGTGTGTGTGTGTGTGTGTGTGTGTGTGTGTGTGTGTGTGTGTGTGTGTGTGTGTGTGTTCGGACCGACTGCCACTTTGACAGAGAATGCCTGGTGTGCAGAGGCCCATGCAGGCTCCCATGAAGTTTTCAACAGAACAAAACAGATGCATTTGTTTTCTCAATTGGAGGAATTTGCTAATGTGCATATACAAGGGTAAATAGTTTGGCTAATTTGCGGCAGGCAAGTGGGCAGAACTCTCCGTCGTTCAGCCAGTCAGCCAGCTGGGGCCCCTGTGTTGGGAGAAAAAAAAAAGGCTTTGATGACCCCCCTCCCATCTCTCTCTCTTCATTTAGTATCATCCCTGGCCCAACATAATAATAACTTGATTTTCCTCTTACTGCCATTTTAACGATTTGATCCGCTTGCTTTTATGTCCCGCCTCTCCCTCCCTTTTAAATGTGTTCATCGTGCTTGATAGAAGATGTTTGACAGCCCAGTTAAACATAGCTCATATTCACTGTGACAGTTGTCGCTCTATACATTTTTTTGTTGTTGCTATTTTTCATTGCAGATGGCAGAATTAAATGAGGCTCTGTTCTTACCACACAGGCTATTTCCAGCACCACTCATAAAGTCATAAAGCGACATCGCCGTGTGACTTTTAGATTCCAATTATTAACGCCTCACTTTGTTCATATTTATGGGAGTCGATTTTAGAAAGGATCAGGAATGTTTTATAAAAGATATGTCGATTTAGTGAAGAGGGAAATATGAAAAGAAGAGAATGGTATCCCGGGTTTGATTCAAGTCTTTTTCTTTTTTTTTTATACCATTTAAGAAATGTATGGATCAACAAAAGGGTAGAGGGGCAAGGGAAGTTTATGACATGACATTTATTAACACAGAGACTCTGATGTATCTATCTGTTTTTATTGTGCAGTAGCCTTTCACAGCAATCTTGTTTGGATGTCATCGGCAAAGGCTGTTTCAACAGAATGTACTTCAGCATTGTCATTCTTTTATTTACCTTGTTTCTCAGTGAACTCCTCACAAATGGTCGTCACCAGGGTTTTTCGGAGGATGAGCCAGAGGAGCTTTCCATAGAAATTGTTTCTTTTGGAATATGAAGACCGATTCTGTTTAGTAGCAGCAGCATGCTAGTCATAAAACAGGTCGGAAGCAAATCCTATTTCACCCAAGCTTGATAAATAATTTAAAATGACTAATAGTGCCTTGTGACACAGAATGTATCGCTGTGGTGTATCAGATTCCGGCGGTTTTGGCCTGAGGCGTAATTTGTTTGGAAAAATAATTACTCCTGTATTGGATCCTGGTTAAATATTAAAAGGGTTAGCATTAGGAATGGGGCAGCTTATAAGGGAGTTTTAGTCTACATCTGTGCTTTAGACATCATTTCAGCAGACCACAAAGGGGGGGAAATTGCTGGATTTTATTGCTATATTCAAACCGCTACATTGCTAAATTTCACCCCAAAAAAAAGCCCAATGCAAACTAATGAACTTCTCCTGTGTGATTTGCCACCGAGCTTTGACTAATCCCAGTGTTTTATGAGCGAGGAGCGTCGGATTGTCTGTTGAGTTCAGCTGGTTATTGAGTGCACAAGCTGGGAGGCAGCAAAGAGCATTAAGAGGCTATATATCAGCCAGCAGAGGAACCCCCCCTTCCAAAAAAAAAAAGCATGTTCCATTGAGATTATAGATAACACAGAGAAGAAAAAGCAGAAATACTACAATAAAAAAGACGAGAAAAAGAAAGCTACTGAATGTGAACTGTAGCTGCTCAACCATACCAGACGCACGTGTGTGTGTGTGTGTGTGTGTGTGTGTGTGTGTGTGTGTGTGTGAGATTAAACACAGAGGTTATGTCCTGTCCGCTACACACAACCTGTTCAATGTTCACATCCTCAAACCACCTAATGGCCCTGCAGGATTGACTCATTTACAGCATGTAGGGAAGGTCTTTGCACACACACACACACACACACACACACACACACACACACACACACACACACACACACACACACACACACACACACACACACACATATATACAGTAAACACATGCAATGTGGAACCAGGTTTTTGCCCCTGACCGGCTATCACTGAGCTGAGAAAACACGGCATCTCAGTGCGTGTTATCAGCATGAACTGAACATAACTCACATCACCCCCTTTAAACACAGCATTGACGTCAGGGAGGCAGCAACACACACACACACACACACACACACACACACACACACACACACACACACACACACACACACACACCACACACGTCTTTCATTACAGCCAGAATCTATATATCATCAAACAGATGGCTTCTTTTTAAAAAGGACAGCGTTGTTGTCTGAAGGGTAAGGAGTCTTAGCGCATCAGCCAACTTAAAGCTCAAACCGGTGCCTCGACAGACAGGACAACTGTCGCAGGGTCTGGAAAGGTAAGGTCTTGCCGCACCTTATTAATCGCTCTTACTATAACCGTGTGCTCCAGGTCTCATCTTTCCAGATCCTGCTACAGTGTTGTCCTTGTACCCAGTGGAAGGGAATTACTTGCATCTCCCCCTCCTCTGTGGTTCTATATATGATATTACATACACACTTTGGCTTCAAGCGGACTCCATTCACCATCAACATACAAACCAGGCTTTCACAGGTCATTTCAAGCAGACGTTCGCAGGTCATTCACCAACACTACGCTTTCACTGCTAATCAAGAGCAACTAAGGCTTACATGAAGGCGCATACACATGTTTTCTGTAGACATTCCATTTAAGGCTTGAGCACCTTAGTGTAAATCAAAAGCGCAGTAATAGACATTTTACACAAATCCATTAACACACACCACGGATCCTGCACAAGCTGCTTTCAGCACGCAAATAAACAGCATAATGCTCTCGCTTGAGCAGGAAATGCGTTCAACATCAAAGACTTAAATGAGACTTCCTTGCGTCTTTTGGAAGTGTATACAAATCTTTTTCTACCCGTTTTCTGTTCTGTGTCACAATGAATTACGAACATTAACAAGCATCATTTCACGTGTTCTAAAAAGAGTCTCTCTGTTGCGGCCGTCACCATAGCAACCAAGGCTCTTGTTCCAAAATTATCTATATGTGCCTCTGAAGGTGCAACACCTGAATTAGACCGGGGCTGTTTTGATCTGCCTGCCTGGCCCAACCAACAGCTGTGTACTTTAGGGACAGGGAGGGCCCTTGAGCCACACTCTCATCTCTCTGCTATTGTTTGCCCAGGTGGGCCAGGGCCAGCCCCCCCCCCTCTCTTTCTCTCTCTCTCTCTCTCTCTTCTCTGCCCAGCTCTCCTCCTCCCTTTCACTATCTCATTCCCTCTCCCTCTCTTGCTCTCGAGTTCTTCCTCTTCCTCCCTGCGCTTCTCTCCGTCTTTGTTCCACAGGGACCTGTGGTCCAACTGAAGCTCTCGGTTACACAAAGAAACCAAATTGGCTTTCATCTGCAGCCTGTTACCAGCTGTGTGCATTGTGCGTTTGTGCTCCCTCTCAGCGTCGAAAAAAAGCATAGATTTTACCCATTACAGTGTTGTTATTATTGGCTTTGAGTCAAAGCTGTCCTTGCAGAAACACTTTCTTCTTTTAGAACTCAAGAGTAGATTTCCAATTCTTTTACTAAGTGTTACTAAGTCTTTGGCGTGACTTTGCTGATAGCAGTGCTGTCAAATATGTTTGCATCTTTCTGGTTTTGAAGCAGGTTTTTAAATGCAAACGTAGGATGATGTTGAGGAGCCCCCAGAGGTCCATCCTCCACTTCCATCCTGGGTCAATATTCGTGCCAAGCTCCTGACATAACACACGTTGGTGCTCGAGGTGCACAAAAAAAGAAAAACCCAAAGGGCCACACCAACCCTGTTGTTCATAGTGTCACCATGGTGACAATAAGGCTTTAAAATCATAAGTCAGTCAGGTTCTTAGGTGTGTTCATTCACCATTCCCACTGAGTGTGTTTTTTGAAAGAGTAAGAAAGTGGGAGAGATGGCCCACTTACAGTAGCGTACCCAGAGTTCCTGGCCTTGTACACAACACTGCTCATGGCACTGAGAAGACAGCTGAGAAAACAGCAGGGAACTTTCATTAGTGATCCCCTGCCCCTTGTCCCCCTTCCACTCTTTTTACATCTTTCCATCCGTCGTCATCCTCCCTAAACCCTCCCACCCTCCCTCTCCCCGATGTCCTCCTGTCTCTGTCCATCCCTCTCTTCCTCTCTCCCATTTCCTTTATCCTGACCTCTGCCCCTTACGCAAATCTGCCTGGCATTTCAATCATCACATCCAGAGGACATATAGGATCACAAAGCCTCATGTCTCTCAGCTGGCCATAAGGGCAGAGAGCTTCCACAATACAGTATATGCGCTTAGCGTTGGATTTCTCCTTACAGTTGTTGGGTTTCTGAGCAGGAGCTTTGCATCAGCATGTTTCAGAAGATTCAACAGATCCTAGGCTAGTAAGATGCATTGAATATAAAGGATAGACAAATAAATATCTAACTGAAATCTTTTCATATACTCATGTACAGCATATGTGGCACAGAGGAGTTGTGTGTGTGGGGGGGGGGGGGTGTAAATATGGGTACCGTTCTTTCCTTTTAGCACAGTAAACAGGTGGTTAAGACAAAAAGGAGGTCAGGTACTGTATTGTATGCCTTCCTTTGTGCGGGTGTTTGTGTGCTAACACGTGTCCTACAGTCAAATACCTGTACCCACAAGCATCACAGACACCGTCGCTGCTACGGAGCTAACTCCGCTGCTCTTGAATCAGTCAAAGGCAAGCGTTACTGCAGGAAGAAAGGAGTTTAACAGACTCCTTGAACTCGTGTGCATGTCTACGTGCTTGGGTCTCTCTCTTTGAATCGTCAGTGCACACTGCAGCTCAAATCAATCATAGCAGTGCCAGAAATGCCAGCTTTAGTTTAAAAAAAAAAAAACTGTTTGTTTGTTTGTTTGTCTGTCTGTCTTTTCTTCACAAAAGCAGGGGGTGGGAGGACAATGGGTGACTAAAAGTGCAGTGAATCGTAAACGAGTCGAGGAGAGTGTTGGTGCAGTGGAGAGGCTCAGTGTGATAGCACCAACTACCTGTCTCCTCTTTTGTTTTCAGCCTAAAAAAAATCTTCTCTTTCTCCTTCGCAAGCTCTACCGAGTCGTGATTTATGAAAAGAAGCCATTTTGTAGGGCTAATTGCCTAAAGCCGGGCTGCTGAAGCATCTGAGGACAAGTCATAACAGCCCTTTCAGATATACTGCAGACAGCTGAAGCAGGGCAGACCCTGGACAAGAGTAAATCATCGGCCCCAAATGTTGAGCCCGCAGATGCTGATCCTCAGTTTGCTCTCACCACTTGAGCCCAGTGTTTGAAAGCTTTATTTTACAGCAAGTTGGCTGGAGCAGAGAAATGTACTTTTACGAATATATTAGAATTCATAGATTATTTCTGCCCGAAAGACAGACAGTTAAGCAACTGTGTTCGTTAAAATGCCCTCCAAGTAAGTGCAGCAGCATGCTCCGCCACACCTACCGCCTCCTTTCCCGTTGTTAAGCCAGGAGTGAAGAGTGCTATTTGCATTACAAGGTTCCTGTGGAGCAGAATAAAACGCAGACAGAGCTGTGAGCAAAAAAACGAACACTTTCAGGGTGGCCCTGCGCTAATTGCAACTGGGGTGCATTTACTGATTATAGTTAAGTGGTCCAAAATGGTCCCCTGCTCTCTGTTACATTGACCCACTCCCTCCCCTGGTGGATGTGGTCAATAGCAGGCCTGTTGAGATGCCTTTCCACTGAGGGAAGAAAAACAGGGTCCAATCAGGCCCCGTCTCCTCGCTTCATCGCAAAGCACACGGGAAAGGATAGTCAGAGGGAGGGATCGCTGAATTTAAATCAGAGCTTATAACAAGGTGAATAATGGAGTGGGGACAACAGGAAAGCAGCTGCTTTTTTTTCTTCATAATTGACGAGCATGTTGAAATACATGTTGAATTAAAAGACATTACCAAATTAGATCTGCAGAGGCTAAAATGATTCCCCTTAAGTGTGAACAGTGACTGAAAAGAAGATGCAACCCATTTGTGTGCTTGAGGCTGCGTATCTTTTTTTTGTGAGCGCATGTGCTGCTCATGACTATTCATGTTGGCCCGCAAAAACATGCAAGTGTGGTCAAATGGAAATTAATGGAATGCAAAGTGGAATGTAAATGTAGTTGCAGAGGTGGGGTGGGGGGGGGAATGAAATCCTTGCTAAAGATCCGGGAAGGTTGCATGCGTAGACGAGACCAGGTCAGTGTTTTGTATTCCCTCTCCTCCGTAACAGGAGGCCCCCCGCAGTGGGAGAGCAGGCCGGGGGGAGATATAACAGCCACTGGATCACACAGACTTTGATCTCCCCTCTGGGTTCCTGAGCGTCTATGAGATAGACTTTAGGTCTACTGATGAAGAGGTGGAGATCTCATACCCCCTCTAGTGCCGGCCCACTAGCAGCTCTCTCTTTTTTTTTTTTCTTCTTCTTCTTTTTTTTTTTTTTTTTTTTACCACACAGAGCATACATTATCTTTAGCCTGGGTGTCATTTCTTGGAAGTACTGATGGATTTTTTTGCAGTTTTCTTTATCCACATGCATAAATATCGAGTGATGCAAAAGTTGACTCACTCTGCTTTTCTTGATTATAGCCTTCCTGAACTTCCTTGTCTCTCAAGGAGTTATTTCCTTCTACATGTTTTTTTTCTCAGAGGGGGTTTGAGTCTTACAGCAGGTCTAGTGTTTTACATAACCCTGACAGTGATGTAATTCCTTCTTCCCCTGAACGCTGGTGTCAGAAACACTGGGCTGTGTCCCTCTAGCCGTTCGGTCTGCCCCTGTGTCATAATCTCTCTCATGCCTGGCCTGATCCCGCTCCAATTTAGGTAATTAACTGATGTCACTGCTCTGGATTGCTTGCAAATAAAGTATCACTGCAGCCCCGATTTCCCTAAAAGTAACTAATCCTTGAGGACCTAAGGTCTATTAAGGCTGTTATTCACATAGCCTACAGTTATATGAGAAGGGATATTAAACGGCAGAAAATAACAAGCTCCATTACATAAACATGGAGAAGCAATTGGGGTAGAAAAAAGGTTTCTTTTATTATAAGAACTAGTGAAATTACTACATGCCAATTAAAGTGTTTTATGAGTTTGGCTTGCTGACGTAGAGGGGTTTGTGTGTGTGTGTGTGTGTGAGAGAGAGAGAGAGAGAGAGAAGTGAGAAATGGGTTAGCTTTGTGTGACTAATACAGCACACAACCTGTGCTTTTAGAGCACAAATACTAACAGAGCACTCAACAGCCAGGCTCTGCTTAACAAAAAAAAAAAAAAAAAACTCCTTTTATAGCTGGGTGGACCTCCTTTTGTTTGTGTACATGGCGGGCAGTTTGCACTCCTGTATGCACATCTGTGTGTGCAAGCACAAACAAACATCCAACTGTGCTGGACGATTACATTTCCAGGGCATGGTCAGTGGCTCGTATGAGCTCATGCATCCATACAGTGTGAAGGAAGGCAGACGTTCTGGCAAGCAAGCAGACCTGACCTAAAAACAGTCAGACAGACATATAGGCAGACACTAAAGCCAGATAGAGCAGCAGGCATACAGAGAGACAGGCTGGCAATCTTGCAGATTGGTAAGAAATAGACAAACAGACCCACAGACAGATAGGGGGGCAGGGTCTTGCTGCAGGAAAAAGGGAGAGACAGGCACCTTCATAAACATTTAGGTTAGACAGACTGGGTGAATACGTCAGGCTTTGCAGCTGCCCTCAGACATAGATCACCAACATAGAACCAGCCATCCAGGACACATCACATCGCTCAAGGCCCAACGCCGGCGCTCCCGACTGGGGCAGGGACTCTGCCTCCCTTCCCTGGAGGGAAGGAGATCCAAGGACGTCTCCTGAAGTTTCCATGGTTGCATATCTCAGCTAGATCCAGCCTTGTTTGCTTCGCCTGCAACATGCCTCACTTCACACGACCCACATTAATGAAGCGCTCGCAGACTTAACCCTTGGGTGGCCAGCTAGACGGCCAAACTAGCACCCATTTGCACGGCACAGACGTGCCATTTGTTCTGTGTTCTCATTCCTTCGCTGCCGTGACATTTAGGCTAACATGTGATGGGAAATGAGCTCGGTTTGTGTTTCCCCGTTTCTTATGCACCATGCCTGGTGGTAATGAGGGGGAAAAAGGCCAGAGGAGAGGGGTGGGGTCAATATGCTAATAGTGGGTGTACATTTTGATGCCTCACTACCAGCATGGAGTGGTTTGGAGAGACGGGCTATCATTCTCCACCTCCTTTCCCCTCATTATCCTCCCACGTCTCTCTCCATCTCTGTCCTCCCCCATCCCCTGCTTTCCGCTGTCATCTCTCTCCATGCCCTTCACTATCTCCTCCCCCATCCCCCCATCCCCCCTCCGCTGCCTCTCCCTCCTGGTACTCCTCACCTACACCCCACTCACCCCCCACCAAACGCCTCTCTCCCAGAATATGAGATACATTTGTTTTCCAGCGCCAGGCTACGGGAGTGGGGACGCGTGGCATGCAAAAGTGCTGATGTGTTGGTTTCTGGGTAATTATAACATCCCTCGGTCTCCAAGAAAACTCTAAACTAATGTTTAATTTGCCTCTCCGCTCAAAGGAAGCCCTCCTTTGTTATTGCGTGGCAATTAGCTGGAGCCAAGGCCCAGGCATTTCCTGTGATTGTTGTGATTTGCATAGCGAGCGAATCAGAGAGTATCAAGACCCTATACAACTCTTCTCTCACTGCCATTACAGCCACCCACTCCTCCTTTCCTACCTCTTTCTCCCCTTGCTACACTGAATCTCCATCAGTGGCCTAGCAACTGAAACTTCGACCCCTGTGTCTAATACCCCTGTACATAGTGGCTGATTGACAGGGTAGATTGACTAACTCGGGGGCACATTCCACTGAGGATGGTGCTAATGGAAGTTGTTAATTGAAGATATACAGTAAACATACTGTGTGTGGTTAAAGATGTCACGGTGGCTACGTGCACACCGGACACACACATGCACCCAGTGTTTTCAACATGGTGCAGCAGCATGGACGCCCATGTGTAGTTAATGAGATTATTAGTCACAAAGTAAACAGTAGATGTTAGTGAACGTTCTGTTTTTGGTCCTGAGGGGAAACCATTAACTAGCGTAGCTGCATCACGGTGGCTGTTGTGTTTTCTGCTCTGGCCAGATAAGAAATAGATTCTCACCGAATATTAAATCTCAGGCTGAATGCAGCTGCCATGTTTTTACGAAAGCATTGTCACCGTGTGTCACCGTTCCGAATAATTCGTAATTGGCATGCATTATTTTTTTTAGCAGTCGTGTCATATTTTGTTATCACAGAGTACTTTTGAGTCTCTGGATTTTAATGTGTCAAACCTAACCTTAATGAACTCCTACATAACAGTCCACCTTTGCAGCTTTGCTCAGCTTTAGTTGCATTAGAATACCTGAATGAATTTGCATTGCCTTATCAGCACCTGCCTGCGTGTCTACGCTTACTATAATAGTACCGCTGTGCGATATGATATCCACATTTGCTCCGCTGCTTCTCTCTTGCGCTCTCATCAGATTATTAGAACTGGTATTTTCCCATTTGTGGGTTTAAGTGCTGAGAGCTGTGGCTTCAGGGAGCCTGTTTAGTGGAGAGAGAGAGATATAAAGAGGGAGAAAGCAAATGAGAGAAAGAGAGGTAGGCAGAGAGCTAATGGCGAGATAGAAGGTAAGCTGCAGTGGCTGTTAAACCTGAGGGGTGGCTAATCCATCAGACGGCACTCTGCGCTCATCTGCTCTGGACTGGTGTGGCATGATCGGCGAATGGCACATCCCGAGCCCCAGCAGTCAGACATAGCCTCCTGATCTATATTTCAAAGCCAAGAGTAGAGAGGAATTCAGTAATGAGCTCCCATCTTCGTTTTGGTAGAGGAAGACTCTCTTTGTGGAACTAATTGAAAGTGGCATGTGGAGCGCCGGGGAGCTCTTTGGGGGCTATGCCGCGTTTCAAGGGATGTGCAGAGATAAGCCTGCATGCCGCTCCGCTGTGGCTTTTGTGTCACGGGTCTGATATAAACAGGTCTCTTGGAGGAGAGTGATGCACTTAACGGCTGCGATTGTGGGGGGCGTTGTGTTTTGTGTGTGTGTGTGTGTGTGTTTTTGTCTACAACAACTTGTGTCCATTGCTGAAATTACACCCCCCACACGCATTCCGCATCTCTCCTTTTCTCCCTCCCCTTAATAAATCTAGTTTTCTGTGTCAGCTCATCAGAGATGCGTTTGTGTGTGTGTGTGTGTGTGTGTGTGTGTGTGTGTGTGTGTGTGTGTGTGTGTGTGTGTGTGTGTGTGTGTGTGTGTATGCATTTGTGCACACACGTGTGTGTTATTTGGGCTCTCTGAGCACAGTGGAGGAGCGGCTCTAAAGGGGAGATGGGCTTTCTCTATTACAGATATGGAAATGGCCCGAGACGTATGCAGTTAGACTGATATACTGCGTGGCATTTACTGAAATGATGAAACAGAGCCCGACCTTAACTATTTACAGACACACACATCCATTAACACTCACACACCCACATTCGCACACTCACATTCAGAAACATGTAAATGTACTGCCAGTTGGGGGGTATTTTGCTGTAGAATCAGCTTTTGTGTCCAATCGGCCTGCTGTTTATAGTGTTTTCTCATTTTTGGAGCCAGCGAGAACCACATGGACAGGAAGGACACATGTCGCTGAGGCTTCTTCATGAGTTTTTGTTTCCCCAAATGCAACATTCCTTGTGGTTAAAGCTGTGGGAAATGTGCTTCTTCACCCTTTACATCTGGATCTTAGAGTTGCTGTGGGAACTTTGATGCTGATAATGTAATCAGACCTGACTCAACTCTCAGTCAACTCATTCTCACCTTTAATTGATAGTTTGGGAAATGACAGCACACGTACTCTTAATGTTGCTTCTGAGCAAACAAGTATGAAAAGAGGAGGATTTTCTCACCAGGTCCCTGTTTGCAATTGTGCCATACCTTTATTTATTGCATGATGAGGTCAGTTTCATACACTGTATATTGACTGCTCTGCTGCTGCCTCACAGTCACAGATGAAGGGATTAGATTATGTAGTCTGTTTGCTGACATGTCTTTTTACCCCTGTCAACATGACACACCTTAATAAAAACAAACCCGCTACAATAAGAGAATAAAACAATATTCAATGGCAGCAGAATCTGAAAGACCTCATTAACATTCCAGCAGCTCTTTGTCATCTTGATCCACTGTTGTTGTGGCCTCAGCCACTTCGGTTTAACCTGATCATGTAGCAGCGAGAGCAGGACAATTTCTCCTGCAGAACAATTTGAAACACTGATGCAGGGGTGAAAGAAAGATATGTTCTGTTTTAGGGTGTGTGAGATGGTGAGCAGAAGGGGGGAGGAAGGGGTGGGGGGCTGGGGGTGGTGAAAGTTGAGCCAGAGAGGCAGGGAACAGCCCAGCTTGGTGCCCAGCTGTGAAGCTGCCCTCTGGGGCTTTGGGAGGCTGTGGAATGTGGCTGATGTGAGTCTGGGTTTGGGCTGGACAAGGCCCGGGGCATGCAGCTGTGAGCAGGGATGTCTGGGAGAAGGGTGTGTACGCATCCATACCTACGTGTTAAAAGAAGGAGAAGAGAGGAAAACAGAGAGACATTATGTGGATTCATTTATGTGGTTTTTTTTTTGTTTTGTTTTTTACATTTGTGTGAATATCAATTTATGGGCATGTTTGTATTTATACGCGCAATGTTGTTTGCAACTTTCTATTGGCTGCAGCTGAGGCCCCATCTCAGGGAAAGGAACGACATGCGGACTCATTTCCTGTTTGAGGGTTCAGGGCACGCTCTTTTGCTGCGTTCACCAGAGACGTCTTTTTGTGAGACAGAACCAGATTACAACAGGCTCCCTCCCTTAGGGATTGGTCGGTTTGCCAGTCAGCTGAGAGCAGCTTTGTTCAGAGCGAGCCTGTCAGGCGGAGATGACAGCTAGCTTTTGTTCTGGAGATTTCCTGTCCTGTCCTGGGCAAAGGGTCGGTTAAAGTGCACAGAGGAGCCATAGCACCACTCCCTTACTCCCTCCTGTACTCCTCACTCCCTCGCTTTTTTTTTTTTTCCCGCCACTTGAATCCCCACTGGTCATATTTCCCACCGACCAATTATAGTGCCCAATGTGTCGGGGAGAAGTGATCTGATTGGCTGTGTCGGGGGTGTCTGGGAGGTCAGAGCCGTGTTCATTTCACACTGTGTCCTTTTGGACTCCCTCCAGCAGCACCCTCAGAGCGCTCACACAGACTGCGGAAGAAGAAAAGTGGAGAGAGGAGAAGAAAAGCAGGAAAGAGGGAGACAAATAGAGGAGAAAGAGTGAATTCCACTGTACACAGCCTTCAGTGCATGATTTCTTGCCTGAGAAATCATAAATGTGTCATGTTTAGCGCTGGTTTAAAATTCACATTGACTCCAGCAGGCACCTCCAGCGTTGCTGCTCCACAGTTTGTTTTCATACTGTAAAACTGTCTGTTGCCTCTCGACAACAAAAAAGAAATGTTCAGAGCCAGAATGCCTTTGTTGTGTGTGCGTTCAGTGAGAGGGGACGGTCTTCCCTCTGGGCAAGGTAAGCTAAGACAGGAAAACACCTGGTTAAGGAAGGCAACCATCAGTTACAGAGCTGTCACAGGACATGCATAACTGTGTGGAATGTTTTTTATTACATGCAAACCACAATGAAAGCATATTTGTCATCCCTTCCCTGGTCTTGTCGTGGAAAAAAATATCCCTGCATCCATGAAAGAGCTGAACAATGTTATCTGTCATTAGACTCCCAAGAGCAACAGTCTCCAATCTCAGGTGGTGCTATCACTTCTTATTATACTTTATCATTTGGTCTCGTAAACACGGCCGTTCCCCCTGTCTGTATCTTTGTTTATAGGTTTTTAACTTGAGGGCGAAACAGAAACCAAAGACTATCACGTTTAAGGGCAATTTGACATGCCTAGCCTCAGAAAAAAAACAAGAGCCCCTCCATTCATTATGTCTCACGTGCATCACATTCCATTTTCTGTTTTTGGCTTGGTGTGTTTCATGGAATAATCAAGTGACCTTATTATTTTGACTGTATATTTCAAACCAAAGCTAAGGGGCAATTGCGATGAACTATTTCATGACATTTTATAAACTTAACAATTTAGGAGTTAACGAAACTAATTAATAATGAAAATAATTGTTAATTTCAACTCTAATACTTAGCAACTTAACCCATAGCCAGGGTTAACCAGTCCCACATCCTCTGGGATATCAACCCTCACTGTCACTTGCCTTTACAATCACTCACTGATATCCCCCCCTCTTGGCGAGTCCACCACATTGATACTTCCAAGTCAAAGCCTAACTAAGCTAATACATTTATGTCTTAATCAGACACATGAATGTATTTAATTCCACCCCCCCCCTCCCCCCGCTCCACCCATGTGCGTATATGGGGGACCTAGCGCATGTGGTAGCCAGAATAGATATGAGTCAAATTACTATTTGGATGGATTCAAATCTGTCTGTTTTCTCCTTGAGTGAGGCCACGACAGCAGAAATAGCAATGACATTTTGTCCATAATAATTGAATCTTCAAGTGTGGCTACATGAAAAGGATAATGCCGTATTGATTGTTGCTGTACAGTAATTGTTTTCCCTCAATAGACAATGGCATTTTAAACGCCGAGCATGCCTTCATTGTTTGTCATGGTAGACCGTATAGGGGACGGGAGAAAATTATCGCTCTCTATATGACAGAGGGAAGAAATAAACGATACATGGGTATTGTCATTGAGAGGTGAATAACTGGGACTACTCTTACAAATGACTGCAGGGCACTGTTGCTTGGTCAAATTAATTACCTGTCATTGTGACTGATTGTTTTTGAAGACATCTCTTATTATTATTGCCTGCGCTAAGAAAGGAGTTGACGCTGCATTCCACAATGCAGCCAAATTATATATTGTGCGCCTGTGGCTCAGATAGAGATTTGCTTTTACTTTTGTATTTTCTGTTTCTTAACGGAAATAGTGTGGCTTATTTTGAACTAACATGAGAAACTTCTCACTGTTTTATGAATCGATACATATCCATGAATGTGTGTGTGCGAAAACATTTAATTACCAGTAGTAGTTTCTCAGCCCAAGCCGTGTGGCTGACACTTTGAGAAAGAAAGCACAAAAGCACACACCTGTACCCCTTCATGACACGTCTTTGTCTCTTCCAAGACTGATCCTGACATGAGAAACTGCTGCTTGTATTTACAAGTCCAAAAACACACCACACACAACACTATCTGTCTTCGTTTGTCTTAGCAGGAAGTCTTCTGATGATGCTATGAGGGGACGGCCTATTCATCCGAATTCCTTCCTAAAGCCTTAATAATCCTGCTGTTGTTTCTCTACGTGATGACTTTTCTAATTCTTGTCAGGGAAGAATGCAGCGTGACAAACGGCGTTAAGAGTGTCTGAAGGCACAGCGGGCAGGCGGCATGCTGGGACAGATAGAGGGACACGAGTCTAAGGAGGGCTGAGAAGACTCGTGATCGGTAGAGGCCTCACCTTTCCCCAAGGACACTCTGGAGGGCGTGTTTAGGGATCGTTGTATTTTCTTGTATGCTTATGAAATCACTGTTATGCGTGTATGATGTTAACAGACAGACAGACAGACAGACAGACAGACAGACAGACAGACAGACAGACAGACAGACGGACGGACAGAAAGCAGACACTGAGACAAGCAGAGAAACAGGCAGATAGAATGTAGGAGTAAGGCTGGGGAATCATATCCAGGAGGACTCTCCCGTGTTAAATTTTGGAGAGATGGGGAGCTGCTCTATAGGACCTGTGTGAGGTTTAGTTACAGCTCTCTGCGGCCCTGTAGCTTGTCGCGAGGCAGCGCAGCATGGGCACCGAGAATTCATGTCACACACAGCAGAATTTGATTAGGCAGGAGATGGTATTACTGCCCGACTGGGTGGGAGGAAGGAAGACGGTAGTCATACAAGAGAAAGTGATAGAGACAGGGCGGGGTGGATGGGGGGGGGGGGTAGAGGTAGTGAAATGTAGCCCATGCACTGTATGTCTGGGGTGTCGGTGGAGGGGAGTTTTGCAGTCTGCCGTGCAAATGTCTCCCCCATGTGCTCTTTCACTTGCCCCAGAAATAAGGAACTAGTCAACCAGAGCCGCATTTGTGATTGAAACTGTGTGTGTGTGCCCATGTGTTTTGTGTGTGTGCGTTTGCGTGTATTGAATGGCAGGGAGATGTACGTATGTCATTACAACAGTTGGACGGCGCCCCCGTGGCTCCTAGCTATATGTTCTCAGGCGCCGCATTTTAAATGGATTATTTTTTAACCACAAATCCAGTATGTACGGCTCCGCCAGCCGACCACATTGATTGTGCCCCCTCTTCCTCTCCCTCTTATCGCTTGATCTCTGTCTTAGTCACCCTAAATCAGCAGAATGGGACATATCAATGCAGAGCCTTGAGATTTCTTGCCCTGGACTGTATTGGACTATAGCAACTGCTGAAGAAAACTCAACGATAAAATGACAATAATGCTGTCAACCAGACAGCAGAAAATACAGACAAACCGCAAGAGAGGGAAACAGACAGACAGTTAAGCAAGCAAGCAGATGAGATTGTGATTGGTTTGGCCAGCAGTTTACATAACTGTCATGCTGGGCTTTTTTGACTGAAAGGCTGTGATATAAATATTACGATAGATATGAAGTCTATTTTGCAGTTTATGTCTGGGCTTTGGGCTGCCCTGCTGGGACTTGCACTGTGCTGGACAGATTGGAGCCGGGCGAAAGGTTTAAGTCTCGCTCACTGAATCCTTCGTTCTCTCTAATCTGCTTTAGTGATCAAGGCTTCGGTTTTAGCGGCAGAAACAATCTCATCTGCCTGACTGAGCGCCTGCGCCCGTCCGCGTAATGTGTCTCGCTGCTCGCTATGCTGCTTTCCTGTCTGTTTTGGTGAATGTCTCAGCCACGCTGACAGGCTTGCCAGCTGGTTAAGCTGGTTGACTGAGTGACTGGGTGTTAGAATTTGTTATCGTCTGTCTGATTTTCTGCCTTTAGTTTGGCTTCGCCCACTCCTAGCCAGCTCACTGTGTGACCCATATTCCCTCTGGGCATTTTGACAGCGGGGAGTACAGACGAACAGAGAATGAGGGTGCCATGGCATCATTCTGAAGGGCCAGCAGCGACTTTCCAAGAAACGTGTACATCTTTTGTCTTGTGATATATAGTTTTTTTTGCCGTCATGTGATACCAATTACCCATTTTCAAGTTATTATTTTGAGATTCCACTAAAAGTCAGATTTTCATGGAGCAGAGCTGCACATGCCTGAGGGTTGGGTCAGTGTCTGGCCAGTGGCTTGTAGACTGGCCTAATACTGTCTGACTGTCAGTCTACTACCCTAATAGGGCTGGAGAGACTTGAGGCCCTCTCTTTGCGTCTACTACGTCTTCTCTCCAGGCTGTTTGCGCAGAAAGCATCTCTGTATGACAGATACCCATCATTTACCGGCATCATTCCCTTTGACAAGAGAGGCAGAAGGGACAGAATATGTGCCTCTGTGTGTGTAGGTGGGTGGGTGGCTGTTGATGGAGAGGGCATCCATCTTCCATTGTTGTGCCCAACCTAACCTCTCCGTCTTTCCCTGCCTCATCTCCTTTCTGTCATTTCTCCCTCCACCTCCACCCAGAGCGAGAGGTCTGTCCCTTTGACCCCGTCACCAGGTGATGGGGGGTGGGGGTTATAGAGGGTACTGCAGGGAGCTGGGGACAGCCCGCTGGCTGCAGGTGGAAATGAGATGTAATACTTACAGCCGCATGCTGGAGAATAATAATAACCACAGGAAAAAGGTAATTACCAACCAGGAACGATGAAGCGCTGCGTAGACGTCACAAAGGAACAACTGAGCAGCGCTCATTGTATGGTTTTTGGAGTTGTTAGCGTTGCTAATGGAAGCTTTTGCGAGCTGAGGGATTACAAAACGAGAGAGGGCGGGGTGCTACACTGTTTCTCCAAGGGGGGAGACATTTTCGTCTATCAGTGTTTTAAGCCCCCAATGTCTCCTTCCAGGCAGCGCTGCCTGGAAGGCACTAGGATTAGGGAATGGTTATGGTTATGTTTATAGTTATGGTTAGGGTTAAGGTTAGGGTTAAGGTTAAGGTTAGGTGCCTTGAAGTCAACGGTCGCAGCGCTGCCTGGAAGGAGACATTGGGGGCTTAAAACACCATCGAGCGAAATTTTCAGTAGCACCAAATGTATTGCCAAGCCAATACATTATGTGTTTGATGTTCTATGTTACCTAACAGTAAATCTGATATGTTATCTAATGTTACTATGAACACAGCCCCATTTGATAAACAGCTTGTGTGTAATGACATAGGGTGATGCCATGTGAGAGAACGTGGCATATCCCATGCGCTAATATTGACCGTGCCACACTTCGACGACAGGGCTCCATGTGCCATGTGTGCCATGTGACAGGGGTGGCTCTCTGCCCACTGAATATTTCAATATATAAAATGCCTCATAAAGGAGGGAGCAGTTAAATGTGAGCTGGTGAGACTGTGAGACGGAACAGGGACAACCTTTGAGCGTGCAAATTCTATCTATGTTAGCTCTCAGTTTACTTCCTCTGTAGGTTGCTGAGCTGAACCCTACTTCAGGTTGTGTTGAATCAGCACGAGCACACCCGCAGCTGTCACCCATACCTACTTACATTAGTGCTGCTATGATGCATTCGAGTTGCTGCAGTCTGTTGCTTTTTTGCATTATCATAACAGTACCAGTGACTAGGGCTGAACGATTTTTGAAAATAATCTAATTGCGATTTATTTAAAAAATATTGCGATTGCGATTCGATATGCGATTATTTTTTAAGCTCTTTGTCTTCTGTATTAGTCAACAAAAACTAGCAATAAATCATTGTATAGTATGAACTTCACAAGATTAGATAGATTAAACAAGCTGTTCTTTCCTGGAGGCCAGGCCTGTATGTGATGGTGAAATTAGGTGATGCGTGAATTTATATGAATGACCTCTTTTATTTAACTACTTCAATCCCAGTAGTATATTGAGCACTGACCAAGCCTGGTGGAAACATTCATATGAAAGTCAGAAATAAATCACACTAAAGTGCAGATTGCAGAATATATAAAACAAATGTGGCTTTACAACACTTAGTAGTATTTAGATTATTTAATTATTATTTACATAGACATATGTAAACATGTGGATTGCATTTTTTAAACACTGTCTTTGAACTTTACTAGACAGTTAAATAAGTAAAATATATACATCGGTGTATTTTCTTTAACAGCGCACAGAGGAGCTGCCTCCAGCCCCTCCCTCCCTCATGAAGTTTGCGTGCGGTGCGAGGCGGTCAACGACGCTGCACTAGCTCAGAGAGGCTATCGTTACGTTAGTAGTAGCATGCTGGTGTTGCCGTGGGATTAGCTAACTGTACTAATAAAACCGTTGAAACACCGTGGCCACGCTGCTGTGACAGCTCCCCGAACGTCATTTATCAGAGTCTGGTTGTTACCCCTCTCCGCGGCAGTCTCCTCCGCTCCATATCTTTATAATGGAGCTAACCGGAGCTAACCGCTAATCAGAGCTAATCGTTGCTAACCGAGCCTTCAGTTCTGCGTGCCTGTATTCATTAACTGCATGTGTGGACTGGAGCCCGAATAAAACCCTTACAAGTTTTAAACTACAACTCAGAGTTGTTTGAATGACAGAAATCTGCTCAAGGTACGGCGTACCGTTAGCGTGCTAAGTTGATGCTTTCTCTGCGGACTACGGAGTGCGGACTGATTTGCTCTCGTGAGTCACGTGACCAAATCGCAGCCTTTGCGATTAGGAAATCGCGTTTTAACATATCGCGATATTATCGCAAATGCAATGACCAATTCTTCGGATGTCGACCCCTCCCTCGTCTCTCCTTCTTTCCTTCCATAGGCCTTCATGTGCCTCGTTGTAGTGTTATCGCTCGAGTCGCAAGGAATGCTAATACTTTACCGTAACAGGTAAAACAGTGACAGCCTCGTCAGCGCTTTGGCTGTGTTTTTTTCCTGAGAGCAAGGGAGGTCTGTTTTCAGGACCTTGAACATCAGGAATGTCGCCCCTGCTAGACATTTCTCAAGGACTCTGTGAAAAAGTTTACCTTGTCCAGATATCCCCCTCCTCCTTTCCACCTCTGAACCAGCTGGAACACACAGTCTCTAAATTTAAATGCAATCTACATTCTCTGCCTACATAACTGTGCATTTACATGAGTACTGCTATGCCTGGCTTGTGCGCTGTGCAGCAATTTCTGATTTGATGAGAGCAGGTGGAGCGGTTGGAGAGGTGTGTGTGTGTGTGTGTGTGTGTGTGTGTGTGTGTGTGTGTGTGTGTGTGTGTTTGTGTGTCTTGGGTTGGTGTGAGCCACAGGTGCACAGTAGGGGATGTATCTCCGCACATTGATTTCACAGTCAGCGACCACCATGCAATATATCTAGAAAAGTGTTTCTCTATGGTGCATCTTCAAAGAGGCTGTGGAGGAACTTTTGATGGCATGAATATGTAGATGAGTACCCCGGGGGAGGAAGGGAGTCATTCACAGCATCAACCCGAGCCTTTTACATTAGGCAAGGGCAAAGCCGGGGCTGGAGAGAGGGGAAAAGGCAAAGAGAAGGGAGGAAAGGGAAAGAAGAGAAGAGAAGGAGATAGAGGGGAGAAAAGTTAATGGCAGGCTCTTTTCTCATGAAGTGCTTTATGCTCTTTTCTCATGAAGTGCTTTTCCCTTTTAGCACTGGACAGCTATCTCTCTCCTCAACCAGCACTATATCACAACAGTGCTCTCAACATACCCAGTATAAGATCTTATTTAGCTTCAGTATACATGTTGCTCTTTATGTATAACTGCCTGCCTATTGAATAAAAGATAGTTGCATAAGGGCCAATGACGAAGTATTTGAAACAGAGAGGAAAGAGATCAAAGCCATTACCATAGACTGGCTGACATTGTGTGTGTGTGTGTGTGTGTGTGTGTGTGTGTGTGTGTGTGTGTGTGTGTGTGTGTGTGTGTGTGTGTGTGTGTGTAAATGCTGCGGGGTTCCAGGGATCTATCAGTCTCCCGTCTGGAGCCAAGCTAAGGGAAGGTCAGCCTGATGGATACATCCTGACATGCACACAGCCTGTGATGTCAGCTGTGTGTGTGTGTGTGTGTGTGTGTGTGTGTGTGTGTGTGTGTGTGTGTGTGTGTGTGTGTGTGTGTGTGTTTTTGTGTGCGCACTGTATCTGCATGTGTGTGTGGGCTGGCAGGCCAGCCAAGCACAGGCACGGTTCAACAGAGCAGAGGGCGGACAGGAAAGCAGGGAGGGAGTGCTAGGCTGGCCTCGGCGCCCTAGTTTGAGGGGTTTGAAGTTTTTTTTGTTTTTTTTTGCTGGCAGAGGGCTTGTAAGGAGGGGGTGGTTGGTGAGGCCGGGTGAGGTGTAGGGGTTGGCTTCGCTGGCAAAGGGGGTGGGTGGGTGGGTGGGTGGAAGGGGCTGAGGTATAGGGGTGGGCTGGGGTGGCAGAAGAAAGGCTCTATTCATGAGTCGTGCCATCTCTGGCTCCCAAGGGGAGTGGGGCTCATCAGTGACCAGGCCAGCTGGGAGGATGTCAGCATGCAGACTCTCTCCCTCTCTCTCTCTCTCTCTCTCTCTCTCTCTCTCTCCCTCTCTCTCTCTCTCCATCTCACCCTCCCTCTCTCTTTTGTCAAGGGCCAGTGCCGTCAGAGCCACTAGCCCGAACACTGAGGCCTCTCATGCAGTTGGGTCCCCATTGAGTCCCAGAGAAAGCCTCTGGCTAGCCGGTGGTTTGCACACCGTCTGTACTGTGTTTGACATAAAGGGTCTGCAGCGAGAAGCTCACCACCACCCCCCGAGAGGCACTGTCTGTGGTAGCCGGGCCAACTGTAGATGAGCTATGTGGGGTGCGGCTTAAATGGTGATAAGTTGGCAGTGTCAGCTGAATGTAGCACGCTCAGATGGTGTATCCAAGCATCTCGGTTCCAGAGATAACCAGGTGGCAAGAATGTAGTTTTCAGCCACGCTAGTGATGTGATCTCTATGGTTAGCAATGTGATCCCCTGATTTTCCTCTAGCGCCACCATGAGGTTTCTATTTGCGGCTTACCGTGACTATTGGATGGATGCTTGCTCTTGGGGGAATTACTGGAATTGTTGGGTCTTTGCAAATTATAGAGTGTGGTCTAGACCTACTCTATCTGTAAAGTGTCGTGAGATAACTCTTGTTATGAATTGATACTATAAATAAAAAAAAAAATTGAAATTGAATTGAATTGCCAAGAAATTTGGAAAAATTGTAGTAACTTTGATATTCATCTCACTTTTGGGTCATCTCATCATCATTAGGTCAAAAACTTTAGTTAGTTGTTTTTAACCAAATACCTTCAAATGAAAATTCAACTAAAAGAACCGCTGTGCCTAACTATGGCCTCAAAGAGCCACTAGCATGACTCTAGGACGTGTCTTGTTCAGTTTTTGACCCACAAAAAGACACTGGCAGATAAAACAGTCATTTCTTTTAGGCTTAGAGTAAGACATTATTCTTCTATAGTATTTTGTTTTTTAACCCCTCTTTAGGTAATTCTTGAAAGAGAAAAAGAGATTAACTATGGCATCCTATTTGGCATCACAAACTGAAATGGTCCTATCTGCATAAATTGACAATCTAATGTGCTCTGCTACTTTAGAAAGGGAAGGTCGGGGCAGGAAAGGAGCGAGGTTTGTGAGCTGCACGGATGCGTATGCTGTTTATCATTGCCAGCGAAAGGCCTGCATCAGCAGCAGCTGTGGGGCGCTTTGCATGCAATGGCAGTGGTGCATTGGTAGGGACAGATTTGCATTTGTGGTTTCATATCATGAGCAACAATGTTACTCCCTCTCTCTTCCTTCCTCCCTTCATTTGCCCTCTCTCTCTCTCCCTCTCTCTTTCTCTCTCTCTCTCTCTCTCTCTCTCTGACTTTCGCTGAACGGGAGGAGCTTTCTGTGAGAGGCAGAGCAGCCATGAGAACAGCCTAAGTAGAGCCGTGAAGGTCCAGGCTGGATCCAAGCATAACATCAACACTAGGAAATCTCTCCATCACACACGAGGGCAAAGTCCATGTGGTTGTGGCGCACGGCTATACACATGCATAGACACATTGCACTAAAGCTGAAGACCTTGCACTAATTCTGCTCTAATGAAAGTACATCTTGTTGAAGTTGGCTGTTATGAAAGCCGCCTTTCTTCTTTGAGATTAAATGTGGCACCGGGTCAGCTTTGCTGTCATTTTGTGAGCTAGTGTGAATTACATATACCATGATGGTGACTGGTGTTTGAAGTGACTCGGTTCAGTGGAGGAAAAGTAGAAGGTCCTGTGGTCTGCATGTGTCCGCTGGAGTCACAGTGATCTGGGGGACCATCTGATGAAAGGGTTTCCTGTGGCTTTCATCTCCACAGTGTGTTTTGATGGAGAGAATTTCCTTGCAGCCGAGTCAAAAACAGCCTTGTGTTGTGAGAACAGCCTCTGCTTTTTGCAGCCTGCAATGGCTCATACATATTTTGGGTTTCTCAAAGTCAAATGAGTTTTTTTGGAGAACTCATACACAAATGAGAGGGTATGCCTACATGTGTAGTGTTTTTGTGTAGGAATTAAAGTAGATGAGAAATGCGCCACAGAACTGCTGTACTATATATTGTATTCATTATATCGTTAAAAATATTGCAGAGGTAGAAAACACAACATGTGATGATGATGACGGAGTGCCGCCTGTTTCTATTATTAACTTCTGCACAGACAGCGTGATAAGCACAGAGTGAAAGTACAAACAATGATATTTGAATGTATAAATAGAACATAATCTTCAGAAACCACTGTGTATTGTATTCCAGAAGACTTTAAATTGACCCAGACTCCAAACAATACATGCATAACAGGATGGTTAAGTGTGTTTATGAACAAGTGCTTGTGGATTAACCACATCTCCTGCTGAAAGTGAAAGGCACACCAACCTCCCTGAAACACTACTCCTGATAGTTTTGACTTATCTGTGCTTGCCACTCTGTGTGGTGGTCTACATGTGTGTACAGCTGTTATTGTTACCTCTCCCTTACGTCCACAATGAAACTGCAGCCATTCTAACAGGCTGTTAGAGGAGGCTCACGGCCCCTCCCCCCGACCTCCCCCCCGGTCCTGGTGTCCGTCCCTTTCCTACCTTCAGCAGACATCGCTGCTCCCTCCGCTATCGCCTCCTAGCAGACTCCTTTATGTCTCTTTGGCAGCCCCTTGATAGATGTCTCGGCTCATTGTGTTTGCAGGTGTCTTTGTATTGGTGTGTAATGGTGCCCTAAGATACTGTTGCTATAGAGTGTTGTCTTGGTGTCTGTTCCACTGCTTGCCATCGAGACCCCAATAGCCACCTTCTGTGACGGGAGCTCTTCATTCAGCTCTTCCCTGCTACCCCCATTTGCTTTACTTGTGCCTCTCTGCCTCTCTTGAACTCTCCTCCTCTTGTTCCGGTTTTTGATTCTCTTCCGCAGTATGTCACCGTCTATCCTCGTGACGTCTTCTGCCTTTCTATATTAGACTCATCTGAGTATACAATGAATCGCCTGTGCCCTCTTTTTGTTTTTTTGTCAATGAGTGGTGAATAGAGGGCAGGGAGCTACAGTTGGAAATTAGCTTTTAAGTATGTGAGGCATGTTCATTCATTCTCCTCCAAACCCCCCAGCTGCCCTCGAAGACCCCCTGCCCCCCACCCCACCCCTCTATAGGCATATAAAGTCCTATAGCGTCCCCCCATGCTGTTTTCCACATTCTCTGTTTCCCTGGTACCTACAGTTCCAGCAGGACCAAGGCCAGGCCCCCCTCGTTTCTCTCGCTGCCACCGAAACCCTGCCAGAACCCGTGTAGGCTTTAGGGGGGGAGCGCTAGCCTAGTTACCATGGTCACGACAATCAGCATTGTGAACTCGGCCATGGATGAGAAACTTTCCAGGATCAGCCTTTAGATCCTGTGATCTGTGCGTCATGCTGTTAATATGTTATTAATAGATGGAGAGAAGGATTTCGGTTTCAGTAGTCGAGTCTAGATTGAAGTAATAAAAAGGACAAGAGCTGCTGGCAAATTTTTTGGAGCGAGGTGACTACATTTCATACATAGGCAACATGTTAAACCAAAAACGTCCCCAATATGGTGATGATAGCCAGAAAACCTCTTGAAAGTGCTTTAGATTTTTAGAGAGCAGGGTCACTGTGTTCTTGGTTATTTTAAGTCCCATCAGACACGTGAGTTCACAAAGAGTGTATTAGTCTTTCTGAAAGGATATGAAGCAGATATGAATGAATAATCAAATCATAGATATTAATCTCCTCTCCCACTGAAATGGTCTCTTAGTGTATCACTGTACTGTATGTGTGTATGTATGACTGGGAAAAGCCAGTGTCTAGGAATTAAGCACTGGCACTATTAACTCAAATGCAGCCTGCTAAAAGCTCATATGAAGCACGTTGCATCCTCTACGGAATATTTATGTTGGTTTTATTTTCATGGCATAATTACTTCCACATTGCTTTGTGGCCGTGGACCGTGAAACTCTGTTAAAAATACCCCTCTTCCAATTACACAGTCCCCATGTCTGACTACCAGAGATGGGGCTCAGTGATTGGTGCTCCTGCATGCTTATCAATCAACAATCTGCAATGTGGCACCTCGGAAACTGCCTAAACAAGTGATATGAAGGAACACCCCTACGAGGCTACGCAGAGTGATCAATGTTAAGATAACACAAACAGCCTTCAGACATTGAAGATGAATTGATTGATTAAATGTTTGTCCTGTCTGTGGAAAAGCGTGTTTGCGTGCAAGAAAACAAAATGTGTACTTGTGTGTGTATGTTACATTGACTTCGGGAATGTTGCCGAAATGTGCGGACAGTCTCCAGCTCACTCCTACATACGCAGTGCAGATTATTTCCTCTTCTGACCTGTGCGTAACCACACTGGGCTGCTGTCCATGAGCTCATAGGAAGTGTGAAAAGAAGCTCCTCGCCATGCCTTTGCTAGATATGACTTTACATTGAAAATGGCATTGTGGTCACGTCACAGTTATAATAGTATGTCTCATTTTTCGGAGTCTTTGTCAGTCGCAGCAGAATCCCGTTAACAGCACCAGCTCTGCTCATTATGGTCTTATGCATTTGATGTCTGATTTCTAACCATACTGTGTGTTTTCTCTTTCCTCAGGGCTCCGGAGATCATCCTGGGCCTGCCGTTCTGTGAGGCCATAGACATGTGGTCCCTGGGCTGTGTGATAGCCGAGCTCTTCCTGGGATGGCCCCTCTACCCAGGAGCCTCAGAGTACGATCAGGTAACATATAATGGTTGCTTGGACCTCCAACATGTCTCCTGACCTCTTCGCGACTCATAATTGCGTGTGTCCTGGCGCTAGCATAAACACGAATCTTAGATTATTGCAGTTATGTACTGTATGTGTATGCATTTGTGTGGGTGTTCTAGCTCCGTGAGCGTGCGCTTGTGAGTGTGTTTGGGAGGGTGGGATGCTTCTCCAATCCCCCTGACAGCCCCTGATGATTCTTGCGCAGCCTCCCTGTTTATCTGAACAGATGCCACCGAGCCACTTGTCCAATTAGCGCAGCCCCTGTGCTCCAGAGCAAGACATTGCCGCGTTCCCCCTTCTCCATCAGTCAGACGAGGCTCAGTGGGAAAACCTTGAGCAAGTTGTGCTCCGTCATCGAACAAGCTTGCCTGATTTTTCACAAGCCCCGAAAAGGAACTTCACAAAGTGTCTCATTTACAAGTCTCAAATCAATCTCAGACTCTTGAGCTGAGGTCATGTTTGGGTGCTATGCGTACGTAGTGCAGCCAGATAAGTCAGGAGTAGTTAATGTCGGCTAGATTTTCAATCTGCCAGAAGAACATCAATCCTAAAGTTTTAACCTTTTTTTTTTTGTCATAGGAAAGATTCACCGTGTTCTCAAATTGATTACAACTTATGGCATGCTCAGTCAAGTCTCAAATGCAAATGATTCATCTTCTGTCTTGCAGATCCGGTACATCTCACAGACTCAGGGTCTGCCTGCAGAGTATCTGTTGAGTGCGGGAACAAAGACCACCAGGTTCTTCAACAGAGACACCGACTCCACCTATCCTCTCTGGAGACTTAAGGTACGACCGGAATGGTACAAGATGCCTGCACACAAACACGCAAATTCCTTCCGATAGCATCAAGAACATCCTTCTAGGAGCAGGTGATATTTTTGCCAGCAATATCTAGCATTAATATTCTCCAAAACCTCTGGCTACAATGTGTGATGCATTGGCGATCCAGGCTATAAACAAAGTCCGAGGGTAATGAGAACAAAATGGATCTGTGTGAGAGGATTTGGCAAATGGAAGCCCAGCCTGATGGATCCAGCTCAGAGGGTGTCTGCGCCAACCCCTCCCACTGTCCCTCCATGTAGGCCACTCAATAAGGAGGTCCGCTTTTTTTTTTTTTTTTTTTTGTACCCTCATTACCTTAAGTTGAACTTTTGTCACTGAGTTCTTGAGTAAATGGAACTGCAAATACTGATCCATTTCTGCAGGGTATGGCGATGCTTTCACCGTGTCTGCTCCGCCCGGGCCTAGGATTGACCTTTTTTTTTTTTTCAAAGAGCCGAGTGCATTTGTTTCTTATGAATGCCAGAAACATACCACACTGACAACACGGATGATAATAATTGGCCTTCAAATGAAGACTTACAGTAACATAGAGTACAGAGTGTACATGCTCTCGAGTCAGCTGCCCATGTGCTTTTTAGCAGCTGTCAGGTAAAGGTTTAGCAAATCGTTCATGTTTTTGGTCAAATTTAAGAATTTCTCAGTTCTCTCTGAAAAAAACGGTATTACCTATGGGCTTAGGAGGCCCTTTGTTAAAACATATTGTTGTTATATAAGGGGGTTTCTGAGGTCCTCCTGATGATAGGAGTTGACAACAGCATTGTAGGGAAGAATCCGAGCTTGCTCTTGACACCACTGCTTTAACTGGTCATGGTTTTCTACTGTCTTTGGGAAGTGGAAAATCAAACGTCAAGGCACCCTGACCACTTTTTTTTTCCACTCTGAAGAGTGATTGCTCAGCTTTAATTTGACCTTGCCATGTGTTTCCACGTAACAGCAGCTGCATCACTCTGCTGACTGTAATTAAAAATATGATGTGTTCACTCAGGAGTTTTCTATAGTCAACACAGATTAATGTTGTGCAATTTTTCAAGTCTTTTGAAAGAGAACGATCACGTGTGTTTATGCTTGTCTGTGCATTTTCATACAGTTTACGTAAGTGTGCGTCCATGTGCACGTGTGTGAAACGTGTGCGTGCAGTGCAGTTTATATTCTGCACATTGTCTCAGTGATATAGTGTGTGTGCCTCCACATGCCGTCTCTCCCCCCGTCTTCCTTGGCTGTTAGATGAGCGTTTGTGTGCTACCCCAGGGTTGCTCGGAGGGCAAGCCGAGTCCTGCTGCACGTCAACAACAAGAGGCTGTAATGAGCCAAATGTAAATAGTGCGTTTCCAGAGGGGAAGTGTGATGGGATTTGAGAGGAACATCTGCTTCTTGTCTCCCGCAGACTCCAGAGGACCACGAGGGTGAAACAGGGATCAAGTCCAAGGAGGCTCGCAAGTACATCTTCAACTGCTTGGATGATATGGCGCAGGTATGCTGTTTTAGTAACACATAGCATAACTCTTTTCCCACGAATCGGACAATAGATATATTATTTTGCCTTTGCTCTGTCTTTTGCTTCAATTACATCCACCTGTCTCGCATTTGAAGCTTCAATTGATAGGTCTACTCAGGTCCTGGCTCCAGTTTGATTCATCACATCCCGAGAATTATCCATCAAATATTTGAAATCCTTTAAAATATTTATCCTGCCAAGGCCTGATCTCCACATGCGGCGTAGCGCTGCTTCTATTTAGAATTTTACAAAGTGAAATGGAAGCAGCTGTTCACTGGAACCCCTCCTCAACTCTGCCTCTACTCTTCATTTTGCTCAATCTAATAAGTAACAGAGAGACATTTGAGCTGAACATGTGGTGAGGCTGGTGATGTACAGTTTTCTTTCTGATTTAAGCTGGATTGAGTGTTGTGGCTATGTCTTCACTTTATACGTCTATAATACATACATGTATGCATGTTGAGGGCAAGGGCACAAAAAGGTTTTACTCTCTCTTCCCCTCTCTCTCAACACACACAAACAAACACACACACACATTCCAGAAGGTCCCCACCAGTTTTTCAAAGCGGCTCAGTGGGACACACACACACCATATTGTGTCTTCATGACTCAGCTGGCTCTCTCGGCTGCCCTGCATGTCACCTGTGGGAATCCATTTGTTTCGAAAGATCTCACATAACCCCAGGAAGTAACTTATATAGCAGACGTTTATATGGAAAAGCACAGTCACCGAACACCGCTACATCTAATGTCACTTCCTTCTATGACTCTATGAGAGTAAATTCATCTCTCCACGGTGGGAAAGTTCACATGTAGCCATGACATTTTGATAAGACGTGCCTGACAGGGAGATGATAGTGAGTGTTGTTTTTTTTTCACCCTCACTTCGCCAAATACTGGTTCTGCTGGCAGATATGGCCGCAGTGACGGAAAAAAATGACAATGTTTTTTTTCCCAGGGCCGTTCGAATCTGTGACAGTACTCTCTTGTCATCATGCACCTCGATCCTTCCTTTTATAATCACCAGCCAAGAGATAAGAGTTAAGTAGTAGGTGAATTATTTCTTTTGGAATATGGTCATCTTACATATGGTTACACAACCAGCAGCAGCTTCTGGAGACTGTCCGTGTCGTTACGCAGTGCAAGCAGTGACTTAAGTGATGGAGACAATTATGGTTGTCCAGTAGCGCCCAGGGCCGTTGTCAGGCCTGTCTGGAGTTAACATGCTGTCGGCTGGGACAAGATAGTATCGCTGCCTGGACTTGTTGAGTTTACAGTTAGCGCACGCACACACACACATACACACACACACACACACACACGCAGCACAGAGTTTAATGAAACCAACCTGCACTGGTATGATATCCCCTGGGTCATCTCTGTCTCCTACGCTTCAAGCTCTGTGTCCCATCTTCCTTTCACTGCTGCAGCCAGACCCAGCTTACTGCAAAAAAAACACAAAGGAGATACAGCAGAGCTGCACAAGCTTAATGTGGAAGAAAACTGCCTATTTTTTCCCATCCCACTATCGCGACCGTACAAACAAGTCAGCATTGTGGACATCTTGTCTCCGCGTGTATAATGGATGATGTAGCTGAAGGCCCTGAAAGACGGAGAGACTGGGTGCCAGGAAGAGATAATGAACTCATGATCTCAGTCGTGGGAAATGTGGGGAAGCTTTAGTTACAAGTATATCTAATTTGAGTGAATCAGAGACCAACTTAGAGCAAATGCAAGACCCCGCTTGAGGCCCGATGTAGATGGAGGGAAGGCCTGCTAAAAAATGGATTCACTTTGAACTGCAATCCTTCAATATCTCTGTTGATAAAAGGGAAGCCACGGCAGAAGGAGCAGCATTGGCCTTCACCTTTCTTTTATTACATACACTTACGAATGCACTTTTTCTCTCTTCTCCTACTCTTCCCGCTAAGGAATAAAGTTTATGGGGAGATCTGCACACGTCGTAGTGCTGTGCAGAAGACAGGCCAGCATCCTGCATGCCTAGCTCCACATCTCCTGAGGCGTAGCCCGATCTGTCTCACTGCTCGACATCTGCCATCCCTGCCCTTACTGTGGCATGTCAGTGCACAGATGTGGTTTCATAAACAGCCGTTGACATTCAAGGCACGCAAGGCTGACCATGTTAGTTGAAGCCCCTCGTCTTTATCTTTTGTTTGTTTTTTGACCATTTCAATTTTCATTCAAGCAAAATGTCAAATGTTACCTTCTGTTGTTATTGAAATAAAAATGAAGCACGGAAATATTTCTCCCATCCTATATTAATTAAATGGACGATGGGGAGATTCTTTTTTTCCTCTTCGGGCTTCTTCTTATCCAGTCTGATTATTGTGGCACCCCTCAGCCAACGCCCACCTGCTATGCGTGTGCAACCAAACTGTGTACATTTCCCAAAGTCATCTCTTCCACTGGCAGAGGACGATGTGATTATTTCTCACCTCATTCTGCAGATTATTCCTTTATCACAGCCAGTGGAGGTAGCAAGCAGAGAGGAATGGTTACAGAGCCTGAATAACCTGCATAGAGAAAGAGAATTGGATCAGATTTGCGGTGTTGACTGGCAGCACATCTGATAGCCCCTGGAGCAGGCCTACAGATAAGCGCTGCGTCTTTATTAAAAACAGGCCTGCTACCTCTGCATGGCAGTCACAATAAACAAGGCTGCCTGTCTGTTGCCACCGTACCTGTCTCTGTGCTCGCACTGGCTGACAATCTGCTTATTCGTTTAAGCTCAGTCTACCTATATCACATACTTGTCCCCTTTTTGTTTCGTTCCTCACCCTACATGACGACCCTAACCCAGTCTCTAGAATTTGTACCCTGCCTCACAAATCCAAAGCTTTTCATTACAGCAAAAATCTGCAAAAATCGGCTACTTTGCCCAGTATTTATCCACAACTCAATCCACAATATTTAATACAGATGAAGCAAGACGATGTTCCCAGAATTGCCTCAGGACATATTTAGGATAAGTTGTCTCATGTCAGCTTTCTCAGAGGCTCTCATAAAATGGTGTCCTTTGTGAAAGTATTTATTATTATTATTTTTTTGAACGACTAGCCAATGGCAGCGTTTATTGGGTTCATGTTTTTTGTTTGTTTTCACATCTCAGGAACAGATAAAAATCTCAGCGAAGGCGCCAGGAGATATTTCAAGTGGCGCTATAAATACCAGTGCAAATGTTTATAATGTCACCAAGGTGCAAGGTTATCACTGGGCTCTGTGACGCTCACACTGATACCCTAACGTATGAGCCCCTGGGAGTATTAATAGGCCTCTGTATGGGAATAAGTTGGGGGGAGAGATTGTTCTCTGTCGTCCGCAGGAAACATTAGAGACCTTCGGTACTCAATCAGCCATTATGCTAAGATGCTTGTGTGTCCAGGTAAACATGACGTCCGATCTGGAGGGGAGCGACATGCTGGCAGAGAAGGCCGACAGGAGGGAGTTCATCGACTTGTTAACCAAGATGCTGACCATTGACGCAGACAAGAGGATCACCCCTATCGAAACGCTCAACCACCCCTTTGTCACTATGTCGCATCTCCTCGATTTCCCGCACAGCACACAGTACGTGCCGAACAGGCCCAGTTGTTGTTGCTGTTGTTGTTGTTGTTGTTGTTGTTCGAACAGTGAAATGAACAATTGGAAAAAATGTCATACGGCACTCATTCCTTCTCCCGTCTCTCTCCCTCCCTCCCTCCCTCCCTGTCTGTCCGTGCGTGCAGTGTCAAGTCGTGCTTCCAAAACATGGAGATCTGTAAGCGTCGTGTCAACATGTACGACACAGTCAACCAGAGCAAGACGCCGTTCATCACCCACGTGGCCCCCAGCACCTCCACCAACCTCACCATGACTTTCAACAACCAGCTGAACACTGTGCACAGCCAGGTAAAACTCAGACAACAGTCGTCAGCATGTCGCGCGTGCTGCCGTTCTCAAAATCCCTTCGATTCGGGAAACAAACTTAGAGCTGGCAAGCTGCACGCTGAAAAGTAAAGAAAGGAAAAGAAAAGACAGTTTGGTTCGCGCAACAAGGCAGGCCTGTTTGGTTCAAAGAATATGTTTACGGCATTTACTATCCAACTGGGACGTTTTGGCACCTCATTGGTGGGGATTTGCTATGGACAAAATCCACGCGGCGATTCACTGGTGAAAGCAAATTACGTTTTAACCACGTATCCAGCTAATTTAAATAGCTAACGTTACTGTATTGTCTGAACAGTTAACTTCATTTAATATTGTACGTGGCGCTTTCTTTTGCGGGGGTGCAAATGTTCCACCGAAACAAGTTCCTTCCCGAGACTTTCTGCAGAGCCACCGTCGCTGCGTCCGGATCTTAGCGCTGTGGACATCTGGCAACGCGAGACTAGGCAACCACTGTTTGATAGAGTTTGTCAGATGCAAGTATGTCAACTATTTCAGCTATAGTTTACGACATTTCCTTTGAAAGAAAATTAAAAGAAATGCAGCATGGAATAGATGTGGAATATTAATCACGGCGAGCTGAAACCCTCAAGCAAAAATACAAACAATGCAGCTGGCTTACATACCAGTCAAATGCTATCTTAACCAAATAATCATTTTTTAAACGCCCAACTGTCAGTGGTTTAACAGCTCAGCAGCCCATGAGCGGCTGTTTGTCTCTTTGTTCCATTTTTTTTTCTGTCCATTCTTCCCATCTGAATGCATGTTTCCATGCTTACTTGCCTGCCTTTCTGCCTTGGTGCATGTATATCTGTCCGCCTGCATTTCTGTCTCTGCCCCAGGTCCTGTGGGATTGTCACAAAGTGCTGATTACACACATGACAAGCCCCACTTCCTGCTAGCCTTGCATTCTGGGGCTTTCAGGCCTTAAGAATCCCTTTACCAGGCTTCCTCTCTTTTTCCCTCCTCTCACTCCTGTCCTCTTCTGTCTTCTCCTCTTTCCTCCCATTTCCCGGGGTTGAGCCTGTGGTGCTTTACCGCTTCATTCCCGTGCGGGCTTTGAATCGAAACTGCTGACTTTTGGCTTATGCCGGAATCACCGAGCGCCGTGTTGCAAGGTTTTCCAGATTGTGCTTAGCTACAACTCCTGCTCTCTCCCCCCCCCCACACCACCCCTCTCTTTAGTAAACAGTTCTTTATCACCAACTATATTGAGCCAGCTCAGACTGTGTAGCATGCAACAAAAACCCCATCTTGCTGTGATTTAAATGGATTAACATTCCCTCAGCTTGTCTTTTTCTGCGGCTGGCTCTCAGGGCATATAGACAGACTTAAGTTAGTGATTTATTCAGCTTGATTCATTTGCAAGGCTGGAATTCATCTTTGGCTTGTATTTTTGCTGCTTCCGTGCTTGTTTATGATGAATGCCACAGTGCCATATTGATTATGTTCCCTCCCCTGTTGTTCATTGAAAACGCTAAAGAGAGCAAATGAAAAATGAAAGCGCAGTCTCTGTATTTCCCTCCGCCCTTATGTACGCTTAATAAAAGGGCTAAAATTAGACAGTGTCTGGTGGAGCAAATTATACTTGAGCTGAGCAAACGGTGTCTCTTAAAAGCATTTGTTTTTATCTAGGATGCTCCCGGGCTGTCTGTAGTATTCCACATGTCTTATTAATGGTCAAGACATGCTGAAGTTACCTAAGCTTACATAATTCTAGACTGACTGTTGGCTGTGAAATATTACTCCTGTCAGGCGCATTGATTTGGAGGGTAGATAGTGAAGCTGTGATATGAAATGTCAAGTTTTTGCTGTAGCTCATTATATTGGCTCATTATGATTCTGTAACATTTCAATTTAGACAGTCTTATAATATGATCTCCCTATGACTTGAAGACTCCTCATTTAAGCGGGCATAAATGAGATGTTTATGTTGCTGTGTTGTTTGTCTAAATTGTGTACTGAGACATATAATAAACTCATTCTCAGTATATTGTCACCAGCAGCACATTATTATAGTCAAAAGATGTAAGGTCCGTTTGCCGGTAAATTCTGTAAATGATCAAAATCTTAGTCTAAATGTGCTCCGGTGGCATTTTGCCTATTGTTTATTCTAAGAATTGTAGCATTGATTGCATCTCTACTCACACTCTTTCCCTCCCTCTAATTAATCAAATCAACAGTCCGCATATTTTAAAGACACATTCAAAAGTTGTCCAATTTCTCGGCTCTCATCAACGATGAATGCCTCGCCATCCATCTTATCTTGAGCCGGTGCTTGTTTTGCATCTTTATGTGTGCATTGTTTTGTTAGAATATTGTTATCTTTCTGTTTTTTTTGTTTTTTTGTTTGTTTGTTTTTTACCATGCCTGCTGTTCAACCCTCCCTCCTCCTCGGAGCACTTCCATTTCCCTGTTATTCCCATCAGTACCTCCACTCTCATGATTTTTATTTTGGTCCCATCATTCCTTTAGGCCACCAACCTGGTTCCCTCCTCCACCAACAATGCCACCCTTTCCTTTACAAGTCCTGATGTCTCCATACTAAACTACCAATCTGCACTCTACCAGCCCTCTGCTGCCTCCATGGCAGCTGTGGCCCAGAGGAGCATGCCCCTGCAGCCGGGGGCTCCTCAGCTCTGCGCTGCCCGGCCCGACCCCTTCCAGCAGGCGCTCATCGTCTGCCAACCTGGCTTCCAAGGTAAGAAGGTCTGACCAGTCAGTATGCATTAGTGTGAATAGATAGAGGTGGATTTGGGGTCGTCTGTGCAAAACATCAGATCCCAGCCATGAGCACCTGCACTAGAACTGGCCGCGATATGAGGATTATACTAAAAAAAAAAACAGCATTTATCTGGTGTCATACATACAGCATTGGAGTCACTTTTAGGTCTTTCTCTGTGTGCACAGACTGTCCTCCCCTTTTTGCTGGCTTTTTGTCATTTTGTTTTACAGCTTTAGCCTTGCACCCCACAGGTAGAGTCAGTCGTTCCATACAAACAGTGATTCGATGTTAACTTGATGAGGCAATTAATCATTTTAAGAAAATGGAAAATCTTTGTGTAAGGCTTGTTTGTCTCCTCTGTTTTTGCACTGGGAGGGCTGAAGATCTCTAAGGCATTATTCGGTTTGTTTATTTATTCTTTTTATGGAATGGGTGTTAAAGAAATCCATTATTAGAAACTGTTTGCATACTATTACCATGACTACTGTTTTTGTTTTCCCAAGTACTGTTGCTATGTTCGAACACAGCGGAAGGGTTTTGACATCTATTGGATGCGCATAAATCAGTGTTAAAAAAAAAAACACGTTATGTGATCTCCTGCATACCCTCTGATCTCTGAGTGTTTCTTTACTTATTTGTTGACATACTCTGTACATGTGCTTTATTTGTGCACAGGGCTGCAGGCGTCCCCTTCCAAGCATACCAGTTACTCTGTGCGGATGGAGAATGCTGTTCCCATAGTGACGCAGGCCCCTGGTGCCCAGCCTCTGCAGATCCAACCTGGCCTGCTTACCCAGGTAGGAAGAGTATCACAGAGAAGCAACTAATAGAGTTTTTTTGGCTCTGTCAGACTTGGAACCGCTCACACTCAAAGGAAGCTCTCTCCATCCTTTTTTTTTTTCATAAGCCTTCACTAAGAATAGTATGTATCGATGGAGGCTGGAAATCACTCAATGTTCCTGACCCTGCCCCTGCTGGCAGCTGTTTTTTTCCTGAGCGCATTCAGGCCAAGCTCTCCTGTGCATTGCTCCCTGCCTCTCTCTCTCTCTCTCTCTCTCTCTCTCTCTCTCTCTCTCTCTATCTCCTTCCTCTTACTCTCTCCCCCTCGCTCGCGCTCTCTACTGTCCCCCTCTCCTGGAGGCTGAAGGAGGCTGCCACGGTCTGATGCACACAAAGGCAGAAGCCTTTCACACAGAGTAGGCCTTCACTGGAGCCTGTTACAGTGGAGCTGGAGCTTTAGCTGCTAATGTATAGTTGTTGGAAGTAACAGAGAGTGACTGTGCATCACTTTCTCTTCACACACACACACACACACACACACACACACACACACACACACACACACACTGTCGACCACTTCCATCACCACACCACCTTTTTCCCTATGGAAATTTCCATGAAGGCTTTAAATATCCCTGTGAATCCAGGGAGTTTGAAGCTCTCCCTTATCTCCAGTTAATCATGCAGTAGGCAGGCAGACAGGCAGCAAAGCTCTGTGTGTGTGTGTGTGTGTGTGTGTGTGTGTGTGTGTGTGTGTGTGTGTGTGTGTGTGTGTGTGTGTGTGTGTGTGTGTGTGTGTGTGTGCGCGCCTGTGTTTCTATGGTGGGTTAATCTGTCAGATACCAAATGGTGATTAGCTCCAGGGCTGCTTCCAAGTCAGGCGCTCCAAATTACAGGCCTCAGAGGATCCTGGGAGGTCAGGGGAAGCTTGTGTGAGGCTCTGCATGACCAGAAAATTCACAACATCACCACCACCCATGGATATGATGGATCTATCAGAGAGACAGTAAAATAAAACATCGATGTGTCATTAAGGAAAATGTAAATTACATGACCTGTTAATATCAAGTGTGGATCACACATTGCTGCCATGCTCTGCAGGTATTCACCTCTGTCTGCGCATGTTAACTAAAGACAGGCAATAGTTAACACAAGCAGATGGTTTATATAGGCCAGCACACCTAATAACTGGGTGTGTGGTGTGTGTGCGTGTTTATTACTTTACGGTGGGAGGTCTCACAGATTCAGCTGAGTCCTTTTTTGCCTCTTGGTTGCATTCTCCCCACCTGCGCCTTCACTCACGCTCTGCTCTCTATTGCCCATGCACCCTTTTCCCACCTCGGACCCATGCAAGTTTAGCCCCAAGCTCCCTGGGTGTGCAAAGAGGGGGCAGAGTGAAGGAGGCTCTAAGCAGGGAGGCAGGGAAACCAGCAGGACCTTTATCTGGAGCAGGAATGCAGAAAATGTGGAAACAATTGGGGAGTGAGAGCTGGGGCTTTCAAAGCCCCGAGGTGACAAAGGGTTTTCACCCAGGGAGTGTAGGTCGAGGTGGGAGGCGATGGGCCGCTGATAGTGATGGTGTACTCAGAGAAGAAAGAAAAGGCCTCTTAACTGGGTTACCATTTCAGGGCAGACAGGCTGGTTACACAACGCAGACGCCTAGTGAGAGAGGCATGTAGAGTGCTGGGAATGGAGATAGAGCGAGCAGGAGGAGGAGAAGGAGAGAGCAGGAGATGGATGGATGTATTACAGTCTCTTAATGGCATGTTGATAAAAGGCCTTGGATGTGGTCTGAGATGTAAAGACCATCTCCAGCTCCAGAATGTTCCATTAGAAATTATTTAGTTATCAGTGCACAGACATGGCAGCACTGCTGGCCTGCAGATGCCCCCAGCAACACTTCAACCACAGGCTGGCTGGTTTGGACGTTGCAACCTGCCTCAGACAAAAACAGTTCAGAACAGAACAGCTACATTGTGTCAGAATATAATGGAAACAGACAAATATGTGATGACAAAGATTAAGGTTAAGATAAAGTTAAAAGATAAATGTAAAAATGAAGTTTCCGTAGTGTACAGATTATCTGCTTTGCATTTTGAATGGTGCCTCTCTCTTTTTTTTTTTTTTTTTTTTTCTTTTTTTTTTTTTTTTTTTTTTTTTTTTTTTTTTTTTTTTTTTTTTTGTGTTTCTTTCCTCTTTATTTAAACGTGTGTGCTGCAGCACACACTGATGGCTCTGTAAATAGATGTGCAAATGGTATTAAAGAAACAATTCATTAGCCCTGACATTAAAGTGCTAATCAATAGAACTGCATTAAACTATTAGGGTTACACACACATGGTAACACACAAACAAGCTCAGGCATGCATGAACGCACACTCATCTTGGCACACCTTGGGGCATATTATGCCCGATTCTCCTCCTGTTCTGCATCAGAAATACAAAGTAGCCTCTTTCACAGCAGCATGAATAGGCCTACAAATTTAATTAGAACATAGGTTGATTTGACTCAAGTCAAACACATAATCACACTAACACGCGACACACACACACACACACACACACACACACACACACACACACACACACACACACACTCACTCATATGCATGCAGACAAAGAAAGGAGCTTCTGTACATCTTTATTAAGTCCTGGTCTTATCTCTTTTGTCGATGGATGTCTCCTGAAAGCTGGCGGAGTTCATTTTGCATGCCGAGTAGCTGGTTTAAACCAGCTGTTACGCACTTCTGAAAAGATACGTTGTCATTTATCACAACACCCTGAAACTAATCAGCCACGTTCAATGAGTTCCCTTTGTTCGTGCGTTTATAATGTTTAAATTAAAAGACGCATCAAAAAAAAGTTGCAGTCCCGTGACAGACTTCATAAAACAAATGAATGAATTTCATAGTTTGTATGTTTTGTTACATGGCAACTGACTGTTTTTCTGTATCTATTGTCCCTTTCCTTTCAATCCCCACTCCTCGTCTTCTCCACCCTCTTTTGTCTATGCCCCCACTCTGTGTCCTCCTACCTCAGCAGGCCTGGCCCAGCGGCACCCAGCAGATCCTGCTTCCTCCAGCCTGGCAGCAGCTCACCCACACCTCAGTCCAGCATGCCACTGTCATCCCCGACTCCATGAGCAGCACGCAGCCTCTCGCCAACTGGAGGTGAACACCGCTTTCTTTCTTTTAACTGCACCCAGCCAGTCTTTTACTGATGTCTGAATATTGTGGCCGACGGTGTCCGACCATCTTCTCGTGATAAATAAATCTAAAAGGTTGACGTGTGTCACTTTAAAGCTTGAAAGATAAAGCACTTTGCAAAAAATCAAGTTTATACACATAACATCAGGGGCAAGCCTGTAGGTCAGGTCAGATAAATTGATTTCAAAGGCCAGCAGTGGTTTTATGGCTTTTATAGGTCAGGATGTGCTATAGGAAGATGGTATGGCATAAGACTGATTGACCGAGGAGCCTGTACCTCCCTGACAGCTTGTCCTTTATCGTCAATGAATCACAGTCCCCACGTGAACACTGGTGCTTTTACAGTATGAGAGCAGATTTACCATAGGGAGATGGGATATATGTACATGTAGAGACATATTGTCTAGTATAGCCTGTCACTGTCACTGCGATGACTCGATAAATGGATGGATAGATGGGAGAAGGCAATCTGCAGGGAGATAAGGAGGATGCAGGTATATAATGTGTATGCGGAGGACTCCTGGGGCCATGTATGCGCAGATTCATTCGGAGCTGTCCATCTGTGTCCCGCCTCCCCGTCTCTCCCTCCCTTTCTGTCCAGTGGCAGCTCTGTCGTCCTCAGAGAGACGATTGGGAAAGTGTCGCACTTCCTCTGCAGAGCTATCGCTCCGCAGCTGCTGGTGTCAGCTCCTCTGCCCTCCCTCTTTGCTCTCTCCCTCACTCGTTCCCTCTCCTCCTTCTGTCCTCTTTAGAAAAGTTAGCTGCTGCCACCCGCTGGCTTCTGTGGGGAAAAAAAAACTTCTCCTGTCTTTCTTTTTTTCCTCGCCAATGTTGGGTTTGATTATCCTGATGTATAAATGTATTTTTCTTTGCTACTTCACTTGCAGGTTTCTTATTGTTGTAGTAACATAAAACTGTTATGTTACAGGAATTCCCATCCTCATGGCAGCCATTATAATCCCATCATGCAGCAGCCAGCCTTGTTGGCTGGACACGTTACGCTCCCATCCAACCAGGCGCTTAATGTGGGAGTGGCACACGTTATGAGGCAGCCCTCAACCAATAACAACTCCTCTTCCAAAAAGAACAAACAGCACCAGATGTCTGCCAGGTACGCTGACACTCATATGACTCATAATACTGTACATCATCCTACTGGCAGCTAAAGACCATCACAAACAGAACATGAGGTCTCACAGCTTTTGATTTGGATCTCCAGCATCTGTGTATTTTACCCTCTACCGTATGTGACACTTACCCTCTTCTCCATCTATGTATTTTTTTTTTTTATAAGGAACATGTCAGCCTACGAGGTGTCGTCCTCCCAGGCGGTGCTGTCTCCGCAGCGCTCCAAGCGGGTGAAGGAGAACACGCCTCCACGCTGCGCTGTGCTACAGAACGGCTCGGCGACCAACTGCCCGCCCCCGCAGGGCTGTGTGGGCAGCGGGTGGGGGGCCAGCGAAGCAGAGCAGGCTTCCAGCACCACCCGCGACCATCAGCACCAGCACCACGTCCCCAGACAGACCATCATCATCCCCGACACGCCCAGCCCTGCAGTCAGCATCATCACCATCAGCAGTGACACAGATGAGGAAGATGACCACAAACAAAACAACAGGTCAGATTAATGTGGTTCTATTTCGCTCAGTTGATACAGGCTGAGAAGTTGGATTATCGTTGGGATTACCAGTGCTTGTCACTGCTTTGATTTAGCAGGATAGACATTTTTTTTTCACCTTTACCAGCTCAACTAAGAAGCCAGCTTTCGGCCATCTTATTTTGTATGTTTCAGTGATTACATATTGTTACAAATTATGGGTATGATATAAGGCATTTTCAATGACATTTCTCTGTGTTTCTAGTATCATGATGACTGTGGCAGTGGTATTTTGCGACCACTGATAAAATCAATTGTATAAGCATACAGTCGCCTGACAACAGAAAAGAAAATATTCGCCATAGACAACTCTTCCATGCTGTCACATGCTGTACTGAAACACAAAGTAACCAATCACAGAGTACAAAGAAAAAGAATTGTGAGATTTATACACTGAAAAAAAAAGTCAGAAGTGTGTTTTTGACAAACATTTAGTAACACTTTACCTGAAGGTAGCTACATAAGAGTGACATGACACTGTCATGAACACATGACACTGTCATGACACAGTCATAACACATGAACCCTAACCCTAACCCTAACCCTAACTTGTCATGACAAAAACCAGACACTTACTAAAATAAGCATTATGTCATAAACGTTTATGACTTGTTTATAATGTTTATGACACGTTCATGACAGTGTCATGTCACTCTTATGTAGATACCTTCAAGTAAAGTGTAACCAAACATTTTATACTTATACCCTAGGTCACTGGAGTTGATTTCTCAGTAACATTCCTCTCTGGTCCCCTTCTCTTCCTTCAGTTCATCGTCAAAGCAGCGGAAGAATGTCATCAGTTGCGTGACGGTCCACGATTCACCCGACTCCGACTGTTCCAGCAACAACAGCCCCTACAGTGTGGAGCCCAGACACCCGAACAACAACAGCTACGACACAAAGACCACCATCCTGGACAACTACAACAATGGGAACCCCCGCACCATCATCATTCCCCCTCTTAAAACCCAGAGCAGTGAGGTCCCGAATGAGTGTGAGCGCCTGATGCCAGGTGAAGGACTGTGAAAGATGCTTTCCTCACCTGAAACACATTTTCATGCATAAGATAGTAACCATTACCTAGTAACTGCTTCCCAATTAACCAAACTTGTATCCTCTCCTGTGCAGATGCAATGAATTATCAGAATACAGCTTACAAGTTCAAATCCTCCAATGGAGTGGTGTCTGGCAATAATCACCTACAAGGGGGCGTGTCCTACCGACAGCAGCGCTCAGGGCCACACCCCCTCCAGCAGCAGCCTCTCAATCTCAGCCAGGTATGGTGAAACGTGTGTTATCACTATCAGCGTGTGATTATGTGTGCATGAAACCTTGAATCTTTTAGGATCAGGTTTTAGAGGAACTCTATATATTGCATATAGTTTATTACCTATTTAGCTTATTTTTGGAAATACGCTTTGTGTCTGTGTGGTAAATAGGAAGCTACCACTAAGCCAGTTAGCTTAGCTTAGCACAGAGACTGGAACCTGGGGGGAAACAGTTAGCCTGGCTCTGTCCAAGGTTACAAAAGAGAAATATGACAATGATATTGATCCCCAACAGTTTGAAATATCCTCGAGCAATACAACTGACATTCAGCCCCTTTTATCATCTCCTCTTCCAGGCCCAGCAGCACATGGTAGCCGAGCGAAATGGTCATCGACGCCAGCAGGCCTACATCACCCCAACCATCGCCACTCAGGCCCCGTACTCCTTCCATCACAATAGCCCCTCTCACACGGGCAATGTCCACCCGCACCTGGCTGCCACACACCTACCCAGCCAGCCCCACCTCTACACCTACACAGCCCCTGCTGCTCTGGGCTCCACCGGCACCGTGGCCCACCTGGTGGCGTCACAGGGCTCGGCGCGCCACCACGCAGTCCAGCACGGAAGCTACCCGCCGAGCATCGTCCACCAGGTCCCAGTCAGCATGGGCCACCGCGTGCTGCCCTCGCCCACCTTGCACCACAGCCAGTACCAGGCCCAGTTTGCCCACCAGGCCTACATCAGCGCTTCACCCGCCTCCACTGTCTACACTGGATACCCGCTGAGCCCCACTAAGGTCAACCAGTACCCTTACCTCTAGAGAAGACACTGACTGACACTGGAGAGCCTGAGCCAGCGCTGCTGCTGCTGCTGCTGCTGCTGCCCCCGAAACCCAACCGCCCCGAACACCGTCGACATCCTAAACATCCTCTCCTCGACCTCAGACATAAACAGAGACAGAGGAACATGCAATCCTCATGAAACTGTCACGTATAACTTGAAGATATAACGACAGAGAGAGAAAGAAAAAAAGAGATTCACAGCCTCTCTAGAAGGGAAAGATGGGGTTGAATTTCAGAGGGGTACAGTTCAAGATGTTCTTTTTTTCAATAATTTTTTTCTTCTTCTGAAAGGGCCAGTTTTTGCTTTTTTTTCCTCGTCTATTCTTCACTTTACTTTATGAGAAAAAGTAATGTCTCATTAGTTTTACAGGGAAGTTTGAAACAGGCCTTTTGGGACAGTGGAGGTTCTCTGGTTGGTTTTCTTTTATTTTCCCCTCTTAAATTTGGGAAGTGACTGTTGAACAGGGGTTACTGACTGGAAGTTTGGAATCCCAAGAGATTTGGGAGAAGGTGAAATACGGAAACCTGCTGCTCTTCAAAGAAAACAAAATATTGATGGCCTTGAACTGTCTTAATATTTCCAAATCATTCACGGTGTGGGGCGAACAGAGAGGCAACTCCCCACACTCCACCTTCTCCAGCCAGAGGAGGCTTCTGGAAATATAACCAACAGAAGACAACAAACTTTTTAGTGTATTTATAGATATTTTTGTTCCTTTATGTTTCACCTTTATGATGATACTTCAGTTTTAGCTAGGTGTCTTAGCTGGGCCCCGTTCTTAGAATGTAGCAGTCTGCACCTGTTTGTTTTAAGAAGACAACTTTTTTTTCCTGATACCAATAGATTTATTTGTTCCTCTTTTTTTTTCTATGTGATTGCACAAAGTGGTTATTATAACATAGGCATGTACAACGTGATTGTCTGTGTGTGCTACTGTCAGCCATGCGTGTGTAGTCCACCTCCTTAAAACTCTCTTCAGTCTTTAGTTTTTGACCATTGTTCCCTCGTAGTGCCTTACATATACTATAACGACACAGTTTACTTGGCTTGGATCCTGAAAGCCACAAGAGACTATAGCTATACCTAGAGACACATGTTTCCCTGGTTTCACATCCTAGTCGGGGCAGTTGTAGCTCTCTTCCAGGTGTAGGCTCAGCCCCTTGCTGTATCTTGTTCTTAATGACAGCATACTATACATGATGAAGATTAATGTCAGAGTCGTTATCACGCTGAGCTATTTTATTATGTGTGCATGAGATAACTTGCCTGGGGTACTTACCAAAGTCATAGATAAAATTCTTGTTACATTTTGCTCTGGATATTGATGTAAATATGAAAATGTACAGTATAGCTGTAGCTGTAAACCTTTATATCACAGTGGCACCCTAAATGTGGCTCTAGTTTGAAATATATTTGTCGTTGTTTTTGTTTTTTTGTAATCACGCGAGGGAATTTATGCATCGTGATTAGGGAGCAGAGATATCAGCTCAGTATTCGTGTACAGGTAAAGAGTTACAGTACAGTGTGTGAGACACAGTAGAGGTTGTTTTTCAAGGTTTAAAGCTAGTCCGAGAGAAGGGCCTGACAGAAAGTAATAGCTGCCATGAGGGGGGTTCTGTGAGGCTATAGGGATAGCCTGGCAGCAGAGAAGAGGCAGAGTATCGAGGGTTGTTTGAGAGAGAGATTCTGTGTAGGCACGAGTGAGGGAGCTGTTTGAAAGCGTAGGGTCAGTTTAGGTAGGGACTGTGGAGGGCAGGGTGAAACGCTCTATCTTAAATGGGATTCAAATGGTAGCAAGTTGGCACTGAGCAGGTTGATAGTAACACTGAGCCCGGGTGGTTGGTAGGAGCCCAAAAGGGGCGTTACCTTACCTGAATGCACACTTCTAATTCTGACACGAATCCTTTTGTTGTTGTCATTTGTTGCTGGCGGCGTCGTTGATTTCTCCAGCAAAGATATATGGAAGTTATTTGTTGCGCTTGAGGTTTGGGTAGCATCTCAGAGCTGCAAGAACAGAACAGAAGGGAGATGGCACAGCATACACCTGGAAGGGCACCGTGTGGACCATTTGTTGCCACTGTCCATTTGTCTTCGAACCAGGTACACCACAGACATCGCCACGCCAGCCGAAACGGGGATACCGGAACACTTAGAGAACCAATAGCGATGTCGGTTAGTGTGTTTGCTGCTTGATTTAACGGACATCTTTTTTTCTTTCTTTTTTTCTTGTAGCCAATGATACAAATAATCTCTGTTCTTTTGTCCTCTTGAACGTAGGCACATCAGTACTGCTGGTGGTTTTAGTGAAAGCCTTCCCCTCTCATTCATGGTATGCCATAGTACTTGCATGTGAAGTGATTTATTATTATTTCTGTTTAACTTAACATCATCTTGAACTTTTTTTGACCTGGCTGTAGTACATGTTGTGTTTATTTTTTAGAGATTGTTGCAATAATTCTTGTGGATGTTTTATCAGAGTGTGTGTGTGTGTGTGTGTGTGTGTGTGTGTGTGTGTGTGTGTGTGTGTGTGTGTGTGTGTGTGTGTGTGTGTATTTTGAAAAAAGAAATCCCTTGACGGGCCCCAGAGTGGTTTGTCATCCTGGTACTTTTTCCTCCCACAACTCTCCACTTCCCCGTCAGCTCCAGCATGCAAGCCTATGGTCCGGGTAGTTAAAGATGTGATTACGTAGTACGTTGCTGGTTACACCATTCTTCTCTGTTCTGTTGTCTTTTTATTTGATTTGATTTGATCTACTTAATTTCCTCTAGGTCATTGGGGCCTAAGCACACACGCATAAGGGAGATGATTTTCCATTGAAATCTTTTGGCTTCTCTGTTATGAGACAGACTACTGAAACATTCCACTGTTTGAGGGAATTTGGCGTTGCCCATGCTACGCTGCTGTCCTGTCCCCTCTTCTGTCAGCACGGGGATAGTATTGTCACACTAGGACTTTTTTTTCTTCTTTTTTTCGCTCTTCCCACCAAAGAATTCAACAGATGGATCATGTACAGTTCAGCACAGTACAGTACAGTACAAGCAATCCCCCACAGCGTTGCTAGAGCAGACAGGCAATAACTTCTGTTCTCATTTTGAAACGCTCTATAAGTGCTTTTGAGGACATGTTATTTTACCCCCAAGCAAATGCATGTGTGCATATGATGTAGACAAGGAGGATTTAACATACTTAATGCATACAGCAGTCGTTAATTGGTTTAGAAGCTGGATGTTCAACTTTAAGAAGAGCTGCAGTCTGTTTTAAAAGCTTTTTTTTGTTTTGCTTTCATGACTCCTCACACTGTTGTTGTTGTTTTGTTTTTTTACGTTGTTGATGTTGTAGCTTTATTGGTGTTGTATGAAAATGAATTGAATTTTACATTAGGGTGCCATGAAATAGAATGACCTGTAAAAATGGATTAATCAAAAATGTACCAACTATACCTTTAAAACCATGGTCACCCGCACAAAATGAATGTAATACGTGACCTGCGGCATCTGAAATGGCTTTAGATCTTTCTCAGTGGGTGACCATTTAATTTCTACACCGTTTGTGGCCATGCATGATGCAATAATTATACATCTGATCGCCAGCAAAATCCCATATGAGAGAAGTAATGTAAAAGGACCACTATCCTCATGATTAGGGGGATATCAAATAATCGCTATATATTCTCAAATGAAACATCCAATTAAGAGAAGCCCTGTATGCGCAACATTGTGGAAAATGACTTGATGTGTATGATACCTTTGTCTATTACTCTCTTTCACATAGCCAATGTTTTGTGTTTTATAAAAAAAAAAAAAGGGGGAAGCAGAAATGTGAGCATTAACGTAGATCGAGTGACCTTACAATTACCAAAATGTGCTTAAGTAGAGTGTTACAATGTTTCGTGTTGTTAAGGTGAGCATAGCCTTCCCAGCTAGCGACTTTACTGTTAGAGTACTGCCTTCCAAATAACCAACGATACCTCCAAAGGTTTAAGGTGACATTTCAATTAGGGAAAACTGAATAAGGCAGTGTCTCACTCTCTATGAAGCCTGGCATTCTCCTTTCAAATACACTCAAACTTCCAGCTTTGCTCATGGTGTTACCGTGAATACTCCTCCTCCTCCTCCTCTCCTCCTCCTCCTCCTCCTCCTCCTGGAGCTTTTGGAACCACTGAGAAACATTCCTGAGACGCATAATGGCGCACAGTGCTACATTAGTCTTCAGACAAACTCCTCTAAGGTGACTTGGAGCTCAGCGAGAAGTGTACAGACCACCTGCAACATCAACCCGTTCAGTATAAATCGTTCGGCAAATGCCGCAGCCGCCTCCCAAAGTACAGAGGGGTTAGGAGCAGGTGTTAGGTGGATTCCTCTTTAGCTGATGTCCTCTCTGTCACCAGGAAATTCATAATCTAGCACCACAAGCATTCTTAAAGCCTTTTTTTCGGATGAGAGTGTTTGTTTTTTGTTTTGTTTTTGACTTTTCATTAAGGAGATCTGCTCCTCCTTTTTGCTGGCTATTCCTTGGGGGAATTCAGGGTGAGGTGGTCAAGGTTTGATGCCATCACTGATAGAGGGTGTCAGGTGATTACAATCGATGTATTTATGAACCAAAACTTGATTGAAATACGATTGTTTTCCTACTATCTTGATATATTCTAATTTGTGTAAAACCAGGCTAGGATATAGATTCATTTTCTACGTCAAATCCCCTAATTGCGGTGTTGTAAGACCTTTGGTCCTACTTTCGACACTGAAAATGTAGCTTTTTTCCCATTTTACTTTCCGAGACATTTCTAGCCAAAGATAGCTATTTTTGTGGTGTTAATAAATGGAATCTAGAAGTGGTAGAACCAAGCTACATTCAAAGTCTGATTTGCATGTTTACACTACAAAAATATCCATCTGAAGCTAGCGGTCATCTCAAAGTCACAATCCCTTTTAGGACATTCTCAAAATTGTCAATTAGAGAAGCTCAATTTCTCAAATAGCTACTTGCACAAGAATACTCACGCAAGCGGTTTATCGGTTTATTTACATTTTCTAAAGACCTAAGAGTGCATCAAACCCTGACCCCCTTTTGTGTCCATTGCTGTATGGTTTCTCAACAGTGTAAAATCTCATTCTTTGTCGATAAAGCTAATGTGTGCTGCAGTATTTCCTAGTATACTTCTCTGTTAATTGTCTTTTCTTATTTACTTTTGTTTATTGGGGTGTGATGTCTCATTATTTCAATCTGTTGATGTTAGCGTTCTATGTATACCCTGTTCCTTAGCCTAATATTATTAAGTATGTTATGAGAATGGATATTTTACTGGCTTTATAGAATGTTTAAATAACTATAATAATGACAATAAGAAGAAGGATTAATTAAACCTCCTAACAAGTTGAGAACTTGCTACTAAGCGCTTGTGTTACCATTATGATGTTGTGTGCTTCTCTTAATCATTTTCGTTGTAGAAAAATGGAGTGAATTTATATTAGGCTTCGAAAAAAACTAATGATAGCATTGTACATTTTACAGGAGGATTTTAACAGACAAACAGCTTCGTCAAATAGAAGAATATAGTTATTTTAATTGTCCTCTTTACTAACTGTAGGGTGAGAAGGGGCTCGCGTTGTGGTGAACTATGTTATAGCTTGTTATTCACTGTTACTTTTGATCATTTTTTCGGTCTCCGAGGTGAATCGAGTTATTAATGAGAATTTGTATGCTCACATATGCATATTGTATATGTGTAGAAATGTAATCACACTTTGTCTTGGATTTACATTAAACTGTTAAGTCACGGCACCAGTATCCTGTTTTCTACTGTGGTGTGTGTGTGTGTGTGTGTGTGTGTGTGTGTGTGTGTGTGTGTGTGTGTGTGTGTGTGTGTGTGTCCGTGCTTGTGCTATGTTGTGAGTTCTTGAGCATGCTAACTCTTTTAATACATCAGAAAGGAAATAAAAATACACACCAATAAGCAAACATACTACATACGCTGTTACTCCAAAATGTCCAAATGTTCATTTAACCCTTGTGTTGTCCTCGGGTCAGATTTGACCCATTTTCAGTGGGTCTTAAGTTTTTTATATCAGAAATATGGGTTTCTTTCATCCAAATTGCCCAAAAATAACATGGATGCATGGATGTACGTTGTATGGAAGCCATAAAACATTCTTCGCAGGTAAAATGAATGATTAATTCCATTGAATGTTGGGTGTTTTATTAAATTTTATAGCATTTAAAAAAAAAATGAAATGGTTTTACTAAACTTTGACATAAACTGTGATCCACTCAACATCCTCTGATCTTAACTATTAGTCAAAATAATTGATAATTTCTGTGTTTTAAACAAAAAAAGTCACAAAAACGTTTTAAAAAGTGTCAAAAGCACCGGAAAAAAACGTCGGAAAAAGCGCCAACAAAAGTTCATTTTCAATTTTGACCCAGAAGGACAACAAGTTCATGGTCTACTCTACGGGAAGACAACACAAGGGTTAAAGGCCATGCACACAGTTGTTTTCACTTATTTCCCTTATACGCTCTTTTGAAGTGGCCCTGGGCATGAATCCAGTAGTGGAAGAAGATTAGATACCACTTTATAAAAAAACGACTATGAAAGAATACTAAATGACAAGGAAAAGTGTAACAGGTTTGCAATGTATTAAAGGGTTAGGGTTAGGTTCATGGCCATTGTGAGTGTTATATTTTATATTACAGAATTGTTAATAGTAATGCATTAATGTAGCATTATATTCTGATAGTTGTTTGAGGTACGATTCCAATATTTTGCAAAGATTAACATACTGTGTGTTTTGTATGTAAAATAAAGTAACTAATAACTGTAACTAGCTATCAAATGTGGTGGGGTAAAAAGTGCAATGCAATATTTTCCTCTGGAATGCAGGGGAGTAGAAATAAAGTAGCATAAACTGATAATAAACTCAAGTGAAGTAGAAGTACATCAAAATTGTACCTAAATACAGGGGTTTTTACTACTGTTTAACTCATTTTATTATTTATTTTACATTTATTTGTATCTTTATTAATACATACTGTGTGTATATGCTTATACTTATATTGTTTATATTATTTTTATCCCTCTTATATTTAGGGAATGTGTGACATTGCACCAACAACACCATGACAAATTCCTTGTATGTGCAAAAAACGTACTTGGCAATAAAGCCCTTTCTGATTCAGATTCTGATTCTGATTAGGTAATTGCACTATTCCACCATGGACGAAATCTTTGGCAGCTATTTTTATACCAATTTATTATGTCGTATTTTGAAAAGAGAGATCATCAACATTTTAGGATTTTATTTTCCATGATGCTATATGGCACACATAATAGCCTACCAGCTAAATGTTCAGGAGGACATCATTGAAAGCCAAACTGATCTAGAATCAGCAACATTAATATTAGTAAATACCACTAGGTGGCGGTGCACACCAAAATGTTGACGTCTAGAAACTGGCACTGACGTGATTAGGGTATGCTGATCTGCTGATCATCTCCATTTATTTTCAACCACAAAACCTTGCTAAGCACGATGGTTAAAGCATGAACCAAGGAGGCCTATCTCAAGCCGTGCAAGCTCTTTGGAATTTACTTCCCGAGTGAAATCATGCATTACGATAAAAAAGTGTGTATCCTTGCATAGTCAGAAACTTAAACGTGATTTTTAAATGTTGATGAAATTGTAAATTGACAGGCACTGGAGCATAGCCTACCAACCAAAATTAATCCTTGCAGAAAAATAGACGGTGCCAGTTTGATAACTCTTTCTTTCAGCATGCCTAGGTACCGTTAAACTCTATTTAGCCAATAAAAGGCTGACATTGATCTATAAATGCATGGCTATAAACCTAAACGCATGAAGCGACGTTGCCGTGGAAGCCGCAGACGCCAGTCAGTGAGAACCAACCTAATGTTTAAAACCCACTTTGACAGAAATGAGCTGCAGCCAATGACAGCCGGTTTCGATAAATAAGAAACTAATCAGATCGGTCAGGGGGCGGGACTAACCCAATCCTCAGGACGAGAGAAGGTAACTGTTACCGAAAGAGTGTCAGATCATGAAAGCCAGCTACCAGCTCGTGCACTTTACGTTTACACTGAAATAACTTCAAACGCAGGCAGGTGGTTGCATGAATCTTTGTGGCGAAAACCCCAGGCAACATTTTATTTCATCCAAGGATATTTCTCGTAACCCAGACAAAGGAATTGATAGAGTTGGAGCTTCCTTTTTTGGTAAGTCTGAATGCGCAGCTATGAGCAGGCTGATAGGAATGGCTGGGTGAAAGGAGAAAAAAAAAAATCCTGTTATCTTTGCACTCAAAGCTAGCGTTGGGCAATACAACTAAAGTATGTATAGCTAACCCGTTTGTAACATTTTGCCGTGACACTCAAATGAGAGATGTAACCTGCTTTGTCTAGCCTTACGAAGAGCCACATGACCGTTAAAGTAACGGGACGGGATGTAGGACAAGAGACTGTCTTATCATGACGAGAGCCTGTGAGAGAGCGACTGAAAGATATGGCCATTCTGCCGGGGGATGGAGCCTGCGCTGGTCCTATGTGCGGTCCTCTTTTCACCACGTTGAACGGTTATCCGCCTATATGTAGAGTTAGTTAGGTTGTTTAATGGGATAAAAAATTCCTCATTTGTGTGTATTTGACTAATGTTATTAACGTTACATTATAATAGCCTGTTGGCCATGTGCATGACATGTTTCTTTCACAATGTAAAAACAACCCCCCAAATTGTATTTATTTTAACATGTTTATTATTATTATTATTTATTATTATTATTATACTTCTGTGGAGAGATGCCTATTACATTTTTTTTCTCAAATCCATAACAAATATAATTTTAGAATCCAAAAAATGAAACTACATTAACTTTTTTTGTTTATGAAAGGCCCACTGCATAGGTTAAGCAAAATTTAGGCAATGTCCTAAAATAAAATGAACAATTTATTTTCAATTTCAGAAGAATTATTAGCCTCTCTTTTTCCAACTGACCCATCTGTCCCTGTTTTTATTGTCGTGTGCTTTAAAAATGTAACCATAATCAAATGGAATTAGAGCACACGTGTGCTTATTTGTACTTCAGTTTATCAGTGGTTGTTTCCAGTTAATGGCTGATTCATGAAGTGACGTTTGCAGTAAGAGAAAATGTGGTTGCTTTGTTGTGAGTGTCACATTGACTGTTGCTCTTTTGTTTTCAACAGCCATTCTTCATTGCGAGCACGTGTTGTGGAAGGAGGGCCATAAACTAAAGGATACCAAGCCAGGCAGCCTGAAATAAACCCAAACCTTGATTATCTCTTTTGGAATGAATCTTCTCTTCTTAACTGGATGAAATGCCTTGACCTTACCCCCGCCGTACCATGGCAGGTTTAGTGTCCTCTGTGGGTTTGGTGGTGATGCTCAAGGCTCTCATGCATGCCCGTGGCCAGCGTGCAGTGTTTCTTGGGATGACGGTGTTGGTAACAGTGATCGCAGCTGACTCACCTGTTGCAGGTAAGAGAACACCTTTCGCCGACTTGCACAACACGATCCCCTAATTTGTACCTTATGTTATAACTGACACAGTACAGTATCTTGTAAACATTCAGTTAGCTTTTAAACATTGACGCCACGTTCGTTTCAAGTTGCACTTGTAAGGTGATACACGCAAACCATGCATGTGCAGATCCACAGCCCCTTCCTACCAAAAGCTGGCTTCTCAGTGTCTTATACCATTTGCCTGATGAAGGTCTAGTACTGAAACGTTGCCATTCAATTTATCCTTGCAAGTTAGACAGCGTGCAGGTGTTTCTTTGCAACGTTTGACATACTTAGCCCTCTCCTACGCACCTGTCTCATGCAATAGATGTGCATAGTACAGGCACATTTTTCTTTTCTAAACCAAAAATAACTATAGAGATCATTTTGAAGGACAAAAATACCCATTATTGTTTCTTATTGTAGTATAAGAAGTGGCAATCAACCCATGTAAAAAATAGTGAATATGTTATTTGTGTATTTGTGGAACAGTTAGGTCCTTATATTGTGTGTGTGTGTGTGTGTGTGTGTGTGTGTGTGTGTGTGTGTGTGTGTGTGTGTGTGTGTGTGTGTGTGTGCGTGCGCGTATGCGTCCTAATCGAGATGTGAGTCTTGATGGATTAGTTTCTGGTTTCACTTGTCCTGAGGATTGGGTTAGAGAGAAATTAGAAGCTTACAGCCATCTAGGTATCTATTCTCTATACAGTTTCTCCAGGGCAGGGTATAGCAGCAAATATCCTACATTTTCTTTTTATTGTCCTATATATATATATATATATATATATATTTTTTTACCTTTATTTAATTTGGGTAGGTTTGCTTATTTTCAGCAATATTTGACACAGTTACACACAGTCATATCTAGGAGATGCTTAGTCAAACCGCAGTCATGTTTGTGGGCCACTCAGCAGCTGCACTGGAGCAGTTGGGTCTATCACGTGCCTTGCTCAAGGCTAACTTAACAAGCAACCTTCCAGTTGTAAGCTCGCTGTCTTAACCTTCACTTCACGGTGTTACCAGTTCTTCTACTTAAAGCTTGCCATATACTGTATATCGATGATATATAGAAGCCCGAATAGTGCAACTGCTTCTGTTTTGTTCTTAGTCTAGTTTATAGAGTTTGAAGCACAAAAGTCTTTCTCTAGTAGTTTAACTCAGCAGACGCTAATTCTAGATTTACACAAGAGGTGAAGTGGCTCTATCTGTACAGTACACAGACTGTAAAGTTAAACCACTTTCCAGTAATAAGATAAACTTGATAGGGGTTTTTCCCCGGGCTTACTTTTATAGATATCGACATGATCCCGCCAACAACCCTCCCCCTACACATTGGCCAGTGAAAAGAACATGTTTTAAGAGCAGCCAAAAGCTCATGATATTATGTTGTAATAGGATTATGTAGTACATGCCAGGGCAAAAGCCTTGTGCAGGAATCAGGAATTAGTCAATCTCAAACACTTACGATGAACACCTCCATGCTCAGCTTTTTTTTTTTAAATTCGATGAACAATAACGTGGACTGCCAACTGTCTTCAGTTTAATGCTTTTGTGAATCACTCATGAGAGAACCCGAGTCCTATTTCAGATTTTGTCAGACTAGTCAGCTGGTGTAGACAAAGTACAGTTAAACCATACTGTAAACAATCTGAAAAAGAATGCATCAGTGGGACGTTTTTGATATTTTTGCATATAGTATAATTCTTCCTGATTCCACCATTTTGCTTTTGCTCATCATGCTCAATCAGCTGCGTGTTTGCTGACTAGTTTGTATTTTAACCCCTCCTGTCGAGATGGTTCTCCTAAAGCTAGGATGGGCTGCAATGGTATAACAACCCTACGGCCAGTTACACACTGGATATGTCGCGCGAGCGTGTCAGCTGCGTGGCGTGTCCGTTTATATTTCGGCTCCCGTGTTAGAGCTTACACACTGCCTGCGTGACACGCACGCACGTCTCAGAAAAACGCATGCCTGCTAGAAATAGAACCAGCGCCTATTTTTCACGCGACACGCAAGCGTATTGAAAGCGTTTCCAGGCAAAATAGAATAGGAAAAGATGTTTATATGTCGTTTAGACACGAATACATATTAATAAATGACATTGAAAGTCTCTAGGTTTTAATATAAATGCAGATATAAATGTAATAAAAAAAATAAGATTTTCTAATATTGCACCTGTCAATACAGAACGAAATATTCTGTAGCCTATTTTGCCGTCGATACTGCCGACGTTGTCTTTGCTGTAATCAAATCAGTATATATTTATGTTTAATATGGTATTTCATTTTATCGACTGGAAACATACATGTGTCCAGACAAGGCTAGCAGCAGCAGCGCCGCGTCAAACACGTTTCTGGTGTGTAACGACAGAAAAATCAACGCAGCCGCCACGCAGCTGACACGCAACAGAAACGCCACGCTCACGCCACGCAGGCAGTGTCTAACCGGGCTAACGCTAACATTACATTTATGTGTCGATGACCGTACAACAAAGCTTTCAGAAGATATTTTGCTCTTTTATTTTTTTTTTTACCCAAAACTTTCATGAGATGTAGGATAACCGCCTTTCTTTGTCATTCTCTTCCTGGTGTCTTGCTCATTTGGTTGGCGACTAAGGGCCGTTTTAAAGTCGCCGCAGCCGAGCTGGCGTGCGTGAATGTGACGTCAAAATGACATAGATCTCGCTTGCGCGCCAGGATTTTGAGTGCGCGAGCAGAGGGCGCGCACCACTCTATTTTTTCCAGCGGCGCGCGACAAAGCGGAAAACATTAAGCATGGACAAGTTCCGGGATGCCAGGACTCTCAGAGTGACTGCAGGTCTCTCTTGTAAACTTACTGGGTTAAGATGAGCTCTTTTATGGCGAATGAAAGGCTTGATCCAACCAAGTGGGTCATCCAATCAAATCGAAGCATTGACGGGCAATGCTGCTGCCAGTTGTGCCATTGTTGACCTTTTTCTTCTTCTTCTAGTCCGTAGAAAAAGCAAAGTCGGTAGCCTTTGCTCATTAGCGCCACCGCTGTTCAGGAGAAGACTGGAAACTAGTGTCGCGACCACCACGCGCGACTGTAAACAGTTACGGCGCTCCCATGACGTCACATTTGCGTGCGACAGGCCGGCTGCGGCGAGCATACCGCACGTTTAAGAAGTGGGCTGGGTGTCACATGCTCCACTCGTTGCTAAAGATTTTCTTATTCACATAGCAAGTGGCTCAATCTGTGTAATAAAATGGAGGGAAAAATGAAAGTTGGCATGATCTGTATTTCTGTAGGAATACTTCACAGGGATTTATGAAGGTTATGTCACCTCATACGGGAAGCTATCTGCTGTCAGAGCTGAGAGGCTGGATCATTGATATTTCCTCACGGTTTGGATGATCGCAGTAGGCTAAATGCATCACTTTCCACTGAGGGAACCACAGTCTATAGAGGTTTTTAAAAATAAATTAAAGACCCACTTATTTTGTATTGCATTTTCTTAATATAATTATTGTTTTTTTTTTGCTGTTTTTAACTGTTTTAAACATTTACTGTTTTTATCTGTGCACCTGTAGCACTTTGAGATGTGTCCTTCACTTGTAAAGTGCAATACAAATACAATTTATTATTATTATTATTATTATTATTATTATTACTTTGACAAGCATTTCATAGACAGTTTTCCTGTGGCAGACTGCAAACCCACTGCATCACAAGAGAATACATTTATCAGTCATTTGGACAGATTTAAGACAACTGCATGCTGTTCTGAATTAGCCTGTTTCGCTTTAAGCCCTCTGAACTGTTGCTGCATAATGGGAACATCAAGGGATGGGCCTTAAGTATTTTTTTTCATTTAAGAATAGTACAAAATTACAACGCTTTACAATAAGAGTGTGTGGTTTTATAGTCTTACTTATTCCTGCAAAGCTGTAATGTAATTCAGGTGTGCAACAATAGTATACGTTTGTAAGGTACATTTAGATGTGTAATTCAGTACAAGCCGACTAAACCAAGATCATGGTACAGTGCCATTAGTGACAGCAGTGCAAAGTTAAATTCTTCACTGGTATGTTGTTGGCCCATACACTGAAGGTTACACTTCACGTGGCCATTTAGCTCAGTTGGTAGAGCAAGCGCACGTGTACAGAGGTCCAGGGTTCGAATCTGACCTGTGATGGTTTTCCTGCATTCCCTTTCTCCCTCTCTCCCCTTTCATATATTTACGTTTGCCTGTCCAATAAAGGCAGAAATGCCCAATACATTTAAAAAAAAAAAAAAGATTACACTTCACTAACACCACACTGTTAATTCTTACACAATAAATAAGTAGGGTTGGGTACCAAAAACCGCTTCCACTATGGAACGGATTCCTACACAACTGGTAGGATTCGGACCGGATTAGAACACAAATTTCGGTTCCTCATTTCGGTTCCACATAATGTGTCGACTGAAATATTTTCCCTCTGTCGCTCCGAAACAGACGTAAACATATCTCACTTTCTCTGTAGTCTACCGTTAGCTGCTACCGTAAATGTAGGCTACTTTTAAAATGCCATATTTTCCCTCTGGGAAAGTACTTTAAAACATTAATATATTGTTAAATTGAAATAATTTTCAATTTAAAAAAAACTCCATGAAAGAGCCTTTCTTTGATGTCATTTTTCAGTTTTTCAAGAATCGGTTTAGGAATCGGAATCGTTTTAAAAGTACCGGTTCGGCATCGGAATTGTAAAAATCCAAACAATACCCAACCCTATAAATAAGCAGAGAAAAATGCTTGTCTAACTTCCATTTTCACAGCTTTTTCAAACCTCCCTCCAAAATGTTTGCCCAGGTTTAGCCTACGTCGCTAAATGAAAGACCTATTATCAGCTTTGTGACAGCCCGATTGTTAGTTTTTACGGTGAAGGCTTCCTTCGTCGAAGAAGTGTATCAAACATGGAGATGAGCGTTAATTGCCATTTGTTGTCACTAGCTGATCACGACAACACCGTCAATGTCAGATTCACCGGGCCATCTTTTTCATTTGGCCTAGTCCTTTAAAAGTGCAGCCCTTTTGATGTTCACCCAACCTTGGCTTTTACTTTCAGCTACCAATTATTCATTTTAGAATACAAACTTATTTTTTACTTCATGTCAAGGAATCAAGAAGTTCTAATTTGGCTTTTTGGATGGCTTTAAAAAATATATTTAAAGCACTTTTCCTCTTCGGTCCCCCTACAAGGTTGGAAGCAGAATTGTCCATTACCGCTGTCTCATTCGAACTACAGATCCGCTACCCGATCTGGCAAACTTGCATAGCGCGGTTATAGCCAATAGAGGGCCGCAAAGCGAATGCAGAAGTGCCGTTCGCGTTATTATGAATCCCACTATGGCCACGCCAAGATCCGCCCTTCAATAGCATTTATCAGCCAGGCGTCCATGCTTACGCAAGGTAACGTAACCCCATTTGTTCAGGTCCTATCCCCTGACCAATCGGCTATCCTACCCTTAACCACTCGAGGTCAAATGCCTAACACCAACCAATCGAGCTGCTTTGTAGGGCGGGTCTTGGCGTGACCATAGTGGGGTAAATTTGCGTGCAGTTCACCCTGTTACGAGTTGATGAACCACTGAAACAATTTTGGAAACATTATTTTAAGGTACAAAAGAATATTTGGTGTTGCTTTAATACTTCAATGTCATCTCAGACATGTTTGCCCCTGGCCTGACTAAAGGCCTATGTCTTAGCTAAAGATCAAATTACCTATAAAACTATAAAAATGAACACTATGGTAAACGTCTTGCTTAGTTATTGCATGACAGGAGGTGCTCATCATCTTTACCAATGGCTATACGGTTCACTCAAATTATGCACAGGATGACAACTGTTTCCATGGTCACAAATTCAACAGTGAAGTCACCAGTCACCCAGTTTCCCTCTCACAGACTCAGGAAAGCACACTTTATAGTTTCTAGGTCAAATAGAGCATGGCGACCTACGTATAATTGTTCCTCCAGATCCGACATCATACAGTAATTCCCCTCCTTCTTACTTCCCTGCTTCTCTTGGTTCTTTTTCTCGTCCTCTGCTCTTTCTGTGAAAGAGAGAGTTCCACATGTACACCCTAGATCTAGAAATGAAAGGTCTTTACAAACATACAGGATGTAATTACAAACTTTATACGTGATACCATGAAGTTTCCTGGCAATTTTGCTTCGACAGTCTCTCTCTCTCTCTCTCTCTCTCTCTCTCTCTCTCTGCACTGCAGTGGCTGGCAAGTTCAACACAGCAAGCTGCAGGCCAACAAAGTCCTGGCTAATTACCAGTGCAGTCTGTTGCCATGTGAAATGTGATCTGTGTGGGATGACAATATGGCCATTCATTATTCATTAGAGCTGGGAGCCGGTTGCAGATCAATAGGTAGAACCTATCAGAAGTCAAACAGTGGGTACTTTTGCTCTCGCCAGGCCTGCAGCTTGACCAGAAAGATCTTTTTGGAAAGCAGCCGGTGGCTGACCCTGCCTCTCCGCTCACTGGCCTCCCCCACCATTATTTGGCTGTGTGGAAGCTGATTTGCTGGTCATTAGATTGGGCATCGAGAAACCGATTCCTACTTGGAATCGTTTTAAGAGTTACGATTCCAGTAGAATCGTTTTCTTTATTGGAATCGTTTAGACGATTTGGTTTCAAATCCGATCATCGCTTCCCAATTTCACATGCGCAAGTTTTGGTTTCCGACGCGGCCAGGCGCTTGTTGTGTTGCAGCCTTGAAACCTGTAAAACTGCAAACCCCCATTGAATCAAAATAAAACGTTCCTCTTATTTGTGAAAATAGGCATGTGACCCGTTTCAACTCCAACACCCCCAAAGAATCGGAATCGAGAATCGATAAGAACCGGAATCGAAAGGAAGAATCGGAATTGGAATCAGGATCGTTAAAATCCAAATGATGCCCAACCCTAGCCATTAGTGGGTCAATGATAACAGACTGTCGCATTTTAAAAACAGCTTTTAATATAATTTTTCCACAGGATCATCAGTGTCCATAGTGATCTTTTCTGATACATTTAATGATAATAATATTTTTTATATAGGCTAGTCAGCTATTCTTACAATGGCTGTAGTCTCATGTACCTAACGTTTTCCAGTTGTGTGCCATTACCTGCATCAAACTGGTAGGTGGTGATGTGAAGGTTCCATAGTGGGAGCCTGTGAACGTACATCTGTTAGTGATTTTGTGTTCTCTTTTTTTGAGTTTTACCAAGCAAGTTTTCCAGTGCAGAGCAACAATGTTATGTGAAGATACAAGTGGAAATAACCCATGGTAGTGTTTTAGGATGCTTGTCAATATATTTCATTTATTATATTGTTTTATATTGATTTGCTTTACATGTTGTGATCCATTGCATAGCCTTTAAAGGATACCGATAACATTGTCTTTGTCTTATAAAATATCATTTAGGTCTTAGGGAAAAAATGTAAAACTAAGACTTGTAACCATGTCAAACTAATTTAGCACACTCAGGGCCCTATTTTAACGATCTGAAACGCAAGTGTGAAACGCAAAACGCAAGGAGCTTTGTGGGCGGATCTCGCTATTATACCGGCGGGATAAATGACTCTTGCGCTCAACGCAAATCTAAAATGGGTTGGCCCGAAGTAGCTAGGTGTGGTTTGGGCGTAACGTGAAAATAACCAATCAGAGCGTCATCTCACATTCCCTTTAAGAGCAGGCGCTTGTTCCGTGGCAGATTGCTATTATGACGCGCGGATTTGCCTGGTGCTGCAGCGGAGCTGTCGCGGGATGCGGCAAAGTAATAAATGCCCATCTTGACCGGGTGGCGATGTTGCTGGCGGCCACTGGGCGTGTCTCCTCGAGTCTGGGAGGATTGCTGCAGCCATGCAGCGTGGGCCTCAAATTGGCACCACCTGCACCTGTTGTGCCCCTTCCTCTTCCCCCACTCCATCTCCGGCCCACCGGCTCCATCAGGACGTCTTATCGCCCAGACATTCCCACCAGATTCGCCCGGAGTGTCCAATCCCACCGTGAGTTCAACATCACGTCTCCTTAAGTCCTCTAATATTTCCTCATTTATGTCATCAACACATCCATGATTCATGGAAATGTGTAAAACACAACAAGCCACAAAGAATGCTCGCGACTTTTTGAGGACTGTACTGTAAAGTGCCTCCTGACCTATCCAAACACATGAAGCGCATTTTCAGTAATATTTTCCTTTGTAATTATGTATGGTTTTCAAAAATGTGAACTGCTGTAGATGAAAGAAGTGTATGGCGTTGTTGTACACCGCTACATTATGGCCAAGCATTCGTCCCTAAAATAGCATCTGAATAACGCGCTACTGACTTTAGACTAGCGCCACTGACTTTAGACCAGGTTTTTCCTGGTCAGTGGCGGAATTGTTTTCTGAAACTGCAAAATAGCACAAAGTAACGTTTGCGCCAGAACACGCCTCCTCTTTTCGCTGAACCGCCCCCGGGAGTGCAAATACATTCCCTAATTTACCGACGTGTGTCTGTGGAGGGAAAAGTCTGCTGTGCGTTGGGTGCAAAATTGGAATGATACATGCATCGGTGTACAAAGGCAATTGCGCTGAGTGCAAGATAGGGCCCTAAGAGAGCTTCTGTAGCTATAAAACTGAGAACTCCAATATCACTCAGACTGTGATCTGACAAGAAACCGTTCTCTTGGCAAAAGTTGTTGGTACACAACACTAGCCTACAGTAAACTGTATTTATTAGACTTAGATTGCCCTGACCGTGCTTACAGTTTATTGTGCTCACGGCCTCTCAGTGTTTGGGGGCAGCATTGCAGCCATATTGTGCTGAGCCCAAATCACTATGTGCTCTGAACTGCAGCTGATTATTTATATATTTATCAGAGCAGATGGTGCGGTTCAGCCCGGCCACTTTTCAGCTACTCAAAGGCTGAACTGTTTTGTTTCGGACCTTTTCAACATCACAGCAACTACTTAGAAACCTAACAGTATTTCACGTAACCCGGGCGCAAATATTTCCCTTTTCTGCTCACATAAGAGAGCTCAACCTAACCCAGTAGACAGTGTTTGTTCTCCCAGGACCTAAAGCCTGAGAGCGGGTTGGAACGGAGGATCCTCTACTGGGAGGATAGAGGCAAAGTAGCAGAGCGTGCTGAGTGACACAGTCCTCGGGGCCTCTCTGGTTACAAGTCTTTGCCTTCCTGTCTTTCGAAGAAAATCAGGACTGCAGAAAGTGAAGGAGTGTACCGAAATTGTGTGTGTGTGTGTGTGTGTGTGTGTGTGTGTGTGTGTGTGTGTGTGTGTGTGTGTGTGCGCACGCAGAGTAGTGCAGGGCTTTTCTAAAAGAATGACACATCAACATCCACTCTTTGAAATCGGTCATACCGTCATAGCCATGCATTCTGGGGAAACTCTTGTGAGTTTGTGTGGTTGTTGTGAAGCTTGTACTGAATGAACTTAAGTCCTTAAATCTGTCAACAGTAGCCCGACATGCTACAAATCCCTGAAGACTTAGTGAAAAATGTTTAGGAAAATCGGCTTCCACTGTAGCTAACTGTACCTTTAACTCAGATTCCCCCATTCTCCCTCTGTTACTTCTCTTCCTCTTTCTCAATTGTACTCCTGCACTTACTCCCCTCCCCCTTATCCTGCTCCCCCCCTTTTTTCGCCCCCCCCCCTTTTCTCTTATCTTAAAAAGTATTCCCTTAGGACAACAAAACAAGGGTCACATGAATATTTGATGAAGTGCAGGCATGACTTCAGTCAGGTCTCCATTTTAATGCTCTTGTTTGGCCAAATTAGACCACTAAATTCATTTTCGATAGATGTTGGCAACCTCTTTATCTACAAAGCATTAAGTTGTACTTTTACTTTTAATGAGCTATTAGATCATAGGCAAGACTTGGATTAGCATTCAAACTTAGATTCTATTTATAACATTCACTTAATTGATTTAAATCTATTCTTTAATCTTTTGCTGTTTGATGTAGGCTAAATTCAACAAGTAAGTGCACCGGAAAGCAACTGGTGTAGGTTTATTATAAAGGCAGCCCTTATGGAGGTTTTTTTTTTCTTGTGTGTGTGTGGGGGGGGAGATGCTTGAGCTTTGGCAGAGAGATTGATCTAATTGAACTTCACTGATAAAAACAATGGGATCTTTCCCAACTTAAAAGCTTCCCCGATAAACCAAATGTCAACACAGCCATATCTTGATTGTCCGACTGCACTCAGCAATACGTAGCTCCTGCCAACTGAAAAGAGCCAGTCACGCGAGGGGCTTAGCTGAAAACAGAACCATGTGTGGGGTTGTAGTTAGCTAGCATTATTACCAAAAGGCTCCCTTTCTTCTCTCGCTTCTTTTTTTTTCTTCAAATTACTCAACCATTAAATAACTTTTTTTTGTTGTTGTTGCAATAAGCAGTCTGGCAAACATAGGAAATGATATCATTAGAGGGCTCTGTAATTGGCATCTCAAGTTTCTTGACACACATAGGAATGTATGTGTGCATTATTCTGTGTGGTGGGGTGAATGTGCGCGCCAAAGCACACGTCTGTGTTTCACAGCTGTTTGGCAGATACTATTGCTTGCGTGCTATAGAGACTTATTACTTATTACTTATAGAGGCTTATTCTGATAGTTAAAGGTAGGGTTGGTTCTTATAAAATGCCCCAAAATTGTATGTGGCTAGGTTAGCTCAGTCGGTAGAGCAGGTGCACATACATAGAGGATTACTCTTTGACGCAGTGGTCGTGGGTTCGACTCTGACCTGCGGCCCTTTGCTACATGTCATTCCCCTTTCACGTCTTCATCTGTCCTGTGGAATTAAAGGCCTAAAATGCCCCTAAATATATGTATATATATATAAAAAAAAATGCCCCAAAATTCAGTTTGAATAATTAAATTGGACGTCATGTCTTTGTGGTGTGTGTTTCTGTGTAATTAGTTTTTACTGAGATCCATACAGCTTGCCTTTTGCTGTATTCTTATATTTGTTGTTTATGCTTACATTTTTTTTGTTTTGTCTTTCAATGTGAAGCCCTTTGGGTTTACATGTAAATAAATATGCTGTGAAATATGCTATATAAATAAAATTGCCATTGCCGTTTTGCTTGGAAGCACTGTCTCTTTTCCCAAAAAAAAAAAAAAAAAATACCATACTCATCCATTCACCAGGCAAATCATACCAGTGATGGCTTCACCCAACCACTAGCATTAAAGCAGATGGAGATGTCCTTTCCATGTTCGGCAAATGCTGCTGTGAACATCATTGTTATGTCTGTCAACCCTCACATGCCCAAATATTTGACTTTGTTAAAGGACAGATTTATTAGTTTAGGCTAATTGTCTTGTTCCCTTTTTTCTATATACAGCATGTAAGTACAGGGTCTGGTTGAGTAAAGACCGGGGGAAGGTATTTTCTATGATTCAGCAAAGTGCTGTCTACAGACAGGCGTTATCAGGTTAACTCTTTTTCAGTCCTGGGATCAGTAGTCATAAGAGGACAGCAAAGTCCAAAATCACATTTGATCTTACTTGGAGGATTCACATCTGTTTGTGTTAGGGAAAGACGATTATCGGCCCTAGACGAAGTATTTGGCCGTTTCTTTTTGGCAGTTTATAGATTATCTGTGTCAGCGTTTTAGTTGTCTGATAACCGATAAAGTTAATGAACTAAAAAGTGTGCTACTTTGGCTTGTTTACAGCTCTGTGTCTGTCCCTCTGCTTCGGTTTCACTCCCCACTGAGTCTGACTCAATGTCCCGCCCACAACTCTATCTGACTCTTTTACTGGGTATTATGTTGAAAGTTTCTAATTTATTAAATAATTGCTCAAAACATTTAAATAAAGTTTTGTGTTAGAGTTTGTTACATTCCAAAATCTTAATTTTGATTTAAAGATTTTCATTTTTACTGAAAATGCATATCGGTTCCAAATATCGGTTATCGGTTTCATTAACTACTAATAATCGGTATCGGCCGTGAAAAACCAGTATCGGTCGATCCCTAGTTGGTGTTTATTGTTGCAGGCTATATTCCAGCCGTCCTTATATGCAAAGTAGAATATTGTGTGTTGTTATCATTCTGTTCATATCATTCTAGTGAAATATCATTCAACTATTTTTATTTTATAGTTTACTAATAATATTTTTTTAAACTTTCAAGACTATATTCATAGATAAGATATTTGCATATGAAAAATCTGTCAGGACTTGGAAGTTAATTCTAAAATCTTGCATAAAATTGTTATACATAAACATCCAAACATTGATACCTATATTAGGTTATAGGGGTGTAAGAAAAAATCGATACACTTGAGTATCGCAATATTTTATTTAGTAATACTATATCGATTTTCAAAAACGCAATATCGATTATTTTATTTTTTTTAGTTTACGTGCAAAAATATTCATGTAAGACAGTGGTTCACATTTATGTTGTGTTCAAACCCCCTACCGCTAGATGGCTATGCTGAGACTTACCACTAGTGTCCTTGCCTAACAGTGCCTAACTTTTTGCTAGATGCTAACAATGTAGCTATGGCTGAACTTTGGCCTACTTTAGCATATACAAATTAACTCACTAAGAACCTGTAAACCACAATCCCAAACTGGCAGTTTGATTTTCTGTGTACTGAATTGTTTACCTAAAGTAAACTTCTTTGACTTTTATGCACATCATGTCTTTTTTTAAATATTAGTTTTTCTAAAATTATACTTTAAAAAAATCCCAATATATGGCCTTACGCACAGAATCAAAATATATTGCAATATATTGAATTGTGACCCACGTATCGTGATACGTATCGTATCGCCAAATTCTTGCCAATACACAGCCCTATTATGTTATGTTCATACAAGGCCCAAAGCAATATGGTTTGGCTAATGATTTAGATATAAACAAGAATGAGCTGCACTGCAATAAAGGCAATAGTCAAAGCAAACCATTTCTTGCCCTCTATATTATGAGATGTATCTAAACATATTCTTACTCATTTGACTGTTGGAGGAGGCTATACAACAAAATCCCCCCACTGTGACTGCCCTTTCAGAAACAAACTGTTTGCATTCTGTAAAGGTTAAATTAAACCGAAAAGTAAAGAAAAGTAAGAATAAGCAAGCAAAACCAAAATGTGCCACTGAAAGAAACACTGCACATATTCTGCCATCTTAATTTGCATGTGTGCATGTGTTTATTCAGACACACGGGGCCTCGGTAGAGCTATTCTAAGCAGTCAGACCCATAATGTATACTTAGTGGAGAGATGTGATGATCCAATATATGATCTCATTTCCCAATATCCATCCTGGGCATATGGCTTAGTGCTATTTCAGATGCCTGAAGTTTTGTCGGCCTTCGGCACAGTCTCTCTACCATCTCTCTACTCTGTTCTTTCTCTTTTTATTTTATTTTATTTTAGGGATTTTGAAAAGGAATATCAGATCAGCCAAACAGCAGTAATAATCCCCTCCCTTGTCAGAATCCTTTTTACATGATTGCTGGCAGTGATCCAAGCCTGCAACCAGATGAATAAAAGGAAGCGTTACAAACCAACCACAAGAAGGGCATTCTTTTTGTCTCATCCTATGGACAAGTGGGTTTTCACTGAATCAGCTGTTTTAGATGGAAATGTATTAAAAAGTTCACAGCAAAAAGATACTCTATAACATATTGTAGAGAACAGCAAAGGTAAAAACGGTACGCACTTAATTTTCCACTTACTTGCCAGTCACTGCTGTGCGCCATGCGACTGATTATTAATCGAGGTAGTAACTCAATAAAATAACAAGAATAGAATAGAATAGAATACGTTTTATTGTCATTGGACAGCAGCTGTCCAACGAAATGTTTCCGCAACTCAGTGGTACACACATAAAATGACAGTACCCTTATAAAGGCAAAAGACACAGAATAAAAACAATAAGTATATACAATAGTATAGTAAATGCAATAATAAAAAAGTCCGATATTGCACATTTGTATTTGCAGAAAGGCTGCTATTGCACCATTATTTATTTACAACTACCTGTTTATAAGACACATAGAGCAGATGGTCCAGAGTAAAATGACTAGTGACTTGTGGGATTAGTTAACATGTCAGTTTGGCCAAATGCAAATTTAGTTTGGTGCATGTACAAGGCAGCTATTCATTAGACCAAGTCGAGGCTAAAAGACACATCATGGCCTAATGAATGGAAATGGAATCTCATTAGCCTGGGACTTTTCATGTAATGAATAAATGAAAATCTCACAGGATTTATTCTTCAGCGTTGTCAGAGTAATGAGGATGTGCCATATTTTTTTTCATTCGTGAGATGACACAGTATCTTAACTTTTTTTCTGAGGAAGCAGAATAATATTTTTTATTTAAAGTGGCTATATGTAACTTTCAGTTTGTGTTGATTCTAGCGGCCCCTTTGGACAAAGGCGGCAGTGTTTTTACCACACCTGCTATCGTAAAGCTCTTTCCTTTACGGTGTTGTATTGCCCGCTGTATTACAGAGTTAGCGTTACCGGGAGCGAAATTACGAATCCCACTATGGCCACGCCAAGACCCGCCCTATGAAGCAGCTCGATTGGTTGGGGGTAGGCATTTGGCCTCAAGTGGTTAAGGTTAGGATAGCCGATTGGTCAGGGGATAGGACCTGAACAAATGGGGTTACGTTACCCTGCGTAAGCATGGACGCCTGGCCAATAAATGCTATTGAAGGGCGGCTCTTGGCATGGCCATAGTGGGATTTGTGATGTCGCTTACCGGGAGGTCATATCGTTGCGATGAATATTTTTGCTCAGACAGAAAATCATTAATTTACAATAAGAGAATACATTACAGATGCATCGTCACATTTCAAGTGTTGCATTCGGTAACTTAGCCTACTTTGGATGTGTCGTGAGCTACACCGGGTAATGTTATCACTGACACTGTGTCACGAGCCAAAGCATCAAGAGATTGTTGTAGCAACCAACGTAATAATAAGCTAAGAACGCTTTACACAAGTACAGGGGGACAAGGGAAAAGAAAAGAGTAAGCCAACACAAACACGGACTGAAAATAAATAAAAACCGACGCTAAATGGAAGGGGGACGTAATTTAATGTCGGCTACTGACGTACAACCACGTCTCACATTGTAAAGTTATTTTATGAATAAAATAGCTACATACCTGAGGACCAATTCGGGGTCGGGTTTGAATCATTTAAAATCCTGTAATTGTCTCCATCTGTTAAAGGTCCTATGATATGCTGCTCTTTGGATGCTTTTATATAGACCTTAGTGGTCCCCTAATACTGTATCTGAAGTTTCTTTCCCGAAATTCAGCCTTGGTGCAGAATTACAGCCACTAGAGCCAGTCCCACAATGAGCTTTACTTATTGCCATTTCTGTGTCTGTACCTTCAAATGCTATTGGGGAGGAGGGGGGGGGGGTCAAGGTGGAGGGTGGGGGTGTGGCCTTGACCAACTGCCACTTTGCCAGTTTGAAAGCCATGATGTCTCTCTCTCATGGGTGGGCCGAATTCTCTGGGCGGGCAAAGCAGAGAAAGGGGAGGTAACCTTGCTCCTTATGACCTCATAAGGAGAAGATTCCAGATCGGGCCATCTGAGCTTTCATTTTCTCAAAGGAAGAGCAGGATACCCAGGGCTCGGTTTACACCTATCGCCATTTCTAGTCACTGGGGGACCATAGGCAGGCTGGGGGCACTCACATTAATGTTAAAAAACCTCATAAAGTGAAATTTTCATGCCATGGGACCTTTAAAAACCTGACCCAGATTGACTCGGGCGCCTGTCGTCTGTCACTTTCCCTTTTAGCTTTTACTGTTAGTTGTTCTTCGTTTAATTTCCTTTTTTTCTGTGATGGCCCTGCCCTAGTATCTGCCATAACTACAAAAGATAACTTCGAAAATGTAATTAGAATACAATTAGGCTGCCTAGCCTATATAAAGAAATCTCCTGCTACCCTTTACCTGGCTGGATACACCAACACAGGCTTTTTTCGGTGTTACGCCGGAATCTGTGAACTGTCAGAATGTGTTACTCTAGAGCTAGTCCAGTCATTTTATGAAAAAAGGTAGGACAGCAAACTCAACTGATTTTGTATCCTCAATATGAAAAAAAAAGCCCTGAAGAATCCCATTAGGGGAAAGTTTCGAAAAAGACCCAAATATAGCCTATTCATACGGCCATTAAGCCGGTCTGCCTGTCGTGAATCATTTTGTGACTTTGCAGGAAGTTCTTTTCACTGTTGGCTGGCTGTTACAGGTCATTTATGATGATCAGATGAAAAATTACACAAGTTTCAGAAACATTCAAAAGTTACAAAGAGTAACTTTAGGCTGCTTTTATGAGCCTTTATAAACAAGACACCTTATTTTAGAGTTTCTCACTTTCCGTCATTTCTAATGCAGTAACAGCCTGACCCTGTTTCTGTAACTAGGATATATTGTTAAAATGATTGATGTATTCCAGAAAGAGACAAGGTGACTGACTAAGGGAGTGAGACTAGGAATAGAGAAGAAAAAGTCACTTTATGTGAGCTGGGCACTTAATATGTATGCTCCCGGGACCTGATATTTAAAGGGGTCCCTCTGCAAGGGTCTAATTGCCAAGTCTCACAGAGGGGCCCAACAATGAGCGGCCAGCCGAGTGTGACACACTCGTGTTTCGGGGGGACAGGTGGCAGCGCTGCTTAGTCTTGAACGCCTTTTGTCAATTTCTGCTTACTGTAATGTCAGCCCCAACATCAGCCTGGTCTCACTTGCTCTGTGCCTGGCGGCTGTCTGTCGTGCTGAGCTTTGACTGTCATTACCTAACATTAGCCTACAAGTATTAAGACCATGCCTGCTTAACTATTAAGAATAACCAGCGTGGTCTTTCTACAATCATAACTCAGCTTTGGCTAAGCACCGTTTGGGATTTTGTTTTATTTTATTTTATAGGTTTATGTTTTTATTTCTTTTGAAATCGTCAATTTTAATCGGTTATTCTGGTGATATTTTTAACCTTGTGAAGCTTGAGCTTGAACTACAGCACTGATTCTAAACACTGTGCTTCATTGTGAAAGAGAGCACGGATTTTTGGTTCTACTTTGTGTTTTCTGTCTGCCTGTGTATCCCCTTAACTACCATCGTCATCATTCTCGCAATCGTCATCATCAGTACAATTATCAGTATTATCATCAATCGCCTGCCAATAATAGCCTTTATCTCAATTTGCTAGATGTTTAGTCATCCATTCATGCATATTTAATTGTCCTAAATGTGACCATAAATGAAATAGTCTGTCACTGTAAGCGTGTGCTGAGATGAGGTGACATTTTGGGGTCATGTAACCACAGTATGACCTCAAACATCGGCATGTTCTGTAGACAACACGGTCTCCTACAGAGCTTGTCTGTGTAGTCCTTTTCTGTTCTTTTATATGTCTGTCGCACTTAAAATGTATGTTTATTTACAGCCAAATGGAAAGCCAAGTGCAAATTGGAGCAGTGTAATGTATGTATGTTTCAGAGAACAGAGAACCACGGGCACATTCACATTGACCACTCACCAATTGTCCCATACTGTGCTTGGACTGACACAGCTGAGATTATGATTCCAGCTTATACGTCGTTTTTTTTTTTCCAGCTGTAGACTTGACAAAGCACAGCGCACCAAAATGCTGTGGCTTCTTCTTTCCATGCTTTGTTCTTCTGATTATGCATAAACTCCTCATAAAGCCAAGAAATCAGGCCATCAAAATAATAGCCTGTATAGAACAGGCAACTTAGATCCTCCTATTAATGGTTAAGAACATTACTTGGTCCGCTCAAAGTAAGCTAAAAGTGTGTGCATGCATGTGTGCATCTGCCCAGCTGTGCGATATATCCCTGGGGGTTCAAACGCTTAGCACAGCAGACAAGGAAGTGTGTGTGTGTGTGTGTGTGTGTGTGGCAGTTTGGAGAATGTGCAGCACAGACTAGTCTTCAAAGAAGAAAGTCTTGGCTTTTCCTTTCTAATGGGCTCTGTTAGAATAGCAATTAAGGTACCAGCGTAGGTTATAATTAAGTTGGGAGTTTTCTTCTCGGGCCGTGCCAGGGGCAGTCTTGTTGAATGAAGCGATGCAGTAAATTGAAGCTGACGCTCCAGAAGAATATTCTTTTTTGTTGATGCTTTTTTATAAGTGATCTGTTCTGTCCTCCCGGTGTTAAAAATAGTCTTCTCCCTCAGCTGATTCTGTGGCTATTTTCAAGTGCGTATGAGTCTGCAGAGCGTCTACACTACAAAGAGTAACAACATTACCAGCTGCTGCTGAGTCACTATGTAGAGGCTCTTGGTGGCTTGCTCCTGGCAATAATGGCACATCTAAAATCTTGCTTTGTTTAAGACTTACTTTCAAGGACAAAGTCGAGACCTGCGGTCTGCGTTGATCTTATTCTTAGAATGATTGTGAGTTTTCGCTTTGATGTGGTCTGTTTATGCTTGGAAATCCTATCTGTCTCACACATTATGGTTCATTTTGATTATCTGTAACACCAAGAAACATTATATAGCATCTCTTTTGATGTAAGGTAAAGGTTTCTTTCGGCAGAACCATTAAACTTCAGTTTGGGCTTTGAACATTATTGAATGATACACATTTAAGCATGTAAAAGAGGCAAACTAATTCAGCCATATGGAACTGTTAAAAAGTTTATAACCATGAATTATTTAAGAACTATTCTTTTCCTTTCCTTTCAGCTCATGTAGCCTTCCTCGAATATGTTAGACCCATGTAGTGTAATTAAGTCACTTCCCAAATTAAATCATTTATGATACACTGTGTGTTATGCAACATGGAGAGAAAGGCCAATGGCACTCAAATTAAGTCTGAAATAAGCCACATTTGCCATTTCTACAAAAAAAAGGATAACTTGTAACTGAGAGTGGGTCTGGGCAAGGTTCATTCGCAGCTCATTTCCAATGGGGCATCACCATCAGACGCCGCTCAAATGCCTCTGGGGCGCAATTGGATAGTCCTTCAACCAATCAACGATCGGCATCAAAGGGTTGCTGCGCTTCGGTGGCCGTGACCGCCACGTTGCATGTAAACAAAAACCTCCTCGCCGTCGCTGCGCTATCGTCATCATGTAAAGCGGTTGTGATTGGTGCCTCGATTTGGAAAAATTGGAAATGGGTTTGAATGGGCTGTTGGCCAGATTTCGTTAGTAAGGGTTTTCCCAGGCTAATAGGAGATGTTTTCCCTAGAGGGTATCGTTAAACAGCTCAAGTCATCGAGGTGCTGAGCCAAAACGACCACTCACTCGTTTTGGAACATACGGTCAGAGCATGCATGTCAGCACATTAGTTCAAAACTGGAAGTGAGAAATCAGTCAGCTTTTATTATGATTCCACATTTTAGCCTTGCATGGTCTTTTTTATTGTGTCCGTGTATTAGCCTATGCGTATTTCTTTACTCCCTCATCTTATTGACATTTTCCTCTGCATTAATGGTTCCACTTTGTAGCCACTTTAGCAAATGGGACATCAGTTAGACCAGTGACTAGAGGCATAATGATTTTTCAACAAGCACAAAGTGAAGTGGTCAGTTGTCAACTATTTACACATTGCAGGTAGTGTGATATATGGTAAAATGAGTTGGCTGAATAACTAGTGTTTTCTGGTAAACCAACCTCGCTATTCATAGATCACAGATCTCAAATTCCATCTTTGTCTCAATAGTGTTTATTTCACAACATAACGTCCTAAACCCACCACAATTTCCTCCTACAGATTCAACTGTAGTGTCTCACTGTACTACAGTCTATGTATCACTCTGTGACCCAGAAGCGACCAGTGTTAGAACAACTCGGTTCAGGATGAATGCTAATCCTGTGAAACGTCCTTGTGAGCAACTTCAATATGTTTTGTTATTTCGTCACAGCTCGATGTTCATTTTGGTCATTCAAGGCCCGGGAGGCTTAACTCAGTTTTTTTAAACTAAAGCTATCCCATTGATGTAACGCCATTGTTGTTCACGTCCAGTTATACCACATAGCTTACAGTAGGGTGCCTGTCTGTCTGCCATGCAAATTCATGTTTAGTATCATGATCCTGCCAACAACTTGGCCACAGCATTTTTGCTAAAAGTGATGACATTATAGTTGATTGAATCTTAAGGCGGATATCATATAACAGATTGACAGGTGGTCACGGGTGGGTTTTTCTTTAACATTTACATCCAGATAATGTGGCGAAAAGATATATTTAAACTTACTTTCAGTAATAATCAAGTTTTGGTCCCCACATTGATGATTAAAAGAAATCAGATTGAATGTGTGGATTATAACAGTTAATAAAGGGAGAATTGTAATCAGTCTAACCCTCATCCCTGTAGTTTACCTTGATTGAAGTCAGTCATGAATCTTTATTTCATTTAATACTAAACTGAAGCATTCTCGTTTGCAGATGAGTCTCTGTTGGACTCGACACACCACCCCATTGGATTTCTTGGACATGTTCCAAGTTCAACAGGATTCAAACCATCAGCCTTACCAGCCTCACATTATACTGCCTTTAAGAGCCCTGACTTACCTGGTGCCCTGCCATCCATTTATAAACCAAACCATGAAGTTAGGACATCAACAACAACACCTCAGCTAGGTTTTAATTCTGAGCAGAAAGAAACTCTCAACAAGCAGCAGGATGGTGCATCAGAGCAAACGGTGGCAATCATGACCACACTTCCTGCTCAGCCTCTTGAGACCCCTAACCTGGCTTTCACCGGCCCTATGGCAGATGAATCTTATAGTAAAATCCTGGATGTGAACCAGCTGAGCCCCAGCAGTGCCCCTTTGGAGGAGAACAAACGTGACATAAACACACAACCCAACCTAGATAAAATTTTAGCCCCTGGCTACAATGTGCCTTTCATCGCCCCCCACCCTACATCCCCTTCATCTGAACCCACTAAACAAAAAAACCCCCACCCAAAAAAAAAAAAAAATATCGAGTTAATGGGGAAGTACCACTGTATTGCTTACCCCGGAGTGCCCTCTGACTCGTATGATCTGGAGGACTATACAGAAAGCTATGACACATCTTTCCCCTCCAGAGTAGGCATATTCCCTTCGTCCTTGAATCCTCTTCACATCTCCCCTTCTCCCAGCCTCACGACAGCACACAGCACCCTTGTTCCACTTAAATCAATTCATCCTTTATCTTCATCCTCTACAGTTCACTATACACTGGACCCTAGTACCACAGCTAACAGCGATTTACCCGACGCATCAGACATAGATTGGCCAGACACTTTCACGATTCAACCGACGGATGTTCTCCTACCTGACATGAACAGCCTGGAGTATTACAACACTCAGTTGACCAAGGAGAACAGCAGTTCAGACACTGGAGCCGAACACAGAGGGAACGTTACCGTAGTGTCCATCAGTTCTACAGACATCACACCCACCACCGAATTGACTGAGGAGGAGTACTCCAGTGATATTTCAGGGTTTGAGCCCCAAGATGAATCAACCCCAGTGGTAACCACAGAGGAGAGTCCTCGGCTGGTTAATGCCTCTGAGCCTTTTCTGGATCCTTCCATAGTCCCAACCCACTTCTTTGATCCCTCTTCTTCTATCTGGGGTGGTCAGGTGTCCACCCCACATTGGTCTGCACATTCTCTAACTGTTGCCCTGGATAGCACCGTGTTAGCAGAAGCTATGCTACCCAGTGCCACACCTTTGCTGCCAGATGATGTAATGTCTTCCTCCTCTCTGACAGATGTCCATTGGTTTGTTGAGTCATTCCCATCAAGCACCATACACACCACTCCTGTCTTAACCGCAACCATAGCCTTCTCCCCTGTTCCCACTGAACCCGCTGCCAACACCACGGCTGGCACAACAGAATTAACTCCTCGAGACTCTACTTTTACAACTGAACAAACCCTCAATATCACTGTATTTTCCACTGAACCCACAAAGAATGTCACTGTGGGCCCTCCGGCCGTAATGGGTGATCAGGGGGTGATTGAAGATGGAGTTGACATCCCAGCCACAATGACCTTGATCCCAACTAGCAGTGAAGCTAATACAGTCTCTGCTGTACCCACAACTACAGCTGCCACAACTACTTCTTATCAAGCCACAACTACTACTACTGCCACCACTGAAGCCTCAACTAGTGTTAGAATCAACTCTACTGCCAGTGAAAAGACCACAACTACAGCACCAACGGCAAGGCAGTACCTCTGCAACCTAAACAGGCGTGCTTATTTAGTAAAAGTTGGTAAGTTTGACGTTAACGTATTACAAACATTGTTTTATGTAATCCCCATTTATGGTGTATGACATTTTGGCAAATTGTGACTGAAAAATGTAATTTGAATTTGAAATGTACATATACAGTATGAGAACTATAACAGGAATTATATATATATGGAATAAACCATAATACTAATAATGCTTATGCCTTCTTCTGAAGGTTTTCCATCCGGTGCCACTGTTGGATATGCCAAATCTCAAGTGAGAGACATACTGAAAGGGGAATTCAACAAATCTGTGGAACTGCAGGTACGCTAATCTCAACAGGGGTTAAACTATTCTATTAATTTTAAGGTAATACCATGCAAGACGTTAACCATCTTTTGCAAAATAGATCCTGTTAGGTTATTACGTCATTCTGGGGTGGTTGGACCTCATATACTGTGTGTGTGTGTGTGTGTGTGTGTGTGTGTGTGTGTGTGTGTGTGTGTGTGTGTGTGTGTGTGTGTGTGTGTGTGTGTGTGTGTGTGTGTGTGTGTGTTTTTGTCCGTGCGTGTGTGTCCGTGTGTGTGTGTGTGTGTATACTGTATTTGGTTGAGTTTGTGTGTGTGTGTGTACATTACAGTGGTGCAGATAAACCATGAAGGCCAGACCACTTCCTGAGTATTTCATCAGTGGTTCTTTAATAAACAAACCACAGGAGTAGTCACATCAAGATCCACAAGACTGAGATGACCTCTCATTTTTTTAACACAAGTCATTAAACTGTGAATGAATGACTCAGGTCTAGGTGATTTGTGTATGTCATATATTCCTGCTTTGTCTGTGAAGGTTGTGGACCCCCCACCAAAGTTTGTGTTTCGGGTGATGTCTGGTCCAGTTGTGTACACGGCCATATCTGTCATCAATGCTCTGCGAAGGTCTGGGCGCCGCTTCCTGTCTGTGTCTCCCAACTGGACAACACCTGACAGTAAATATCAAGTCCACACAGGTAAAGGACCTTTCAACAAGCTGTCTTGTCGTCACCATTTAAATTGTTTGCGCTAATCTTCACTAGTTTTTAAACTGATTTAACTGTAAAACTTGTCTTCACTCCGTGCAGTGCTGCAGTTTGTTCCCAGTCACATAGATGTGCGGTTCTGCAACTTCAGTGAGAGCATTGAGAAAGGTTTGACCATGGCCTTTGCAGAAGTGCGTCGGCGCTCCAAGGAGTCAACCAACTTCACAGTGCATGTAAGTGTGACCACAAAGCAGGGAAGCATCTGTAGCTCTGCATTTCACCTGTGATGTTTTCATTAGGATGTGTTTCATTGTGGCTTCGCACCTCAATGTTGAATGGTCCAGTGACGATTCTAGTGGAAGCTGTAGCTTTACTAAATATTATCTGTCTGTCTGAAAAAGGAAAAGGTTTGGGTTTTTTGGCATACAAAGAAAGTAAAAACGTGGATTTTTACACTATTTGTGCAAGATTTGGTATGTATTTGCTGACTGAGCTGATCCCAGACTACTTCACCAGTAGATGACTGTGATTGCTGCAGCATAGGCTGATTTTGATTGGGCTATTGCTTTGCAAGCAGGAGCTATTATGTTTAATCACAATTGTTGAGGCTTTTGGATTTCAGTAAATGAAAGGTGGCGGAAGTGGTTGTCTGGGCAGTCAGAGAGAGCTAGTTTATTAAGATCACTGTTCGTGTAAAGCCTAAATGACTATGTTGGTTTGACAAAATTAGATTCATGCTATCCATCCATCAATTTTTTTCCATAATTTATTAGGCCTGGGTGGCGTTATCTACATGGGAAGCATAGTAGCCCAGACACCACTCTCCCAATCCATATTCTCCAGTTTTTACTGTTGGATCTCATCCAGATAAGATACCCAGTGCACCTCAGTTCGCTCCTTCCAAATAAAGTCTGTTCTACTGCAAGCTTCTTTTGGATGTCCAAGCACCCTGTGAGCACAGGCACCCTGCAAAGGAAACTCTTTTCTCACCAGCTGTATCCACAATCTCAGTCTTTCGGTAACTAAACAAATGTTAGGACCATAGGCAATGGTTCAGATACCCTCAAACTCAGATCTTTCTTTACTATGACTGTCCACGCCAGTTCTCCTTTTCACCTCATTCTCCTTCTTACCATCACTGATGAACAAGACCCCAGGATACTTGACTTGGATACTTTTATATGAATGAGTTCATGCTCTAGTTGTTGAGTATTAAAGAAGCTTACTGTTTGTTAATAAAGAGCTTATTTGGCTATGTGGTAAGTTGGCTTCAGTCAAGGTTTGTGTAATCCTATTACATTGATGCCTGTATTATTGTCTTTTAGTTATAAATGTAAGGATTGATTTAAGCTTTTTTTTTTTTTTTGCAGCATGCAAATGTTTTATGGAATTAGCAAATCTTGTGTTCCACTTTCCAGTCACTGAAGCCAATGATTTTCAGATTGGGAACCTTTTACAATAAATAAGCTTTCCCAGAAACTACATCAACAGCAGGATGGAATTATTTTTTTGTTGTACATTCTGTTGTATAATTGTCTGTCTGCTGAACAGTACATCTCTGTCTTAATTGTGTTTTAGATTGTAAACATCACCATGGCGGCTCCTAAATATCAGGAACAGCGGCTAGTGAGGCAGCCAGTGGACGTGACCTTCACTGTGCGCGGTTCAAGGGGTTATCTGATGGGGTCAGCGGTCAGCGATGCTCTGATGAAGCTCACAATGGTGGAATTCAGCTATTACATGGGCTTTCCTGTACTGCAGATTGCTGAGCGTGAGTACCACAGGGTTGTCTCTCTATATTTGCACTTCTTCATGTGTCACCTTTACTGTAATAGCTGGTGCTTTCCTAATGTGTTCTGATGATTCTGATCACCAACAATGCACTTTGGTTAAACCCTACTCTGCTAAAACATGATTTTGTACTTTTTTTTTTTAAACAGCTTTCCATTACCCAGAGTTGAACACCAGCCATTTGCTTCGCTTCTCCTGGGTTAGAACAGGTATCGTGGTTTCAGTTCTTGGCATGGTGGAAAGCTACTACAGTTACATAAATGTGAGACCCTTTGAGCTGATTTTCGGTTGTCTGTATACACAGTGCTCCTGGGTGTGCTGGACCAGACAGTGAATGAGAGGACCTTTCAAGCCAACATGGAGCGCCGTGTGGCCATGTTACTCGGGGAGGCAACGGGATTAGTCAGACGTGTTAAGAGAGCCACCCTTATAGGCAACAGCAGTGTTCAGGTACTGTATCAATGTATAGTGGTTGTATTCACAACTCATAACCTTTTAAAAAATTTTTTAAAACATTTTATTTTTTTTCCCCCCCCCCCCAAAATTAATTTTATAAAAAAATTTTTTTTTTTTTTTTTTTAAAAAAAAAAAAAAAAAAAAAAAAAAAAAACCCCACTAAAAAAAAAAAAAAAAAAAAAAAAATTAATTACCTAAAAACAAAATAAAATTTTAATTTTTTTTTTCTTTTTTTCAACATATTGGCTGTTTAAAATTTCTCAAACTTAATTAGACACAAGTCAAAAAAGTCAACTTTTGTACTTGTTTTAAAATAATCAAAATTGTAAAACTCAACACTAGACTGAAGTATTGTTAAGACAGACATGGTAGTGCCCTTTCTCTAGAAAATGTATTAAGGAACTACAAGTTTAATTTCTTGTTCATTATACAACAAAACCATCAAAACTCTTTAACAGGAAGTTTGTTAATGGATTGCTCCCCTTCCTTGTGCCATTTATAGCATTATTCCCTGATGCAAGCTCTCTCTACTACCTTGCCTGAGTACTGAGGGCTCATTATGTGAGAGTTGCAGTGTTTGTAACCACTGAAAGCCTTACTGCTTTACTAATCAGGCACTAGCTTTTGTGGGTTTGCTCCGCACCTGCTCAGCTCATCTCTAAAGGGACAGGATAGGGCTCCGTCTCCATGGCAACATCATCCCATTCAGCCGAGCGGTGAGCCACTCAAACACCATAACCTCATGAGTCCTTGTTCTTTCTCCTCTTCCTCATTTCTCCGGTCCTATTACTTGATGACTCCTGTGAAGCCACCGATCTGCTAAGAGCAGATCAATTATTAATTGTTTCTCTTTCTCCTTCTGCATCCTGCAGTTGGGATGATTAAGACTGTGTCTGTGTTGTTGACAGGGTAGACATTATGGAGGGAGAGATACAGAGAGAGGGGTGTGCAAAAGATTCCGAAATCAGAGGAACAGCGAGAGCCAAACACTAAAAGAGACTTGTTCTAGTAGACGAGGGATGCATATTTGAGCTGGCCTCATGAAGTCTGAGCACATATGGTGGTCTTTAAACACAGGGGCTGTCAGAGTGTCATCCTTGGCTGAGTAGCAAGCAGCCTCACTCTTTCTGACCTTTCTGCCTCCTGCATCGATGTCTCCATAAAACCTACAGGGCAATTAAGGAAAACAGAGGACCATATTGGTGGTGAAACTGTAGTATCTGTCTCTGTGCTAGGATTAGATCTCTAATTTTAGCCTTTGGCCTCCTTTCTATCTCAAAAAATGATATTTTTCTCAGTCACAAATATGAATGTGTGGAATACACATATACATAGAAGCCTTGTTATGTGTTTTTTACATTTCAAAGACACTCATCTCTGAGTGTCTGTTGGATATAATGAGAATGAGATGACTCATACTCAGCGTCTGAACTTCAGACGAATCATTTGTCTTGCTCTATGGCACACACACACACACGCACACACACACAACACACCACACACAGACACATATTTCAAACAGATGCCCTAGACAGAATCTTGACAGAATCAGTGTGGTGTTGTCACCTATAAGAGTACCTTATGAGTCTGCCTAGACAGATAAAAGAGGAGGTTGAATTGGGGTCGTGCAATAACACACACATCCACGCTGCCGTCTTTCCACTCTAATAACCATGCATGGACTGGATTAGACTCTGGATGAGAGAGCCTGCCCAGCCGCTTTTCTGTGTCAGCCCAGGCATGACCTGCGCTTTACTCTTTCCAGTAATGCAGACAGCAGAATGTGCTGCGCCTCAGGGCACCCAGAGGGAGACTGCACACACACAGACATATTAGGCAACATGGAGAAATATTTAAAGTGCTCATATCATGTTAATTTTCAGGTTCATTAAAAGGTTGTACCAGAATAGGTTTATGTGGTTTAATTTTCAAAAAACACCAAATTTCCTTTGGACAGCACATTGCTGCAGCTCCTCTTTTCACCCTGTGTGTTGAGCTCTCTGTTTTAGCTACAGAGTGAGGCCTCTCACTTCTGTTCCATCTTTGTTGGGAGTCGCACATGCGCAGTAAGTACTGCTAGCTAGTCAGTTGCAGAGCATGAGGGTGTGCCACGCTAGCAGCTAGGCGAGCATTGTAACGTGTGTTATAAAGTGACGCACATTTGTCACGGAAGTAAAGGACAAAGGGTAAGCACAAAAAAGATATATAACACAATAAAGGAAAGGGGAAAAGCCAAAAAGCATTCTATTAGCACTTTAAACAATGAATACTCTAATGGGGATACAGAATGCAAGCTGATATATCATGAGTGTACTATTTCTGTATATTTGTTTGTGTGCGTGGGAGTGTATGTCCGTGTGCATGCAGACTTTTCTTGTACATAAAAATAACAGAATAATGGAAACACGTAAAAGGCCGTGCAGAAATTACACTTAGCTACGCAGGCATCATGATTAGTTGAAGAGGTTTACAATCGCTAAAGTTCAGGTGTCTTGCCAAAAACTGGTCATCAGCCAAAAACTCATTGCTGTCTACCCTACATGCAAATGATGAAATAGGGGACATGCTGAATTTCAAGCTTAGCTGTATCGGAGCCGCGACTTTTTATATTGTATTATTTGTGACAAGTTGAGTTTTAAAAAAAAAAAATTAAAAATGACAAAAAACACCTGCACAGTGCAAGTTCTGCTTTCAAATGTTTAGTTAAAGTAAAAAGAGAGGCATTATCACTCAGCACAATGTACTTCAAGGTGGAGGTTTTCAACTCTAATAAATTGCTGGATAGTTTAATGCACCATATTTTAATTGTAGTATTTTGTCATTGGAATATTTTCTATCGCTGTGTGGTTCAGTTCAGTCAACATTCAACAAAAAGTCTCGGCGGTTTCTGTGAGCAACTCTCACTAATTTTTCAGGAAAAAAACATCTGTTTGGGTCTATCTGATGCTGCTTTAAATTGTAAGCAGCGTATAACCTGCAGCGTAAAACCTAAAAGACGTGAAACAAATGCTGAAACATAGTTTTTTAGTTTGGCAAGTAGCCTAAACTAAGTGGTATCCATACAAATATCACATTTCGTCTATTGAAAGAACGACAACAAGCTATTTGGCTGCGGAGGAGAGTACAAACAGTAATCTGCGCTGGTCTACGTGAAAAAAAGGGGGTGTTTTGTGAAAAAAAGACACCAAAAACCCCTCTAAACATTATTCTATCATTTTGACAATAAAGGAATGTGCAGAATAGGTATTTAGGAAAAGTCAGGGCAGGAGGGAAACCTAGCAGTAACAATGGCGTAACAGTTAAGGTAATTCAAAATAAGTGACAGATCAGAGAGAGAGTCTTTAAACATGTAGTTTCTTTGGAATGGTTTATCAGGAGCTTACAGCATGTGGCAGTTGAGCAAAAAGTTGGTGCCTGAATTTTGGTTTCTGCAGTCAGACAAACTGCAAAAATGATTAATGTTACAGGGTGCCATAGAAAATGAGGCACCACACTCTCCATTAAAAAGTCATCTTTATTATTAAAATTGGGACGCTTTGCTCATTATGGCCTTCATTAGACATTCCATTTTTAATGTCGAGAGTGCAGTGCCTCATCTTCAAAGGACCCTGGGTTCATTTTTGGAAACACTTTTTCCTTTTGCTCGAGCACTGTCTAGTAGCCACACATGTTGCAGTGGGGAAACATTTACATTTAGATTATGACAACAAATATCAAATCCACTAATGTTAATTTTGCTGGACTTTAATTGAAGCTCACACTCGTCTGCACCTTGCTGTGTGTGCATTCTCAATGTCAGAAGCAGACAAAGAATGGAGGACCAGTCGTCTCGTGGTAAAAGTTCATTAACAGACATATAAAGACCTTCAACGAGAGGATGGCTAAAAACCACAAAACTGAGGATTTCAATCCTGTGTCCCTGAGCAATGTAAATAAAGAATGAAGTGTATTGAGTTTCCTTCAGCCTTTTTCCTACATCTGGACATGTTTATGTTTGGAAAAAGCCATAAGATGCCATGATGTCTGCCAACTGCTTAAAAGAGAGGTGGACCGTACCGACAGCCATCTCGTAGTAGTCAGTAGCCCGGATTATTGCTCTGTGTAATTGTATGACAGCCAAGGTTTATAGGGCCCTGGCTTTCCTTTCCACATACAAGACAATGTGTCCTGTGGAATATGGAATTTTTCCACATGAATCCAACATACTAATGCCCCCCTCATACATGGCTGAATAAACTCAAAATCTCCCAGGACCTCACCATTTTCCAGATTCAAGTCTTCTTTTATGGGAAACAGATTTTATTCCCCTTAAGAAATAGCTCCAATACAAACAACTAAGGAGGTATTGGGTATTTGTTTAAAAACCTTATTTTATTTATTATTATTACTTATTTTATAAATGTTCATGCATTTATAGGCATTTGTACTTCTCCCTGACTCTCACTTCATCTGACCAGTTAAAAAACAACCATCTGACCAATTAAAAAATAACAATTTTGTACTTGTCCTGATGAAGGCCTTAAACACACAGGCACGTTTTAATGAGTTAGCCAAGAAGATATTTAAAGGTTTTTAAAACTTTACCCTCTCGAGTGCCTCCGTTCCCCTTTAACCTTTTTGCAATTTTAGGATCCCCAAACTGAAGAGCACCAGAGGGACACTCTCTACACACCCAAGCAACACTCCATACAGACCGCATTGTGACTCCGTTAAAAACAACTGTTAGACAAATGACACACTGTTCTTTTCCTCCCAGGTTGTAAGTACGAGCCGGTTGGTGGGTGCGGACCATCCCTTGGAGATAGTGTACTTTGTGGAGGGTCCCAGTGGTCAGAGGATGCCTGCAGTTCAAACTGCCAACACACTCAACAGCCTAAACGTTCAAAGGGCTGCTATCGTCTTGGGATATCGTGTCCAGGGCATTTTGGCACAGCGTGAGTACCTCGTACCATAGCAGATACCGGTGAAGGGCAGGAGAGTGAGGTCGTGATTAAGAAGATGGGCCTTTGATATGGACAAAAGAAATGAAAGCTCCCATGTCTTTAAGCATCCACATTACCAAAGTGTCCTAAGGCAAGACACTGAGTCACTGCCATTTTCCTCGGAGCTGGTATAGAGTGAAAATGTTTAATGTTTATGTAAATATAGACAAAAAAGAATGGACCTTGTTGTTTTGTTGGTGTATGACTTGAAATAAACTAGTGCAGGGATTGTTTTGCTCTTCATGTGAATTGCACAGTGCAAAGTAATTCTTCGAGGTCCAGTTGCACTTTACTGAGTGGAGCTTATTAGGTTTGAAATCAAAAGAAAGAGAAAGGAACCAATTGTTCATGAGCTGCTATTAAGACATATAAAAATACAAGCGAACTGCTGGTTTCTTTGTATGTTTATAGTAACATTTGAGCTAATTACCTCCGCTTGTACACAGTGTACCAAAAAGCCTGTCTTCCTCATTAAGAATGTAAACAAGATATGAAGGCCTAATGAGAGCCCCTCAAGGGAGTTCTGTCTCTGTGTCGACTGTGTTCTCTTACGGTACTTTCCCAGGGGATGAAATGATTGTTAATTAAAACTAATAAAGGTCTGCATTCAAGATTACAGCAGTGAGACCAGAGCCAGCACGCCAACGATACTGCATGTTTAGCTTAGCATTCTCTAAAGGTGTTTGTGTACAGGCTTAAAGGCAACAAAGGGAAAATGTTTGAAATATTGAACCACGCACAAAGCTGAAATGACTCAATATGGTCTAAGGGCCGAACTTCTATATGAAACCACTCTGTCGCTCTCTCCGTCTCTTTGTCTATAGCTGTAGAGAGGGTGGCGTCCTCACCCTCTGACGCCGAGAACACCAACACGTGGATTGTCATTGGGGTTGTGATTCCCCTCTTTGTGGTCATCATCATCATTTCCATCCTGTACTGGAAACTGTGTCGGACAGACAAGCTGGAGTTCCAGCCAGACGCCATGACCTCCATCCAGCAGCGACAGAAGGTAGTGTTGCGCAGTGTGTCAGTTCTTCAAAGTCTTTTCAGATCTGTAGTTGAAATATATCAGTTGACAGTAATTGGCACCAGAGTCATTCTTGTAGTTGTTGGGCAGTGATAATCGCATCATGGTTGCACATAAACGGATGTACTGTATGTATTTAAGGTGTTACATTAGGTTGAGTTGTGTTAATGAAAAAAACAGTTTTCCAAATATTACTGGTTAGGTTTGGGTTAAAATGCAATGCCCGGGATGGGCACAGGCACAAGGGGCCAATAAAGCACTTAAAAACCATGTTTGCTTATATAAAAGCTGTTCAAAAGAAAGCCAGATATTAAAAGCAGGTCAAAAGAACCACTGGACAGGACGGACAGCGGGAGAATACAACTTTAAATAAAAGGTCACCTCAACACCTGCCCTGGCCTCCCTCCTGGAGAGATTACAAAATAAATAATTTAATTTATAATTATAAAATTTAAAAATATAAAATTATGAAAATAAATGCCCCGGCATCACAACATAAACAAATGTATCCCAATGTTAAAGGAATATTATTTAACATTAAAAAGGACTAAACACATTTAAAAAGTCTAAAGTACTATCTGAGGGGTTAGGGTTAGGGTTAGGGTTCAAGGCAGCTGATGCGGAAAGACAGAAAGACGAGGCCCCTTTTTAAATCCAAATGAACTGCTAATTAATTAGGTGTATCTGTCATTGCCATGACTATGCTGCAGGACTGCGCTGAATGTGGACTTCATCATTTCTTCTTTTAGATAGGATTAATAAAACTTTCATGAGTAGAGAGACTTATCGGAGGACATGAGCTGGATTAGAAGTCATGATGCTGCTAGTGCATGTAATGGGCATTTTATTTGATTTGAAATGTTTTGGATTCTTTCGCTTAAAGCACCAACCACCCTGTCCTTTAGTTTGCCTTTGTCCCATTTTATTTTCAGTTTGTGACAATTGAAAAACGTCTCCTTCCTGTCTGCCTACACTTGAAATAGACAGGACAATTGGCTGTGCAGATCATACTTAAAAGTACATGTCCCTTTTGCCCTGAAGTTAACTGACACAGGAGAGATTTCCTCTGCTCTTTGAGGTCCCTTATACGGAACATCCTGATAACCAAAATGTTTTCATGCCATCATGAAGTCACAGACTGTATGGTCTTTGCTAAAAACACATGAGTTCACTTTGAGAGGTACAATTTTACTATATAATCAAATACCAAGAAGCCCCACTGACTCTGAGAAACATCACTCCAATCCAATCCTAAAATAGATCTTTTATTTATTTTTTCTTAGTGGTTGATCGTTCTGTCTGTGTCTGGCTTTCATTTCCCTCCCCTTAAATTTTTTTTAGGTTGCGCTGAGCTGTGAACTAAACCCTCCGTATTGGGTCAATGCAATGAATCTAACTTTCACTTAGCCTGACCTCTGCTTAACACAATCATCTGTCACTTAACACCACTCCCCTTCTCTCAGTCTACTACCTCATTCAGACAATCAAGGACCTCTCTTCACCACACACTCCCTCCAACTAAAAAGGATATAGAGTTTAGTGAGGAGGAGGAGGAGGAGGAAGAAGAGGAATATGAAGAAGAAGAAGAGGAGGAGGAGGAGGAGGAGGAGAAGGAGGTTAAAAGAGGGAAGGTACATAGCAGTGTCCAGTGGTTTCTAGAAGATGTAGAAGAGACCTAGTGTGTGCGCGTGTGCGTGTGCGTGCGTGTGCGTGTGTGTGTGTGTGTGTATGTGTGTGTGTTCAATGTCTGAACCCTAGCTGTTCAAGTCTCTCACAGGTATAGGAAGAACACTGTAGTCAATAGTCATAGTTTTTGAGTTTTGGGATATGTCAGATACAGAGACACTAGCATCATCACTAGAAATATTGATGCTCTCCACCATTGATTCTGCTTAGATACCAGTAGCTCTCTCTAAGAGCAAACAGACTATGAGCAGTGAGGAGGAAGAAGAAGAAGAAGAGGAGGAGGAGGAAGAAGAAGAAGAAGAAGAAGAAGAAGAAGAAGAAGAGGAAGAAGAGGAGGAGAAAGAAGATAAAGATGAGGAAAAGAAGAAATTGAAAAAGGAAGTTCAACCAGACGAGCAAATGAGACTAGAGAGCAAAACAATGATGATGAAAACAGGAGAGATGAAGAAAGAAGACAAGTTGAAAGTGTTAACTAAAGGGAGGAGAACCAAGGAGCAGGTATTTTGTATGATAGCCATAGATACTAGTGCTCGTTTGCGTTAATAGACATTAGGATCCTGTTATAACCCGGTTACGATGTCCAGACACAGAAAGTCCAGCATTACAGATTGTGGTGGATTTCACTGTGGATTTAGCATTGGTGTGTATAAACGTAGTCTAATCCTGACGAATATACACGATCACTGTGTTGTGAAGTAGTAGATTAATAGATGTAATTTTGCATCTACTCTGTTGTTTGTTGAGAGTGATTCCCCAATTTACCATTAGACCAGGCAGAGTAGTAGTAGTAGTAGTACGTTTTTTTCTGTCTCATTGTAAATTATTATCAAACAGCTTTTACTATATAAGCTGCAGCTTTTTGAATGCTTTCCCTTTCAAAGACTGGCCTTGTTTATATGCTGTGGGGAGCACAAACTCTCTCTCTCTCTGTCTCTCTCTCTCTCTCTCTCTCTCTCTCTCAGCAGTTTCATACTGGCAAGCGTCACACTAGATTAGCAGTTTTATACCAACAAGCCTCTTCTAAGCCAGACATTTTGCATCAATATATCAGTGTGTGTACTTTTAATTCAGAGAATTAGCAGGATCAGGTCATCTTCTCTTCTCCTGTATACAATCCTCAGTGTCATAGGGCCCCGATTTTCACAAACTGCAAGCACCCATACTGAGATCTGACCTCATCCGTTTACTCTTCCGAGTCCCGAGGGCTTTACACTCAAACAGTCTCACTGCTTCCATCCTCAGCCTCCATCCCCCATCACGTCAAAGGAAAGCAAGCAGCTCAATGTTTCCCCACATCTCTCCCCCGTCCTTCTTTCTCGTATTCTTTCTCTTTATTCATTAATGTCTGTCTGTCTGAGTCTTCCTCCTGGACATCCGTTCATCAGTCGTTCAGTCTAATCATGTACTCAAAATCTGTCTGTATGTGTTCTTGTGTTCACTGCACATTTACCACTGAAGTAGGGCTCTGTGACAGTGTATGACAATTTAGGCAGTATATCATGATTTGACATATGTGCTGAAATATCACACACTTTAATCCAAAAAATCTAAATTTTGGATTTTCAGGTTGATGTCACAAAGTGTTATATTGAAATGTCAGTCCACTCAAAGATGATGAACACTACATTACTAAATATGTCCCTGTGATCAAGTAGCATTGTTAATTTCACACACCCTATGTGGCCTCTGAAACCCCTGCTATATGGCTTTCCATCTTTATTTCCATTCCCTATTTTCTAAAACAGTGTGTTCTTCCTCTCTCTCTCTCTCTCTCTCTCTCTCTCTCTCTCTCTCTCTCTCTCTCTCTCTCTCTCTCTCTCTCTCTCTCTCTCTCTCTCTTTCTTTCTCTTCGGCCCCTGTCCTCAGTTGCAGGCTCCGAGTGTGAAAGGCTTTGACTTTGCCAAGCTGCACCTTGGCCAGCAGAGTAAGGATGATGTCATGGTGATCCAGGAGCCTGCCCCACCAGGGCCTGGCCCTGGGCCCCTTCCCCTCTCCCTTAAAGATGGTTTCAGTCTATCTGAGAACGGGGAGATCCCCACACCCAAATCCAAAACCTCCACCAAGGCGTCCCGTAGCGGTCGAAGGCGAGAAAGGTCAGTGCTGCTGGCAGTACAGGGCCGGAGGAGCGAGTAGTTAATAATGAGTCAAGATAAATATGAAGAAATGAGAACATTAAATTATATCGGGTTATATTTGTATATGCTGTCATAGGTTACATAACAACAACAAAAAATTGCATTACCAGTCTGTTCTTGTGTGGTGTTTTGCTCAGTTATGGTCACCAGATTACTCATGATTTTCCTCTTTTTTTAATCCACCACCTGGTCAAAACACTTAATCACAGACATGCGTTTTGGGTTTTAGTCCTGTACCCTATACATCTATTAAGATACTTATTTACACATTTAACATAGCTTGTTTTTTACCCCATCACTCTGATTTTCTACCCAGTTCAGTTGGGACAGTCAGTCAACCAGACAAAAAGCTCTTGACAGATCCTCTGATCAATTATTGATTCAGTCAACACTGAGGGCTCTTCATTTGCTCTTGCAGACTGTCTATATCACTTACAGTATAGTGTGTATATATATATATATATATATATATATATATATATACTACTACTATATACTACTACTACTAGTACTATATGCTTATATATATATATATATATATATATATATATATATATATATATATATATATGTACTAGGAGTATTCAGTTTTTCATTATAGTGATAACTTAAATGAATATGTGCTCCATTACCAACATCTCCCAGAACACTAACTGCTCTGGTTAACATATACTATATGACACCAGTACAGTAGCACAGCAGTTATTCCTTAATGCATTCATTAACTTCTGTCACTAATATAGTCACCAGTCTTTTTTGGGGTGGGGGATTGATATTGGGGGTTTCTCCTCACTTGATAGCCAGCCAGGAGAAATTCATCAGTGGAAACACTTTCTAGCATGTGGCACTTCAAGCTTTAAATCATATAAGCAATTCTTAGAAGTCTTCTCAGCTTTTATCTTTCTGGAAAAGCCCCATTTTCGATTATGCATGGCACTTTAGCATGTTAGTGTGTTCTTGGACTTCTATTATTCATGTAAGTGTGTGTGTGTGTGTGTGTGTGTGTGTGTGTGTATTTTTTTACGTGTAGGATCTCGCCGTCTGACGGTGACTCTGTGGTAAGTGACCGTTCCAGTGAGCGGGAACCAACCGAGGAGAACCTGAGAGCCCACGCCACGCCCAGCGACAGCAAGCAGAGCCGTAAGGTCCCCATCAATGTTTTAAATGGCAAGTAGCCTTGGCAACACACATCACTCGTCCAAACACAGAGAGCAAACACGAGGGCGTGGGGGGAGGGGAAGAAGGAAACCGAAGGGATTGGGCAGACATAAAGACACTAGCAACTCAAGCTGGCATGATTTGATTGTGAAGAGGGCCAGATCGAGGGCAGGGGGAGGCTGTGAAGGGGTGAAAAAAAGACAAAGCAGAGAAAGACGGAGGAAAAGTGCAACGTCAACCCATGCAGTGACAAAATGATTGCAGAGGGGAACCGTGAAGTTAAAAAATACACCTGGTAGGAACTCTACTCGGTGGTCGAAAGAAGTCCAGAGAGAGAGGAGGGAGAAGGGAATAGGAGGGGAAAAAAATAGCTGAAGTTACTCTATCTGACAGCTTGTTGATAGATTCAAGCCTGCAATGCCAGTCAGCGACTACGTGCTGGAGCCAGAGGCAGTCAGGCACACAGACTACAGCCTGACTCACCCACAGAGGAATGTTCTCTGTTTTGTTATTGATAAATCTCCGCCTGGGACTGTATATGCTCCGCCACAATGTTTCTAAGTAGGTTGTATATAAAAGACACACTCAGCATTATGTAATGTGCCGTCTTTCTCGCTCCTCATCCAGCCCTTGCTTTGATCAGTGTGTTTTCTGCTCATCAGAAGCAGCTCCTTCCTTTCTTCTCTCTGATTAATGAGAAGCTTTTATCAGCTGCGGAAATGTATGCTCCGAGACGACTCACTTCCTTTCCCTCTCGATTTGTTTCTCCACTTTTATTTTTATTTTCATTTCTAAAAGTTTAAACAGCACCCATGGTGGTCACACCGTAATTCATTAGGTTTTGTTTGAATTCTCATTGTCAAAATACAGTCACCACTTCTATCCTAGGTGCTTTTATTTGATGTCCTTCACCTCAATAAAACTCTTTTTTTTCCCTTTTTATTGCGGTTTGCAGGCAAGAATAGAATTGGTAAGAGTCTGTCCTCTTTCCGTCTGTGTCTCTATAGACCCCAGGCTTGACCTCCAGCAGCTGTGCCTGTGTGTTTGTTTCTGTGGTAGTTTTGTGCTCGGCTTGCTCTCACCATCCATCACTGTCAGTCACAGTGCAGAGACAATCCACTTCACAAACAAAGGCAACAAAAAGAAGTGAAATTTAGCTTTTAGATATAGAAATCAGTGTTCATTTCATCTTACCACCGGATTTACTTGTTATGAGTCATATTTCAAATATAGTCAGGTCAATTAAATAAAAAAGCTAAATGTTTCATAGCGATTAGTCGTCTGTGCTCCGTCCTCTAGTTTAAAGGTGCTGTAGGTAGGATTGTGAAGATCCAGGACTTTTGAACATTTGAACATCAACAACTTCTCAGTCCCTCCCCCCTTTCCGCTAAAGCCCAAAACTGTCTCCTAAGCCCCCCCCCCCACAATGGAGAATGAATGCGAGTGCATGAGCAGTGATTATCACACAGTTAGACCCCCCCCTAGCCCTGATTGGTGCATCTGAACAGGGAGCTGTGGATTATTGCAAATCGCACTACAGGCTGTAGGTGGTGCCAGAGGAGCTGGATTTTTTTTTAATTACCTTCTTCATGTAGTTCTACTGGAACATAGGGTCAGTTTCAGCAAATATGACAGAAAGTTAGTTTTATAAGTCTTACCTACTGCACCTTTAAGGCCATTAGCATTTAGACTTGCAATGAATACGCTGTGCTGACCTATGACCTATACTATCTTGCTTCCTTCCTCAGGTCCTCCTCCTATGAATGGTACAAACGAGCAGCTGTCCTCAGCCTCCATCTTTGAACACGTTGATCGGATTTCTCGTGCCGCAGATGCAAGCAGGAGACTCCCCAACAAAATCCAACTTATCGCCATGCAGCCTATGCCTGTCCCACCACTGCACAGCCCACCCATTAACGGCAAAGTGTCTGACACCAACCAAATCAACAAAGAGGTTTGCTCTTCTGACTTTCCTTTTTTATTAGCAAATAAATTCATTTTTATTCAAATGTTTTGTGTGCTGCGTGTCGTTCATTTCAGTCAACAGTCAACACAAAATCTCGGAGGTTTCTGTGAAGTCCCGCAAATAATTAATTTCTCATAAAAAAAAACATCAATTTGGTTCTGTCTGATGCTGTTTTTAATTGTAAGGCGCATATATGTCCTGCAGTCTAAAACCTAAAAGGCATGAAACAGATGCTGAAACCCAATGCCTTACCCAATGGTAAATATAATCACAGTGCAAATGATTACATTATCACATTTTTTCAAATGAAACAACAACAAACCGTCTAATACGTGCATGTTTTAAGTATGCTGTCTAATAAGGTATGTTCCTCCTCAGATCCAGGTAGCATTGAGGCACAAGTCCGAGATTGAGCATCATCGTAACAAGATACGTCTCCGTGCCAAGAGGAAAGGCCACTACGACTTCCCTTCCATGGATGACATGACGAGTGGCCTCGGAGATGCGAAGGACCAGGATCGCATCTATCAGAAAGCACAGATACAGATCGATAAGATCCTGGACCCGGATGCCGAGATGTCCTCCATCTTCATGGAGTCCAAGAAAAGGTTTGGGTCATTGCACTTGTTTGGTTTTGTGGTGGTTATATGGGTTTGTAGGGCTGACTGCATTTTACATCCGGGCTGGCTTTAAAGCGAATAAAAAAACTCAAAAGTAGATCAGTTAACTTTTCTGTATTTGTTTCTCAGTGGGCGAGGTAGGCGCTCTCCCAAACAGAGGATGAAGGACCAGCTGAACGGAGGCATGATGGAAGCAGACAAAGACCACCTCATCACTGAAGACAGTGATGCTGTTTACAGGAAGTGTCCTGGAGTCAACAATGTGGCCTACGTAGTGAGTAGTGCGGGAGAATCATGACATTTGTACACTCTTCCACATACTGTTTAACCTCTGCATCTCTTAACTGCCCATGAATGTGTTGTGTGTATTCCAGTCGGACCCTGACCAAGGCCCAGGATCCCCTCACAGGAGCCCCTCCCCCACCGACGACGTCTTCCTGGGTCCCGCTTCCTCTCCTCCAGGCCACGCCCCTCCCCCACCCCCTTACATGCCTCCACAGCCCTCCATTGAGGAGGCGCGGCAGCAGATGCACTCCCTGCTGGACGATGCCTTTGCCCTGGTGTCGCCCACCTCTCAAGGCAGCACAGCAGGGATCACTCTCCCTGGGGTCAACACCAACCCCCCTATCTCCAGCCCTCCAGGCCGTGGCCCCAGATCTTGGGGTCCTTCCTACCAATCTCTTGGCCCTTTCCCTGGCGTAAGTAGCCATTCCTGCCGCTTATATCTACAGGATACATTTTTTATAGAGCATTAATAACCATTCAGTCACCATGAAAATCATACTACTTTCGTGTTGCACTGAACAAAATGATGTTAGTAACAAATGGTTTTCCAAGGCATCTAAACATTTGCTAGTTGAAATTCCTGTAAACTGAATTCTGTCACTGATCTGGCCACATTCTGCACAAATTGTGATAGCGGAACAGCAAAAGACACATGTACAAATCCCTTGTATTCACTATCTCCTCCCTTTCTAAAGGTTTTTTCCTGCTTGAGCGCAGCATGAAGCCTATAGCTTCGAGTTTAATCGTGTCCTCTTAGCAAACTAATCAGTTAAGCATTCCTCCATCTGTCGCCCCCATGAAGCTGCGACCTCACAACCCCTTTCGGCTATCTACAACTCCTAAGACTCTACAGGGATATACCCTGCATACGCTTGATCTGCATTAGCTCCTGTCACTGTAGGCTTGTCTTAAAGACGGTACAGTCGTACAACCGCCCTGAAGGCTGCTGGAATAATATGCCCAGTGTTTGTATTTCTTTTTGTACTTACTGTATGCTCAATTTAGGCTAATTATTGAAGAGGGGGTCGGTGCAATGCAGCACCATACAAAGGTCAGTTTATGCAGCGCCACAGTTTGTGAACACATAAACTTGGAATCCATAATACTGTGCATGTGCCACACACTGTTCATGGTGTTTAATGTTATGGGTGGAACTGCCTTATCTGTAGCATATCCCCTTTTTTGAAATGCATGCTGAAGGGTAGCGCCGAGCATTATATGCGGGGAATGAAGTCATGTGTTGTTTAGAAATGGCAGAGCATTATATCAGCTTTACAGAAGGTCGTTAAAGTTTTTGCTCGTTAAATCACTCAATTTAGGTTAGCAGTGAGACATCAGTATTATGACTGTTGAAAAAAACGTCTGTATTTTTAAGACAGTCCACACACTCGATGAAAAAATAGAGGTATAGTATTTTGTGATTAAGTTATGATGTTTTGTGGTACTAAACACAATCCTTTATTGACAAAAGCTTAATTATCACCATGGCAATTTAACTTCTCACTTGCGTTCCTTAAATGTCACACTTGCATGAATTTTACAGCTGTCAACATATATTAATCACTACTCTGTATATCATAACACCAGTGTTCCACCCCAGGTGACAAATATAGAGAGAGACTTAACAGTCAGCAGCGGAGCCATAAAATGCCGTTTGCTGGTTCTGCATTTGCAGGTTCAGTGCTTTAATATGACGTAAAAGGTCAGCTGTAAAAAAGAAGGATATCCAACAAAACTATGCTTGGGGAAAAACATCACTGTTTACTACAGCGTATGAAGGGAGCCCCACTGCCTAAATATACTGTACATAGCAATAGACCTTTTTCACGGCAGACATGTTGACATGTCATAGTAGGAAAAGCACAGGTGTATTCAAAACCATTAATGATGGCTGCATTCCACTTAGGAGAGGCCCTGGTGTTGTGCATGCTGACTCACTGAAATAGCTTACTGGGACACTTGATGGAATTGAGCCATCGTTAAGGTTATCAATTTCAGCTGTGCTTTTCCTACTATGACGAGTCAAAATGTCTGCTGTGATAGAGGTCCATAGGCACAGCGCTGCTTTGCATTCATAAGAAATAGCAACATCAACTCTCTTTGAATTAATTGCAATATTTGTATCAGCTATATCTGGATACAATATGCAAGCTGTAACTTATAAAAAAAAATGTGAGCACCACAAATGCAAACAGTTTTGCAGTTATCTGCCCTTTTACAGTCTTTTCTTAACTATTGTATGTATTGAATGTATTCCTAAGCACTGCTTCCCTGTCTTTCCCAGAGGTTCACCGAGCTGTCCCCTCCTCCTGCCCAAGGCCTGATACCAAGGTTAGTAGTAGTAGTAGTCTATGAAAATGGAGTATTCACATGTATATTAATAAATAATTTGCTTATTTGATGCTCACTTCTTTCTGCACCAAAGTGATTTCTTATTGATCAAGTACAGCCTGATTTCTAACACTTTACCAGTGGGAATGTTTTCCTTTAGGTGCACCCAGTGAGTTGGGCCTCATATAGTAGTGAATAGTGAAAGAGGAGTCCTCTTTATTTTATTGGATTAATGGATCAGGTCCAAGCAGTGGTCTCTGAACTGGCTCCAAAAAGATCCAGGCCCCCATGTGGTCAAACAACTTATCACCACCGGAAATGGGAGCACGGTGGAGCCAAAGTATCATCAGCAGCTGTCAATCACTCGTGGTTGTGAATTGTGAAACAGTTAAGACTATATGAACTGTATGAGACCAATTTTAAGTTATATCTTGTACCACATACAGTAGACAAGACAAACACCTGACAAATATGCAATAAAACCTGTCCTTTCACACATCTAAATTGTATACACCATTGTACAACATCAAGTTCAGTGAGTTTTAAGTGTCAAGTAAGTGATTGTTCTTAACAATGAGATCTCCTAAGGGTCAGCACCTGCAGCTGTTCACGTTGTCACTGCTTTTTGCAAGAAATGCCAAGTTGAACACGGACGTTTCGTATTTTCAAGGGACTGTTGATATGACCATCTAGAAACTGCAGCTGAATAGAATTCCAATAGATCTGTCTAGGGCTGAAACGATTCCTCGAATAATTCGATTACAGAAAATCCTCGATGCAAAATGACTTGCCTCGAAGCTTCGTTAAATCAGTGTTACCAACGTTGTATCGCTGACGGACGGTGTTTCCGCACGATCATTATTACTGTCGCACACCAGACGCGGCTCAGTCTGCTGCTGCGCGACACAGAGCGTAAATAGCGAGGGGCTAGGAGAAGAGACAGGCTGGAGAAAACGACAGAAAGTGTCCAAAGTTTGGAATCAGTTCAAACGTAATTAAAACTAAAACTCTGTACAGTGTGTCTACTGCAAAATCAAACTAGCTTAGCACAATAATAGAAAGAGCTGATCAACGATCTACTAGCATAAGTGTAACAGAGCTGTTTAGCATTGTAATCAAATATATAAATGAAAATAGGTTTAGTATAACTAATATTTACATATAGGCCTACTGTATATACAGATCAGTCTCAGGTTGAAACTGAAAGTTAAGTTGCACAACTTAATGTAATGTTTATGTATGTGTAATGTATGCCTATGCCTTAGTTTGAGGTTGATATCATTTGAAAAAATGTTTTCTTTAAAAAAACAATGTAATATGGCACTTGAATGCACTTAATATGTTTAGTTTTTTGAGATATGATATTGTAAGCAATGTAGGCAATACAAATGTAGCTTTTCCCGAACATTTAACCAAACTATTGTTAATTATTGCTCTTCAATAAAACAAAAGTATTTCTTATCCGATTACTCGATTAATCGATGAAATAATCGGTAGAATATTCGATTACTAAAATAATCGATAGCTGCAGCCCTAGATCTGTCACAACACGTTTCATTATGCCGCAACTAAGTGAATAAAATAAAACCGTTCTTTGTGTTTCAGGCAGGGCCTCGGCTCGAGCTTCCTGCCACCAGGAGAAACAGCGGGGCAATGTGAGCCAGACAGCCTGTACTCCAGCAGGGGCCTCTACGCTGATGAGCTGCCCTCCTCTGCCAGACCGCGGCCAGTAGGGGGAACTACAGGTACAATTGGAAATTGCACACATGCAGACACAAACTGCCCTAAACTCCTTGCCATGCCTCCTAATAGACTTGATGTATATATTCCAAAGTTGTCCATCAAGACTTCCTACAACCTCAACGATGTGCTATCAAAATTAGGTGGTATGTCGACCAAAATCAATGTCAACATGTAAATGAGAATCGCCCACCCTGACCTCCCTCAACCCTGGCGCGGATTCTTCTTCTTCTTCTTCTTCTTTTTCCCTACAAACTTATTTTATACGTTTTTTTTACTACAAAAAAATAGTATTTTCCCCAACCATGGCATGATCCTGCAGACGAACCATCGTTTGAGGTCCTCATTTTCTGTCGTTAGACAGACAATGGGTCTTTGTAAATTATAGAGTGTGGTCTAGACCTACTCTATCTGCAAAGTGTCTTGAGATTACTCTTGTTATGAATTGATACTATAAATAAAATTGAATTGAATTGAATTAATACTGTTGGATTCAGATGTAAAAAAAAGCCCATGGTGTGCCTATGTCTTACTCTCATTTCCACTTCTTACTTCTTCATTGAAGTACAAAATATTTTCATATGAAAAGACAGCATTTTAAGAATGAACACTTGAAGGTTGATGAACTTATTTATTGTCTTTATACAGAGTGTTTGTCTGCGGACACAGTTTATTTTTAATTTTTTTAGATCACTCCTGGATGTGGGTCACGGCGCTGCTCCTTAATACAGCCACACACCTTCGCCCTATAAACCTGTCAAACTGCAAGAACCTTGTCTCGCTCTCTTAAATTCTTAGGAGCAGGCGTGATGCTGTTGCCATCCTGTGACTTACACTAATAGAAATGGATTCTGGAGTTTACCATATTGAGTGCTGCACAGCACAGAGGACAGAGGGTGCCAGACAGACTGATTGCATCAAAGTTTGTTAAAGGGGCTGCTGAGGATTGAGTGTCTGGTACTGTAGCTCTAATTGTGTGTGTGTGTGTGTGTGTGTGTGTGTGTGTGTGTGTGTGTGTGTGTGTGTGTGTGTGTGTGTGTGTGTGTGTGTGTGTGTGTGTGTGTGTGTGTGTGTGTGTGTGTGTGTGTTTAGGTGCCCAGCTTCATCATCTTACACAGGTGGGATTGTCCAGCCGGATGAATGGTTACCCAGCAGGCATCAGGGCTGCTCCAGGGCAGAACGGAGGCATTGGATGGAACCACTATCACGGTGACAATTTCTCCAGGGCAGATCCTGAAAAAGATGCCGTGAGTGAATCCCAGATCGAATTCTGTTTGAGACCAAGGTCTTGTCCTCCATCCATTTAAACCAGAAATTAAATAAAATTGCAAAATGTATTGTTACCGCCTGGCTCAAGGTCACACACAGATAAATCAGTCAAAAAGTAGTTTATTTAACGAATCAGACATGTTAACACAACCTAACTAAACGTAAGCTTAATGGTGGGGGTGTGTAAGCGTAGAAGACGTCAGTCGTGTTTGCAGCGTGTCGATGGGTGGATGTATGTTGTGATGTGTGTTGTATGGTGCAGCAAACCAAACAAAGGACAAAATGTTGTGATGGATGCATATAGGCCCCAGCTGAGAGAGAATGAGAGTCCCAGGAGGGCAGTCCTTTACGCCTTCTGTAAGCAAGAACATGACAGGCGGGCAGAGTGGGAGGGGTCGTCGCAGTATGTTTCATGTCACCAACAAACCCCATGAAAAGTCCAAAAATCGCCAATGAACTGATCCTTACAACAAATATTGCCTGTATATCCAAAGCCTTATACACAGTAGCTTATTCCTCTGTGCCTTAGAGATCCATGTTTGTCCAGGAACTATCAAAAACACATCAGCGAGCCCGCACATTTTCTTTAATTACCATGAAGGTATATCAGCCAATGTTGCATCAATCCATGACTGGATGTAGTCCCCAAAAAATGCACTATTCAATCGGTCGTGTAATGTTTTTTTTGCTTAAAAACTACAGTGCCCATCACTTTTAGGAAATGACAAAGCTTTTTATAAAAATGAAACTACGTATTTTTGACCCGATTTTAAAGATAAACATCTTCAGTAGGAACGAATGGGCTTGGGGCTGAGAGCGAGAGAAAGTATTATAAGGCAGACATTTTAGGTTTTGGTCTTTTTTCGTGAATACAGAATGATTCAAACCATATTTTCACTTTAAGATCTTTCTGTTCTTAGTTGTCTTATAGTGCTATGCTACTATTCTAGTTCTCTCACACTCTGCAGTTCTGTCACTTGATATTTTTCCTCCTATCTTCTAATTTTTTTTTTCCTCCTCTTCTCCCCCTCTCTCCTTTTCTTTGCCCTTCTTTTCTGCCTATAGTTCCTGGACTGTCCTGACTACTCGTCCTTCTCTATCTTCCAGACGCCCAGAGGTGGTATCAGGGAGCCTTCGGCACCCCCTGTCCACCTAGACACCCCAGGGGTGGGCTATCTGTCAGCCCCACCTCCCCTGGATACATCTCCTCCTACCCACTCGTCTGCCTCCCTGATCAAGGCCATCAGGGAGGAGCTGTTGCGTCTCTCCCAGAAACAGGCAGCTGTGCCCAGCTACCACAGCTGAAGCCCCGGCCTCCCGTCTGTTGCTCTAACCAGTCACGCCACTGACCGCCTGCCTGCCTGCCTGCCTGCCTGCCTGCTTCGCCTAATCTGACATTACTTCCCATGGAAGTCCCCGAGGGTGTACAGCAGAGAGATAGTCCTGCTGAACTGAAGTGAAGAGGTGGCTAATAGAGATTTTGTTTTTTTTACCTGAAGAGGCTGAACTACTGAATGACAGGATGGTCGTTACAGCTCCTAGACTATTAAGAGTACAGAAACCAGATCAGCTGCAGTATGTCAAATCAGAGACAGTGTTATGAAATGAAGAACAATAATAACAGTATACGCTGGACCTTTTTAAAGATGAGATGACGTGACATGATGCGTCTGTCCTGCACTTTGATTGTGGATTGGGGAATGATCATGCCAAGTCCTGGCCGCTGCGGATCCACGTCCGGGAGTTATTTGAGATTTCTCCGCATTTCTTCCATCTCCGTATTCCGTATCACAGTTTCATTCTCACGCTGCCTTCACTGAACAGGAATACCCCCCCCCCGCTAAGACACATGTCATTTTAAGAAATGTCTTATGTTTTCTTAACATTGTTTAAACTACCATACAGGTATTTTTCTTGTTTTGCGATGCAGGCCCTAAACCTCTTCATCACCATCAGGTGCTACTTCATGTTTTCTGCCATGATGAGCCATGCTATGCCTTGACACTGTGATGTCGTTCACCTGACCCAGTATACTGTACCAGCCTCCAGCAAGGTCAAAGTTCACAGCCAGCGAGTCAGTTCGGACAGTAGACGCAAAGGGGGGCCCCCGTAGAGGCTAATATCACTCATTAACATCACCTAGTCTTTCCACAATTACTGCAGTAGAACAATTAGTCTGAGTTGATATTTGTTTGTGGACAATTTGCATTTACGTCCCGTGTTTTTACTGTATTTATGTTGAGTAGCTAACAGACGGCTAGACAAACAGGAAAATAATGGCCTTGAAATGACAGTAATCTTCAACCGTGACCTGAGAGGCAGGTGTTAGAGCCACAGGCACAATAGTTACATAGTTACAAAGTTACATAGAACGACTGAAGACTTTCGGTACGTACTTGACAATTAGGGTGTATTGTATTTGGTTGTAGTTTGATGCACTGTATGCAGGCTACTTGGTACAGCTCAGGTCATTCAAAAAGAGATTCCTCACGGACAAATCATGTGATGAGACAGTGTGATGGGTCACGTGGAAGAACTGTTAACGAGGGAAAGTCATAGAGACCAGTATTCTGTTTTAACACCAACCTGTATTTACTACATAGTGAACCACCACCTCTGTTGCAGTATTCAACGGATTCTTTGCCTTTTTGTTAGCACAGAAGGGAGGGAAAAAAAAGTGTACTGTATTTGTTGTCATTTATGGTTTACTTCAAGTCATGTTTATGTGCTTTTTAAAATTTTTGGATTTACCTTGCCTCATGTTCTTTTGTTCACCTTAAATGTCTCTTTAGTCATCATACTGGTTGGACATCATTTTAGGTTACTTTTTTTTTTTTTTTTTTTTTTTTAACATGACCCTCCCCCGACATGTTGTGATATTTTGGGGCCTGAAGTGATATTTTATTTAAATGAAATAAAAGAGAAAAATTATGGATTTTAAAAGCAGGGCTTGAGAATATGTTTCGGAGTGTGTTCCAGTAGTATGTGGTGGATTTTTATTAACCTTTTGGCAGCGAGTTGAAACATTCTGCCGATGTTACCAGAGCATACTTTCCCATTCCTTTTCATTTGCAATGTGACGTGCCTTTTGGACTCACCTGAACAGGATGGAAGTACTCTGGATGACAGACGTTCTCTATGTGTCTTGTTTTACTGTCACTCATTCTGTCACATTACAACGATAGTTCTATAAAAACCATTATGGCTGTTGATCTGTTGGTGCTTCTGGGAGCACCAGGATGAAATTTCATCCAGGTAACTGTTATCAAACATTGTCATTGTTGTCATTTGATATGCAGGCTTGATGGGTTAGTGTCTGGTTTTCCATATCACCTCTTGTGTTCATGTTTTGTGTTACCATTCTCACACTGTATGCCTCCACCTGCTGGTTCTGTACTGGAACAACAGCCCATCCACCTGTTTTCATCTTCAGTTCCTTTTTTTATAGTTTCTTTTGTTGGTGTTTTTTTTTTCCCCCCATTTCTATGTCTTGTATTTTGTGAAAATGATCTGTTGGCTGGCCCAACTTTATGTGTGATCAATTGTTGCATGTTTAATTATTGTATTTCTTTAGTTTGTTTTTGTGCATGCTGTTTTCTTGAATTCTTGAAATTCTTGAAATACAAAAGAAACTGTCACTCGATGTGTCCTCGGATTTGAAGTTCATGACCGCAAGTCGGGGTGTGATGTGATGCATCGGCATGTGATACATTATTTTTTTTATTGTCTTTTGAGTTCCCACACGCTATTACCATTGCATTAGTAGACCCGACAGTGGCGCCAGTAAAATCGGTATAACTAAACTCCCGTCTCACAGGTGAGGTGAATTTGAATTTTGAGTTGCAAAGCTAAAACAGACGAGAAACGCGTCATCATATCTCATGTCATTCAACGTCCGAGAACTCTTTGCAGGTGTTGTACTTACCACAAACAACCAGAGGGTGTCAGTACATTACAAGGAAACCCAAATCCGCTCTAGTCACAACAAAGACTGCTCCCTTGGCTCTGTGGATGACGTAACCAACTCTCGAGGATGTTTCTAGGAGTCTCTGAAAAAAAAGGGGTTGTTTCACGTGCTCTTCAATATGAACGTGGGAATTGTAAACATGTCACGAAATAATGAAGGGGAATGTGTACAATAATGTCTAATCACCGTCGAGGCAGTGTTTGTGGAGGATGACTAAATTCCATGTTGCTTCTGTTATACATTGGGTATGCTTTGGTCTTCAAATTTTAGCATATGCAAAAAGTCAGAAAATAGAAATACTGTTTTTGGCAACAACATACAATAAAAATGGAAAAAGAGCTTGTGTACGGTAGTAAAAATGTGCCCAGTTACTGGGAACGAGGCGGCATTTTCCCCAAAGTAATTACACTTTGGTGTCAATGTGATTAGCTAGGAGTCCTGCTGTGGGTTTATACTTCCCCTTGTGGTGAAGGAGTACTTGCTGTTCGTGTATTGAGTTCTATCTCATCCCATCAGACGTTTCTCCCCTCTAATCCCATCGCAGGATCCAAAGCCACTAAAGTGAAGCAGCTAAACGGTCAGCAAAGCTCCTGAGCTCACACTGCAGGGGGGCGGCCGGCCTGCACACAACCCAGCACTTATTAGACAGTGCACGCACTCGAATAGTCACTGCGTTGATGTTTACGCATCCTGATTGTGTTTATGTAGCGCTCGAATCGGAGAACTTAATCCGGTGTCCGTTTGGACAGCAAGAGCGGTTGACTATTCAGGTGATCACTTCCCGCTGCAGCGGTGTCTCCTTGGGTCTGATCTCCTCCCAGTCCTAAGCTATTTATCTCCGCTCTCGTCCATGACTCTGTGAGCCTCCAGCTCCAGAGGACAGCGCTGCATCTTTCGATACAATTCAACATGGTTTTCCCGTGTTAAAGTCTCTGGCTCGTCAGACACCGCCTACCAAGAGCCTGGGTCTGTCCGAGGTTTCTTCCCAAGAGGGAGTTTTTCCTCGCCACTGTCGCACTGCTTGCTCTTGAGGGAATTACTGGAATTGTTGGAATTGTTGGGGCTTTGTAAATTATAGAGTGTGGTCTAGACCTACTCTATCTGTAAAGTGTCTCGAGATAACTTATGTTATGATTTGATACTATAAATAAAATTGAATTGAATTGAATTGAATTGAATTGAATTGAATTGAATTGGCGGATTCAGTGTAATTTCAGAGTGATCGTCTTTAATTTCAGCCTTTATTCTTATATCGCCTCATCTAAATTCTGCTGCTGTAATCTACGAGTCACTGATTCATCATGCTCTGCATTCCAAAAATATTTTCTCAGCTTTGTCCTTGTACGTGCATTTTTGTTGGGTATATTCATGCTGTGAGCTCGGTGTCTTCTTCTCATTCTGTGACTCTCTTGTCTCCTGCAGGGCTTAAGAGTGTCCTATCCCGTCCTGTCTGGCTGCCCCTGGCCCTCCTTGTGGGGTCTAACACCCCCCTCACACACACACACACACACACACACACACACACACACACACACACACACACACGTAATCTGTCTTTGAGTTGTCACGTCCCAGCCCAGCATAGCAAAACAAGAGCACACCCAGGAGTTAATCTGGATCATGATGGTAATTACTGCCCGTGTGTCCAGACTGTAGGAGGCTGCAGGGAGGGTGGGGGTATGAAGAGGAGGGAAGCACTTGTCCACTAAGGGAGGAGTCAAATAGGCAGTTCTTCTACCCACTGACCTTGGAGGAAACTTGGGAGGGAAGGAGGGTGGGAGGGAGAGAGAGAGAGAGAGAGAGAGAGAGAGAGGAGGGAGGGAGGAACGAGAGAAAACAGAGAGGGAGGCAGAGCAGATCCAGGCATTAGCATACTGACAGAGGTCCAGCACTGCAGATCTCTCTCTCTCTGTCTCTTGTTATTGTTTTTTAGTCTGTCCGTAAAAGACAGGAAGACAAGGAGAGCAGGGAGGAGGACGAGTGTGAAACAAATCCTGTGTGTGACGGATGAGAAAAGAGGATATCTGCCTTTTTCACTGGTCCCAGCACAGAATTCAGAAGCCACTTGTGAGTAGACTGCCATTCACTGTGTGTGTGTGTGTGTGTGTGTGTGTGTGTGTGTGTGTGTGTGTGTGTGTGTGTGTGTGTGTGTGTGTGTGTGTGTGTGTGTGTGTGTGTGTGTGTGTGTGTGTGTGTGTGTGTCACATCTCAGGAATGTATGGATGCAATAGGAAGAGTTTGTCAACCGGAGCAGGCAGGGATGTCTTTCCACGCTGTTTGTTATTGTAACTAAGGTAACAGTTTGTTTTCTCCATCGTGGAAGTGACTGAGCTTGATGCAGTCTAGTTGCAGACATTTGTGTGCTGTGTGTAAAGTATCTGTGTGTGTGTGTGTGTGTGTGTGTGTGTGTGTGTGTGTGTGTGTGTGTGTGTGTGTGTGTGTGTGTGTGTGTGTGTGTGTGTGTGTGTGAGAGTGTGTGCACTTGGCCACCATAGCACGCGCTGTTCCTCCAGCTGCCTGTCAGAAACAGACATTCCTGTGGCTTGATGACGGTGAAGGAGATGAAGTATTTTAGCGACATGCTACGACAGCATCCATTACGACTGTAATTATTATTGCAGTAGGAGGACAGGGTCCTCGCCCTCCTTGTTTACCAGTATGGCTTTTTTGTTATTATTATGCAACACTCTGCATGCCGCGTCGTTACACAGCATCAGAGTTGCTGCCTATGAATCAATGGCAGCAGGATAGGTTGGCTTACAGGGACACTGCAGCAGCCAAGCATCTTCTGCAGCATCCAGCTATGTGCCAACTTGCACTGCTGTCCCCCCGTCCCCCCTCCCACCCAGGGATGTCACTGGTCCTCCCTTTCAGAGTCTCACTTGTGTGTATGAATTTGAACACAGGGAATGGAGCGGTTGCAGTTTGACCCAAACGCGACACATTTCTCATCCAATGCTCTGCTGCTCATCATTTTCTTCTCCTTTAATGTCCAGTGGTGATGATGTCATTGCAGCTCCTTTTTACTGTCTAAACGCAGACCCCTCCCCCCCCCCTCCTCTCGCCCATCATTATTGCAGGTTATCTTTGCTCTGTAATTGGGTCATTTTGTGGAGACGGGGTTGTAAGAGCTCGATTTCCGAGCTAGAGGTGCAGAACCAAAAGGTTGTGAGATCAAGGTTATATTTTGCCCACACGTGTATGCCACGAGCAAAACACATCTGACGTAAACCGAGAGGAGGAGTGGAACCCCCGGCGTCGCCTGTTGAAACAGATGACCAAGCAGCTGTGGGAGACAGGAGTGAAGGTTAAGGAACGGTAAAGAAAAGAATATGATGGTGGGGTATTTTTGCCCCTGGCTAGTGCTGCCCTACTTGCTGCTGCATGACGCAGAACTATATTTTCTCTGAGGTCAGAACCAAAAGTAGCAGCTTTTACTGCACCATCACACTGTGGTAGGGCTGCTTGATTATGGAAAAAAATCCTAATCGCAATTATTTTGGTCCACACGATTATTTAACACGATTACTCATTGACTTTTGGAAAGATGTTGCATTTGTTGAACTTAAAAAAAAACAGTGGAACAGTTAAAGAGCCCCTTTTATACTCCTTTTCAGCGTCATATTTGTACTCTACACACTAAAATAGGTTTACATGCTTTGATGTTTAAAAGACATGTTATGTTTCTCATACTTCCCATTGCTTCAGCTCCTCTGCCTGAAACACTATGGGCCCTGTCTTGCACCCGGTGCAGCTCGGCGCAAAGCCCGACACAAGTGTCTTTGCTATTTTAAGACCGTCCAGCACCCTTGTTGTTTAAATAGCAAATGCACCTGCACCCATCTTTGTGCCCATGGGAGTGCCGGTCTTACACGGAGGTGTGTTCAGGTGAATTCTTGGCGTATTGCTATCTTGAGGCAGCGGAAAATTAGCCTGGAAATCCAGACCCAAATCCAAAAAATTAAGGGTCTGGCAGTGAGTAATGAAAATGGCCCAACTTGAGGGGCGGCACCAAGCATGCATTTGAAAATCTCACTGCACGCAATTGGATAACACTACGACCAATCCCAACAACCACCAGTGGGTTTTCGCTAAGCCCCATACGCTTAACTACCAGCGGCGCTAACTGGTATATTAAACTCTCGCCGTATCCGGTCGGCAAAACCACAAAAACGTCCTTCTCGCAAAGGAACGATTCGAGCGCCGCATTCTGTTCCTCTTTTAGATAAAAAGCCAAGTCTAACTTGTTCACTGTAGCGGCCAAAGTCGTTTCAAACAACTGGTGTTCATCCGTAGCCATCTTGCAATGTTTACTAATGACTTCGACGTCGCAGCGCTGTCGTCGTCTGTTTAGCTCGCCTCTGGCCCGCCTATATCAGATACACCAATGTGATTGGTTGCAGCTCGGCTACAAGGGCATAGTTAATGAGCATAATTGCTGAATGCCAGAGTGACTCGCTAGGCAAATTCAAATTGTGCTTTCCTGAGAACTCTGGATTTCCAGGGTAGTGGAAAGTGATCGCGCCATTGACAAACAAAAACCTGGTCTAAAGTCAATAGCGCAGCATTTTATTGTTATTTTAACAGTGCATGCGCCTATGCTTATGCACAGCGCACGCACACTGTGCTTGTTACATACACACAGGGAAGTGCAGCAGCACACAAACATGCAAAAAATTACAAATAAAAATATTACGGTGCAAATACGCCATCATAATAGCAATGCGCCAAGGTCCAAACGCGCCTGGCTTTTAAAGGGAATGGGAGAAGTTTGGTTTATTGCATGTTACGCCCAAAACACACATGAATTAATGAAGACACTAAGTACTAAAGCAGACCGCTAGGACTGTGATTGGTCAACTGCTCCTGTGTGTTGATAGCCGGTGTTTCAAGCAGCCTACTGTGGGGAGTAGCAACATGCTAGTTCACTGACATAAGCTTTGCAAATAAACTCAGACATATTTTGGTTACAATGACGGGGTTATCCGTTTGTAAAGTGTCTATATGTCAGTAACGTTTTGAAATTAGCACTTCGCCAGCAAGCAGTACTTTGTGGGCAGTTTGCTTGCTAACATAACATAAACTGGCTGGCAGACACCTCGCAAATAACCTCAGGCTTATTTTCTGGTTACAGTGACTAGGACAATGGATTTCTATTTCTCGATACTTTTTACAAAATCAAAGCAAGAAAAGGCCAAACAAATAAGATTAATATTTTAGCATGACAGTCTATGGGGTTTGCCATTCTGAGTACCGTTTCGGTGGTGAGCAACACAGACTTATCACCCCCTGGCGTTATGGCGGTGAAATGCACTGCGATGCAAAGCAACCCCGACGCAGAACTTCGAAAGGGTCACGACGCCGTAGGAGCAACAGCGTAGCTACGGCGTGGAGTTGACGCAGAAGCATTAAACAGCCTTTAGATCGTTAAAATAGGGCCCTCTGTCTGAGCTTATGGCCTTCCTGAAAAGCCCAGTCTGCTCTCATTGGTCAGCTGGCCCACTCTGTTGTGATTGGTTAACCAAATTCAAACTAGCCACTGGGCGGGCTGTGCTTGCTCAGGCAGCACCTATGGGCAGCACATTTGAAAAACGGTGCTGGCATCCTCAATCAGTGACATCACTAATTAAGGAATTTTAAAAACAGGAATGTAGGCGAGCCATTTTTAGGCAGTTGAGAAAAAGTGCTGTCTGTGGGAGAGAAAGATCCATTTGGAGTGAAATGTTTTTTTTTTTTTTACTTTACACATCTATTACATACCCCAAAAACTATAACACACTAAAATAATATAATAATAATAATAATAATAATAATAATAATAGGGGCTCTTTAAACAAATGTACAGTGTAAACACCTTGAACTGTGAAATATCCCTTAATACTTTTTCCATTTAAACTTTTTTTTTTTCATTCAGAACCTAGACAAAATAAGAGTTTACATGCAAAAAGTAACGTGCTAAATAATATTTTTTCCCGATTTCATTGTTTTTGTGAAAGTTAGGACCCGAAATCCATAAAAATTTGAATAGTTCCACAGCCCTACACTGTGGCGTGTCAGGTCAGGTAACTCTGGCTTACACAAACTCTTTCGCCTCCTGTCACCATCTCTGTCCTCCCGGTCACTGTGCAGGTTTATCTCTGTCTCCCTCCCCACCAGGCTCTACTGTATCAGAAGACACAGCGTGATATTGTGCTGTGCTGAGTAGGAGGCAGCGCTCATGTGATGTTCAAAGGGGGGGGGAGGTGAATAGCTGTCATTCATAAGAGGGGGGCCCGTTTGCTCGGCAGCTGCCCTCCTCTCCGACTTCAGACACTGATCCTGCCAGTCAGCTGCTGCCGGCCTTCTTCCACAGCCGTACTGTTGTCCCCTCGACCACAGGGTTTGACATATTAAACGTGTTTGTTGTGCTGTGATAAGAGGTGTGGCAAATGGGATTACATCCATGTGATGAAGAGAGAATATGCTCTCAAGTAGAAATTGTAATTTATGCACTTATTTACTTTGGCCTGTATTTCTCCAGAAAATGTGTAGAAAGGTTTTTGGTGTCTGATAAGGACACGTCATCTGTGAAAGTAGAGCTATATGGGGAAAGTTAATTACTATACTAAATTCAAAGCAAGCAGGAGAATCATTGTAGATTTTTCATTTAATAGAATGTAGTCTTAAAACTAAAAAGAAATACGGCAATCAAGTGTTCAAAACGCACACTTTTGCACACATATATGTAGTTCAGTGGCAGAGGTATGCTGCATCTGATCATCTGACAGCGCTAATCCCTGTTGGCAGACACTGGATCTCTCTGCACTGCTGTCCTGCAGACCTACGCCTCTGGATGTTTTCAGAGCAGTCAGCAGCAGCAGCAGCAGAATGCAGCTCTGGCAGGACAAGCCAGGCATCTGCTAGTGCGAGTGTGTACATGGGAGAGGAGACTTCTGCAGGATGAAAAGTGAGACCATTTCCACGTAGTGCATTTGACCCGTCTCCTGCACCAGAACTGTACATTTGTAAATGAATTGCTCTTGGAGGTGTCCGCAAGTGCAGCAGCAGTGCAGAAAGAGGCAAGTTGGAAAGTGTGTTTGTCAAACCCTTCATATGGAGTGAATGAGAAAGGGCAACCCATTCGTAAATATGTTTTTCTATGCATGTACAACACATGCAGTCCGTTTACATTCCAAAGTGCTGCAGAATTGGTGTTTTTCTTTTGAGCTGCACGATAATCAGCAGATAATCCTGTTAAGCTATTATTTCTCTAATAGCTTTGTTTTGGTCAGCAGATGGACACTGCAGGGGTGTGTTTTGTCTGGTCTGATCGTTCCATTGTACAACAGTGTTGACTGCACAGCTGATCTGCGCAGTATTGTTTATGACATGTCATTTGTCTTTTAGTCCATGTTCTAAAAAATGTAGCTTTTGTTAAAGATTTTCTTGGGTATTTGAGGAAGTAGGTATTTTATTGTTGTGGCACAAAGTATCGTTGCTGTGACCCCTGCAGACCCAGTGTGGACAGGCTTTAATTTAACATATGCTCTATAGATCATCTCAAAACTTCTGTTTCTGATGACATCTAAGGAACAAACACAGTCCACTCTGTTAGAAACATTCTCAGCATCTCTTTCCATCTTGTTTCCATTTCATCAGATAATTTGCTACCCATCATAAACGACTGCACGAATACAACATTGCGCATTTTCATTCTCATCTGAAGCGGATTATCTTGGGTCTGTGCATGGTTTATGAAAACTCCATCCTGTTTAACAACTTGTTTGTGGCCTCCATGTTCCTCCTGAGCTGGAAGTTAGAGTTGTATCTTAACTCATCAACAGACATCAGTGAAACGCAGCGTGCTGTGGTCAGCATACAATGAAGGACCGCTGGCTAGAATAGAACGGAAAACTGAAAGGGTTGAAATCTTTGGACTGAGCTCTGTTTTCTGTGCATATAATCCTCCAGATTTAACACCTCTTCGGATTATTTGTCAACATGTGTTGTTTTCTTTTGAAAATATCTGAAAACATCCCCGTGTGGGTTTGATTTTGGATATGAGGCCAGTTGGAAACAGGACTTTTGGGGTTACTTTCTGGTATCTGGCAGTCAAAACAGTTAGCTGTCAGCAGCCAGCAAATTAATGAATTTAGCAAGCACAAATTTTATTGGTAACCCTCCATAAAGAGCTTTTCTCGGCCTCAGGTTGTATATATTTACATACATTAATATAAAATGATAGGTTATAGGTGCAGTTTAGTGTCACAAATTATTTTCCAAAAAGTGAGTGTCACAAATGATGAGGGTCTTATTTGAAACATGTTAGTTTATTATTTTTCAAAAAGTGAGTGTCCCAAAGCTACAGTCTGTGGGATTATGACTGAACGCCTCTAAGGCAGAATCTCTCCCAGACGGGCCCTCGATTGGGTCCGGGTGAGCAGAGCCATTCGTGACAGGGTCGGGGCGCGCGGCCGGAAAAGCGCCGTAGCCTAGTGTTTATAAAACGAGTTTTCAGGGGTGGGGGTTAGGCAAGTAGGCCTAGTAGGCCTATCGTGATTTATTAAGGCTACACTGTAAATTGTGACAACTGTGTGTATTAGTGCCAGGAAAAATGTCTATCCCCCTTTCCAGACGCACCAGTCGCGCTTGGTGACGGCCAGCGGTGCACTCCATCGCATTCGCGATTAGGCGACGTCTCGCCAGCCACTCCAAAGTCGCTGTCGGTGTGGCGAGTTCGGGAATTAGCCTCGTTAAATTCCACTCCTCCCCCTTATGCTACGTTCACACGTGGCCGGCTATTTTCATAAACGGACATTTCAACCTCTCGGTTTTCAGAAAAGTGTTCGTTTATATGTACCCGTGTATATATGCCGTCAATGCAGTCAAGAGCACGCCAGACCTGTAGGTGGCAGTGTAACGAGAAGCTCAAGCCCACGTTAGCCAATCAGAATCCCGACAATAGCAACAACAGCAACCAATCGCGTCCTCTTTCTCTCTCTCGGCTGCCTAAACCTCCGTTTGTCTCAGTTTACATGCAAACGTGCAAACGAAGTTTTCCAAAAATCTCCACTTTGGCTGGAATTTTTTAGAAATAATCGTTTTCTGTGATAAAAACGGGGTTTTTGTGTAAATGAGAGGCCAAACCGCAGGAAAATATCTGCGTCTTCCCTTCGTGTAAACGGGGCCTTAATTTGATCGTCATTGAGGACCTCGCAATTTGCCACAATAATTTCCGAAGAACGGGGTCGCCCTGCCATTGTTTCGCTTGTAAATAATGCACTTTTGCAAAAACGTTGATTACTTACTGTAAAAACAGCACAGGTGGTTTACCAGGTTCATAGTTAATTAAGGACATTGTATGGGGAATTAGTGACACTAAACTGCACGTATACCAAATGATAGATAGTGTTGAGGTCTGTCAGGAATAATGGGACGGTTTGGACCCAAAATGTAGAATGAAGAATTTATTGCCAAACTTACAACGAAAAGTGTCCAGGGATAGGCAGGCAAACATGAAAACGACGCAAGACACCGAGACCTGAGACAAAGCAAGAAATCGCCGACGGTACAGAAACAATGATCCGACACGAGGCAAAGACAGCCCAGAGACTAAATCCACAGGGTGACGAGGTAACAAGGGACAGGTGACACTAGGGATCAGGGACAGGTGACACTAGGGATCAGGGACAGGTGAAACAAATCAGGGTGAGGCAGACAATCACAAAAGGCGAGAAAACACAAGGCAGGAAGTAAAACCAAAAACAGACTACACAATAAAACAGGAAACAGAACATACACATCCATGACAAGATAGTATGAAATGAAGCTTCCTAACAAATCAGAACCAGAAACGGAAAATGCACGTAATAGCTCAATACACTGATTTATTTCGATTAATTTTGTATTTATTTTCCTCTTTAACTGATTTCTTCGCTGTAACAACTGAACGGTCCATGAGGTCATCACTATAGGGACAGATAGTCATTGTTGTTTCCATACCATGCCCCACTAAGTCAGTCATGGCTCTTGTCAGATGTTTGACTCTAAAAGACTTGAGTTAGGTGTTCCACTTTCATTCTTTCATTCTTCATTCTCATTCTTAATGTATGAATGTTGTCTTTGGGAAATTGACACTTGTTAAGGACACGCTAAAAGAGAACAAGACATTTACACAACTGAGTGACGTAGTCTAATGAAAGGCAAAAAAAGATAAAATCATAACTACTGGAGATATTTAAAAAAAAATTGACAGTTTTCTCAGTTTAAAAAAAGAAATAACAGCTTTCCATTAATATAAAATAGTGGTCTGATGTTTAATTATGAGCTGCATGCTCATGGGACTGTACAAGAAACATATGGGCACCACATGTGATACGCTGCTGACTTCTGTATCAGATTTCTATTAAAATACACATGCAACATCCACAGAAACACTGTGGATATGACAAACATGTTTGATTTAGAACAATGACACACACAGGCAAAAAGAACATGAACCATGACTGTGACTATACAATGCCCTGAGTGAGAATGCTTGTGCATGTAAACAAAGTCAACAAAGACAAAAAAACATTCTAAGCCACATCTGCTGTAGTTTAGATCGCAGTCTGTTGGAGAGATCCAGTTCCAATAGATCTCCTACTAGTCAGATGTGTTGTCTGCTACCCGCATGTCCTTTGTTTACACATGATCACCCAAACCTATTTCAGATATGGGGGGGGCCTTTGGCAAGAAAGTGGTCGGATGGCAGTATGGCTTGAAGAATGTGGCAGGTTTGGGCACATTTGTAAGTAATGAAAACATTGACACAGTAATAGATTTCATCTGACCTCCATGCTAACTCTAGATCATAAAGTAGGTTACGCAGTGTAAAATGAGAACAAGCGGCCCTTAGTTATACAGTAGTTAGCCCAAATGTGACAAGAGGCTGGTAATATTTCCCAGGTATCCAAAACTTCACGGCTCTACAGCAGCCTTAATCCTGCACACTTGGCTGGCACACTTTGGCGGGACTCTCCATGAATGACAAGGCAAAGGCCATCTGTAGTCCAAAGCTAGCAAATGCTGTTTCTATCACTAGGGTTGATTCTCAACAAAAATCTCCCAAATCTGGCAGCTATGGGACCGGAGCCAGTGTTGTTTCAAAGTCTGTATCACCATGGATTTGTTTACCCCTTTACCTTAACAAGTGCCCAACCTTACCCTGACCCCAATTAATTGTGGCTGTGACCCTTAACCATAACCTAACCCCACCACGAAGGGCAGCACTACAGGAAACACATGGAGGCAGCAGAAAGACTGTGACACAAAACCAGCTCACATTTGGTCCTTTGGTGCTAAAACACAGCCGGTTACACCAACATACAGCTGCAGTTGGTCCAAATCTGCTACCTGGATTCAATTTGGTAAGGTTCTCTGAAGTTTCAGCAGACTGCTTTTCTTGTTTATTTAGGATGTCCTATTGGTTGGCAATGATGAGAATGTGCATAGATTTATATCAATGTGAGGTGAATATATGGTTACTCACCAGGTTTCAATGAATTATTGATTATATTCATTAAAGCTGCACTACTCAGTATTTTGTATGTTAGCAATGGATCAGTTGCCAAGTATTTTTATGCACATTTTATAGTATCGCTTTAAAGCTGTATGGAAACAGAAAAATTATATTTTATTAATAATACTTTTTGTTTTTACGCTAGCTCGAGGTGGTTTTTGCCTATGTCAGAAAAGAGTTGATGCGTTAAATGAGATATGGAGATTATTTAGCCGAATATGTTCTGACATTTAACTCACATGACTGATCAGCTGTCGGCACCTTCTCGAAAATTCCCATACCTTGTCTTTGTCTCTTGACAGCATGAAACATGGCCAATACCAGTTGACATGAAAGAACAATTAAAACTTGCCCAAGTAAACCAAATTTCTGAAGACCTCTCAATTCTTCACCTCGTAGATGGGTTAGATGGCCATGGCATCTAGTTTTGTGTCCGGCTTGCAACCTCTACTTCTTCTACTCTGTTTCCTGGCGGATTACGGCCATGCAGAGCATATAGCGCCAACTTCTGACGAAACTACGCTGGAGCCTAGTTTATTTGCTCTATACCCGGTTGATGGAAACGCGCCTAATTCCCTTTTTTTTTTTTTATGTCATTGAGCTCAGTGTTTTGGTTTTACAGCCCCTAATGTAACAGTTTTGGTTGCAGAAGGCAGCTATTTTTGGTTAAAAAAAAAAAAAAAGTTACCTGCCTACCACAAAACAGCAGTAAGCGACTAACTGGTGAACATAGTGAAGCATTTAGCAGCTAAAGAACTGGATATTCTTCTCTGGAAATGGAGGAGACCAAAAATAGCGCTAAAAGGATAATTCATTTTGTGTATTTGTCCAGAAACACAATTCCAAACGAATGCTAGTGGCTTCATGTCTGCTGGATGTGTAAATAGGAACATGTTTGCTAGCACGTTAGCCATAGCAACTTTATAAGACAATATCAGTTTTGTTACGCTGCCCCCAAGTCATAAAGCCAAAGAAATACAAAAAACATTGCAGCTTCAATTACTTTCTTTTCAAAAATATGTATGACTGTGTGTGTGTGTGTATATATATTGCTGTGTGTGTGTTGCAGCAATCTGTACTGTACATGTAGCACAGGTAAAATTGCATAAGTGTGTGATTGTGCTTGTGTCTGGAGTAGGTCAGCAGGGAGTAAAGATCAGAGGCTTACGGGGCAGAGAGGCAGAAAACAGGATACGGCAGCGCTGAACATGAGAAGAGCGAGTAGGAATGAGTTACACGCCTCAACACATACACAGACCAGGGAGTGTTGGCATTAAGTCAAACATGGGGTCAAAAGTTCATAAATAGATGCAACACACATTTGGACGTATGATTTATGTCCACACAACAGAGAGGGAAGCGAGTCCCAACTGGACTTCACTGCAGCTGTCTCCCTGGTTCTTCTTCCCAATCCCACCGGGATCGACTTTCAGACAGGCGGTGTGTCAGTCACACAACAACCAGAGTCACCAAATTATAAAACAAACTTTCAGTAGTAATACTATAGTAATACTCAGATTGAAGTTGCCTTCAAACAAGTAAACCAAAAAAACTTGGAGGAAAGAACATCAGCGTACGTATTTCGCAACTTGTCAACTCTGGAATATGATAAACATGACCTCACTTAAATGCACCGTAAAAGTAATTTACTGTAAGCAGTTTGTCATTAAGTGGTCCTACCAACACAAAGAAATAGAAAATGTAATTCATATTATTTGCCTGTCCTTACAGGCAAAGTCCAGAGTGTTTTTAAAGTGGCTTTTGAAAAGCAGCCAAAGAATGTCAAAAATCATTTGTCATCATTTGTAGTCATTTGTATTCTTTCAAATCTTTATAATTCAACCAGATAAAACAATTCTTATTTTCACTCTTGTGTGACCTTCTCACTTTTCTCATCTTGGGCTGGGTTTCTTCATCAAAACAGTACTAAACACACACTCACGTAACCTAGTAACCATCCAAAATGACACAACTGACTGGTGGACTCATGCATATAAGCTTGGCAGGGCACGGTGCCGTTTTGAAAATGTAGGACTATAGTGATGAAGAGTCCCAATTGAATACTGGATTAAAGAAAGCCTGTCTGACAGGGGTGGGGATTCCAGCTGGGCACTCATGCAGGTTCAACACCCGAGGGACAGGCCGAGCGTGAGCAGCCCTCGGTGGGAGAACAGCAGGGATTGTGCAGAGAATAGTGTTCATCCCATTTTCATAATCCACATCTCTGTACTTGTACTTCTTTGAACCGGTTGAGTTTCGGCCAACCTGCCACATGGATTGCGGGAATCTTCTTTTCCCCAGATGTTTTCTGTGTAAAGTCCTATTGAGTGTGGTTGGGTATTCTGGGTGTGGTTGGGCTCTGTTTTATTCTTGGCTTCAGTGGATTTTTCCTCAGCAAGGGGACAATGGGTTCACTTAAGCTACAGCACTTAACAGTGTGCACTGCTACAACCCTACCTGCTTGTCCTATATTGACCTTAAAGGTGCAGTAGGTAAGACTTATAAAACTAACTTTCTGTCATATTTGCTGAAACTGACCCTATGTTCGAGTAGAACTACATGAAGCAGGTAATTCAAAAAAGATCTGGCTCCTCTGGCACCACCTACAGCCTGTAGTGCGATTTGCAAAAATCCATCGCTCCCGGTTCAGATGCACCAATCAGGGACAGGGGTGTGTGTCTAACTGCGCGTCAGTCACTGCTCATGAACACGCATTCATTCTCCCTTGTGGGGGAAGGGGCTTAGGAGGCCGTTTTGGGCTTTAGCGGAAAGGGGGGAGGGACTGAGAAGTTGTCGTGGTTAACATTTTTTGGCTAAGTCCTGGATCTTCACAATCCTACCTACAGCACCTTTAAGTTATAACAGGGTGACACATGGTAACCCGCTAACTCACACATGACCACAGTAGAGATGACTACAGGCAGAGATGTGGACTGGAGACTTGGACTTGAGTCGACTCTAGTCACCGTTTTGATGACTGCAGTTAATGAATTGAGACTTGACTTGAGGCATGATAACTCAGATGACTTGTGTGTATTCATAAGTTTGAATGTTAGCTGTTAAATATGAAATAATAAAATTGAATGTCACGTTTCTGTCTGACTATCAAGTATGCTACGCAAACTGTGAATCATGATTGGATGACTCAAAATGCTCCACAGTATGTGATTGTCATGATTCGATGACTGGCTGTCAGTCAAACTCCTTGCTATGGCAACACGAAACATCAATCATCATTAAATAAATATAATTAACACCATCAGCTTTATCTTGGGTGTAAAAAAAAAGTGACTTGACATAACCTGTGACTTGACTTGCCCAAAAAAAAAAAACTCAAGAATTGGACCAAATGACTTGAGACTTGCTTGGGACTTGAGCAAAGATGACTTGGTCACAACACTGACTACAGGATTTGGAGTTACTCAACTTGCTGTTCCACACCCTCACCGGATGACAAAATGATGGGATGCCTGCTAAGATGAGTGTTGTTCTTTTGGGTGAAATCCAACTTGTATACAGGACATATCACTGTAATTATGTTCGAGCATTCAATCTAGCTGCATTCCAGTGCGGCCCTGTTTGATAAATGAAGCATAATGACTTCAACTAAAAGGAAAACTGTTACCGTTATGTACGGTGAATATAGCAACCTTTACTTGCCTCTCTAAATGATAAGCTATGTGGTTCATTGGGACAGAGAAAACAAAGACGTGAGGTCACAGATAAGAGCTGATGTCAGGACAAGGAATGCAAACCAAATGTGATTCACACACACACACACACACACACACTATTTTAAGGTGCTTATATTTAACAGAAATGCACAGCTCATAGAAATGGCAAGGCTCTCATGCCAATATACTGTCCACCTACTAAAAATGTGTGCTAAAATACTACTTTTGGTAAATTCATATGATAAAGAGATGCCAGTCTACCAGTTTGCCTTGATTTAGTTGTTCATGTGCATCTGATTGCGTTGTCAGATGTTGCTTCATTTTTGCTGGATTGGAGTTTCACTCAAAATTAGCCTTAAGTATAGTGTCCTACAGAGCCAATATGCAGGAACTAGGCTACATGTATTATTTGGCATCTGGAAATTATTATGCCATAGAAATATAAGTTATGAAAAAAACAGCATGTAAAATGACAATCTAGAAGTCACCATCCATCGCAGTTACTTTCTACCGCAGTCAGCCAACTAGCTTAAGCAAGAGAAAGCTAGCTGATGAGATAGCCACGGAGAGCCAAAGATCATATTTCAAGACTCATAGTAACCATAATCATGACTCATCATTTGCTTTACATTCATGCCAGCAATCATTTCAGAAGAGAACGCATCATATATTTATTTTAAATCGACCTTAATTCAGAATAGCTCACTCTTGAAAAAAAAGTGTTGCTTTCAAACACATAATTGCACAGAAATGCAGTTTACATACATCATCTCTACATGGTTTTAATAGGCCTTTTCTCACTAAAATGCTTGTTTTATAGCCTCACTGAGCCATGTTCAGTATTAATGTATCCAGGCACACTGCAGCAACCCAAATGTGCCAGAGGCCCCTCAGATCAAAGTAATATTTCATACTTTCGTGCCTCATCAGGCCAAGAAGAAAAGCGGACATGACACACATGGCCTCTTCAGTGAGGTCATGCCTCAACTCTGGGATTATCAGAATACCTGGACTCTGACGTGATTCTCTCTTCTCTCTCAGCTGCATTTTCAGTCGATCTGTTTTTCATTTTTACAAATAGATACATTTGGCTGCAAGGGTGTTGGCATTGTGCGTGCATAACACTTTGACTGCATGAAGAATGTGTTTCAAGTTTATAGGATCTTTTAACTCCCTACAAAGCTATTTATGTTGTAATCCGGCCACGAATTTTTCAACCAAAATGTAGATGTGTAAATAGCATTTGTCTTCATTTAGAACGGGTTTTGCTTTTTCAGCGCTAATAATGTAGAAAGCTGTGCCAGCATTTAGCCTTTCAAAGGCCTCATGCTCTCAATAGAAACGCCACACATATTATTCTCCATGACCTAATTTAAATTGAGAGCATTTGTCTTTCTTGACTAAAGGAACTTAAACTAGGAAGTACTTTTATTTAACACCCAGGCTTTTTCATATCTCAGACTCTTACCTGATCGGTTTAAAGTCTTAATCTATGGATTCCCTTTCTTGCTTTGTTTTCTAGTGGCGTCTTTGGTGATAAATGGTCATGATTGTGGTGTTTTGGCTTCAAGCGATGGCCCTGTTGGTCCGTCAATCATTTTGTACAGACATTTAAGGTTCCCAGAGGATGAATCTTAATGACTTTGGTGATCCCCTGTCTCTATATCTAGCGCAACCACTAAGGTTGACATGTGTTGGATAGATTGGCGTGAAATGAAGTACTGATATTCCCCTAAGGGTGAACTGTACTAACCTTGATGATCCTTCACTTTTCATGTATTGCCAGCTTCAAGTCAAATTTTTTTATTTGTTTTATGACCAAAACACCTGCAAAACTTCCCCATCAGCCGTGTGTAGTAAATATTAGCATGCTAACACACTAAAATCGTGAACATGGTAAATATTTTACCTTAAAGGTCCAACGTGTGGGAATTTCTCCCATCTAGAGTTGAGATCTTAATTTCGCAATCAACTCTCTCGCGCCACGCAGTTCAAAGTACGTATTACAGCTACGGTATCCTTCACCCTTCAAAAAGCCGGTCTCTTGCTCTTTTCAATATCCTTTTTCTTTTTCTGGGCAAAGAAGAAGACTCCTGTTCCTGAAATTTGGATTTTGAATACGTGTGGTCCTCCATGTTTCCTTCTTCAAACTTGCCGGGGGCCGGGAAGCTACGATACCCATTAGCAGCGTTAGCAGCGCCTGTGAGTTTATCATGTGACAGCAAAAAAACACGAAAAGCAGAGCAGTACATCCTGTATGTCCCTTACCGGCTAACGTATTTCAAGATGGCGCATGAATATGGTGCGTCTACCCCAGTTCATGCGAACGCAAATGTAAAATTTCAAGCCAAAAGGAATACTTGGAATTGATGGTGGAGGTAAATATTCATGAAAAAGGACAAGTTTGTGAACGGGCAACACAGATTTTGATAATGAACAACTAAAAACGTTACACACTGGACCTTTAATGCTAGACTGAGCGTTTACGGGAAGTACAGCCATATCAGCATGGCTGTAGGCACCTCCCAGAGGCTACCAGTGCTGTGTCTTTCTGTAAGGGTCTTTTTTGGTCTGTTAAACATTGCTGAGATTATGTTAACCACCCAATCTGGCTCTCAGTGGTTAGTTGAATGCGGTTAGCTAAATGTTTCTATCATCATGCACCAGATAATCCCTTCAGATCTCAGTAGTAGGTATATGTTGTAGGTGTTGAGAGGAAGGACTTGGATGTTAATTTAAAAAAAAAAGTGTCAGGAGAGCTTAGAGGCCGAGGCTTTGTTCGTTTGATCCCCATCTATGCTTGTGATAGAACAAAGCGCACAAAACACAAGTGTTGGCAGTGGGATGAACGAATGGCTTTGAATGTCTTGTCAAGGAGTGACAAAGCAGGGCAAACGGCAGAACAAAAGCAGTTTTGTTCCTTCATAAGATAAGGTATTCAATTACTCTGTCTTCCTTTGATAAGATTGCTGTTTAAAAACCACCGCTCAATTTCATGTTTATTAAACACATGGTTTATGAAGATAATGCTTCTCCTGAGATTTCATGTTTGCTTTACATGATTGTGGGCGGCAAAGTGGCGACAGTGACCACACTAGTGTGTGTGTGTGTGTGTGGAGTTTCTACATGTGTGTCTATTTCTCAGAGTGCATGAAGTGTAGCACAGTGCACAGTAAATACAATGCATTGTGTGTGTGTGTGTGTGTGCGTGCGTGCGTGTGTGTGTGTTTTTGTCGAGAGTTAGGGGCAGGCAGAAGTGATGAGCTCCCCGTTCTCCCAGTCTTTGTGTCCCAGTCGTTCATTACAAGCGCTCTTTGTGCCATCCCAGAGATCACATGTCACAATATTTGAACAGCTGCATACGATAGATGTGTGTTTGCTCTTTTCCGTCGACGCAGAGGGCAGAGATCTGGTTTGATAAGATGGGGAGTGTGAGAATTTGGAGAGCTGAGCAGTGACAAAAAGAGAACAAGAAAATATGGTTTGGGATTCATGTCTGCCTTCTCTTCCAGTACCGGCACTGCATGTTTAAATACAAGATGAATACGGGCACAATTATAAACCATCAAAAAGAGTGACATCTTAGAATCTGCCCCAGGGTGAACAAATCAGGTCTAAATAGAGCAAGATCAATTTGTTGCTATAAGACACCAGTAATGGCTTGTGTTAGAAACCCTGTTAGGAGAGTCATTGACAGCTCCATTCATGCTGTCATTTCTCATTTGCTCCATTAACCCAAAACGTTCAATATTAGAGCTGGGAACATGACATCTGCATGTTCTTACTTTGTTGGGTGAATGGTGCACCTGCAAAACTTTAACCTTATTATATTATCTTATCGGCCATCAGTAAAAAAAAACACTTAAACGTGCAATACTAATATAAATACTGCTATAAAATGCCGTACAGAGAATATCGGTGTGTTTGTCGTCACAGGATATTAAGTGTGAGGTCTAAAATCTACCCAAGGCAAAAATAAGTTGCCAGTTTTTGTCTCCTCATGTACTTAAACTCTGAAATAACTTGAACCCTCCAGACACCGTCGTCTTGCTGACGTGTCCTGTTGCGTTATTAACTCCCGGAAACTGACTCCGAGCCTGAGGGCTGACAGCAGGAGGCTGCTCTACAGTAGATGTGCAACACCGAGGGATCTGTGACAAATGATCATCATCACAGGAACTAATACTGGCCCAATCCCAGCGAGCATCTGAACATTGTACCACTGATGGTCTTGTCTTTAATCTAGTGAAGACTCAAAAAGAACTGTTGATAAGAGCTGAAGAAGGTAAAATACTGTCCGTCTCTTAAAAGCTACGATAGCTGCTGTTGTCGTGATAGTGAGCCTCCTGCAACAACAGTGGTCATTGATAACAGTGGACACCAAGTATGGGAATGTGTCTGTGTGTTTCTGTGTGTACAGCTTGTGCTGAGGTATTGGTTATGCATGAATGCGTTATGTGTCCTTGTGTGTTTGTCTACGGTCTCAATGTAAAGCCAGATTTGGTATCTGTCCTTGGGCTGTGTTTGTGCACAGAGTCATTGTGAAAGCTGCAGAACGTGGCCAATCATGGCCACTTTGTATCAAGTTCAAGACTCGTCTCTAACCCTGACCTCAGCCCGTTGTGGAATTGCTGAGTCGACATCCGCCCATATAAGTTGCAATTGCAATGCAAAGCGGGAGCTGAAAAGCCTAAAACTGAACATTGGATAAACAATGTCATGTTGTGGGGTCAAGCACATTTCAGCCTTGATGCAGAATAAGAAAACAGCACTTCAGCCCAGCTTATGTTGTCTGTATGATAAGCCCAAGTTTTTGATTGGAGATGGACACAATCCTCCTGCCGACCTCTCAGAGTCGATGTCTGTGCTGTGCTGTGATTAGTACTGAACTTTGAGGTCATTGTGTAAACCGCAGCTGAGCTCTGCATTGTCTCTGGCTGTAACCAGAAAGCTGTGTTTACTGACTACTGATTACAGTTAGTAGTCTGCTTAGGCTAGCAAGTATACAGCAGCTTCACAGCCACTGTGAGAAGAGAGGGGAGGGATGGAGTGCATGGAAAAGGGGGCAAAAGAGAGAGAGAGAAAAAAAATAAGACAGAGAGGGCACCTTGGCATTGCAGAGCAGATTACAATTTAAATTATGGTCTGGTCACAAACACAATCTGTTTAGAGTCAGTGTTTGTTATGAAAAGGCCGGGGACTGCTTAACTAAACCCTCTTTGCCATGCTTGGCAGGTAACACTGATGGCACTTAACGTTCCCATGACATGGTGCTCTTTGGGTGCTTTTATATAGACCTTAGTGGTCCCCTAATACTGTATCTGAAGTCTTTTTCCCAAAATTCAGCCTTGGTGCAGAATTACAGCCACTAGAGCCAGTCCCACAATGAGCTTTCCTTAGGATGTGCCATTTCTGGCAAGGTGGAGGGTGGGGGTGTGGCCTTGACCAACTGCCACTTTGCTCATTTGAAAGCCATGATGTCTCTCTCTCTCTCATGGGTGGGCCAAATTCTCTGGGCGGGCAAAGCAGAGAAAGGGGAGGTAACCTTTCTCCTTATGACCTCATAAGGAGAAGATTCCAGATCGGCCCATCTGAGCTTTCATTTTCTCAAAGGCAGAGCAGGATACCCAGGGCTCGGTTTACACCTATCGCCATTTCAAGCCACTGGGGGACCATAGGCAGGCTGGGGGAATGCATATTAATGTTAAAAAACCTCATAAAGTGAAATTGTCATGCCATTTAACTTTGTAATGTGCAGAATTCACATTTAAAGATGCTGCTCCTCTAGCTCACCCATTAAGGGTGTAAGTTCGACCCATGCTGGCTGAGTCCTGCAGCGTTGTGGGTTCGAATCCGACCTGCTGCCCTTTGCTGCGTGTCAGCCCCCCCATCTCTCTCCCCCTTTCATATCTATCCACTGTAGTATCCACTATAATAAAGAGAAAAGCCCAAAAAAATAATCTTTAAAAAAAAAAGATGCTGTTATATAATGTGTTTTTGGACATGAAAGTATGTTAAGTATGTTCTCGTCGACCTGAAAATGAGCATGATATGTCTCCTTTAATGATTTGAAAATGATCACACAAGTACAAATCACAGAGTTAAAATTTGACCCAGTGTGGGTCAATATATTAGAGACACAATACAGGGTTAACATTACCCACTCCCAAAGGGTTGTTATGACCAGTACCCATGGGTCAAATAAACCCATTATTGTGTCGGTGCTGTATTGACCCACGCTGGGTAAATTTTCAGTGATTGTTAGTTATGACAGTAATGTGTCAAATTGAAAATACAGCATATATCATATATAAGCATTTACACATATACCACATACTTTGAAAACATTTATGTATATATGCTTTACATTGGATTTACAGAGTTGTCATTAGACAGCTGTTTTTTCTCGGGGCTGACGGCCTGTGAGGATGTTATCTGCAGATATTTGTGGTGTTTTATATTCTCAATCAACATGATGCAAACTTCCTCTTCAGCTTTTTTCACCGAACATTTGCTTTTTTTCCCAATCCAAATTATTGAGGAATAAATCTCTTTAATATGTTTATGTTTTGAGCAGGAGAGTGTTATATACAGTAATGTGTCTGTCAGACAAATGTGCAGTGATGAAGTGTAGAAAATACCTTACTCATGAGTATAATATGATACAAATTTCCCTTATGAGTTCCCATGTGAGTTTGAGTTAAATCAGCTGAGTGTTACTATTACATAACTGGACCAGTCACATGTCTAAAACAAGTCCATTATCATAACAAATTAAGTTTTTTAAATGAGGTTAACATGCAGCATATGCTTCATGTAGACTGGCTCTTTGTTGCACAGCATTTTGATTTTCTCAAAGCTATCTTGAGAGTTTATTTTTGTGGTGTAGATAAAGGAAAGGAACTGAACCATTAAGTAAACATTCATGCCTGGGTACAGTATGACCTTGTGGTACAATGTAATTCAACTTATTAAACCATCTAATTCCTTGGACTTACATGCAATTATCCATTTCCATGCTCTGTTTTGTCTGGCTTTTTTTCCTTTCTACTCTGCCAGCCAGCATATTAACCTCAGTAGGGGCAGGCTTGATGATTGATCTTATTAAATTAAGATTAAGTTATATTATGTAGAAGGGGGAAAACAGTATGAGTAAAATAGGAATCCAGCATACTTCACCAGCCATTAGAGTAAATGGAGCATGTGGTTAATCTTTAATAAGGGTTTAAACGAGCAGAGCTAACACCTTCACCAACTGCTTTTTCCTGTGCATGTGTGAGAAGACATTATGGGCTGTTGAAATGTGTTTGTATTTGTATGCGTGTTTGAGTATATATAAACACAGAACTGAACTGGAAATTATGGAGACAGTGGAAGCCCAAACTTTCTTGCACGTATACTTTAGTATATTTTCCCACAAAGCTGTGTTGTTCTCCTAGCTAAAAATGTGACACGCTTGGCAATATCTTAGCTAACAAGGCTCTGGATTCTCATATTGGCCAGGACAGGAAGAGAATCTTGTTGCCATGGTAACGGATCATATTTAAAGCCTTGTTTGTGCCAGCTCGAGGGTGAGTGCAGTGATCTGAAGCAGGCTGCCAGTCAGGGATTGGTTAGTTAAGGTAACTCCGTGGAACGACGTAGTCATGAAAATTGGCTTGACTTTTCATAAAGACAAAGTCGCAGACACAAAATAAACTCACACACAACTGCACAACTGCGGACAGGCACGTATTGATTTATTGAGTTAGAAAAGCAGTATTAAACTGCTGTTTTGCATTCTTTTGCTGCCACATGCCTTTGTAGAGGTGCTGAGAGAGTACATCAGATATCCTACAAAAACCACTCAAGGCTGTCCTGCTCTTACTGTGTTCACTGTGAGACAGAGATCTGCTAAGTGAATTAGTGTCTTGTACATCCTGTTTGTCTTCCAGCTGAACTATGGAAAGACCCATTCTCCTGTTGAGTGCAATAGTACTCATCAATAGTGACTGTGATAGCCAAATCATGTCTCAATCATGTCTTCTCTTTTAGGAAAGTGTCCTGTAGCAAAAATGAATCCTGTATAGAATATCTTAATGGGTTGGTTCAGCTAAAAATAAACCATTCTTTTCATTTACCCCCAGTGGTATCTTGCCATGCAAATACTTTTATTAGTGCACTTTTTAAACTATACAGTATGTCTCTGAGATTTCTGCCGCCAAATAAGGTGAATGGAATGGAATTTCATTAGTGGTACGGCCCGAGAAAAAGTCCCTATTAAGGTGTTCACAGTAAAGTCTGGATTATCCAGAGTATCAGGGACACAGATTCTGGACAGATAGCTTGCTGTTGATTTCTAAGCCACATTAGCGTCATGGTTCTAAGTGTCTGTTGATGTATAGTAATACTATAGTCTGAAATATCTCAACAACTACAGTTTTAGATGCATTGCCATTGTCGTCCCCCCCCCCCATATACAATAACTTCGGTGATCCCTTAACTTTTCACCCAGCAGCATTACTTTGTCCAATACTCTTTTTTTGTCCAAACACCTGCAAAACAAATGACAATTCCCTTCAGCTGCACCTAAAGTTAAGTTTAGCTAAATGTTGTGTAGTGTGGGTGCCTGGTTAGCTCACCTGCTAGAGCGGGCACCCATATATAGAGGTTTTCTCCTCGACCCAGCAGTCGGGGGTTTGACTCTAACCTGCCAGCTATGTCGAAAATCAAGCTGTTCCACTTAGCTGCTCTCTCTAGAGGTCTGGAGAACTTCCGTTGTGTAATCTGGATGCAGCGTTGCATTTGTTTTCGGGGTTTGTGTGCTTTTCTTTTTGCATCATTTTTTATTCGCAGCGCATTTGTGTATTTGGTTGTGTTGTGTGTATTTGCATCACGTTTATATATTTGGTTGTGTTGTGTGTATTTGCACGTTTGCTGAATGCTGCACACGGGTTGTCAAATTAATGAAGTTGTTTTCTTAATTTGCTTGTGTTTTCTCTATTTGCATTTGTTTTCTTAAGTTGCAGGTCGTTTGCCCCTGTCGGCCACCGTATAATACAGTTAAAAAATGAAATCAAGCACAAAAGTATTGTTTTTAGCAAAATTGATATCAGCCTAAAAATAAATATATTGTCTTGCTAGGCTGTTTATCTTACTTAGATTTTAAAAGACCAATCATTTTTGAGTGAATCTAAATCAAGTGACTGCAAACCTTTTATATGCTACTTCAAAAACTTAAATGGAGCTGGTTTAAATAAACATTTTCAAAACTGCACTCAGAACAACCAAAAAACAACCAAAAACAACCAAACGGGAACTTTGTGTGGAGGTACAGTGCAACCACAGGAGAACGTTTAACCTTTAGGGAACCAGAAACTAACGTTCCCCAACGTTCCATAAACGTTCCATAAACGTTCTGGGTTAGTGGGGTTAGGCCATTCAGTTTTTTGTGTTTTCTGAAAAACCTGAAAAAAGGACTAGGCCATTATTTTAGGAAGGTGACGATATGAATTATTTTATTTAGACACCTTCACTCACATCTACAGCAGTTCACCTTTAATCCTAAAACACCCGGAGTCATTACGGTCACAGCCATACTTAGGCCAGCAGCGTCTGTGTTGCTGAGGATCAGGAAGGGGTCGGGGACAGAGGGTCACAGCCTTGACTTTTGACTCTTTTAACTTCTAGGGAAGGTTGGATTTATAGCCTACCATGCCAGCAGTTCACGGACACAGTAAATGGGGGAGCAGTGTGAGAAATGGGTCCAGTGTGGACGCACCCTGACCACTGCTGCTGTTTAAGTCCTCACACAGCCCTGGTTTGAGGTCTCCTTTAAACACATACAGTTAAATTTAGACGGGCTCAGACTGACCACAGACACAGCCAGACCTCCTGAAATCTGGCCTCATTGGCTGCCCTTTCTCTCCGCTGCCTTGTGTTTTCACTCAGTAGCTTTTGTTCAATGGCTTTGATAACTCTGTTGGACCCCCTACCACCACACACAAACAAACACCTCTCTTTCTCCTCATTTCTCCCTCTACCCATCAAGCCCAGGGGCAGCCGACTGGAGCTGATTTACGTAGTGTTTTCACAGTGTTAGCGCTCATCGGTCTGGAGGAAATGAAATGTTCAAGTTACAGAACTGGCTGGATTTATGTTACTGAAAATACTGATGTGATTCTGGGAAGACTGTTTTCAAATATCACTTGTTTGGACTGGGAAGGTCCATATTGTGTTCATCTGTGGGTTTAAACAATTGCCTTTTTTTAAATAAAAGCTGAACACATTCTGCTTGCCTCAGTGGTCTGTCTTTGCTGTGTGCGTACCAGGAATTCAGATATATATATTTATTTATTTGTGGGCATTTGATAGGTTCAGTTAGTGCTACTGTTTGTGCCATTTGTTACAGTGCAAGATGGTCCCCTTGCATCTTCCCCTAATTCGGTTTCTTACACTAATGACTAAGCAGCAAGAAAACCACTTTGCTCCAGACTGAAATGTCTGAACAACTATTGGATGGGTTGCAATGAAATTTTGTACAGACATTTACAGACCCCAGAGAATTAATATTAATGATTTTGGTGATCCCCTTTTCCTCTAGCGCCACCAGCAGGTCAAAGTTTTCTCTTATCTGGGAAATATCCATCAGCGTCAGCTGTACTTTGTGTTTATTGCTAATTAGCAACTGTTAGCATGCTAACGCACTATGAGATGGTGGCTCTGCTGTGGCTAATGCCTCATTTACATGGTTCGGCTCGACTCGACTCACTTTGGTACCAGGTCCTTTTCTCTATTTTCGTTTTACAGTTTTCCAGAGGAACATCTGCACTTTTTCACAATTGTACGGCTTACGTGGATTTGCGGGCTACTATTTTTTAACATCTTGGTCGAGTGAATACAAATTATGGAATAACGTTTGCAAGTGTAAAGTGTCAGATGCTCAAGGAGTAACCCTGCTCTGCAATAGAAACCCCTCCTCCTCTGCTGCCCAGTGCTCACTGGCCCGTAACAGCTTCCTGATGGCAGGCCATTAACATGATGAAACCATCTATTAGTATCAGTGCTCTCATCATCCCATCCACCTACTCATGCTCACAGTGAGAGGGCAGAAGAGAGAGAGAGAGAGAGAGAGTATGTATATAAGACTTGATGGAGAAAAAAGTCAGTGACAACCTCAATATGGGATAATAACTGACACAGTCACTGTCGGAGAACTTGCTTTAGCCTGCGTGAATCTAGAGAGTCTGTCATATATTCCAACCACCATGCGCACATGCGGGCACAAACATGTGGACATAGACACTGTTCTGTTCCCCCAAGAACATGCTGTAGTATATACTGCATGGAAAATGCATGTATAATGCTTAGTGACATCTTTAATTTTACATAATAAAAAAACAGGCCCAATGATACAAGACTGAATCATAGGGAAAGCAACTTGTGACCTCAGAAAGTCTAGCATTATTGAATTTTATTTTAAACAATTTTTTTTTTAATTAAAGTAAATAACCCCGTGCAGTGTCTGCTGGGTGTAGAAAAAAACAGATGGCTATGGAGACAGCGGTGCATGTTTTATTAATGAAGCTCACTGGCCACTTATACTGTAGCTTAGAAGAAAAATGGCTGCATAAAGCTCTGGTTTCCTTTAAAGCGCGGCAGCCTCTGTTCCACAGTAGATGGGGATAAGAGAAGAATCAAGAGCAAATAGAAATAAAGACAGCAAAACAGTTAATTGTTTTACAGTGAAAACACTGTATGCATTGAATCATCTTTTTAGGTCTCTAAATATATATATATATATAGTATTTTTATTTATTTTATTTATTTTTATTTAATGGAGAGAAGGGAGATTTTTGTTTTATTTGATTAAAAAATGTGTTTAAATACTTTAATATACTTTAATTTAGACAGGCCACAGTGAAGGGTGTATTTCTTAAAGGTGCAGTAGGTAAGACTTATAAAACTAACTTTCTGTCATATTTGCTGAAACTGACCCTATGTTCCAGTAGAACTACATAAAGCAGGTAATTACTATTTAATATTACTACAGCCTGTAGTGCGATTTGCTAAAATCCACCACTCCCTGTTCAGATGCTCCAACCAATTCATTCTCCCTTGTGGGGGGAGGGGCTTAGGAGACCGTTTTTGGGGGGGGGACTGAGTAGTTGTCGATGTTCAAATGTTTTGGCTAAGTCCTGGATCTTCGCAATCCTACCTACGGCACCTTTAAGTGGTGTGTATAACTGCTGCATTTAGTCACACGCCTGAGGCTGGGAGGTGTCTGGATTTTTGTCCAACTGAGCGTGTCCACATTTCATTTTCAATTTTTGTCCATCAGGAAAGGATGGTTACACACACACACACACACACACACACACAAAGAAAAGAAACCTAGATTAGTGAGCTATTTCAGAGTTGCTAAATACCTTGCCAATGCAATACATGACATCAGCTCAGAAAAACCAGCATTGGATTCTCCCAGAACAAGATCATTTCTCATCTCAGGAAGAACTGGAGCTAGCCCAGGCCGTTACACAAGAGTCTGGACAAAAAGCCTGGACCGTGATTACTCATGTCATCGTTGGGAATGAGCGTGAAATTGACAGAGACCTACTTTCCCTCAAACGGGATGTAAAACACTCAAGCCTTTTTCTGAAACCTGTCATTGCCTCGATGAACATGTTGAACATGAACGTTTTTTTTTTTTTTCTCTTTCACTCAACAGCTAAATGTCGCTTTCGTTGCGGCAGTTGTTGCCAATTCTTTTCTCAACTTTCAAAGTCTGCAAAACGCTTGTAAAATGTATGACTGCAGGAAGCGAATCATTATGCAATTATGGCACATAGGCTGTTCAGCACATGCCCAGGGTGCTGTGTTAGTTTCTGTATTTTTATCACTGTTAAAGCTACACATAAAGCTCAGTGTGCACCGCAGTATTTATGTAATCTCATAATTCAGGAAATACATTCAGGTCATTTCTGTATTGTATGTCTCAGTGACCGAAGGTTCCATTGTTTTTACTGTTTGAATGTTAGCCTTTGCATGCAGTAGGCCTGTGAATGTTACTGTGTTTAAGAGTGTATAGTAGCAGTTATGCATCTGACTGCTTTCTGCAGTGTTATAAATAGCTCCCTGTAGGAGAGGTTGAAGTGTGTGGTGGGCCAGCAGGTCAAGCTGCCACATATCGCTGCTCTCGTATGTCTTGTAACAACGTTTCTGCATTCTGGCACCGCCGTGGCAGTTTAAAGTGCTGGAGCGCATTTTAGTGGCAAACAGGACAGGACAGCTGAGCCAGAGCCGAGCCCGCCATCTCACATCAGCAAGCCAGAAGTCCTAAAAGTCAGTCAGTCATGTAGAATCATCATTGACAGTCTAATAGCTCCACTTCAGCTCAACTCCACCTTAAAGAGACGCCCATTGTGTCTGTGTGTGCATGCAGGCAGCCTGAGTGAGGATCCCTCCCATTTGTGAGCTGGTGGGCGTGTCACACACCCTCCGCCCCGGCCCATCCCTTCCTCCCTCCTTCCTTAAATGCGTCACACCAATCAGCGCCCAGGGAGATACATTCACGTGAGAGTTATTTTCACCGAGTCTTGGTTACCATGACAACGAGCACTGGTCCAGGCAGCATCTTGCTGTGGTGAGAAGAAAGGCGGGGAGATACCGGAGGAGAGGCAGAAAGAGACGAGGAAACGGAGGGAGGAGAAATAGAAAGAGAGAACAATTCCCAGCCAGAGGAAAAGCTTGTGCCTGTCTTCCCTCTATACATATACAGTGAGTACTTTGTCTTTATTCTCCTCCTCCATCAGCTTCATCATAAGCGAATGAATGAGATTTGATGGCGTCCATTGTCGTCTGTATTTGGTATTGTGATATGGCAGATGCCTTTGAAGATTTGTGAATGACATAAGATTAATCATTTCATAGTGTAGGGAAACCAAGGTGCTCAGCGCAATTAGAGGCAGTTTTATAATGTGGCGAAACTCTCTCTGACGTGCTGTGATCCGGCAGAGAGCCTCCTCCTGCTCCTGACTCCTGATCCCAGTCCTATTCTTTTACCCCATTCATTGCTGTTCTTCCAAGTTGGTCTTCCTCCCCCCTCTATCGCGCTCTCATTTTCACACAAGCAGACCCCGGGTTGACATCCTGCGTCCCCCTGCGGTTTGTTTAATTAGCAAATCTGTGCAAATCCAACTGGGACAGCTTGTTCTTGTTGGATACCTCATATGTGGAACGTCCTTGTGGCGGTGGAGACAGTAAGCTTTCAGGGCTGCAGGTCCTCCCACAGTCAGCTGTTTTCAATTAGCATAGGTTCGAACTTCATATTAGTTATCGCAGTAACATGTGAGAAGATGTGATGCAATGTTAAAGTTTTCAATTACATGAGAAAGAGCTACATTTTTTAATTATGCACAATAACCTTAACTGCAGAAATGCTTTTTCATCTTTCAACTCTAATGACTAACTGACTAATTTCTTTAATAATAAGGTTAAGAAATCCTTGTTTTGAGTTGGATGAAATTATAGAGCTATTATGCACTTACACTGGTATGCAGCAGTTACAGAGCCAAGTTCACCATATGCTACGTGAGGAAGTGAGAAGTTTAATGCCCTAAAAGAAAGCATTATACAGAACCCTTATAATAAGCACGTCTAGAGCTACACTAATGATTACTTCATTTTCTACCAAAGACAGACATCGCCTGTGAACGAGCAGCACAGGCTACTGTACTTATTTGAGGCAAATGACATTTCACTGCTGAACCAATCATGTATGACCTGTTCATACTAATCTGGGTTGTATCTGGCATTATATTGTGCCTAATTCCAAACGTATCCCTGTATCTCTTCTCATATTTATAATTCCATCAAATACTCCTCCTCCCTCTTCTACAAATAGGTAGGCAGGATGCTCAGAACTCCTTTGACTCTATTGTTAAGTCATATACAGTGCGTTGAATTAACAAAAGTAATGAAGCACTGATTCTCCCGCGTGGCTTTATTCAAGCTGAAGTTTACACAACATCTTTGTGAGGGATTACGAATGCCATGTGCCTCTGTGTGCTCTCAGAAACCTGCCACACAGGCCTATCTGTCCAGTGACAGAAGGTGACAGGGTGGTGTCCGCCTTGCTGGATGCTCGAGAGGGAGAGACCGACTCTGTAATGTGCAGAGGGCTGATAGTAGTATAGAAGGGTTCCTCCTTCCAGCTTTGTATTCAGTAGAGATTATAGATGAAAAGCATGTGTCTGATCAAAGTAGATGAATGTTGTCTTAAGTAGCCATATTTTGAGTTTTCTTTGTTTTTGGGGATCCAGTTGTTGGCAGTGGCACATTTGAAGCAGCAGTGGCTTTGCTAGTTGAGTGGGTTTTAGGAAGGGCCTGCACGTCATTGACCTTTCTTCTGCATCAGCCAAGACACTTAGGATAATCATCACAGCTGGTAATACGTTCTTTGGATTTTCAGTCCGGTCGTTGATGTATAAAATATGTTTCTGTGATGTGAGTATAAGTCTTGGATTGTGTTGTGATTTAGACAGAACAAGTAATGTATCAGTGATGCATATTTTTGTCCGTGGGAGCCAAAGACTTACTATACTATTTCCATGTGATGTCTTCCCATTTGAAAGCAATTGTTTGAAACTTAATAATAATACTTTTCCCAGGTTGTGACCTTAAGTGGTTTTTCCACTTAGGCAAACTTCAGCCGCTCTAAAACCACGGCACAATCCATGTCTATGATTTCTTAGAAAATTCAGTGGGAATTACATTTTTCAAAGACATTTGCAGACAGACACAACAAACTCATTGAGACTGAGAAATGACATCCATGACTTTGTGTCACGCAAACAGTAAATGACTTATATCTTCTTTAAATGCTACCTTTTTTTTTAAAAGAGGCTATAATACCGATGGGTGCAACGAACACTGTGCTTAGTTATCTGAGTAATCATTGAATTACTCAGATAACTCAATTAACAAATCAGCAACAATGTAATGACTGAGGAGCCCATGCATTGATTTCTCATAGAATTTGATCTTGTTGAAATCTGCTGGACTGTTATCACTCATTGTTCTGAGTAATTGTACTAATTATAATAATTCATAATTAAGCTCTATTAAGGGCCATCAGTTGTTGACATCAACCTGTCTAAACGTCTCATGTCATGTCAGGCCAAGTCAGTATTTATTTAGGGTGCACAATCACACACATACTTCACAGTACATTAGAAGTGTAATCAAATAAATTGGCTATCACGTAAAATCCCGCCCGTTGTGTAAACCAGTCCTAATGTTTCTGACACCATGTGAAGGCAGCAGCAGTACTGCTGCGTCACGTTGGAAGAGACCAATCGGATTAAACTAAGTTAAAACATGCAGGCTCAGTCCAAGAAGTAGTGGGGGTTTCACACATGACACTTTCAAATAAATCCAGATAATATCAAACATAACACAGTGTCGTCTCAATACGCCGTCTTATACTCTAGTGTACTCTACCTTCAGCAGGAATTACACGGAAATAATAAGCGCGCGATGTTTCGGTAACGTGATGTTATTAATAGACTTTCTCGTCCCCCCCTCCTTCTCGTGGTTATGGTTTCGACCGATCCCTCTCTGTCAGTTTCAAGTTGCGCCTTCTCCTCTGCTCTACTGTGTGTTGCTCCTTTGCTCTGGCCTTAACGAGCATTAGCCACTTAAACGGGACAGTGGATTTTACGTGGAAATCTGGATATACACACACACACACACACACACACACACACAAACGGACATGGATTCATTCCCGCCACATAGGAGTGGATTATAAACACACAGGATTCCGAGGTAAGAAGAGATGTTCCTCCCGGTCGCTTGACAAACACGATGCATTTCGTAACGTTACCCTGGGATCCATGGACTGCACCTCTGCACGTTTGGGAATGTCTCGGTCTGTTGGTTTTTAATAGAGCAACTAACGATTTAACTACACGGCCCTGTAATAAATCTGACGTTTTATATCGGCATTGTACATGCACATCGCTGTAATGGTGCATCAGTGGTCATTTGCCATTTCTTTTTATTTCAGTTAAGCTATATCAGCCTAGTTACTGATCGGAAGGGATAGCCTGTGGAATGTGTTACCCCTCAATCAGTCATATTGAAATGTCCTTAATTATCTCCAAAATGATGCAGTTTAGAAGCCTCTTCCCTGAAAGTTTGGCTTCATTTTATTGACAAATACCAGATGGGTATTGTATTGAATAGCCATTTCCACACAACAGATATGCCCCATTCAAACATCTAAGTTTGTGAAGAGTTATTTTGACAACATGTTTATGTAATAACAACAACAATCTGTTAATTACATGTTACCTACTGTAACGTTACTTGATTTACAGAGTTGTTATGGTAGTGTTTCTCTTTGTATTTAACATTTCTGCGACCACGTACATGACCTTTTTAACATCATATTTTACGAAGACGTGTCGCGTAAGAGTATAGCACAACATAAGTAGTTCCAATGTTGTGATTGAAGCCACTTAAGCACAATGGATGTTTGTGTCTGTTAGAGGCAAATTTCTTCTTTTTCAGTTTTTGAGTGTCTGCTCTTTCCTCTGGTGTGCTCATCGATGAGGAGAAACTGGATGCGTTTTTAATTCAGCAGCTTGTTTTTAATACTGTTCGTGTTATCCAAGTCACAGACTGAATTGTGCATGGTGTTATGTCTGTCTGTGATGGATGCTGTTCCTTTTTTAAAGATTCTGAGGGATGTGGTTCCGATGCACCTGGTCTGTGCCCAGAGGTCTTTCATGTTGTACAGTGGAAGTTTGGCACCATGTTGTGAGCCACAAGTCACCCATATTATCTTATGTGATGCGTCTGTTATTGGTCTTGTTGAGTGACTTCACACTGATTTCAACAACGGTAACAATACCATATTATTCCAGCTGACCCAGATTGGACCATGCATCAACACACAGCAACAAGAGTCAGTCTGTGGCTTTATTGGAGCGGTAAGGACCTGACCTGACAGGACAGAGACTCTTATCCTGTCTCAGTGGAGTGATGGAGCATTTGTTCTATTGATCAGTGATATTGACCTCTTTGTAGCATTTCACCCACCTCCTTTTTTTTTTTTTTTTTACAGGCCGTATAGCAGCTCCAATGCTTGTGGACATCTTGTCTGAGTAGAGATGTTCTCGATACTGGTATCGGTATCGTGAAGTACTGGAGTTTATGCACCGATCCGATACCATGTAATAAAGCGCTAAAGAAAATCTACGTTAAAGTAGTTTATTTATGTTCTTTTTCCGTTATAACTGACCGTCAAACTGGATAGTAAAAGAAAGTTCTGTGGCGTTCATTGTTTGTGTTTGTTCATGTTTCACAAAGAGTTTAACCTGAGCCAGACCGACAACAAAGATAGAAATAATATCACATCCATACAGGGATAGTAGTATACAGTTGTTAAAACATAATATGACACACTGGTATCAGATCGGTACTCTGTATCGGCCGATACGCAAGTTCAGGTATCGGAATCGGTATCGGGGAGCAAAAACTGGTATTGGGCCATCTCTTTCTCTGAGGTCACAGGGTGTTGCAACACAGCCAGATGCTAATTGGGAGGTGCTACCTCTGTTAAGCTGCACTTGTTATCATAACTCCTATTTTTCCTCTTAAGAGATCAGGATGTGGAGCAGAGAAGGAGGAGGATGTTTGCTTGGTGGCTGACTTGGCACAAGAAAGAACTGGAGATGCTCTGTGGTCTGGTTGTTAGGACAGCTTTGTGTCCGTCTGGCATTTGCAGTTTTTGTGGAATCAGTCAGACTTGCATTGAATCATTTGTGAAATCTCTATTTGAAAACCACAATAGGTTATCATTCACTGTATGTCCTTCTGTACAATGGAATGAAGACAAGAGGCGAACCAAAAATCCCTTTTCAGTTTTCACCTCTTCAATCAGCAATCACAATATCAAAAATTCAAGATTCAAAATCCTTTATTAATCCCACTGTGGTGAAATTCACACTGCTGCAGCAGCGAGGGATAGGGGAAATGTACAAGACACTCTAAAGATAAACAAACAATAAATACATAGAGTAAAGAGAATAAATAGTAAAATGTCTTTACAGTATTACAGTATCGCAGAGTCACATTATTATTGCATGGTTTATCAGTCCTGGTGTGTGTTTTGTCCCTGTGGTCTACTGGGAGCAGTACTGATTGTACAGTCAAGGTCACACTTCATTTTCAAAGTGGTTATTTCACTTAATATATTTGGGGGTTAGGAGTCGTGATATGAGATTCTTTTTTTGGGGCTTTTTCCTTTTTTATTTCATAGTGACAGTGTATAGACAGGAAAGGTGGGAGAGAGAGACGGGGGATGACACACAGCAAAGGGCCGCAGGTGCACTGCAAAGGACTCCGCCTACATGGGGCGCACGCTCTTACTGGGTGAGCTAGAGGTACCCTGAATGAGACCGTATCCTTCTGTTTACCATCAGAGATTTTGCTATATTGTTTAAAATGAGGCAACCTTCAGGAATTATCAAACAACTGGGGGAAATGTTGTATTTTACAGTTATTAAATTAAACCGATAAGCCAAAAAAACCCCGATATTCCCATTTTAGCTTCTGAACTAAATGTCCACAAAATGTACTAATTTCTTGATATTGTGAGGGGGAAAAATAAGATATACTGTACCGTCCACCCCTATTTATTTTGTCCTAGGGTTTTTCTTCTAAAAACAGACCTAGTGAATGAGATGACAGTATTTTTTTCTATGTTCGTCCATGTTCAGTAATAGTCCAACACACCTTTCATCCTGGTTGGAGACCATTAAAATGCACTTTCCTTGTGACAAAGTGGACTCAGGCACTATCCTAAATACCATGAAGCTGCTTGTCATAAAAGTTGATTTGACTTTAGGGCATGCTTTTAAAACATTGATGGTTGGATGTGTAGAGGGGAAAAATGAAGCTGAGTCCCTCTGACCTCTGGCTGACGGTCTCTCAGAGAGGAGAGAGTAAATTCCTGTCTAGCTCTGCACCCCCCCTCCCTCCCCCACCCCACAACCATACAAAGTACCAGTGATTTGGAAACCCACTGCTAGATGAAAGGACAGCAGGAAGGAAGTCCTCTGAAGGCAGCCCCTGCTGTGTCATGAGCCGATGGATGTACCCAACTGTCCGGTTCAGCCCGGAGGTCTGCTGCTGTGGTTGACTCGTCAGAAGCTCGCTGTCCCCTGCTGATGATGTCAAACCATCATGCGTATTGTAGCCTGCAGTAAGTCCTTACAAGGAGTCTGTAACTAGAAGCCAGTGGCATGTTGTTAACCGTTTGGTGGCTGTGTTTGGCAGCAAGTGCTTTACTGTAAGGTAATCAGTGTGTTGAAGGGCAATTATCATGTCTCCCCCCCTTCAACTTGTCCTTTTACTGAATGAGGTCAAGTTATGATAGCGTATTCCTGAGAGTTGAGTCAGACATTGTAAAACCCAACAGCCTAGTAGAAGCCATTAAAGGTGCAGTAGGTAAGACTTATAAAACTAACGTTCTGTCATATTTGCTGAAACTGACCCTATGTTCCAGTAGAACTACATGAAGCAGGTAATTAAAAAAAAAAAAAAATCCTCTGGCACCACCTACAGTCTGTAGTGCGATTTGCAAAAATCCACAGCTCCCTGTTCTGATACACCAATCAGGGCCGGGGGGGGGGGGGTGTCTAACTTTGTGTCAATCACTGCTCATGCACACACATTAATTCTCCCTTGTGGGGGGAGGGGCTTAGGAGACCATTTTGGGCTTTAGCAGAAACGGGGGAGGGACTGAGAAGTTGTCGATGTTCACATTTTTTGGCTAAGTCCTTGATCTTCGCAATCCTACCTACAGCACCTTTATGTTACCATTAAGGTTAGTAGGTTACTGTTTTTTCAGAATAAAATTTGGAAGCTTGAAAGTATAAACTCAAGACAGGTATGTCAGGATATAATCCTAAATCTTGAAGTCCTGTGAGGACATGTGAGATGGTTGATGTTGATATAGGCTATATCTATCGGCTACTATTCTCCTTCCCTACTACCTAAAATTTTTGAACTTGGCAAGATGCCGGACTAACAAAGCCACTGGTCGAAGTTGTGTTTATGACTTAACAAGCATGGCCCCCAGTCCTTTTTGCTTTGATGATTTCTTACAGCTCTGGAATTTAAGACTTACTTCTTAATTCAGTTTCTCGTGCCGTGCAGGTCAGAAGTAGGCCATTGTGACAAATGCAATCCTAAGGCCAATGAGACTGTTTACATTTTGCCAGTCTGCTGAACCTGGAACAATAGCTGAGTTTTGCACGATGATGCACGATCGTACTTTCCCCACTGTGTGTGTGATGAATGACATAATGTATTGATTTTAGGGCTAAATGTACTCAAAACGCAGGTGTGCAGAGGACTCCTACAAAGGTATTGTTTCAAGTTGAGCAACATCAGTTTTTCTAGTGTGGCTGTAAAACCATGTAGTAGAAAAACACAGCTCATAGGTGACTCATGAATTGCAACCTGTACGTGTTATCGGTCATGTCTCAAATCATTCCCATCAAAGTTCCAGTGAACCCTCATTGAAATGATTGCAGGTTTATGGTCTTATTAAATGGAACTTGCCTTAACTCATGCCTGTGTCATTAACTGGGTTTCTGCAGGGTCTTAAAGTCTTGAAAAAGCTCTAAAATTCCAAAATAAAGATTTCAGGCCTTAAAAAGTCTTAAATTTGCTAAAGTATTATGTTCTAGGTCTAAAATAAATTTAAACCGGTTTTAATTTTCCTACCTCCTAATGCTCTATTTTATTTATTTATTCCGTGGTGCTGTAGTTTTTTCTTTTGCTAGTCCAACTATAATTTTGCTGTATTACAACTACAAATGAAAACAAAATGCAACTTTTATTGCAGCCAATCTCGAGTCTCTTTCGGATTGAACCACAGACATAAACCAGATTTTATTCTTCAGCAATGGGGAAGTGCAAGTTTAGCGATACTAAAAACTGAGAAAAAAAAAATGTTATTCTTTATTTATTGAACAATGGGAATATTACAGTTCAGGAAGTGTACATAGATAATACATGAACTCAAAGTATCTCCTCTCATTGCACTTTTTTCTGTCCCTTCTGTATCTCACAAACATTTCAGAACTATTTGACAAGAACAAGGGATGTCAAGTATTTACCACATAAGGATTTGTCAGATAACATATGAAAATAAAAAGGAAAGGGAAAAAGATAAGAAAACATGTTTTAAAGACCTGGCAGTATTTTCTCCAATAATCATATAAATAAATAAATAAATAATACAAGGATATTTATACCTCTGTTTTATAAAAATGCATTAGTGTGATGACCCTCCCAATAAAGGTTGTACATTTCATTCATAATGGTCTTTAAAAAGGTCTTAAAAGTCTTAGATTTGACTTGGTGAAACCCGCAGCAACTCTGATTAAGCAGACGGCTATCATGTGAAAGGTGATGCTTGTTTTCAGTCCTTTTTTTAGCTCATTGTTTGTAACATTGTTTGCTCAACAATGTTAACAACCTTACCGGCCGGGTTAGCTGTAGCTACCTGTTACGTGGAAGGTGTCTTAACCATTTGGATACCAAGACTCTCCATGTTTTCTCTGGGTCCTTACTTTAACCTGTACCACACCAAACCCTAGGGGTGGGCAAAAAAATCGATTCATATTCAAATCGCGATTCAAGCTCTACCGATTCAAAATCGATTCATACAATTCCAAAAATCGATTCATATTTTGGAGGTAAATGACATTTCAGATTTCTTTTTTGTGGTCCTCTGCACTTTAGCTTGTTGCCAACATTATATTCTTCTCAAACATTTTATTATACTAAATATTACACGGGTGGAGACTCCTGACATTTGGGCTATTGTACAGTTTTGCAGAATTTATCGCAGCCTTATCGGCTGTTTTTATAAATAACTTTTCAAAGTAATACTGGCTGATAGTTATGGAGGAACAGATGCTCAGTCTGCCTCTGCTACTGCTGGTATTTTAGAAATTCGTGGACCCCATTCACCACATCACCTGTTGAAGTCTGAACTCTGGGATCCTCATGATAAATAAACCATGTGTCCGTACTCCAACAGGCAAGAGAGATCAGGAAACCCACAGGTGTTACCAAGGGGCAGGTATAGCCTGAGAGATTTACTGAAACTATTCAAGTCTTAGTCTGACACATCTTTAATATGCTGAAACCTACATAACAGCTTAGCCTTAAAAGCTATCGGGCTTCAGGAAGCAGGTACCAGCTGCTCAGCCCATAGCCGTGAACCTTGCTTTCATGTCAGGCCCTTTTCACTCCAGTAAACCGTCCTTCCCTCTAGAGGCCACATCATATTTCACTTTCACTCTCTGGTTGTGTGTGGAGGAGCCCTGGGGCCTTGTTATCTGCCTCTCTGGACAAGAGATGAATTCTTCTCTGGCAGGCCTGATGGAGAAACAAGCCCACTAAATGTTCTATCCCAGAAGAAAGTAAATAAACTTACACAGGCCATGTCTCTCCGGGTCTTTTTTTTTTTTCCATCATAGTGAAGATCGGTCTGTTGGTTGCCAGCGTCAACATTGGGGGATTAAAACACCAAACACCGTCAACCATTAGCTACCCTAACCTGTGAATCGTAGTGTCTTAGCACTGTAATATTAGTAAGGGCAGGTAATTGGAGGGCTTGTGTTTGTGCCCCCATGAGGCTATACCTGCTTAATTATACAGAAAGATTCTTAGCTTACACCTGCTTCATACAGCAGCTGTCGGAACCACTTCCCCAAACACAAGGTGAAACGAGAGTGTAGTTCATGTAGTTTTTAATGAATGGTTTAATATTTTGGGGAACTTGCTATTCATGTTTTTTTTTTTTTCTCCCGAGAGTGACATGAGAAGGTTGATGTCGGTCTCATGTCTGTGCGTTGAGTTCAGAGCTATACGTGGTTGGCTTAGCTTAGCATAGCATGAAGAGTGGAGACAGGGTTATGTCTGAAGTTCAGAAATACAACTACAGACACCGCTAGATCTCACTTGGTCTTACTCACTTGGTTTAAACTGTATTTAACCAGAAATGGTTTCTTGACAAACTACATTTTATCTGGTCTCCTAGTATGTCTGCGCAGTGTCTCCGGTGAGGACGTTGCCAGGTATGATCGGTAAACACAGGTGTTGGTTTTGGCCTTTTTACAGCCAGGATGGTGCCAAACCCGATGAAGTGTTTGTCTTCACAATGCGGCTACTCCATTTTTACTTTTGGTTGACCTATTCCTTTTAAAGTATGATTAGTAGTCAAACTTGAACTTTTGGTAGGTCTGTGATTATGCTTTTGTTTTTTTAGGTTGTTATAACCGTATTGATAACGAGTTTTTGAAAAGGTAATCAAGACCTAAGAATTGGTACAAAAACGTTATTTAATACACGATACACATTCTTAAGGCCAATAGCTGGAAATAAAGGCAAGGTAGCACCGTGGGAAATCTTTGAAGGTTTCAAGTAAGGAATATAAATTTAGGCATGGCATTTAAAAAGAAATGTAGCCCTGATTTAATCAATTAGCCTTAACTTTCTATCTCTCTACGACGGCAAAAAGAAATCCCTGGGGACATTTATTAAAGCTTGTGACTTCCCAGTGTGACTTCTCACATTGGAATTAATTCCTTGGGGCTGTGCTACTTCTGTGGTGTATCTACTCCACCTCCTTTCTAGTTAATCCACCTCCCCCTCCCTCATTGTGTTTATTTATTAAAACCTGACATAATGTATAGCCATGTAATTTTCGTCTCGTGATCTGTGCCGCACCTGTCAAACACTTGATTTGACTACCGCCTGCATCTTGTAATATGTGATGGGGATTAAAGTGTAATTTGGGAGGTTTTCACGCGCTCTTCTGTGAAGCTATCAGCATCATTGCTTCATGGCTCTGTGTAGGTGTTCAGTTACCGTCCTACTGGATCAGCCCGCAGCTCTGCACAGTTTGCACAGGAAGGCCGACCTTCCTCTGTTCCTGGCTGTGCTGAACCATTTAGTGGAACTGGCACAAGAGAGATGTAATGATTGAGCATGTGAGGCTGGGAAGAAAGCCACTCTTACCAAGTAGCCTACACATTCTCACGCTACTGTCTGTTTGATGTGCGTATGTGTGCAATCTAGATTTTATCAGACTACTTCACTTTGGGGCATATTTCCAGGTTTTCTTGGTGGGTTTGACTTGCAGATTGGGAAATAAAGCTTTTCTCATGTTATCCCAGCTGAAAGAGAGAGAGAGGCTCAGATAATAATTTGATATGCACCAACTTGTTGAACCTCATACCAAGGAGGATAGCTGATATTTGTATACCTCCCGTCCACTGTCCTCAGTTCACAGTCAACCTACAGTATTAGGTTTCCTGCTCTTCATTAGGGCTGCACGATATGAGGGAAATGTCTAATTGCGATTATTTTGACTGATATTGCGATATGATTCACAATATTGGAGGGAATGGTCATTTTGGTATCATTCTTATTTTTATTGAAAAATTATAGGATACTTTTTTTTTTTTTTTTAAAGAATATAGTGTCATTTTTGCAAGGAATCAGTACCAAACAAAGATTTTTTTCCCCTCCCCCGCGATTTGGATATTGCACTAGTTCATATTGCGATTTTTGTAAAATTGCGATTAATTGTGCAGCCCTACTCTTCACTCTAGTCGTTTCAGTGAGAATATAACCTAGTTCTCAACTGCTTTACTGCACTCTGGCAGGCTGCCACCAGTCCAAATCTGAGGAGAAAGTCCTGGAGAAAGGTAAAGGCATCAGCAGGTCTAGATAGGGGTGGTGTGGTGAGTCATTGTTGATGCAGGGAGCACTGCTGGTAGCTCATTCTGCTGATTCCCCCATCTCAACACATCCCGCAGCTTGTTTACCATCTAAACGGCTCATAGCCGCGCCCACGCACTGAGATTAGAGAAAGCAAGTGTGGATATGACAGGATTACGGCTTGTGCTGGCTGTGTGTCACTGTTGCATGTCCCATCAAGGCTTTGCATGACGGCCATTGGTTGCTCTCCTCTTTGCAGACAATATTGATCACAAAAAAAAAATTTGATGTTGGTAAATCTGGAAAGAATGAATCGGATGTAAACATACACACTAGAGGACGGATACCCGAACTGAGCCCATCGGGACCCGGTGGAACCCGATGGGCCGGGCCTGGTTCGGACAGATATTTAGAAATGATGTTCGGGTTCGGGTCCGGCTCGGTCACATCAGCGCGATAAGGCATTGAACATTCTAAATTTAAAACCGCTTATTATGTAGGTGTGCACTTGTTGCCCCGTCTGCACTGATGCTCTCATCTGTTGACATTTCCAAAGGCCTTGCTACAGTTGCTTAAAGGGGTGATAGAATGCAAAACTGATTTTACCCTGTCATAGTTGAATAACGACAGTTTGGTGGGTAAATAGGACATACATAGAAGCTCAAAATCCCACTGACACCCCTTTACTATGAAAATCTCATATTTTGAAACTGCCTCTGAAAACGGGCGAATCCCAACAAAGCTGAGTTGCTTGCGCAAGCATCTCAAAATCCGGAACCTTAAGAGAACAGTCACGCCCCAACATTTACATAGGCTACACAACTGACCTGAGATCAGGTAGTTTTCTGAATCTAGCTAGGTCACGCAGATCTCTGCTATTCCATTACAAAATTCACTTCTGAAACTTTTTTATGCGAGAAATCAACCATATAAAGCTCGAATATGGGCCGCTTTACGAAAATGGATGGCTAATTGCAAATTTTCTCCGACTGTGTGCCGGAGTTTAGTGCCGGTGTTGGTGCTGCCTGGGTTGCTACATCGCCGCCCTGACCGCAGTGTCAGCGAGCTTGTTACGCCCGCAATCTTTTACCGCAGCCCGCAGGTTCCAGTTAATCTTATAATGGGTATGTGTGTTGAGTTATTTAAACAAACAATCGGGGAAATAAACGCCTCTTGTCCGCGAGTCTCATTGATAGATCCGCGGTGAGATGGAGTCCATCAATGAGAGCTAGCTAGCCTCCTCCTAACTCTGACATTCACAAAAATACATTCAATTGAAATCCGAAATCGGACAAGTGTTAGCTAAGCTTTGTAAGACCTTGAGGAACCTGTAATATTCATGCTGTGACGAAATTCAAACTGTAAATATACTTTAGTTATGTGAAAGTGAGCAAGCTGCGGTATTTCCCCATTGTAATGAATGGGACATATAGCAAGCAGCTGTTCGTCCTACAAAGACGCCTTGCGTTCATAAAAATGCCTTAAAATCAAATCGGACACAACGGTTAGCTTTATAAGACATTGGGGAATGAGTTGTATAAGTGGCGTGACGAAATTCAAACAGTAAATATAATTTAGTTATGGTGAAAGTGTAGCTAGCTAGCTGCGGTATTTCCCCATTGTAATGAATGGGACATATAGCAAGCAGCTGTTCGTCCTACAAAGACGCCTTGCGTTCATAAAAATGCCTTAAAATCAAATCGGACACAACGGTTAGCTTTATAAGACATTGGGGAATGAGTTGTATAAGTGGCGTGACGAAATTCAAACAGTAAATATAATTTAGTTATGGCGAAAGTGTAGCTAGCTAGCTGCGGTATTTCCCCATTGTAATGAATGGGACATATAGCAAGCAGCTGCTCGTCCTACAAAGACGCCTCGCGTTCATAAAAATGCCTTAAAATCAAATCGGACACAACGGTTAGCTTTATAAGACATTGGGGAATGTGTTGTATAAGTGGCGTGACGAAATTCAAACAGTAAATATAATTTAGTTATGGCCAAAGTGTAGCTAGCTAGCTGCGGTATTTCCCCATTGTAATGAATGGGACATATAGCAAGCAGCTGCTTGTCCTACAAAGAGCGCCTGCGTTCATAAAAATGCCTTAAAATCAAATCCGACACACGGTTAGCTTTATAAGACATTGGGACATTCAAAACCGTAAATGTATTATTTATAGATATAGTTATGCCGGCAGCTGCCGCTGAGCCCCGTATGCAGTATCCACAAAAGGGTGACTTTGCCCTGGGTATGGAGCCCAGCAGGCTGCCGCTTTCTCGTCGAACTGTGTGGAGCTCCTAAAGTCCGACACGTCTTACCAAATTTGCAATTAGCCATCAATTTTTGTAAAACGGCCCATATTTGAGCTTTATATAGTTGATTTCTCGCTTAAAAAAGTCTCAGAAGTGAATTTGGTAATGAAACATTGCAGTGTCTGGAATATGAGATTCTGTCGCTTCTCTAATGTATGTGTATTGGGGATTCGCTCAACCAATCAGCGCGCGTCTCTAATATCTGCGTATGGCAAGTCGCTCAACCAATCACCGCGCAGCTCATCTAAATATTCATGACCATACCATATTTGGAAGAAAAGCTCTTGTTACAAATAAGGCCAAAACACAGAGATGCATAAGGGCCAGTAAAATATCAACCAGGCCATTTTCAGCCCAACCAATGTTACATACCCCATTAGGAGACCATAAGGAACAGTGTGAAATACCCTATATAATCATTCTATCACCCCTTTAATAAAAGCGGGCTTTCCACACAGACAAACGTACATGTGTCGTTAGTATGAGAAAAAAACTAGATTGTAACTGTCGGACGCGGGCCGGGCTCGGACAGAAAAATGCTGCCCGATCCGCCCTCTAATACACACCACATGGCGTCGCTATCGCGAGAACGTCACACACTTGTAAAAAAAGAAAAAAAAAGTTGGGTTTAGGAAAAGAACATTGGGGAAGGCTTTAGTAACACAAAAACATTTACTAATGCTGTTTACTATAAAGCAAAAGTATTCCTTATCCGATTACTCGTTTAAACGATGGAATAATCGGTAGAATTCTCGATTACTAAAATAATCGATATAGCAGCTAGAGCTGGGCAATATATCGATATTGTATCGATATCGTGATATGAGACTATACATCGTCTTAGATTTTGGCTATCGTAATATGGCTGTTGTGTTGTCTTTTCCTGGTTTTAAAGGCTGCATTACAGTAAAGTGATGTCATTTTCTGAACTTACCAGACTGTTGTAACTGTTCTATTATTTGCCTTTACCCACTTAGTCATTATATCCACATTACTGATGATTATTTATCACAAATCTCATTGTGTAAATAGTTTGTGAAAGCACCGATAGTCAACACTACAATATCGTTGTGGTATCGATATCGAGGTATTTGGCCAAAAATATCGTGATATTTGATTTTCTCCATATCGCCCAGCCCTAGCTGCAGCCCTGTTTCAGATTTCTACAGCTCTCCACTGTTACAACAGCTATTCATAGTATCATAACAATAATTTCACCCTGTCAGTTCATCCAGCCCTGGCAAGAAATCACACAATGTAAGTGGAGAGAATACCAGTTGATTTCTTCTTCTTTCTTTGTTAATTCCAGCCTGCCTGGTTGTTACATACAGCAGCCGTCCACACATACTGGAATTCTGTTCTGTTTGCTGAGCCTCTTCGAAGTTGAACTTTTAGCTTTGTAATTAATACGGGGAAGAGAGGAGTTGTTGGAGTTGTACTGTTAGTTTCCCATGGACTGCCAGAATAAGAAACATACCATGGGTTAGCCTTTGTGTATTGAATGTATGATCTAGTTATGAGACCTTGGAGGGATAGTTTTCATGTCCTGGCCCAGCTGTTTAATATTCCTGTCCATCATCCTTCACGTCCAAGCACACACTAGACAAAGGAATCAGTTTGAGATATTTGCTTTGTCAGGAAAAAAATAGACCCACTCTGATTGACGTGTTGAATATTGTTAGATGTACTACTACTGACCTAATTCCCATCCAGCTTTTGATTATTTTAATTTTCATTTTCCATTTAGTTTCCCCCCTGTTGCATTTAAAAAAAAATATCTGTTGAACAGGTCCTGTAGCCAGTCTGAGCTATCCTTTCCTTCTCTCCAGCATGCCTCCATTCCACAACGGTCACGACTAAGCCTTGGAGAATAGTCTGTGTTGACTGTGTTTGCCTACCGCTCTCAGATTACACTTCCTAGTTCGCTGGGAAGGATGGATCTGAGTATATGAGTAACCAAATACATGCCTCCAACTCACTACATGCACTGTCGCACTCTAGTGTGAAATATGGAAATCAATAAAAGAGATAACCAAATGTTAAAATCCATGAGGATTTTTACGAGCAGTGTCAATGATAGCTGTGCTTTTACAGTTTTTTTTTTTATTGCATTCTCCCTCCATCCCTTCTTGCGGTTCACTGTGTTTATGGCTGCATAATTGCGGTGCCTGCTCCACTTTTTGTTATTAAGGCATGAAGGTGGGAGAAGTGGCATTCGAGTTGGGATTTGAGCGGTTTCCTAAATCAAATAGCTGCGGCAAGTGCTGGCAGGCAGCTCTAATCGACCATGTTTGACACCCATTAGCAAGCAGTCTGGGCACAGGCTCAGACTCCCTCGAAGCCGTTAATAATGTGAATTTCATAAGAAAGACCTTTTTTGTTGTCCATAAATATTCCCCTGACTCGTCTCAGACAGAGATCTGATGTTGACTGTGCTATTTTGCAATTTGAAACCAATCCATTTGAAAATCCTCTCTCATTGTTCGAATGGATCTAACATAGGCTACAGAAATGTAATGGGGCTCAGATTCAGTTAAAGCTTTAGTGCGTAACTTTTTGATATTAATAAACGTCTGTTACATTAAAGCCATTGCCAAAGAGTTACTACAAAGCTAATTAAGACTATCAGCTCCGCACAACTCTCTCTGTATTTCTCAGTATGACTATGTTCAGAAGATTGTGTTGTCCGGTAGGGGTGGGAATCACCAGAGGCCTCACGATACGATATCATCACGATACCTATGTCACGATACGATATTATTGCGATTTTAAACATATTGCAATATTCTGCGATATATTGCAATGTACTACCTTTTTTCCAACTTCAAATTTTTCCCAATTTCAAATTATGTCCCCAAAGGACAATTTTGTCAACATCTGTTTTATCTAAAAAGATACATTTCTCTGTTTGTTCATCTCACTTCAATTTTATTGCTGCAAAATGGGATTGTCAAGCAGACAGACTGACCAACACATATATCATAAAAGATCTATATTTGGCATCTGTGTATCGATACAGTATTGCCACAAAAATATCGCGATACTATGCTGTATCGATTTTTTCCCCCACCCCTATTGTCCGGTGACTTTCCCGCACAGAAACTCAAGTGAAGATAATTACCTCTTCTGAATAGTCCATCATGTTTTTTTAATCCTCAGCGAGTGAACTAGGAATTGTAATCGCAGTAAATGAAAACTATGATTTGCAAATCCTTTTCAACCTATATGCAATTGAATACATGACAAAGACAAGATATTTTATGTTCAAACTGATAAACTTTATTGTTTTGTTGTAAATATTCACTCATTTTGAATTTGATGCCTGCAACACGTTCCAAAAAAGCTGGGACAGGGGCAACAAAAGACTGGAAAGTTGAGGAATGCTCAAAAAAACACCTGTTTGTAACATTCCACAGGTGACCAGGTGAATTGGTCATGATTGGGTATAAAAGGAGCATCCCCAAAAGGCTCAGTCGTTCACAAGCAAGGATGGGGCAAGGTTCACCACTTTGTGAACAACTGCGTGAGCAAATAGTCCACCAGTTTAAGAAAGTTTCTCAACCTACACTTGCAAGGAATTTAGGGATTTCATCATCTACAGTCCATAATATCATCAAAAGATCCCGAGAATCTGGAGAAATCTCTGTATGTAAGCGGCAAGGCCGAAAACCAACATTGAATGCTCTTGACCTTCGATCCCTCAGGCGGCACTGCATTAAAAACAGACTTAATTATGTGAAGGATATTACCACGTGGGCTCAGGAACACTTCGGAAAACCATTGTCACTTAACACAGTTCGTCGCTACATCTACAAGTGCAAGTTAAAACTCTACCATGCAAAGCGAAAGCCATATATCAACAACACCCAGAAACACCGCCGGCTTCTCTGGGCCCGAGCTCATGTGAGATGGACTGACGCAAAGTGGAAAAGTGTGCTGTGGTCTGACGAGTCCACATTTCAAATAGTTTTTGGAAGTCATGGCAAGGGCTGCGCGATATGGAGAAAATCAAATATCACGATATTTTTGACCAAATACCTCGATATCGATACCACAACGATATTGTAGTGTTGACTATCGGTGCTTTCACAAACTATTTACACAATGAGATTTGTGATGAATAATCATCAGTAATGTGGAGGGTAAACGTACCCATTAAGCCCACCAAAATCCCACCCCCAGTTCAGTTATTTTTCCTACATACTGACATAGTTTATTAACATAATCATTTCTTAAAATGTAAGATTAATCTCTCATTTGAAAATAAATTTATTTATTTGTGTATGTTTTATCATATAAAATAAAGATATTTTATAAATAAAGTCAAAAGTCTGGCATGGGCTTAATTGGTACCGTGGCACCATTTAAGCCCACATGTGTTCCAAATAAGCCCACAACAAAAATGACATGAAATCACATTTTACACAACATCCCAACTTCATTGGAATAGGGGTTTGTATTTCAGTTTGTCTCTCTTTTACTCTAGTCAACAGGTAGGTAGATATAACTGTCTTTAATACTATTTATGTACTGCACAGTAGAGCTATACTTTTCACAGATACCTGGAAGGTTCTCGCTTTTTCCTCTATGTTGATTTGACCGTGGCGGCCCCCCACTGCAACATTTCCGGCCCCCAACGGTATCAGACATAGGGCTGCATTGTTAGAGTGCATGTCGGAGAACGTTTGTATTTGAGGTGCATTATTTACATGCTGAAGTAGTTACACTGCATTAAGATAATGCAATTAATAGTGGGTTTATTGTTATTTGATACAGAATGCTTAGCCTATATGTCAAGATCAAAGTTGGCCTCTATAGTAACTCAAAAAATACAGTTCAATCACAACTGAAAATATGCCTCATTGTGTGTGTGAATAGAGGTGAATAAATATATTTGTTTGTGTTGCAAGTGTCGGTTCCGTTTCATGGGGGGGCGGGTGGACTTGCCCCCACTGCTAAAAAAAAATCCTAAAGGAAACCCTGCGGCTGGTACTTTTCCTGGTAGATAAAAAAGAATTCCGATGAAAAGGACATCAAATACTTGCACTGCTTTTATCTGATTTGCCTCAACTGCACAAAGCAACGAAGAGGATCCATTTTATTTGGTTTGACAGGAAAGAAGGAAGAGGACACGTGGTAACAGTGATGAGACGGGCACAAACGGAGGATGCTGCAAGCACATGTTGTCCTTTTTTTAAGTCTCCGTTCACTGAGTCCCGTGACATCACAGACGTGATGAATCGGACCGAGAACATGGTGTTTTTACATTGCGCTGAGTATTAATGTGTCAGTGTGTTTAGCGTTTAAAAGAGGACAACATGGAATTCATATGTTTATCGGCTCAGAGGCTGATCTGTTCGCTGGTGAAAATCTGCACCGGTTGTGGGAGCTAAAAATGAAGTGCTCGGAAGCAGAAGGGATTCAAAAGTCAGACGGTTCGGAGACTGCCTCTGGCACAAGCAAGTCGAGTTCCAGTCAAAAAATGTTTGTGCTCTGTGAGCTCTGAGGCTTTGTCTGCTGTTGTGAATATACACACAACTGTCTGTCTGAACTCCTGTAGGCTGATCCTGTGTAGGCCCGACATGAATAGCAGAACTGAGCTTAGTGGTTTGCATCGGGGCATAATGGACACAGCTATTCATTTACCTTGTTGACTTAAGCTTCTTGTGAATTATCTTTCTGTTGACATGCAGTGGTAAAGCTTGGAGTGACGATCCATTATTACTGTCATTTCAGGTAATTGTATAATTTCTACCAGTTTTTGATCTTCTGGTTTAGACAAACGCGCTCTCTCTTCACTGTCTGCTGTTTATAGACCTGATTCTGGATGATAACCTCTCAGACTTGGCTTGCAGCGTTTGACCCCGAGGCTATGAATTCCCTTCTTTTGTTTACAGCGACGGTTTACAGGCAGACACAGTAATGAATGACGACGAGCGTCCCCGACAAAGCTACAGTCCTTTTGAAATATGAATAAAAGAATACACTTCAATGCTTCAAGTCTGATGCTTTTAAGTAATGCGGGGGAAACAGCCCAAGCTTATGAATGGACTTGTTTTCGTGCATTTTGCTTGCACTTTAGTTGCTATGCACAGCTGTGCACAGGGCAGACACACACACACACACACACACACACGCACACACGTTTTTTTAGGGTTACAAATTTCAGAATAGACATAGCCTACTTGCACATATATGCCTGATGGACACCTAGCATGATGAGACTGATGTCAGACGGAGACAGTAGTGTTTAAAGTGAACTGGGGAAAAATAAATAAAAGTACAAAGCAACAGGTATGGTGAGAATGCTTAGGATTTATCACGTAGAATTTTTTTGTTAGATGTTAGGCTGTTTGAGTACAAGCTAACTAGGGCTGCAAGTATAATGATTATTTTCATTATCCAACAAAAGTTTGACATTTTTGCTTTTTAATATTATTTGTAGGTTCTTTAGTAAATGTACACTTTTTGGGTGTTCCTGGACATCCAAGGGAAAAAAACAGTGTATTAGGGCTGCTCCCTCTTAGTTGATTAGTCGACTAATTGGTCGTTTTGGTCTTGGTCAACTTAGATTTCTTTAGTCGATTAGTCATGTTTTATGCTTTTTTCATGCTGAATGACTTATTTCCAAGAAACGTACAAGCACATCTCTGGTAAACACAAGAATTAAGGGTTGACATTTTCCCTAATAGATATCACCGTGAAACCTACTTTGATTACTTTCATTAAGGCAATTTGTTTTTGTATTACACGTTTTCTGAAATGTGTTTAAATATGCATAGGAGGCATTATCTTATTATTATATGCATCCTTTTGCATGACTGTTTGCGGAGAAACTAAGATTTACAGATCTGTCGATTAAATCAACTAATCGATTAGTCGATACAATTGAGTTGTGTTAGTCGACTAAGAATTTCTTCAATTGAACACAGCCCTAGTATATATTTAAAACAATGAAAATGTACAATACAGTTTGATATTTTTGCTTAATTCCTGACTTAAATGATTTATCGATTGCCAAAGTAGTTGTACATTTCCTGTCAAGTGGCTAAGCTAATCAACTAACTGTTTAAAACATAACAATGATTTGCATGAGTGTGAAAACCAAGGCACTCATGTCACCCTGAAGAAGGCCTGTGTGCCGCAACACGTTGGTGCGATATGTTACTCTTTGCTATGCATCAGCCGCATCAATAAAGGCTTTTAACCCTTGTGTTGTCTTCCCGTCAACCTTGAAAAAAACATTTTAAATTGTTACATTTTTCTTCTACACATTTTCAGCGCTTATTTCTACGTCCCATATTTTCTGATAGAAAACAAAAATTGAAAACGGGTCAAATTGACCCAAAGTCAACACAAGGGTTAAACTTTTTTTTTAACAAGAGGGCCTTGGTTTTCACACTGTTCTGGTGCAATAGGCTCAGCCCTGCAACAAAGAGCACCTTGTTAGAGATTTTGTTAATCAATATCAAAAAGAAGCGCTCCTTTTCTCTCTCTTCTTCCCACATAACATTTAATTGATTGAATTAGCATTTTTCGGTTTTCATTTACATGATGATGGCTGTGAACTTTTTCCTAGTTGCTAGTGTCTGAGAAATTCTTATAATTCTCTTAAAAATGGCACTTGATGTGGTGAATCAAATCTCTTTACCTAATGCGGCATGGAGAAAAGACCCAAACAAAAAAGTCCCTTCAGAGTTTCTTGCCTTGTACATCAGCCAAGGAAATAAAAGAACAACCGATGCTGATATCATGATAAGGTTGATTCAGTCATTCATTCATTATGTGTTCAGTACCTTCGCTATCCACACAATGGTTCTTTAATGTTAACTCCCAGTTGACTGTCTGCTGACAGCCTACAACTTTAAACACATAGGGCCCTATTTTAATGATCTGAAACGCAAAACGCAAGGAGCTTTGTGGGCGGATCTCGGGCGCTGTCGCTATTATACCGGCAGGATAAATGACTCTTGCGCCCGACGCAAATCTTAAATGGGTTAGTCTGAAGTAGCTAGGTGTGGTTTGGGCGTAACGTGAAAATAACCAATCAGAGCATCATCTCACATTTCCTTTAAGAGCAGGCGCACTTGTTCCGTGGCGGATTGCTATTATAACGGCAGATTTGCCTGGTGCACGCCAGTGGGAGCTGTCCGAGATGCGGCATAAATGCCCGTCTTGTCCGGGTGGCGATGTTGCTGCGGCCTCTCGGGCGCGTCTCCTCTAGTCTGGAGAGGATTGCTGCAGCAATGGAGCGTGGGCCTCCAAACGCACCACCTGCACCTGTTGTGCCCCTTCCTCCTCCCCCCACTCCATCTCCGTCCACCCGCTCCATCAGGAGCGCATCGCGCATTACTCCCGGACCAGATTCCGCCGGCGTCCAATCCCACCGTAGTTCAACATCACGTCTCCTTAAGTCCTCTAATATTTCCTCATTTATGTCATCAACACATCCATGATTCATGGCAATGTTGTGTAAAACACAACAAGCCACAAAGAATGCTGCGACTTTTTGAGGACTGTACTGTAAAGTGCCTCCTGACCTACCAAACACCTGAAGCGCATTTTCAGTAATATTTTTCTTTGTAATTATGTATGGTTTGCAAAAATGGGAACTGCTGCGTCCGTTTAGATGAGAGAAGTGTACGCGCTTTGTGCACACACTACATTATGGCCAAGCATGCGCCCCTAAAATAGCATCTGAATAACGCGCTACTGACTTTAGACTAGCGCCACTGACTTTAGACCAGGTTTTTCCTGGTCAGTGGCGGAATTGTTTTCTGAAACTGCAAAATAGCACCAGGTAACGTTTGTGCCGGAACACACCTCCTCTTTTCGCTGAACCGCCCCCGGGAGCGCAAATACATTCCCTAATTTACGACGTGCGTCTGTGGAGGGAAAAGTCCGCTGTGCGTCGGGTGCAAAATAGGAATGATACATGTGTCGGTGTACAAAGGCAATTGCGCTGAGTGCAAGATAGGGCCCATAGAATCACAGGCTTCACCTTAATCAATACATTGATTACTAAATCTAAAATCTAACTTTTACTCTACTCCTACAGGCAGTCCCTGAATAGGCCACACCTGCTGCTATATTTCTCTGTAATTAGCAACATCCAACTGTAATGCAGCCATCTCCACTAACATATGAGTACAATAGGGATGTTAAGGTGATCATTAACTGTCGACAACAAAGACAAAATGGAAGTTGTATTAAAGGTCCCATGGCATGAAAATATCACTTTGAGGTTTTTTAACATTAATATGAGTTCCCCCAGCCTGCCTATGGTCCCCCAGTGGCTAGAAATGGTGATAGGTGTAAACCGAGCCCTGGGTATCCTGCTCTGCCTTTGAGAAAATGAAAGCTCAGATGGGCCGACCTGGAATCTTCCCTTTATGTTGTCATAAGGGGAAAGATTACCTCCCCTTTCTCTGCTTTGCCCGCCGTCCACAGCTGCCCAGAGAATTTGGCCCGCCCATGAGGAAATAGAGCTACAACCATGGCCGCAAGTTGGTCAAGGCCACACCCCCACCCTCCACCTTGCCCTGCCTCTTTCTTCTTAAAAAACATTAAAAAATACACAAAAAAAAAAACCCACCCCCCAAAAAAAAATTCTTTCTCTCTCTCTTTTTTTTTTTTTTTTTCCCCCCCCCCCCTTTAAAAAAAAAAAAAAAAAATTTCTTTAGATACAGTATTAGGGGACCACTAAGGTCTATATAAAAGCATCCAAAAAGCAGCATGTCGTGGGACTTTTAAGGCAAACAAAAATAAATAAGCAGAGACATAAGACTGTCTGATCCAGCTATTATTACAGGGTTTTAAGAACTGGTAAACAAAGTGTGTGCTGTCTGCTACAAGTTTGATGGACTACATTTTCTGCTTCCATTAAGACAGCCACTGCTCAAGGAGAACAATCTCATTGCATCCTGCACTCTCTCCTGCTCTCTGCCAAGTCTCCTGGTGGATGAGAGGAGGAGGTGTGTGTCCTCTGAGCGTTAGTCATCCCTGAGCTGGAGACTGATGGATGGACAAAATACTATTTCAGGACACAGACTGACACAGACACAAGCTTACAGTCAGCCCAGTTAATCAGTGCTGCTATGGCGGGTAAGCAATTTACTAAACTTGTTTACCTCAAAGCTTCTGTGTTGTTTTTTGCTGGCACGTCTGCAGAAACGGAGCCCCACACCAAACCACTCTGATTGTTTTTAGTTTTAGTTTTTTTTTTTTATATTCTGTTCTCTGTTATATTGACAGAAAAAATGTTTTTGGACAACATTATTGTCTATTTTCTGCTGCTTTTTAATGTATTTTTTTTTCAAGTGTGTGGCTTTGATCCTGGAATGAAAATGAAATAATAGATGCAGGCAAAATAAACAAAAAATGGAATAATGTGAAATCCCAGACCACACTAGCACAAAACAACAAAGAAAAAACATACAAGCCACTTCAAGTTTTGATTGATATTTATTTACAATATACTTATTTATCTTTTGAAATCAATTCATAGTCTGTTACTTCTGGTATTGACAGTGTTTCTAATGCGTTAAAAGCAGTGCTGTCAAATGTAGCCTAGTGGCCTAATCTCTGGCTCTATTTTTAGATTAGAGGATGATGTAATACAACCAGTAAAAAGCAAACGTGTGTGTGTGTGTGTGTGTGTGTCTTTGCATGCATGCGTATAAATTCTTGTGTGAATTCTGTGAATGTGTGAAATCCGTCTGCAGCCCAACCAGATGTAAGGAGATTTTGAGGGCCTGCTGAGCCAAAGCTGCTTTGATTTTTCTTCCTTTTATTATCTGCTTAAAATGTTTTTTTTTGGAATTTTAGTATTGTAGAAAAACAACTTGATACTATTAAAGTCAAGATGCTACTCCGGCCAATAATGTCAATGTGACAATCCGTCACCATTCTCTGCCTAAAGCCCGAGACACACCAAGCTGATAATCGGCCGTTGGACAGTCTGGCGAGGTCAGTGACTGGAGTCTGTTCGGTGTGTCAGTTGCCGTCGTCAGTCTGGGGCGCTGTCGGCCTTCATTTTGGCCGACCTGACATGTTCAGTCGGAGACAGGGCAGTCGGGACTCACCCGGAAATGGCGAGCGTAATGAGCATGACTAGAGTCTCTCAAAATCTGACGAAAATCTTTTAAACTGACCTTTGTTGAGCTGAAATGAAGACAGATTCAGCAACTGCGTGGCCTATTTCTCGCTTAAAATGTTTTCAGAAACACGTTTCAGTGAACTATTTTAGTACGATATGAGATCATATTCTGAACGAGCCGCCACGACAGTCTGGCTTTGAATTTCCGGAGAAAACCAACCCATGTGACGCATTCGTCCAATCAGCCGCTGGTTTTCATTTCTTGGGCAACAATACAGAGTAGCGCCGCCTGCTGCTATGGAGACGTATTATGTTTCTCAAGTCGATGTCGCCTCAGTGTGTTCCGAGGCAGTTTTTTGGACCTCGGGGACCCGACTGATCATTCCGAACTGGCTTTTCTGTCGACGGTCGGCCGTCTCGTTGGTGTGTCTCGGCTATAACAGAAACACATGGTGCAAGATTTACTGTTGATTCAGCAGCATATGTGTCTCTGCAGGAGCCTACTATTATTCAAATTATAGGCCAGCTTTATTGTTGGCAGCATTAAGCTGGGTCAGGGTGTAGGATGTCTCTCTCACACACGCACGCACTCACTCACTCACTCACTCACTCACTCACTCACTCACTCACTCACTCACTCACTCACTCACTCACTCACTCACTCACTCACTCACTCACTATGACACAGCAGTCAGTCGGTAGTTGCGGTTCCTTCAAAGAGCTCAAAGTGTGTTATTTTTTTACTGCTAGCTTTCTCAGATGTGTGTCATAAAGGTTCTAGTATCCTCTCCTCTCCAGTGCATGGCTTTTGATGCGTTGCCATAAACTGTGTGTCCTCACAGTTAAACGAATGGGGAGAGTAGCAAAGCAAGAAAATGAAGTTGGCTCCCACAAAAAAAAAAAAACTATGATTTCATTATGAAGTGAGTCATTGCCCCTCTGAGACCATCCTTCCAACTTCCTGTTCTGTTTGATGTATCTTCTTTTTTAACTGCTGTTTTCATGAGGCTTTGAACAAGGAGTTTGAGATGACCTGCTTTCATCTACTGTGCCTCATAAAACAGTCCCAATGCTGATGAATTGGGATCTCTTTGCTTTGTCTTCTGTCATTAAGTTAGAAATCATCAGCCGGGTCAAAGAACAGAGTGTAAGAATTAAAAGCAGAAGACTTGTTTGGTTTTAAGATGCTTCTGTCAGGCTTTCTGGGGGTTGTTAAGATTACAATGTAGACGGCTACTGACACTGATACTGTGGCCTGTTTTTGTGCAATAACCTTGAAACTGTCTTTCATCTCTGTTGGTTCGCAGCGTGCTATCACAGCCCCCCCCCCACCCACCCCCTCCCAGCACTTACTACACACCAAAAAAAACTGCAAGCCTTAATCTCTGCAATCAACCGCATCTCCAGTCAATGTGGTAAAAACAGACAACAGGCTTCAGATGCCTCATAACTATTTGAGTGATGTTTATTTGTATTTGCCCTGCTTATTTTCACAGTCATTATTATTATTGACTTGCATAGCAAATTTAGGGCGATTGATTAAGTCATTTGTAATGAACAACGGCTGTTTCTTATGACACCCAATCGATCAGAGGATCCCTATCATGTTTGTGTGATCAGTGACTACGTTTACAAGCTGTCAATTTTCGGGTTACGGTCGGGTTAAGGTCACTATTTGGGTTTCTGAAACATCTGAATAACCCGTTTACATGCGTGAGCAGAGAGAGTTACTCCTGTATACATGGCATTTGTAATAAATTGGCAATATCCCGATGTAAACGGCGACGCACGGTTAGCGTCTGGATGTACGGACAAACCCTGCTTTGCGTAACTTTTCGGTCACCTTCTTATAAATCTCACTATCTCGGTACTTTCTGCTGTCAACAAAAGACATTATATTCATGGTTTTCACCACACTAATGAAGAAATTGGTTTCCTCCTCGCTCCAAAAGTGTGGTGCTGTGCTGCGTCTCGCCATGTTTACCTCTACTTCTTGTTTACTTCCGGTATACTGCACGCAGGTTTTCTGGCGCATACAAGAAGTTCCTCTACTCAAAAGACCAAGATTCCTTGCGAATAGAACATGCGCAGAACACAAATCAATGTTCCTTTTGATGGGGATATGCCGATACGCGTTTACATGACCAAAATTTCGGGTTAGAAAAGGGGTAACCCAGTTATTGCTTTAAAATGGAAAGAGACCCAAGGACCCACCCCTAGTCAGTGGTTTAAAGAAATGACCAGCAACCTTGCCTTGGAAAAACTGACTTATGTTGTTAAAGGGAAACTAAAAGACTTTTACAAAATTTGGACTCCCTTTTTGCACTACTGTAACCAAATTCATCAGACAACATCGGATGACTGAAATAGCAAATTGAACTACACAATGTATGGCTGTGAACTGTGATATCAAAATGTATTTACTTATTTTATGGTTTAGTTTTGTTCTGGATGTTCTCTAATGTTTTTATTTATTTTTTATTATTTTATTTTTTGTCTATTTGTTTATATTATTATTATATATTTCTTTTTTGATGCTCAAACAAAAGCCAATAAACATTTTATTGAAGAAAAGGGGTAACCCAGGGATAATTTTCGGGTTTTTAAAAACCAGAATATGAGCATATTCGGGTTTTTGCCGGTGTTTACATGACCGTGCACGACCGGGTTATTGCTAATATTCCGGTTTTGAACGGGTTATTGGCTGCATGTAAACGTAGTCAGTGTTGATGCTGTCTGATTGTGACTGTCATACAGATGGACCAGTGCTTGTCTTGACAGTATTTTGTAGGGCTTTTGTAAAAACAAAAGATGAATGAGACACTTCTAGAGACAATATATTATGAGACAATCCTAAAAACTAATTGTTTTCTAAGAATAATGCACATCACATGTCAGTCAGTCTATTCGTCTACAGTAATCTACATTTATTTCATGTGTAAAGATACATAACATGGATTTTCTGCATTTTCTGCTTCCGCTCTGTTTTGCTGGAAACGGATATGATGTAGTCGCCATCAGCGGTACCGCATGAACAGAAAATATTTAGGTGAATCATTGGTAAAAAAAAAAACAATTTTTGCGGAAAAGAATGAATTCTAAAAATCGTTGCAAAAAAAAATCATGATACATACAATTTTCTATTTTTCCCCCAGCCCTAGTATTTTGCATATAAGCTACTAAAATAATACTACGCATACATTAACCCCCGACCACAACTGCTGCAGGTGCAGATGGACCTTACAGCTTGTTCCACAGAGGAAATGATGTAGCAGGGTAGCTACAGTAAATGCTTGTGTTGGAAGAGGTCCTTTCTGTCCTTTCCTTCAGCCCTGATCCTGACTGACTGAGGCAGAGCCAAAACCAGAGCCTGCTGTTTTCACTGTGGTGGAGAGTTGGCAGTGTGTGAAAGGAGGCCAGCTGACCTCTGTACCTGCCTCCCTTTTTCCTAATGTGTTGCCACTGGGACTGGGACTACATTGGTTTTCATGAACCAGCTCAACATCCTGGACAGAGGATTACAAAGCTCAAGCTTTTCTTAGAGAAAAAAAGCTGACAGTGTAATTCTTCATATGTGTTCCCCGGCATTTCAGTTACCAAGTCCTGTCTTCACCTGATTGGTGACTCTGTCCCAAACATAAATGTTTAACCTCTCTATTATTGATCTGTTGATGATGTTTTACATTAATCTGTACTGTAAATGAAAGCCTTTTAATCAGATTTAACTGATTTTTCACACGCATACTGTATTTAATCTACATTTTGGGAAACATTTCTTTCCTGCAAAGGGTTAGATGAGAAGATTGATGTCACTCTTACATTGGTACAGTAAATATCAAGCTAGAGCCTGGAGACAGCTAGCTTAACTTAGCATACAGACTGAAAGCAGGGGAAAACAGCTAGCCTGGCTCTGTCCAAAAGTAACGTAATTTGCCTACCAGCAGCTCTCACAAGGTCACACATAAACATGTTATATCTTGTTTGTTTAGTCTGGACAAAATCCGAGATAATAACGTGTATTAGTGAGCTTTAAAGGAGCTAGTAGGCAGATTTTGTCACTTGTTTTTATACTAAGCTAAGCTAACAGTCTCCTGCCAGTGGCTTGATATTATGATATAAGAACGTGAAGTGCGTTTCCCAAAATGTCAAACTGTTCCTGTTCATTTCATACTTTGTTTCTTTTCCTAATCAACGCCTGTTCTTGGGATAGTCTTTCTACTTGTTGAATTGCAGAGAGTTACGTGTCCTATTTGCTGAGCCATTGTGAACCTCTAACAAGCAAAGCAAGTTTCTGCACCGTTGCCCTGGGGAGCTAATGCAAACCAGAGCCACTGCTTGGCTGAAAACGTATTACTCAGCAAATAGACTGGATCAAATAAGGTCTTTTTTACGGCAGTCATCGTTACCGCTTTTGTCCTAGCACTTTGCGGCATTTCATTCTTTCTCCATTGTCCTCGTTTTATACTTGCACTGAAGTTGAGTAACGCTGACCTTTTTTTTTAAAGGCTGTTCATGCTGCTAAATTAAGTCAGAGTTTAAAAACAAAGAGCCTATCAGGACATTCCAGTCATGACAACTGAACCATAGACGCCAAACAACATGAATGATCTCGCCCCAATGGCTAAAAACGCAGAACACATAAAGTTGGACTGCTCCATGTCATAGAAGGTAAACAAACCGCAAAAGTCAACTCTCACTCAGTATGCAGGAAGCTAAAGCAAATGAATGGGCACGCACGGTGGATGAAACTATCTGGCTTCTTGAAACATTGTCCTATTGCCAAATAATTTTGTTTGTTTCCTATTGTTTTGGGATGAACTTGCCATTTCCTGTGTCTGGAGTCTGTCTGGAGTGATGTACCACAATCGCATGTCCATATGCCCTGAGCGTTTCCTGTTTGGCTCTGTGTGGGTTCAGTGCCCTTCCGGTGTCCGGCAGCCTCATTTCGAGACAGATAAGAGGTTACTTGAGGTTATGTCGCTGCAGAAGAATGACAGTGATACTTGAATGACCTGGTCTTTATCCTCAATTGCTGCTTTGATTGTTTGACCGTCCAGTACAGACCGTACGTACATATGAATGCATAGTTAGAGAAGATAAGGGCCCATTTTGCTTATAGGGCGCCTTAGAAGAGGCTAGTAGACGTAGGCAATCTCAGCTCGGTTCCTTGCATCTAATTAAAGTTTCTGTCTCTGTTGGATTGGACAGTGTGGATATTATTCGAGCATTCGGAAGCTGTAGTCTCGTACGTTTGCTTTTCTGCATTGTCTTCTGTGATTCACTGACCTTTCTATCTCTCCCTCTCGTGGACAGAATGAAGATGCTTGAGGCTGGGAGTTAGGAGCGCCCCACCCTATAGAGTGTATTCCAGGGCTGGGGGCTGGATCCAGAGACCCCTGCCTGGGGGGGGTGAAGGGCACTCACAGCCCTGTGTGAGTCTGGACTATGGGGGATGGAGGCGCAGCTGCAACTGGAGGAGATGGGGTGAACAAGTCCCATGTCCTGTTTGACAAATTTGTCCAGGGGACCACGTGTAAGGGCACGCTCAAGGCCTTCCAGGAGCTGTGTGACCACCTGGAAGTCAAGCCCGGCGAGTACAGGATCTTCTATCACAAGCTCAAGTCCAAACTCAACTACTGGAAGGCCAAGGCGCTCTGGGCAAAGTTAGACAAGAGGGCCTGCCATAAGGAGTACAAAAAGGGCCGTGCCTGTGCCAACTCAAAGGTAAGCCTGGATCATTAAAAACGGTATGCTTCATTTAAGGACATCTTTGCCTCTTGTTGGCTTCAGTTCAGTGAGAGCTAAAATTTGATCCTCAATGTTAGGGGATCATGTAATGTGAGGCTCATGTTTACCAACTAGACCAGTGTGTGTGTGTGATTGCTTTATGTGAAAGGACGCTTTCACTTTTGGAAATTTGATTTGTCACCTCCTCTGGTTTGCAGTGTATACAACCCCAAAATAAGGGTTGAGATAAAACGGCTGTATTATTTTTGTTGAAATGTTGTATTGACGACTATTGAATTGAAAGACTAGTGACGCTTTAAGCTCTAATTCACAAATACAGTTCACTAAAGTACTAACTAATACAATTTTCTTTGGGATGAATAAAGTTCTACCTTATATCTTACCTTAAAGGTGAAATATCTGCCTTTTCAAATACGCACCATATTTTTCTCGCAAGCCAGTCAAAGCAGACTGGTCTTTTCAGGAGGGGGCTTAAAGAGACAGGAGCTAAAACCGAGCGTTTCAGACAGAGGGTGAATACAGGTATTCAGACAGACAGTATGAGGAAAATGTGTTTTTGAGCATGTTTTGTAGACATGTTCTCATAGAAACCCAAAGTACATAACCTGATGCGCCAGATGGTTTGTAAACACAGAACCATCAGAGAAGTCGTCATTGGAAACTGTGGCAAGCAAAAAGGGCAGGCACTTTAAAAAAAACAAAAACTGGCATGTGATTGGTTCTGTCTATCACGTCCACCAACGAACAATCACGTCCGATATACACACACACACACCTAAACCACGCCTACGGCAGAGAGAAATAGACTCACTTTGTAGTTTTGGGAGTTCCTGGTGAAGTTGTGAAAGCCGCCGCCGTAGATCTACGGTAAAACCAGAAGCTGAATGCGGTCAAGCCATACAGGGAAGATGAGGGGCTATCCGCTCTCTTAACGTTGGGCGTATATACTGCCCCCGTCAGGTCCGGAAGGATTGCATCCCCCGGTACCTGCGGCACTGTGGAAAAAAAGAGTTCCGGCAATTTTGGTACCGAAGTATCGATTCTCGTGACATCCCTAGTGCAAACTGTAAAATGTGTGCGAATAATCTAACGTTAGAGTATTGTTTTTGTTTTTGCATTTACAGTTTTTTTGCAGATGCGGCCAGTAGCTCTATTCTTCGCTACATTTTAGTTTAATTTATTGTCTTTCTGTCTTTGTTACTGGAGCACATGATATAGCACGTTTCAGAGTAGGGCTGGATGATTAATCGAAAAATAATCGAAACCGAAATTCAGAGCCTATAACCGACGTAATTTTACCAAGTGGATTATTTCGGTCTTTTAATCCTATTAATATTTCCGCGCTGCCCACTGTGTGTTAATGTACTCTCCCCTTAAAACATATTACGGCCGCCGCGTGTGTAGTCACGTGACTCCGCCCGTTTACATTAAAACTTAAATTACTTTTTTATTTTTATTTCATTGTAAAATCTACAGTTGTAGATTTAAGTTCAGTTGTTTGAAATATTTAATAAATAAGCATTAATTGCTATCTGTGTGTTGTTTCCTTATTTTAGAATCACAAAGATTCTGCACTCTTTCATTAGAAAAAATAACTGTGAACATATTTACAGTAGCCTATAAGAAAAGAATATATTTTTTTAAATAATCGTTCAATAATCGTAATCAAGGTAACTTCTTCGATTAATCGTGATTATGATTTTAGCCAAAATCGTCCAGCCCTATTTCAGAGGAAGTGTAACCAGACTGCGGCAGCTTTCGCCTATTGAAGCAAGCCTGCAACTGCAGCGAGCAGCTTTGTCTGCGTGGGATTTAGAAAAGTCTAACCACAGTTGCGGCCACTTTATCAGCATTGCTATTCCTGTTAACTAAACAAGCTGCAGAGGCGACGTCTCTCTGCTGCACCCCGTACACGAAAGCCGCCTACAAATGAACTGCGGTAAAACCGCCATTGTTTTCCTATGGGGAAAACACAAAACAAAGACAAGAAAATATCTAGTGTGGTGACCACAATTTCCTCTTCAGTGCCTGATTGGACTGCTAATCTCTCAGTCGAATCACATTGTGTCTTTCTCTCCCTCCCTCTCTCTCTGCTTATCTTAGCTCATCAACTATTGCCTTAATAGACTTTTATTCCCTTCATGAAGTTCATGTGTTGCATCTCATTGTTGACCTCATATTATTTGGCAGATGCTTTTGTCCAAAGTGAGTTAAAACAAGTGCATTCGAACTCTAAAGGAACAGGATTGCCCTCCCAAATAAACAACTACAAGCGTGTTAGACAGCTACGTCACAGGTGCTTTTTTTAAGAGGTGAGATCGAAGTGCTAGCGTGGGGTGTCAAGGTGCAGTCTGAAGAGGCGGGTTTTCAGCCTGTGGCAAAAGATGGGCAGCGACTCTGCTGTCCACACTTGGTTTTCCATGTGTATGGTAGACATCTTTCTTGTAGCTCGTCTATAACGTCTGCGTCTCTCTCTGTATGTAGTGTCTGATCATTGGTGCGGGACCATGCGGCCTACGCACAGCCATCGAGCTGGCTTTCCTCGGGGCCAAAGTGGTGCTGTTGGAAAAGAGAGATGCCTTCTCCAGGAACAATGTGCTGCACCTCTGGCCCTTCACCATCCAGGACCTCAGGGGCCTCGGGGCCAAAAAGTTCTACGGAAAGTTCTGTGCCGGTGCTATCGATCATATCAGTGAGTACACTTAACATGTTTTGCTCTCCTGTGCTTACTAATTTGCTGTGTATTTTTTGTCTTCTCTCAAAGTAATGTATGTAATTGATGTGTTTGGAAGGATTTGGGGGTTTTGTAGTTCATTCGAATTTTCTTTCCTTCTCTGTATTGTGTTGTAGGTATTCGTCAGCTTCAGTTAATTCTCCTGAAAGTGGCACTCCTGCTGGGCATTGAGATCCATGTCAATGTGGAGTTCAAGGGTCTTATTGAGCCCCCACAAGATCAAGAGACTGAAAGTAAGTAAGAGTCAGGCTGCCGAAGGACAAGTCAAACAAGAATGAATGAATGAATGAAGGCAGAAACACGTGTTTTAGTCAGAGAACTATCTGTCAGAGGCTTTAAGCTGGCTCCGTTGATGCATTTCGGTCTGATTACACATGCTATGTTTTCTCAGGAATAGGTTGGAGGGCTGAGGTCCACCCCAGGACACACCCTGTCAATGAGCTGGAGTTTGATGTCATCATCGGAGCAGATGGAAGGAGGAACACGCTGCCAGGCAAGTCCGCCTGTACCGACTGGGAGAAATGCAATACAGTTTTTTTTCCTTGACTAAATGAGCTAAAGCACAAACTGCACTATTTGTTTTCTCTAAGCTGACTTTAGTCAGAGCGATTATGATCTCACTTGTGTACAGCCGTGGTTCGGGGTGCCTGACCTCACTCCGTTCCTGACGTATGAATGAACATTTGTGCACATCTGTGTATGCATGTGTTTGTTTGTGTCTGCGTCCAAAGAGTATTTCTCACGGCTCTCCCAGCCGAGCCGAATAGCAATTGGTGAATTGGCTGTCTGTTTTCCTCTATCTGAGAGCCGAGGCCTCTCACACGCGCAGCCACACTGGCAACGGGAACCCCTGTGGAGTAGAGTACCATGACCCCTCTCTGTATTACTGACTGCTGCATCAATGAAGGGAAGCAGCAGGCTCCCTGTGGGATAACCATGAACTGCAATCGCACAGCTTGAAAAACAAAAAAAAACTGTTTACATTATCATGATACAGAACATCTGGCAGCATTTATAGTGTACAGGGCGCATTTGCAAGGCTTTGATATGTCGTGAAAGCAAACATGAGCACAGGAGTGTTTGGGTTTACTCTCTGTTTTTTTAAATTTATGGTGTCACAGTTCAGGTTTGTGCCCAATGATTCCAGACCCTGCTTCCTCATCCTCTTGTGATTCCCCCGCCCACATCCCCCAGGATTTCGGCGTAAGGAGTTCCGGGGCAAGCTTGCCATTGCCATCACCGCGAACTTCATCAACAGGAACACGTCGGCGGAGGCAAAGGTTGAGGAGATCAGCGGGGTGGCCTTCATCTTCAACCAGAAGTTCTTTCAAGACCTCAGAGAAGCAACAGGTCTGTCACAGCTCCATTCTCCCGCATTACTTCAAGGACTTTATGTCGTTTTCCGCGAGGTACAGTGCCTTGCGAAAGTATTCGGCCCCCTTGAACGTTTCGACCTTTTGCCACATTTCAGGCCTCAAACATAAAGATATAAAACTGTAATTTTTTGTGAAGAATCAACAACAAGTGGGTCCCAATTATGAAGTGGAACGAAATTCATTGGCTATTTCAAACTTTTTTAACAAATAAAAAACTGAAAAAGTGGGCGTGCAAAATTATTCAGCCCCTTTTACTTTCAGTGCAGCAAACTCTCTCCGAAGTTCAGTGAGGATCTCTGAATGATCCAATGTTGACCTAAATGACTAATGATGATAAATAGAATCCACCTGTGTGTAATCAAGTCTCCGTATAAATGCACCTGCTCTGTGATAGTCTCAGAGGTCCGTGTAAAGCGCAGAGAGCATCATGAAGAACAAGGAACACACCAGGCAGGTCCGAGATACTGTTGTGGAGAAGTTTAAAGCCGAGTTGGATACAAAAAGATTTCCCAAGCTTTAAACATCCCAAGGAGCACTGTACGCGATAATATTGAAATGGAAGGAGTATCAGACCACTACAAATCTACGAAGACCCGGCCGTCCCTCTAAACTTTCAGCTCATACAATGAGAAGACTGATCAGAGATGCAGCCAAGAGGGCCCATGATCACTCTGGATGAACTGCAGAGATCTACAGCTGAGGTGGGAGACTCTGTCCATAGGACAACAATCAGTTGTATACTGCACAAATCTGGCCTTTATGGAAGAGTGGCAAGAAGAAAGCCATTTCTTAAAGATATCCATAAAAAGGTGTGCGTTTAAAGTTTGCCCAAAAGCCACCTGGGAGACACACCAAACATGTGGAAGAAGGTGCTGTGGTCAGATGAAACCAAAATTGAACTTTTGGCAACAATGCAAAACGTTATGTTTGGCGTAAAAGCAACACAGCTCATCACCCTGAACACACCATCCCCACTGTCAAACATGGTGGTGGCAGCATCATGGTTTGGGCCTGCTTTTCTTCAGCAGGGAAAGGGAAGATGGTTAAAATTGATGGGAAGATGGATGGAGCCAAATACAGGACCATTCTGGAAGAAAACCTGATGGAGTCTGCAAAAGACCTGAGACTGGGACGGAGATTTGTCTTCCAACAAGACAATGATCCAAAACATAAAGCAAAATCTACAATGGAATGGTTCACAAATAAACATATCCAGGTGTTAGAATGGCCAAGTCAAAGTCCAGACCTGAATCCAATCGAGAATCTGTGGAAAGAACGGAAAACTGCTGTTCACAAACGCTCTCCATCCAACCTCACTGAGCTCGAGCTGTTTTGCAAGGAGGAATGGGCAAAAATGTCAGTCTCTCAATGTGCAAAACTGATAGAGACATACCCCAAGCGACTTACAGCTGTAATCGCAGCAAAAGGTGGTGCTACAAAGTATTAACTTAAGGGGGCTGAATAATTTTGCACGCCCAATATTTCAGTTTTTTATTTGTTTAAAAGGTTTGAAATATCCAATAAATTTCGTTCCACTTCATGATTGTGTCCCACTTGTTGTTGATTCTTCACAAAAAATTACAGTTTTATATCTTTATGTTTGAGGCCTGAAATGTGGCAAAAGGTCAAAACGTTCAAGGGGGCCGAATACTTTCGCAAGGCACTGTAACTGTAAGACGCAACAACTCGGAGATACAGCATAAAAACATTTCTTTGGGATTTGTAAGATCTCCAACTTGTTCCTGTTAGAAGTGAATGCCAAGGGTGAAATAAAGGTAAACCGGGGGAATAAGCTCTCGTTGGAGCACAGTTCTGAATTTGTGAGCTCATCCAATTAAAATGCTTAACATTAGTTGTGATGCCAAGCCTGCCACAGTTTATTGCTGATATGAGGATGTCCCCGGGGCTTCGGCTGTGTGCTCTGAGTCGGGTAATTGCTCCTCTAATGACGACATGACAGGCAGTTATGGCAATAAGGAAAACAATTGTGTTCGGTATATAACAGTACGTCTTTCTCTTGGGCTTTTTAGGTATTGACCTGGAAAACATTGTCTACTACAAGGATGACACGCACTACTTTGTGATGACTGCCAAAAAACAGAGCCTACTGGAGAAAGGAGTCATTCTGCATGTGAGTGATCAAAGCCCAAAACTCAGCTCAGTGTGGTCTGTGCTTGTGTTCGAGAGACAATTGTTGAATCTTAATCTGACTCCGTAGTAGACATAAAGGCTATATGCATGCACAGGCTGACAAAATCAGAAGTCGGAACCCTCTCTTGACTTTTTTTTTGGTCTCACTCTCTTTCATTCTTTTATTCTCTTTCTGCTTTTGCCCAGTATCGGCCTAATGGTCTAACCAAGCCAACAGTGTTCAGGAACAAACTGCCAACTCAAGCACACTCACTGAGCGTTTGTGTCCTTACTATACACGGTAGTTTCCTTTCCCTGGCCACTTTCCACAGGAAACAGGAAATACCTTTTTACATGTCTGTCTTCATGTGCAAAATAGACCTAAAGGTGTTTGTGTGGTGGCTTTTTGCATTCTAAATTCACTTAACAGTCTCTTAAATAGGCATTTTTCCAAAGCTATGCCCAGTCATCATTCTTCAGATAATTTTAGATGGGCGTGCAAGTCTGTGTGTGTGTTTTTATAGTGAGCTGATGACTGAGGGGGATTTGGAGTATGTAGGCATTTGTTAATGAAAAGTCATAATTTACTGGTGTAGTAACCGCTGGAAGTCCCCTTTTAATACAAAGTCGTAGGCAGATCCTTTTATAGCAATGAAATTCACTGTGTCCTGCCCCTTGGAAATGGATAGAGGAAGGGTGGAAGGGATGGCAGAGGGGAGGTGGGTTCACACAGTTCAAGGCAGCTCTGCAAATCCGAAAACAACAGTCATTCATATCTTCCACTACTTTGCCCCTTCCCCTCACCCACCATCACCACCACCAGCCTGGCATTGGACAACCAGGGCGCTTGAAGGTGGAAGAATGTGCCTCTCACCGCCCTCTGTGAAAACATGTCACTCTGAAAGCATGCAGTGATTTGATGCTACATGTTGGAGGGACTTGTGAACTGCACATTTATTCCACTGCAAGTGCTTGGACGTCTTTGTAGCGCAGTGAAGTCTCAAAGGGGTTATCAACTTCAAATTGTTGCTCAGTTTACACAATGCCACTATTGCCAAATGGCATATATCCCTGTCACAAAAATACACTTTTTTTAATATCACTTATTTTGTTAGCTTTCAGTAACCCTTCCACACAATACTGTATCGATTTTCAAAAAGGCAACATCAATTTCTTCTATCAGCTGGAATTAGTTGGCCCATTCTCCTCTGACCTCTAGCATCAACAAGGCATTTTTGCCCCCCAGGACTGCCGCATACTGGATGTTTTTTCCTTTTTCAGACAATTCTTTGTAAACCCTAGAAATGGTTGTGCGTGAAAATTCCAGTAACTGAGCAGATTGGGAAATACTCAGACCAGGCCGTCTGGCACCAACAACCATGCCACGCTCAAAGTTGCTTAGATCACCTTTCTTTCCCATTCTGACATTCATTTTGGATTTCAGGAGATTGTCTAGACCTGGACCACACCCCTAAATGCATATAATAATAACAACAACAACAACAACAACAATAAATTGAATTTATATAGCGCTTTTCACGAACTCAAAGTCTCTTTACAGGGCAGGTAGATAATAAAAACAATGCAAAACAAAACAAACTTTAGGCACATATGAAAAGGGAGAGGGGCGTGGGGCTACGGATAGGCAGAGGTGAAGAGATGGGTCTTGAGGCGGGACTGGAAGATAGTGAGGGACTCAGAGGTGCGGATCTCTTGGGGGAGGGAGTTCCAGAGCCTGGGAGCTGCCCTGGAGAAGGCTCTGTCCCCAAAACTGCTGAGGTTGGACTTGTGGATGCAGAGGAGACCTGCTGAGGTGGATCTGAGGGACCGTGAGGGTTGGTACGGGGAGAGGAGGTCAGTGAGGTATGAGGAGGCCAGATGGTGGAGGGCTTTCTAGGTGAGGACCAGGTTTTTGTAGGTTATCCGGTGGGAGATTGGAAGCCAGTGGAGTTGTTTTAGGACTGGAGTGATGTGGTGCCAGGATTTGGAGCGGGTGATGAGTCTGGTGGCTGCGTTCTGGACCAGTTGGAGTCGTTTGATGTAGGTAGAGCTGATGCCAAGGAGAAGTGAGTTACAGTAGTCCAGTCGGGAGGAGATGAAGGCGTGAATGAGTCTTTTGCAGCCAGGGGGGGGTCTGATTTTGGCAATGTTGCGGAGGTGAAAGGAGGTTTTAATGATATGACAGATGTGGGGTTCAAGGGAGAGGGTGGAATCAAAGATCATGCCAAGGTTGCATGCCTGGGGAGATAATGGCGCCGTTGATGGTGAGAGTGGGGTTATTGATATTGCTGAGTGTGGATTTGGAGCCTATGAGGAGGAATTCGGTTTTATCGCTGTTGAGTTTGAGGAAGTTGTATTGCATCCAGGTTTTAATAGCTGACAGACAGGAGTTGATTTGGGAGAGGGGAGGATTTTGGGGGGATTTGGTGCTGAGGTAGATCTGGGTGTCATCGGCGTAACAGTGGAAGTCCAGGTTGAAGTGGCGGAGTATCTGACCAAGGGGGAGGATGTAGATGATGAAGAGGAGGGGGCAGAGTAGTGAGCCTTGGGGAACACCTTGAGTGACTGTGGCTGTGGCAGAGGTGTGGTTATGGAGAGAGATGAAGTGGGATCTGTTGGAAAGGTAGGAGGGGAGCCAGCTGAGTGCAGTACCTTCAATACCGAGGTGAGTTTTTTTGAGTCTGGTGAGCAGGATGTTATGGCTCACGATATCGAAGGCTGCACTCGGGTCGAGGAGGATAAGGATGTTGAGGGAACCGGTGTCAGCAGAGGTGAGTAGGTCGTTGAGGACTTTGAGGAGAGCGGTTTCTGTGCTGGAGGGGGCGAAAACCAGATTGGACAGATTCAAATTGGTTATTGGCATGAAGATGAGTTTGGAGTTGTGAGGTGACTATACTGTAGCAGTTCCGCTGCTGTAAACCTCTGTTCACAGATAACCACAAACACACGGGAAGGAATATTTGCCACAGCTCTTTATTTGATGATCGCATCAGCAATGAAAAAACACAATCCGTCCGGAGCTCCCTCGCTCCCACTTGGCCTGAGGCTCTCGGTCGCGAGGGCAAAACTTTGCGTTGTCCGGCCCACCACACAGCATCCACGTCTCCTCTCCCACAGTCGGCCAACAAAAGCTTGCTCCGGCTCACTACTGCTTTAAAGGGAGAGCATGATTAGACAACTCACTGCAGCTGTAAAAATCAGTCCCTCCCTGCCTGCTCACCTGAGCGACCACCTCCTCCCCACACCTCCACATACACGTTCCAGGGTTTTAGACCGAAAGGGGAGGTTGGATATTGGGCGGTAGTTGTTGAGGGAGGAGGGATCCAGACCAGTTTTTTTAAGGATTGTGGTGACTTCGGCAGTTTTGAAGGCAGAGGGGACAGTGTGGTGGAGAGCAGGTCAGAGAGATGGTGGGGATCGATAGAGTTGAGGTTGTGGAAGGTGATTTCTCTGAGGAGGCGGGGGCATGGGGTTGGAGAAGGGATGGTGAACCGTATCAGTTTGTGATCAGAGAGGGGAATGATGCATGGATGGAGGTTGAGCACTGGTTTGTTTGTGGAGCAGACCAGGTCGAGGATGTGTCCTTTTTAATGGGTGGGGAATGTGACATGTTGGGTAAGAATGAAGTTGTCCAGTAAGATTAGAATTCTGATGATAGCTTGCAGGTAGAGATGTTCCGATACTGCTCCGGTACTGCCTAAAATGCTGGTATCGGTATCGGGAAGTACTGGAGTTAACGCACCGATCCGATACCACGTAATAAAGCCCTAAACAAAATCTACGTTAAAGTAGTTTATTTATGTTGTTTTTCCGTTATAACTGACTGTCAAACTGGATAGTAAAAGAAAGTTCTGTGGCATTCATTGTTTGTGTTTGTTGATGTTTCACAAAGAGTTTAACCTGAGCCAGACCGACAACAAAGATAGAAATCATATCACATCCATACAGGGATAGCAGTATACAGTTGTTAACATAATAAAATATATGACACACTGGTATCGGATCGGTACTCTGTATCGGCCAATACGCAATTTCAGGTATCAGAATCGGTATCGGGAAGAAAAAAATGGTATCGGACCATCTCTACTTGCAGGTGGGGGAGTCTATGTGGATGTTTAAGTCACCAAGTAGCAGCAAACGTGGAGAGAGAGAGATGATGCTAGTGTAAGGAGTTCAGTAAAATCAGAGAGGAAGGAGGGATTTGGTTTAGGTGGCCGGTAAATGAGGATGACTGTCATGGAGGAAAGGGCTTTGAAGGCGAGATATTCAAACGATGATACTGAGGGGAGGGTGAGTTCTGTGATCCGGAAGTTCTGATTGAAAATGACGGCGAGGCCACCTCCACGGCTGGAGGGGCGGGGTTTGCAGATGTAGTTGTAGACAGGGGGGGATGCTTGGTTGAGGGAGAAGAAGTCGTTGGGTTGTTGCCAGGTTTCGGTGAGAAGAAGGAAGTCCAGAGTGTTGTCGAGGATTAGTTCATGGAGGGCAGGGGCTTTATTGTTGAGCAATCAGGTGTTGAGGAGGGCATGGTGAGAGGGTGGTGGGATGGGGGCAGGCTGGAGAGATCTGAGGTTGTCCCAGTTAGCTAGCTACAGATTGCATGCTAATACCAGGTGTAAATGGGGTCTTCTTTATGTCCAATGTAAATTTGTATTCTATAGTATGAATTGAGGCTAGAGTGTAAGACCATAGCATAAGTGCAACGCGAGACTTGTCCTTGTCTGTAGTTTTCGCACGTAGCTGCCACCAAATTTCTTTATATGCCGCTGTGCTGAGTAAGTCTTGCATCATGGCTAGGTTTAGTTGGAAGACTCTTGCCACTACCTAGAAGTAGACTTTTTCAATTATATATGTCTGGAGAAGTCTGTTTTCTAAGTTTGCATCTAAATGCCACGTCTAATCTGCTCTCTCTTATCCCTCCTGTAGGACTATGCAGACACAGAGCTGCTGCTGTCTAGAGCTAACGTGGACCAGGCTGCCCTGCTGTCTTACGCCAGCGAGGCTGCAGATTTCTCCACCAACCATCAGCTGCCCGCGCTGGACTTTGCCATCAACCACTACGGCCAGCCCGACGTAGCCATGTTCGACTTCACCTGCATGTACGCTTCAGAGAACGCCGCCATGGTGCGCCAACGCAATGGCCACAAGCTGCTGGTGGCGCTTGTGGGCGACAGCCTGTTGGAGGTGAGAGAGACGGCAGAGGTTTAAAAGTGCTCATATTATGCTAATTTTCAGGTTCATAATTGTATTTAGAGGTTATATCAGAATAGGTTTACATGGTTTAATTTTCAAAAAACACCTTATTTTTTGTTGTACTGCACATTGCTGCAGCTCCTCTTTTCACCCTGTGTGTTGAGCTCTCTGTTTTAGCTACAGAGTGAGGCATCACACTTCTGTTCCATCTTTGTTGGGAGTCGCACATGCGCAGTAGCTAGGTCAGAACTACTAGCTAATCCGAAGCGAAGAAGAAGAAGAAGAGTGTGAGAGCGTGCCACGCTAGCACCTAGGCGAGCATTATAATGTGTGTTACAAAGTGACGCATGTTGGTCATGGAAGTAAAGGCTGGACTACAATAGAGCTGTTTGGAGCAGTTTGTGAACAGTGTTTTCTGTTGGAGATTGTAAGTGCCTTTTGGGTAGACTTTGGGCTTTTTCACTTTATAAACATATAGCGTGCACAAAAAAGATATATAACACAATAAAGGAAAGGGGAAAAGCAAAAAAGCATACTATGAGCACTTTAAAGCTTTTCATGACACTACGTTTCTTTAAATCTTGCGTCGCAGCTCTACCCCCCCTTTTATTTATATATATATATATATATCCTTGGTTCTTCTGTGGCCATATTTGGTTGTTGAATGTGGTGTTCGCTGTTGTCTCCAGCCCTTCTGGCCCATGGGCACTGGCATCGCCCGAGGTTTCCTGGCAGCCATGGACTCAGGCTGGATGGTGAAGAGCTGGGCTCAGGAAAAAACCCCTCTCGAGGTTCTGGCTGAGAGGTGAGGGTGTGGAAACACTAAAACACAGGGACTCGTCCTCCTCTTGTACTTGCATTCGCACACACTTGTGCGCACACAGCCACACGTACATATTCTCTCTCTCTTCAAACACACCCTTTTATCTCTAAGTGCTTTACTAGGAAATGTGCCTGTATGTGATTTCAGTCCCACCTCTGCTAGTACTAATGGGATAAGAGGTTCTAATAAGAACCAAATGGAATGTGACTCCTCTATTCTGCAATAACTCTCTGTGCTTTTTGATAACAATGTTAATGTGTTAACTTAAAGGGCTACGCCACCGTTTGTTGAAATAGGGCTTATCACGGTCTCCCCTAGCTGTAGATAGGTGGGCCAACGCATTTTTTGTGCATGCATTGTTTTAGTCCGGTGCAACACCGGCAGTGCCGCCGCTAGTTAGCTTAGCATAGTGAATGGAATCCTATGTTGCCGGTTAGCATGTTGTGAGTAAAGTGAGCCAACAAAAGACAAAAAAACAACCTAATTACTTGCACTGAGACAAAACATGCGTTGGCCCACCTATCTACAGCCAGGGTAGACCATGATAAGCCCTATTTCAACAAACGGTGGCGTATTCCTTTAAAGGTGCATCAGGTAAGCCTTATAAAACTAACTTTCTGTCATATATTGCTGAAACTGACCCTATGTTCCAGTAGAACTACATGAAGCAGGTAATTACAAAAAAAAAAAAAATCCAGCTCCTCTGGCTCCACCTACAGCCTGTAGTGCGATTTGCAAAAATACACAGCACTCGCATTCATTCTCCCTTGTGGGGGGAGGGGCTTAGGAGACTGTTTTGGGCTTTAGCAGAAAGGGGGGGAGGGACTGAGAAGTTGTTGATGTTCAAATTTTTTGGCTAAGTCCTGGATCTTCACAATCCTACCTACAGCACCTTTAATCTATTGCCTTACTTACCCCCTATATAGTATCAATAAGACTCTGCTTATATAGTATAGTGCATTGGAAGTTTCATGTTTTCCTGTTTGCCTTAGGGAGAGTATATATCGTCTACTGCCCCAGACCACGCCAGAAAACGTCAGTAAGAACGTCAGTCATTTCAGCGTGGATCCAACCACACGTTACCCCAACATTAGCCTTAACTTCCTCAAGCCCAGCCAGGTGAGTATGACAGCTAACACATCTCAGCTGCCATCTATTATAGGCAAGACACAACATTTTTCTTCATGCAATGCAGTGTGCTTGGCATTTCAGATATGTAATACATATGTGTATGTTGCAGGTGAGGCACCTCTGCGACACAGGGGAGTCCAGGGAAGTGCACATTGAAATTGAGAATGTGATCAACTCGTCAACACCCAAGTTGGCCAGGAATGGTTGTTATCTTTTTTACATGCTTTATTAAACTGGTTAAGTAGTGGAAAAAATGTTCTTTAATGTGCTGATTGATCAGTGTAGAATTTTGCTGCAATCACTGTTGCTGAAATGTAATAATGAACTATTTTCACTCTAGACAATTGCCTGCTTGCCAAGCAGTTGCAAGGTAACACAATGTCCAAATGCATGGTGTTGCTTTTTTTTTTTCTTCAGGGATTCCTAATAGCTTAAACAGTTCCCCTGCGATGTACTTATGAATGAATGATGTGAAATGAAAACGTTGAATGGTGGAACTTGTGGATGGACTGATTGCAGCCTCTGAAATGAACTCTGCGTGTACTAGCTTGGTCATCTCATTCGAGCTCCATGGTTTTATTCAACGGTTTTATTTAATGTCCGTTCAAGCTGTTTTAAAGTTATTTCCTGTGAGTTCTGCATCCTCTCCTAACCTTTCATGTGCATCCCTTGTACTCCTTTTTAAAATGTCCTCATGGTTCGTAATACTTCCTCATTGGCTGGTTAAAACTGGTACTAACATGGATAATGACGCCACGGATGAGAAAACTCTTATGATCCAATGCCTGACCAAGGCCATGAGATTGCCCAGCAAGAGATGTGTAGTGCTGCCATAAATAGATTTCCATTTCTTTCAATGTTTAATCCAGATTTTGTTCAACGTTCTGTCTTAACGTCAAGCCTTTCATCTTCTCTTTCCGCCACCCCAGAATCCATAGCTCGATCCAGTAAGCTGCTGAACTGGTGCCAGAGACAAACGGAGGGATACAGGAATGTTAATGTAACAGACCTTACGATGTCTTGGAAGAGCGGTCTGGCCCTGTGCGCCCTCATTGACCGATACAGACCGGACCTCATGTGAGTATCTGAATGAAATAACATGCAGAACACACACCACAAAGAGCACAGATTAATCCATCTGTATAAGAAGGGGAGGGGGGGGGGGGGATTTTCCCCTTTCTGGTCTACATATCCCTGCCTTAGCACAATTATTTTTATCCCTGGTGGGGACAAAATGTATCCCCTCCCCCTCAAAGGGATCAATGCTACTTCACCAATGGACCATATACTGTATTATATACCCAAAATAGAAATATTTTAAACTAGTATTTTAAAAAGGTAAAGCGCTGTAACGTGAGCTAGCAATAGAACGATTAAAATCCGAGCAGCAGTTGCTGGTTGTATTTAGCCAGTTATGGAGCTCCGGGACGCCGGCTACCAGCGGCGGTTGTTTAGCCGCTGACAGGTGACTGCGAGCCGGCTACAGGCACCGCCAGATGACGGTCCTTTCAGGGGCCGCGGTAGTCGAGTTTAGCCAGAAAAAGTGAGCGTCTCGCGGCGAACAGTTAAGTTTAGGCACCAAAACGACTCTTACAGTTTCGGAAAAAGATGGTGGTTTGGATTAAAACACTCCTGAGGAACGAACTGGGTGAAAGTCTTTTTTGTTTTTTCGCCACGAAGTGACCTCAGCTCTCCGACTTGAAAGCGCTGGGGTTTATGTTGACACCACGAGGTGCTATGTCACTTTTGAGATTATTTTCTATTGAATATTGAAGTGCATAAATAAGTGTTTTGGCGTGTTTGGCAAAGTGGGATAGAAAGGGGATTTACAAAGGTGCTCTAAGTGATGTCACACGTTTAGGCTACGAGTTTTTTGTCACATACAGCAAACGTCTCCTCACTATCCGCTAGCTGCCTGTCCCCTGAACACACTGTAACAAAAAAAACAAAAAACAATAACCGACAAGAAGGATTTGGGGCTGGGGGCTGGAGGGGGGGGGGGGTTAGTGCGCGGAAGGGAGAGGACTGGATGAGGAGGAGGGAGGGGCGAGCTAGCCTCCATTTTGTTTGACAGATACTTTGAACGTCAACAAGAAGTGACATCACCCGACATCGCTGAGAGCACCTTTTAATTCATGCATGCTTTGTTTTGTTGTGCAAGATCAAAAATTAAATTTTTTTTCACAAATCGCACCCTGTGTATAAGTAAACATTTGTCAACTGTGCAAAGCGTATCCCTTTATGGTTAGAGTGAAAGGGTTTAAACAGCTGCTGTGCCTGGAATGACTGGCCTGCTGTGTTTATGTGAGTTTGTTGGTTGCCAGTGATGTTTATTGTCTGGTTGGGACCTTGGTTTTCAGTTTTACATCACTGTAAATGGGTTGACAGCTACCAGTCATAATGGCCTCTTGGGTCCCTTAAGGGAGCCCTCCTCACATCCCGGCTTTTTCTCCCATACACACACACACACACACACACACACACACACACACACACACACACACACACACACACACACACACACACACACACACACACACAAACACACACACCCTCCTTATCCTTACACACTCTTTAAACAACACGTTCTCCATCCACATTGTCTAATGTAGTTTTGTTACCCTCTGGAGGCAACGTGGCAATTAACATTATAAGCTATTAGTGTCTGTGCTTGACCTTTACCAAGTAGTGTAGCAGTTGTGCTCTGCTGCCTTTGATGATGGGAGGGGGTGGAGCGATGGGTGGGAGCGATGGGTGGGAGCGATGGGTGGGAGCGATGGGTGGGAGTGATGGGTGGATGTACCTTGGGAAAACTGCGTTCACATGTACGCATGTACAAGACGGACGGATGGAGTGGAGGCTCCACTCTGTGCCTGATGTTCTAATGCTAATGCTTTTAAATGGACTTTATGTGCAGTTGAGATGTATTGATGACCCATCTTAATGGTATTTTCGGCCGCAGTGTAATGACATTTACAGTAATGCTTTCCACAACATGTACAGTAGCGTGTACAGAAATGCTTGTTCATTAGTGTTTAATGCAGGCTCAGTTTCAGTTCATTTCCATTATATCCACGGCTGCTGAATAGTTGTGGTCGAAAAATATAGATTTGTTCCCTCTTACTCTCCCTGATTTTTGCTGATTTATCACAAACTGAGGCGGATATTTGGTATGCTCTTCATTGATTTGGTATGCAAGATAAAGAATCCTCATCAGCCATGTCAGAGTAATTGCGTAAATCCGTATTCATCACATTGTGCATCAGGAGATCAGCTAATCATGAGATTTGGATTGTATTAAAGAAATTCAAAGCTACATATAATAATCAATCTTATTGATATTAATGATGAAATGTGTAATGTGAAAGGGGTTTCTTGTAGTGACTAACCCACAGAGTTACACCTCAGCTCTGCAGTTTCTCTCAGCTCTACGGAGTTTTAAAGCATCGGTCAGCTCATTGTTCCGGTATCACAGCCCACAATGGTTTTGTTTAACTCTTACTTTGCTCATAGCGTTGTTTCCAGCTAGAGCGGTGATCGGGCTGCATTTTTCTGTCCGAGCCCGGCCCGCGTCCGATACTAATGACACATGTACGTTTGTTTGTGTGGAAAGCCCGCTTTTATTAAGCAACTGTAGGAAATGCATTCGGAAATGTCAACAGATGAGCGTATCAGCGCACACGGGGCAACAAGCGCACGTTAATACAGGCGCGTAAAAGAGGCGCACTGATGTGACCGAGCCCGACACGAACCCGAACATCATTTGTAAATATCTGTCCGAACCCGGCCCGGCTCGTCGGGTCCCTTCGGGCTTGGGTCGGGTATCCATCATCTATTTCCAGCCACAGCAGGCAGCTGATTTTAGAGAAAAAAACCTCTAAAATCCAACAATATGCTAGCAGACAGACAAAGTTAGCAACTAGCTGGTGAACATGGTGCAGCTTTTATCAGCTAAACATCCAGATGTTTCCATCAGGAGTTGGCAGAGAGCAAAGCAGGACTCGAGAGAGTTCTTTTTTTTCAGGTGGTCAGAAACATCCTTTTCAAAAGAACCGTGATATTGTAATGATACTGTTGCTCTGTATATGTTGGATTTGTAAATAAGCTGTTTGCTAATATATTACCATATCAACTTGGTGACACCATGTCAGTGTTGTGTCCGGTTTGTTTCTGCTGCCCCCAAAAGGCCAGAGAAATCCCACCTTAGTACACCTAAAGTACACCTTCATGTCTCCTACTGCAATATTCAAACACAGTATATATCTTGTAATACAGTTATGGGGTTCAAATGAAATCTATTCACCTCTCAATCACAAAGTAGGTCAGGCTTCAAAATGGCAGTCGATGAAGAATTCTAATGCAAAAGTCACATCTTTTTCAATCAAAAAAAAAAAAAAAAAAGAATTATTGTCAGATGTATGTTGTCCGCCAAATTCCACTACTAAAACCTAAAAGTCATCTAATTTGATGTCAAAAATCAACAAAATTAAGTTGTGAATGATCATCCTCTATGTGTGTATTTGTGTTACATTTACAGGGGCAGATTTAAGACGATTGAGATTAATGCTTATTGGTTTATGATTAGCTTTTTCTATTTGTCCCTTATCTTTGTCATCGCATTCGCCGCACCTATCCTGTCCCGTCTCATTCTCTCTTTTGTTGTCTTGCTCTCGCCCTCAGTGACTTTGATTCCCTGGACGAGCGAGACCAGGAGAAGAACAACCAGTTGGGTTTCGACGTGGCGGAGAGGGAATTTGGCATTTCGCCCTGCATGACTGGCAAGGAGATGTCGTCTGTGGTGGAGCCAGACAAACTCTCCATGGTCATGTACCTCAGCCAGTTCTATGAGATGTTTAAGGACACAGTGCCACCCGGAGGTGAGAGCGGGTGATACAGTAGGGCTGCTTGCTTCTGTAATCTGGTTTTGTGAGGTGTCTGTAATTACAGAAGTAAGATGCTTTGAAAACATAATTACCCATAATACTGGGAGGATTTCAAAGTCCATTTTTGTGTGTTTTTTTTTTTTTTGTGGATTTCTGTTCAGATAACCACAACTTGAGTCCTGAGGAGAAGGCAGCACTGATATCCAGCACCAAATCTCCCATCTCCTTCCTCAGCAAACTTGGTCAGAGCATAGCAATATCCAGGAAACGAAATCCGAAGGTCGGTGTCTTAGAAATACCTGTTAGCACCCCTTGATTTGTCCTAAAATGTCAAAAATTGAACTTTATGTGTATTGTTTTAGTAGGAGTGAAAATAACTCATGATGTGTCATCAGCAGGACAAAAAAGAGAAGGATGTGGACAGTTTGGGGAAGAGAAGGAAAACCAGCCAGTCTGAAGATGTGAGTAATTCTGACAACAAACTCGTCTCAGATTTTGTGCTCGTGGTTATTTTTTTTTTTTGAACAGCCTATCCGACCAGAACAGACTTTTAATGAATCCCTCTAGACTGCGACTGCAGCAGGCAAACCGATTTGACTGTTTTTTTTTTTCTCCTTTCTCACAGGAGGAGGTATCCAGGACCGGTCGTGACGACAGGCCGCCCGTCACGGCCGTCCTGTCGGAGAGAAAAATGGACTCCTGCGCCGCGGGGAACCACAACAAAGTCAAAGTCATGGCCACCCAGCTGCTCGCCAAGTTTGAGGAGAACGCGCCGCAGCCTACGGGACTCAAACGGCAGGTATGGAGGAAGTCGCGTGGTTCATTTTGTGTGCTTTCCACTAGGAGGAAAAGATTAACCAACCAAACTTGGTCAAACTTTCTGGACATCGTGGGAGTTCAGATTATTTCTGCACACTCATTGTGGTTAGTTTTTTTTCTTTTCTTCCTACGATGAACATTTTTGATGAACATGTAGATTTCACGCTGTGTGTGACAGGGCCCCCTCTGGTCTCATGATTGACAAGCTGTAGGCCACTGTATTAATGAGCTGAGGTCCAGAATGCTAATATTGGTCAGGCTGGGTATTGTTCCTGCGTCATGTAGGACGGCCTCACAATGCTGACCGGGCCTGGAGGGCTCGGGTGAGTTGGTTCACAGGGCTTTGGCTCGCTTGCCACTGAGAGTGGGAGGGGAGGAGTGGGCTACGCGAACACTAGACCGTATTGTTGATGGAGAGAAAGACAGCGCTCAACTGTTGCTGCTGTCTTGTAACTGTGTCTCGGAATAGCTACTTCTCATTTTCTTTTATTTATTTATTTTTCATGTAAAAGCTTCTGTTTGTGTATCGCTTTGGCCATCAGGAGCCTGTGAAAATAGCTGATTCGATGATTATGTTAATACAAAACTTAACTTACAAAACTTTTGGTTTGTGGAGAAGACCTTTGAGTATTTATAAAGGCTGAATAGTGGAGCAGTTGCACTTTAAGTACACTGTTTGTGCATTTCCTCTCTTTCCATTCATTATTGATGTACATTCTGCATGGCATTTACTGTTTAATTATATCTTAAGTGCTGTTATAAATACTACCCAAGTCTCTCAGCATGATAGTCTTATGACTCTGTCATTTCCTTTTATTAGTTTTGAACACGCATTATATTTTCCAACCACTGTGACTCCATCCACCCATGATTCACTTCCTTCTCTCTGTTTTCTTTTCTCTCTCCTTGCTTCCACTTCCCGTCATGGACTATTTCATGATGCCTTGCGTGGTTATTCGGGCCTCTTGCTGGCCACGCTCGCTGTCACTCATCTTTATCTGACAACAAAGGGGGAGTCTCTGCCCAACCTGGACTGCCTTTCGCCCCTTATCCCGCCCAAAACCCCTTTGAATGAGCCGGTGCGCCTTGCACCTGTCCCAGCATGGAGAAAGGTAAAGAGTGGAACCGCCCCCACCTTATCCCCATAGAGACTAACAACTAGGCTGACCTTCTAAACCGTATGTCCCTGTGGTGTGCCATAGTGGGGAAAGCTGCTTTGTGCTGACCTGTACTAGTCTGAGCCTCACCTTCTCTGTAGACCGTGTGCTGATCTGTTGCGTGAGATTGGGAGGAATTAACTCAATAGCTCTAGTTGTGTGGTTAGCGAGAGTGTGTGAGTGTTTTTAACTTCTCAGTCAAATAGCTGTGTCTGCGTGCGTGCATAAGTGCATGCGTGTTTGTGTGAGAGACGCACGAGTGCGGCGCCTTCATGGTCTCTCCTCCTTGCTTCTCCTGTCCTGCTTCAGAGACGCACACAGCAGCAGGAGCAGCTGAGCATTCGCTACAAAGAAATGATCAAGTGTCAGACACTGCCTAACAGAGGGGAGCAGGTATGGTTAGCTACGCTGGCCTGCTAGTCCTCCAACTCCTTTCACATCCCGTTAAGTCCAGATCCCCCCCCCGCCTCCTCTGCATATGGAAATGGACTGACCTTCAAATCCAGAAGCAAGGGGAAGGGGAAGGTAGCCACACCAAGCCAGACAACGTCTTCTCAGTTCATTATACAAGAAGATCTTTGAAAAGATCCACTGAGAACTAAATAAGTAATAATAAGTAGAATCATAACAATTGTGCGTATCCTTGAGGCCAAACAAAACAGTTGAATACTTTTTCTTTCACATAAAAGATTGGCAAAGCCGTTTACATCCATGTTTGCTCGCCTGGAGTTTTCTTCATCCTGTACATTTCGCTGGTGCATTGTGACCTTGCTAGGCGCGTTGCGGCCACATTCTCGATCAGTGGAATAGTGCAAAAAAAATATGAGGCCAGATTAGGGCTGGGCGATATTGAGAAAATCAAATATCACGATATTTTTGACCAAATACCTCGATATCGATACCACAACGATATTGTAGTGTTGACTATTGGTGCTTTCACTAAATATTTACACAATGAGATTTTGGATAAATGATCAGTAATGTGGATATAATTACTAAGTGGGTAAAGGCAAATAATAGAACAGTTACAACAGTCTGGTAAGGTCAGAAAATGACATCACTTTACTGTAATGCAGCCTTTAAAACCAGGAAAAGGCAATACTTATGCCATATTACGATATTACGATATCCAAAATCTAAGACGATATCTAGTCTCATATCACGATATCGATATAATATTGATATATTGCCCAGCTCTAGGCCAGATTATAGAACAGAAACCGAATGGGTAGTCTCCGTCTATGATGTCTACCTTCCCCCTCTCTCTTGTTACTTTTTTTTCTGCTACTTCTCTATGACCTGAGAGGAGGGCTGCACTACTGCACAACTAATCGCAACTTTATCAAAATCGCAATATGGACTAGTGCAATATCCAAATCGCAGGGGGGGGGGAGGCCGCAATATTTGTTAAAGGCAAAATATGTGTCAAACCATTCTGAATGAAGTATTGTGGTGCAGCAGAGCTGTCCCGGCCTACAAATCATATCCTACAGACTAAAGAAAACGTCTTTGTTTGGTACCGATTCCTCGCAAAATTGAAACTATAATCTTTTTTGTATTACTTTTTTCGTGCAGCCCTACCTGAGAGCTCCAGTACCAGCCCCCCCCCCTCCCCCCCCCGCTATGCTTCTGCTCTCACTGCGGAAGTAGATACAATTAAGCTTGCTATTTTGTTAGCCGCCAGCCTGACTCGTAGGTGTGTTGAATTGTTGTTTACAGAGAAATACGACCCAGTGCTACTCTATATCCACTCCTCCAGCCTCAGTAGAAGACCAGCTGTAGCCGGCTGGCCTGCCTGGTTTTCATCCTGCTTTACTGTTCTCTCATGCGAATAATCCGAGTCAGCGCAGTGAAGTGGCAGCCAGCACCAGTTTTCTCCTGCTGATGCTTATTTTTTTTTTCTTTCGTCTTGTCACTAGATTAAGCATTCACCTCACAGACATTGATTTATAGCTTCAAACTCTCCTCTTTAAATGGATTTAATTCACTGCTGTTCCTAAGTGTCTTCTCACTGCACAGTAAGTCTCTCGCTGCAGAGTAAATTAGTTTAAAGTTGATTGTAAAGACTGGAAATAATCTTGAGAATCCTTTAACTAATCACTTTTCTACACCGTGTATAGGATATCATTATTAAAGCCCCTCTTATATTTTTCTATTAGAACGCTTTCTATATACTGGTCTTTAAAGTTTATATCAAGGTTAATTAAAGCACTAGTGATGTTTTTTCCCATTTTGGAAAATTCTAGCTGACAGCCATTGGGCTGTATTTATATAGTGTTTTATTTTTCCATATACACTTTGTGGGTGGTGTTTTTTTTTTTTTTTTTTCCTTAATGTGTGTGTTAGGCATTGCTAACTAGTGCTTTTAGTGTAAGCGAACCTAAGCAAGTGAAGTGGGACCCCACTAATTCTATTAACCAAACGGATGATTACATTTTTGCTAACGCAAATATCTTTTAGATATAGTTTCCCCTTAGTTTTGCGAGCTTTGGAAAGCATTTTCGTTCACGGGCCTTCTGTGAATGACAAGAATCAGGAGTGTGAAGCATATTCACTCTTACTCGCAATCTCATTTTCATCATCATTCTCTCTCATCATCCTCTGCTGAATCTGCTGTTCCTGCTGTTCCTGTCCCTCATCTCTCAAGGCCAGGAGTGGTGCAGACCAACTGTCCAGCTCGGGCTCTCGCAGCTGCCCAAAGAAAACCATTCTGCTCCCTTCTTCCTCCTCCACTTCCTCGCTCTCTCTTCACTCAGAGGTGACGCACAGTCTGCTGTATCTGTCTTGTTTGTGTCTGTCTATCTCTGCCACAAATCCATGGCAAACCCATCCAGTGTCCCCTTGCACCCACTCCCCTTTTTTTTGTTCTCTGAAAGCATTCTCTTTTTTTTTTTATTATCCGTACTTCAGATTTGACCTCTGCAGTGTGTTGCGTAAATAAAAACAAAACTCAGCGTTTTCCCAAATGAACTTACCAGAGGGATTACAGTGTTGTTTACTTCCCTGCGAGTGGGTAGTGTGGGTCATTATCCGACGAGCTGCTCGTTTTCATGCTGAAGGGTATGCTGTCGGGATGTGACAGCTTGTAAATAAATGTAGACTCAGGGGACCTTGGGTAGTTTTAATTTATTGTCAGGCACTGTCAAAGATTCTGCATGACAAGCTGTTCTCGAACACAATAGTCCACAACTCCTTTTGCAAGAATCTGTTTAAATGCCTCGTGCAAACCAAAGTGTTAATACAGTGTGTGTGTCTGCTCATTTTTGCCTTCAAGCATTTGCGTAAAAGTCCGGAGGAAGAGGAGCTTGAATACTACGAGATGCCTCTAAAATACGGGGTAAATGAGAGATTGCATGGATATGTGTTGAGCTTGTCACCGCTGTTGGTTTTTGGTTGGCATTTTTCTGAGATAAGGGTTTAGTAGGTGTAAACAGACTGCTGTTGAAAGCATCAACCCTTTAGCTACACCCAAGTCATCATCATCCTCATCATCAAGTCTCAATAGAGCTTCCTTGGCAGGAGTGGAAGCTTCCGCACCTGACAGACCCAAGACCCATTCACATACCTGGTATACAGGAGAGGGCGGATCGCCTAATCTCCAGGTTTAAGGGCAAACCTGACAGGCCACCAAAGGTGAACACCGTGCATGGACATTTTATAAGAATATGGTTTCCGATGATGTGTCGTCACGTTTTATTGGGTATATTTCTTAGCCGGCACTGTATGTAAAAAAAAAAAAAAAAAAACGTGCTATTGGTGGCCGTATGCACATCCTACGAAGTCTAATTCAATCTTTCAACTATTCCTCTTTTCCCCCTGGAGCCTAAGAAAAAGCCGTCCCGTTTCTTTTTAGAGCAGTGGCACTTGTCCCGGGACCTGAGTGTGAGTCCTGGTTTACCACTATCCTCTCCTGACTCTTCCAGAAAGGTTAGGTTTTGGTGCTGTGGTGTGATTTTCTAACACATCTCTGAGAAATAACCTCTTATGGAATTTTTTTTTTTTACTTCTGAGAACTTAGTTGAAAGGTCTCTCAAGCTTGTTCAATCCATGTGTATTTATCTCAAGTGTAGTCTGTTGTTTTGCTAGGTATTTCTGCTAGATAGCCTCACTAACTGCAGGGCATTGCTTTTACCCACACAGGCTTACATTACTGCTTGAATTAAAGGCTGACAGCTGGAACTATGAAAACAATGGCTTACAAACCATATGTGGCCTTTGCCAAAATGACAAACTTTTTGGAAAGGAGATTTGTTTTTGGAAACTACCGAAAAGGCAAAGAATAACTACATTTTCCTCCTTGTACATCTCTTTTGTGATTGAATCGTCTATTTCTCTACAGGAGCCAGCAAGGCCTCTACACTCTGATGATGAAATGCCCTTATATGTGCTTAGCATTCAGGAGAGGGCTGAGCAACTTGCCTCTCAGTTTGAGGGCAAGTCAGCCAGACCACAGGTGAAATTTCCCTATTAACATAGAAAGCTGATTAGTAGTCTAATATTTGATTTGATAAAGGAAGACACGTTTTTGGGGAGACTTAGCATGTTGGTCAACTTTACCTTTTTAAGAGTAGAAACCAAAATAATTGTATGTATCCCCAGTAGGTTGTTGGTACTGTTACATTAGCATGTCAACAAAACGCATCATTCGGCTAAACTAGTTATCGTAAGAGGGCAGGATGTAAATAAGAACTCATAATAGCAGTAAAACTAAATGGTAAGTGAATAAATATTTTTTTTATGATGGATACAATTCCACACAAAACAATTAAAGTATCTCTGTTTATGTAGTAAATGGACAAGGGGAGACTTGCATAGCTAACCTTGACCGGAAAGAGATGACTAAAACTATAATATATAATTTGAATGCAGTAGGTAATAATACATTATTTTGCTGAAAGAAATGTAAATATCAACTGTAGAGTTAATATGACATTTCATCTTTTAAACTGTATGAAAGTACAGTTTGTAAAAACCTATGAAGAACTAAGAAATCTTTATTTTAATAGTGCTAGCTGCCAACTCTTACTCAGCAATTTATGCGAACGCGTTAGCATAGAACACAAGAGGGAATAACTTAACAGCTAGCAGAAAATAACCGACCAATTTTGATGTTTGAGTCAAGTTCAGGGAACTTTTTATTGGCACAGGTGCCAAGATAGGAATATCATTAAGGAGAAAGGTACAGTAAAGAACATGGAGGTTACATTGAATTACAATTAGCTAAACTCAGCAAAATATGCTAGCATGTTAGCATAGAAACCCAGATGGAATTAAGCTGACCAACAAGCCGCTCTCCAAACAAAATTTGGTCTAATAGTTTTAATTCAGAAAATAATGTGAAACATTGAAGTTCATACTGGGTTTCTAAATTGTTAAATTAACATTTTGAAAAATGTTTAACTATTTTCCTCTCTCCCTATTTTTTGGTGGAGCCTAAGAAAAAACCCTCACGTTTTTTTATGGAACAATGGCACCTGCCCCGAGACCAGTCTCCTCCTGATTCCCCCCCCTCCACCTCTGACACCTTGAGACAGGTAGTCATTTCACGCCTGGAAGGAATGGAGTGTGGTGACGCTAACACACTGCGCCTGCACTTGGTCTTTCATGAAGCTGCATCATCTTAAGAACAAGTTGCTTTACAGGACTCAAGCACATTTAAGACTTAAGCGTCAAAAGCCAGCTGCTTATTGTGAAAAATTATGAAACTAATTTGCAACCTGTTAATTGTTTTCTGTAGTTGAGTGAGTAAGCAGTCCTTATGACTGTGACTCTATCTGGACAGATATCAAAATATTCTTAGCTGGCGCATGCTTAAACTCAATTACAATTCTCACAGTTATTTTGCCAAGGGAGCCCCTAGTAGTTGTTTTCGATCACAGCATGGCAGCAAAAAAAACTCATCTAGTTAATTCCCATGATGACAAGCACAGTTCCAATTGTGGTGGGATAACAACTTTGCAATGCAGTAGGACTGCTAAGCGTGCTCAGATCTCATCCACAGCAATAGTTTGCAATTCTTCCCGTATAGGGGATGCAATAGCATTTTAATAGATGTTAACCTAATCTGGGTGTAGATTAATCCAGTGTTATAATGGATAATGGATAGTAACAACCCGGATTGAATGGTTCCTCCCTTCCAGCATTCTCTTTTGGTCATATTTATTGTTTGATTAGTAATGTCACACTGCAGTGTGAGGGCCTCTGTGTGTGCATGTGATTTAAAAAATGCATCACCCCTTTATTTGAGTGTGCAAGCATGTGCACTATGAACTGTGATGTTACAGAAGCACAGGTTTACTTAGTAGCTGTCGTCTTTCAAAATGCTGGAATACTTGATCTCTTTTTCTGATGTCCCAAATGCAATAATTGTCTCTGTTGGCAAGTACATACACAGTGGAACTTAGCTATTTGAGCTATATTTGGTTTTGCAGTTAGGTGGGGTTGCCAGCACATCTGACCGCTTGATCAATCCAGCATGGATACATTGCTTTGTCACGTCTAAATGTCCTGTCAGAAACCATTGTCTGTAAGCACTTTTTTTGTTTACGCTCTCCTCTTCCCACTTTTCCAACAGTTTTTTTTTTTTTATATATAATCTCTTTCCTTTTCCATCCATCATTTTCTGATGTTTGTCCACCTGTCTGTCTCCTCTCTTTTCCCCCCGTCTTTATGCTGTTGATAGCGCTATGTAAGGATGTACACAGGCGGAGTTAGCTCATTGGCTGAGCAGATAGCCAGTCAGCTTCAGTCTCAGGAAGACCCTAAGCCCCAACCCGAAAAGAGGGATTTGGTAAGCACGCTCCCCACGCATGGGGTGGAAGGCATGTTTTTGCACAGAACAAAACCTCACTTGCCAATGAGTGTTGTTTCATGCGCTGCTACGTTGTCGATACATTGATGTGTTTGTTTTCTGTCTGTAGTGTGTGTTCGCTCCACAAGTAACAGCTGTTTGGGATACTGTTGTGTTTGTTGATCATTTGCATAGTGATCAGAGATCCCCATTGCCTAGTGACAAATAGCCATTGACTTGCTCTGTTGTGTTGCCTTGGGTTATAAAGTAGCAATACCCAGCATACATTGACAGTGGCCTGGTGTGTGATGTCCACTAAATCTCCTCCCCTCTCCTCTCCTCTCCTCTCCTCTCCTCTCCTCTCCTCTCCTCTCCTCTCCTCTCCTCGACTCAAACTGATCAATGCTCTATCCTTCCACAGGGCTCTCTCAGAAAAGAGTTCCCCGTCAACATCGGTGGCAGTGATGTGTGCTTCTTCTGCCGAAAGCGTGTGTACGTGATGGAGAGGCTAAGCGCGGAGGGGAAGTTCTTCCATCGCAGCTGCTTTAAGTGCGAGTACTGTGGCACCACACTGCGACTGTCCTCCTACGCCTTCGATGTGGAGGATGGTAAGACTAACGTTAAGATGACTTTTTTTTTTTTTTTAAATTGTCGTAAAGTTCATCATCAACTGCAGCCAAAATTAACTTAACTTGTCACACCACACTTAAACCTGGGCTTAACCTGGTTCAAAACCATCTGATTTTTGTTAAACCACTATCTAGACTCTGGCTCCCTCCAGTGGTTGTATAAGAAAAAGAGGCGATGGCAGACAGACAATGCACACCACAATCCCCCACTCTCCAGTGGATACTAGTTCCCGGAGACACTGAGATGAATGAACTGAAATGAACACACACTGCACCAAGTTTCATCAGGCGTGTCTATATATATATATATATATATATATATATATATATATTATTATTTTTTTTTTTGTTGGTACAAACAAACACGTATGCCCTCAGAATAATTTGAAATATGCTTTAACTCCTTCTGGCTTTTAAGATGTAAATCTCAAAGACACATTTACATTACCTTGACCCCAGAGCCGAGTGCAGTCTCATGATTCCATATTATTCCTCTTTGGGACGTGTCTATTGTGCTCCCGGACAGGCAGCAGATTGTTTATTGAGACAGTAGCTGTTTTTCAGAGTTTGCCGTGGGACTTAAACCCACTGATGGTCTGAACTGAGACAGAAAGGAAGATCTTTTTTTTTATTGTAAACGACAAACACACATTCAACTTCTGCACAAGAGATGAAGCTTATTGACTCTCTGAGGTAAAAACAACAGAATATGCAGTGTCTATATATTTTATTTATGCATTCAATTCATTTGCTGTCTGTCTCTTTTATCCTGCAGGGAAATTTTACTGCAAGCCCCACTTCTGTTACCGTCTGTCTGGCTATGCACAGAGAAAGAGGCCTGCTCCCTCCCCAGCTCCAGTCACTGCTAAGGTACCTGCTTTTGTTCACTAGTTAAAATCCTGGAGGAAATCCGGAATTTGGCTGGCATAAAAATGAAGAGATTAATTGTTTGGTTTATCTTCAAAATGCAGTGCTAAGGTAGGGACACAAGGGGCTAACATTTGGGAATGCGGAGTAGCGTTTTGAGTAGGGCAACTTTGCTGTGGTTGATGTCGTCTGTCTTTTGCAGGAGAACCAGGCGCCCCAAACTCCTACGGCGACCGTTGATGCCCCCGGAAGGGCGATTGCAGCGGCAGCCCCCTCGGCTGAGCTCCAGCCCTCAGGTACCCCACTTTCCTCTCTTGCTGTGGTGGCTGCGCCCTGCCGTCTGGTCAGGGGCGTGGGAGTCCCGCTGCGTACCCTCTGCCGCACGCTCTCCTGGACCTGCCACCAGGTGGCACACAACCCCCTAGACTCTCCCTTCCTGTGTACCTACTGCATCTACCTCTTCTGCTGTTTCACCATCAATGTCCTGCTCAACCTCTTCTAGCATGACTCTCTTGTTCCTCCTCCTTTTTCCTTCCTTGCCAACTAACGCCTGTGGGATTGTATAGATCTAGCCGACTGAGCCTGCAGAGTGATCATGTAAATCGTGTGATTCCTTGTCTCAGTGATTGATTGATTGATTGATTGATTGATTGCTTTCTTGAAGATGCAGCATTCGTTCCATCTCTTAGCAGCCATTTTATGCCTTTTGATTGTCCCAGGCGGTTAAGCAGCCCTCTGGCAGCGTCATTTTTTGGAAATGAATGGTGCATCTTCAAATTTCTTTTCTCTTGGCTTGGTAATTTGAAAAAAAAAAAAAAAGAGTTGGACAGAGTTTCTTCTGGTCAGCTCTCCAGGCAGCAATTTTAACTATTCGTAACCCTCTTCTTGTTCTAATTTTATCATAACATGTGGCAGTAATGTGCCAGCTTTCTTACTCAAAATGTCAATTAAAATTGGCATATTGCAATACATTTATACGATCTAAGTTAATTACGTGAATAAGATTTTTGCCTGTCTGTGTTTGAATGAAGAGCCAAGCTTTATTCTGTTGTGATTGTAACCTCTAGTGGCCTGTGAATGCTTTCTTTTAGCTCTACCTCCTCCTGTGTGATGTGTTTCTTTTAGTGCCTGCTTTGTGATGTGTTCCTTTCTCTCTGGAAGCTGTTTTGCACCTACAGCTTCCCTCTTACTGAAACTCCCCGTACTGTGATGAAGTGCCTGGATCAGTGCTTTTGTGAGCTTTACCTTTCCCCCTCCTATCAGAGCAGCTTAAAACTGAGAGCTCTTCTAGTGCTTGAATTAGTGCCTTGTGATTGTGAATTTCCACTCCTCTGCCAGACCTTCTCGGCCGCCCTGTCCTCCTGCCTCCCTCAGCCTCTAACCCGACAGATTGCTGCTAAAACACACTTGTGTTTGCCTAAAGGAACACGCTGACTTATTGGGACTTTAGCTTATTCACCGTAACCCCCCAGAGTTAGATAAGTCCATAAGTACCCGTCTCATCTCCGTGCGTGTCGTAACTCTGTCTGACGCCCCCACCGCTAGCCTAGCTTAGCACAGATCCTGGAGGTAACTGGCTCCATCTAGCCTACTGCTCCCAATAAGTGACAAAATAACGCCAACATGTTCCTATATACATGTTGTGATTGTATAGTCACAGCGTGTACAAATAACAAGGTCACATGAGACACCAAGACGCCATCTTCTAACCGTATACATACTGGGAACTATATTCTCAGAAAGGCGAAGCACTGCTACTTCTGCTACTTGGGCGGAGTGATTTGCTCGCAGCACCTGAGAAGCCCCGTGGCGAGGAGCAGAGAGTTCGCCTGGAGTTCGCTCAGAGTTGGAGTAATAATCACTCCGCCCAAGTAGCAGTGCTTTGCCTTTCTGAGAATATAGTTCCCAGTATGTATACGGTTAGAAGATGGCTGTGTCTCATGTGACCTTGTTATTTGAACACGCTGTGACTATACAAATCACAACATGTAAATAGGAACATGTTGGCGTTATTTTGTCACTTATTGGGAGCAGTAGGCTAGTTGTAGCCAGTTACCTCCAGGATCTGTGCTAAGCTAGGCTAGCGGTGGGAGCGTCAGACAGAGTTACAACACGCACAGAGATGAGAAGGGTATGTATGGACTTGTCTAACTCTGGGGGATACGGTGAATAAGACAAAGTCCCAATAAGTCGGCGTGTTCCTTTTAATAAAGTGCATCTTTGCTACATTAATTGGACTGCATATTATTGTTAAATATAATCAACAAGACTTGACAGAGCTGAACAGAACAGGCTGGTTAGATTCACAGAAAAAGAATAACTGGAATGTAAGTAGGTGTTAAGTGTAGGCCTGCTGCATTGTGTGGCAAGTTTAGCATTATAAATTAAAAATAGTTACTCATAAATACTGTAGTGAAACTGTAGACATACGAAAAAATATTTTAGATAATAACAAAATTAAAGAATTACTTTCATTATGAAAGATATGGAAAAATAGTGTCACGGTAACAAGAATATACACATCCTAATATTTAAGTAATTCCAATAATACAGTTAATAATGTTCATTATTTTAAATATTTAAGATATGATATATAGGATATGAGGTTTTGTTCACAGATGTTTTGCATTTTCCGGCACATTGCCTCGTTTAGAGGGAAAAAAAGGAAACCATTGCAGTTGTGACCATATTCCTTATCTACACAGAATAACTTAAATAAAGCTTTTTTTAGCAGGATTTAGATGGGGCTCGTTGATATTTTGTCCTAATTGGAGAGCAATATAATCTATGTTTAAGCGAGTAGAAAGACAAAACGTGTAGTATAATGTGTAAAATACCTTACTTTGATCCATTCTATTCATATTAGTTCATAATAAAGTACAAAGACGCATTTTGGAAATAAAGTACAGTTTTAAGATTTGCTTCTCAGGATGGGAAAAAGGCAAGGCACCAACCTGGTACTTATAAGTGTAGTATGACAAAACTATTTTAGAGTGTTATGTGTGTTTGTTGATAGTATTTGCTGTAGGAATATAATCTAATGCAATAAATTCAGTTATAGATCTTCAATTGGTGTGTCCTTGTCAGTTTGTCCTTTTAAAATACAAAGTTGCTTCGGTAGAGTGGGAGTAAATGGGAACAAGTCATTTACCAACAAATGTGTATGGAAATGCACTAGCTACATTGCTGGATGTGTGATGGATTTGATGCTACTAGGCTGATGTGTTCCCATAAACGCAGTAGTTTTCACAAAAAGAGACCCAGTGGATTTGGGTTGTTGCCGTTCTTTTCCACAGATAAATAACAGTGAAAGTCTTAATCATGCCCTTTTTAATTTAGCCCTGGATGGCTCCTGCACTGCAGAGGGTTCCTCTCCTCTCTTACTGTGGATTCTCAGTTGCTTTTTTTTTTCTTCCTCTGCCTTCTTACCTCCAACCTGCTGCCCGACCGCGATGTCACCATTTCATCTGTGGTCTCCACTTACGCTCCATCGCCAACCACAGTGCCGGAGGTCAACGGCCTGCAGGAGCCCAGCCTAGCTAAACGTCTACGGGGAACTCCGGAGCGCATCGAGTTGGAGAACTACCGCCTGTCCCTGCAGAAGGAGGAGGAGCTGGAGGAGGTGCCTGAGGAGACACTGGCAGAACACAACCTCAGCAGCGTGCTGGACAAGGCCGCAGACGCTGACCTGGGCTCCAGGTAATAGCATCAAAACGGCGTCGATATGTACTTTATAAATGCCGCTGTTGTTGAATGTCTTAAAGAGCCCGTATTGGGCTGTATGGGATTTTCCTGTCTTTTAGTGTGTTATATAGTTTTGTGTGTATGTAATATATGTATAAAGTACAAATGAACACATTTCACTCCGAATGGAGCTTTCTCCCTCACAGACGGCGCTTTTTCTCAACTGCCTGAAAACGGCTCGCCTACATTCCTGTTTTTAAAATTCCTCAATTAGTGATGTCACTGATTTTTCATACGTGCTGCCTGAGCAAGCACAGCCCGCCCAGTGGCTAGTTTGATTTTGGTTGACCAATCACAACGGAGTGGGCCAGCTGACCAATCAGAGCAGACTGGCCTTTTCAGGGAGGCGGGCCAAGAGCTGAGATAGAGGCACTGCACCAACAGGCAGTATGAGAAACATAGTATGTTTTGTTTTTTTTTAACATCAAAGCATGTAAACCTATTCTAGTAGACCCCAAGAGTACAAATATGGCGCTGAAAAGGAGCAGGGCCTCTTTAAACATTATGCATTTTTGGATTTCTAGTTATGATATTGATTTTTGCAGCAGATTCTTTTTTTTGGATTATTTTTAGTGGGCCAAATAAATGTGATAGCAACGTCATAAAAACAATCCTCATTATTCCCGTGTGCATTTCTTTAAATTAGGTGCCAGGTTGAGTGACCATCTGACATTCACCGATATAAACACCCTCCATCCACTAGGTCTGCAACTAACACATGTTTTCAATATTGATTATGATATTACGATAACTATTAATAAAAAAAAAAAAATTAAAAAAATCAGCTTCTGCACACTGTATATAAATGGTAGCTACGTTTCAGTCAGGCAGGGAATAAATTTAGTGTTGACAGTGTGTGGGAGCTGATTTTTATTTTGAACCATTACTGTATCTCCTACGCACATGTCTGTATAAAGGTGTAGAAATACCACTTCTTCTCCTCACTAATACATGTTTCCTAAAAATAATAATAATAATAAAAAAGTCTTGGATGATTAATTGATCAAAATAGTTGCTGCTCAATATCCTGTCAATCAACGAAACAATTAATTGACTAATCGTTTAACTCTACACACCATTAGTTGAATACGTGATCATTTTCTTCGCTCTGTCTTACCGTGTATTGTTGAGGACTTGTGATGTGTGATTTTTATTTTTTTTAATACTTATTTCTGACATTTAACAGATTTAAAGTTCAATAAATTATTCAGAACAGGGGCGCCTGGGTGGCTCACCTGATAGAGCGTGCACCTCATGTACACAGGCTCAGTTCTCGCCGCAGCAGCCGTGGGTTCAAATCCGACCTGCGGCACTTTGCTGCATGTCACCCCCTCCCCCCCCACTCTCTCTCCCCTTTCACGTCTAAGCTGTCGTGTCAAAAAAAACAAAACACCAAATACATTATTCTAAACAAAATCTATGATGAGAAGAGAACTTATGGAAAATAGAAATTATTACAGTCCTCCACAGAAAACGGAAAGTCAGACTGACTAGTGAAATCTTGTACAGTAGACGTTCAAGTTGAAGTCACGTTGCATTTTGCACGCCGTCCGTTTTTACCCACCCCATTTGCTCTAACACTTTACTGGGACTCCTCCTCTGTTGTCCAACAGTAGCTCCGAGTCAGACATGGACGAGGAGGATGAGCAGGAGGACCAGGAGGAGGTGGAACAGCAGCCTCTCAGCCCCTCCGATCTCGGCGGTGTTCCCTGGAAGGAGGCGGTGGAGCTCCACGCCAAACTGAGGGGCGAGGAAGAGGCCGAGGCTCTGGCCGACGCGGTCAGCAGAGACGGAGAAGTAGATGAAGACGAGGAGGAAGATGAGGAAGATGACGACGAGTCGAGCGACGGTAGGCTTGTTTGTCACTCTTGGTGTGATTTCAGCATGGTCCCTGGGGAGACTGGAAACGTGTCCTTTGGTGTACGTCAACACCCTGTCCATACTCCCATTTGACCCTGTCCACTTGCTTTTTTTTATCGAAAATCTGTTTCATGTGAAGTGTCACCGTCTCAAACGTTGTTCTCCTCATCCCTCTCTCCTTCTTTTCTCCTCTTCCATCCCCTCCTCTTCATTACTTCCCCCTATGTCCACTTTGTGTGTGTGTGTGTGTGCGTGTGTGCGTGTATGTGTGTATCTGTATGTTTTTTTTTTTTTTTTCTTTTTTGGTTGGGCCTCTGTCTCCCCTTGCTGGCAGAGGGGGATTACTGCCCCTGGGATAGAGAGCTCCAGTCAGGCCTTTGGCTGGAGAAGCACCTCACAGATGAAGAAGATGTTGGTACATTTAAAGGTAGCAGCAGAACTGCCTGTGGATGTGTTTGCAGTAACTTTGAGCGTGATATACAGTATATATAATATATATAATCCTGGCTGGTTTTGGGCTTCTTATTTAAGGATTTTCAATGAGAGTGAGGCTTGTCCTTTTTTATTTTTTTTGTGTTTGGTCTTGGTTTGTTGTTTGCGGTTGTGTTTTTGAAAAGATTTTGTGTTCATAAGTGTGTTTTCTTTGTGTGAGTCTTATCCCATTTTTAAGCTGCTGTTAACCTGTTTAACACCTCCGTTTTTGTAACTGGCTTTAATAAACTAAACTGATTAATGTCAGAGATTTTTGTGTTCTCCCTTCCCCCCCCCCAGGCGCTGCAGCTATGTTTTGGTATTGAGTGGCAGAATTGTTCCGTTCACCAACGGATATCTTTTTTTTTTTCTTTAACCTCATATCTTTGAAGCTCACTTTTATTGTTTGACTTTCGTCTAGTGCATGCAGCCTCCCTGTCCCTGGATTTTTTTATTGCCACTGTATTCTAACTGTCCCTTTGCCTTCTCTCTTTCATTTTTGTCCTGTCTTTTCCCTCCTCTCTTTGTCTTCTACTACTACCCTTCCTACAAAAACTGCCTTCATCTCTCTTTTAACTGTCTCTGATTGCACACACAACTTCAACACATCACCAAAAAAAAAATAAAAAAATCAACACTACACTGTATGCCGACACCCTCATTTAGCAAGGAACCTAAGGATCCAACAGATCCTGCAGCCTGTGGACCCTCAGGCCATCCCAGGTTTGGTGAGAACACACGTGGACTCTGAGGGAGACACGGAGGGCCAGCTGGCCTCAGCCTCTCAACTCTCCCAACCCTCTGAGCTCACGCAGGCCTCCTCTACAGGTAACCCACCCAGAGGAGCTGAACACACAGCTGGGGAGGGCTCTGCTGGGCGAGTCCCAAGCTGCAGGCCTCACAGGGTTGAGGATCAGGGTGTCTCTTTTCCCCCAGTGTGGCTGCTGCTGTTCTGTTTTTGTATGCGTTTGTCTGCGACAGAAGGAGCCACCTCTCCCGACTAACCCACCTGTTGTTTATAATCGTGTCTGATTTTGTACGTTTTTGTCACATTGCTTTGTTTTTTCTTTCTCGGAATGTCGTAATTTTGTGTTAAATCTCTTAATTTGCTATTCAGAGTCGCTGGGGTGAATGTAATGTTCTTCAACCACATCCCAGTGCACCTCATAACCCCCCTTGTCATGTCTTTTGATTTTGTTCTGCTTTTGTTCTTTTGTGTTCTGCTGTGTTCTTTCTCATGTGTCTAATTACTTTACTGTTATTTCCCTGCCATCTATCCGTCGTTGTTCCGTATCCCCTGGTTTGAACGTAGCCCTTGCCCACACGTCCGCCCGACACGAGGCAGTGAGAGTCTGGTTGGAGTCCATGTCTGGAGGTAGCACAGACTTCAAAAGGGATCATGACATCCCGTCTTAGACTCGTACTCTTATCTGTCTATCGGCTGGCCTTTTCCCTGGAGCATGCAGGAACGCATACAGAGACCAGTTAACTCACAAGCATGCATGCTGTAAGGCTGTCGCTCTCAAGAGTTCTGCTCTCTTGGGGTCAAATTCCACTTCCCAAACTCTCATCTTACCCTTCCACCTTCCAAAATATGTATTTTCTTATTACTCACATAGTATATTGTACTCTAATATATTGTATCCCAGAGAGACAGTCAGTCTTGCCCTGGTGGGTAATGTGTGAAGTATTTCACCTGGAATCTGCCTTTTACCTTTTTAGACTAACCCATAAATGGCAGTTGCACAAAGTTCAGATATTGAGGCTGTTGTTCAACTTTTTAATAGCGTGACTGAATGTAATGAGAGTCCCTCACAATACATTTGGATTCATATGCAGCACTTGTACTCTGGGTTAAAAGCTAAGACCCATTAGAATCCAATGTTCTTTCAGTATGTGCCTTTGTGCACCCACACGGAAAAAGGCCTATCTAGTTTATATAGAAGTAATGTTGTAATATTATTTTAAAACTGCATGAATTAACCGTGTGGGTCATTTCAGTTTTTGTTAGAAAACATAGTCTCTCCCACCAAATGTTGTTTAAATGAGGGATTATTGCTCATCTCTTAACCAATGTCATTAACATTTGGGTTGTGCTTTTGCTTGGTTTAAATGTCATCCATTTGCTCATTTAAAAATGGATAGCTGCATGTTATCTATTCACTAATGCTACTCTATGCCCAACCTTTTGTTCACATTGTTTGACTACTTATATTATTTGATGTATGATTTTCTTGCCACAAAACTTTTCTTAAAGCTGTCCTCAGAAAAAAAAAATATGGATTTTGGCTTTGAAGCCTTTTCATCCTTTTCCAACCTTTTTAATTTGTTCCTATAAACGCGCTGCACTCTTCAAAACTGGGTTTGATATATTTTTTTCATTAAGCAATCTTTGAACTCTGGTGCTCTTTTTTTTTTTTTTTTTTTTTAAAGTTCTTTTTTTTTTTTACATTTAGCCTGAAGCAAGATTTTCTGAGGTTAGGAAGTTGAAAAAGGTTCTGGCTCTGTTGTCTGAACAGAGAATTTGTCAGCCAGTTGATTCACTTTTTGCCATTTATTTGTCATGCCCAGAGCCCTGTGAGGATGGAGATCTGGAAGCAGAAGCAGACAGTCCGGATATGGAGCCTGGTACAGAGATGGATCAGGGTGAGCAGTCATAATAGAACTAATAATAATGAATCCATCAATTCTCTCACAACATGATTTGGTTCAAATATAACTCTGCCTCTTTGCAAAAAAAGAAAATAAATTATTAACGTTCTAAAGCTGTGTAACAATTAAATATTTCATAATGTTATTTGGAAATTCCAGATGACATCCCTTCAGATGCAGAAGCTGAGGCTCATTTGCATCAGTCAGAGCGTGCCGAAGAGCTTCCCGAGGAAGACAAGAAATCAGAAAGTCTCAGAATGTCCTCCAGTATTGGTACATGCCCCTAATAATAATTGATCACTCAGTAATATTTTTTACATAAAAGAAAAACTAGTACCATTTTGTCATTTGTGCATTCAGAACCATCCAGCATCAGCCCCATGCAGAAAGAAGATGTTGTTCTTTCCCCACTCCATCCATCTCCAGAGCCTGAATCACAGGTGAGATTATCCCACACCAGTGGTGGAAGAAGTATTCAGATCCTTTACTCATGTAAAAAAGAAAAATAAATAAAAAAAAATTTGTCACAAGTGCAAGTTCTGCATGAAGAATGTTACTTCTATAAAAGTATGTAATTATCATCAGGAAAATGTAGTTAAGGTATTAAAAATAAAAGTACTCAATGCAGAAAATTCCTCACATTTTAGAAACTGGAAACGATGAAAACAGTTCTGTCTGTCAACTAAGTGTTTTAACGTTCAGCCTTTTAAGCTGTACTTGTAGTTGGGTAGTTTTAATTTACAATAAAACATTGTGTTTTATAAACTTACATGTGTTTTGTGTGCAAAAATCTCAATTTGTAAAGTAACTAGTAACTAAAGAAGTCAGATTCATGTAGTGGAGTAAAAAGTGGCATAAAAAGAAAAGCCTTAAGTAAAGTACAAGCATCTCAAATTTGTACTTAAGTATAGTACTTGAGTAAATGTACTTAGTTACATTTCATCACTGTCCCAAGGTATGTGATGTAGAGATGGCCCGATACCATTTTTTGCTTCCAGATATCGATTCTGATAGCTGAACTTGTGTATTGGCCGATACCGAGTACCGATCCGATACCAGTGTGTCATATATTTTTATTATGTTTTAACAACTGTATACTACTATCCCTGTATGGATGTGATATTATTTCTATCTTTGTCGGTCTGGCTCAGGTTAAACTCTTTGTGAAACATAAAAAAACACAAACAATGAACGCCACAGAACTTTCTTTTACTATCCAGTTTGACGGTCAGTTAGAACGGAAAAAGAACATAAATAAACTACTTTAACGTAGATTTTCTTTAGGGCTTTATTACGCGGTATCGGATCGGTGCATCAACTCCAGTACTTCCCGATACCAGCGTTTTAGGCAGTATCGGAGCCGATACCGATACTAGTATTGGTATCTGAACATCTCTAATGTGATGCTCTTTTTGACTAAATCTTGTTCTTCTCTGTTTCTTTCCCAGATAACTCTGGTGATGTCTCCTGGCGCCCGCTTTTTCCCAGAACCATTCATACTGGAGGAAAGGAAGGCTGAGAGGACATCTCCCTCTCCAGCCGCCAAGAGCCCTCTGTTCCCTTCACCCGCACCAGTCCGTGATCCTTCCTCTCTCCCTTCTCCTACTCTTGCTGCCTCCCCTGTCAGTGTCCCTGCCTCACATCCCCCCAGTTCACTCACCAAATCATCACCAGCCATCGAGTCACCTGTCAGATCACCCGTCAGATCCCCTGTCAAGTCACCTGTTGGCTCCCCGATCCGCTCTCAGCCCACCCCCTTACCGGAGACTTGCACACCTATATCTCCCGTCTACCCTCACCGTTCTATTTGCCCTCTCACAGGCAACTCCCTCTCCCCAATCTGTGCTCGGCCTTTGCTCTGCCAGGAACCCTCGTCGCCCCTCGCCTCTGACTCTCCGGTCAGAACTCAGCCTGTCCCTGCGGTCACTTCCACGCCCATGACCACAACAGACAAGGGCCCGCCCGAGCCTTCAAATTCTGTAGATTCCTCAACAGAGGAAACTCCATCTAAAAAGACAGATATCATTGAGGAATTTTGGTTAAAGAGTGCCGAGATCAGAAAAAGCCTCGGTTTGACTCCTTTGGACCGCAGCAGTAAGATCTTAGAGAGGAGTGTTGTCACGGCTCCAGCGCAGGACTCCGCCCCTGTTAAGACACAGTCTCCCGACGTGCCGGAGGAACAGAAGCCTGCCTTCACTGGCCGCGCTGTCATCCGCAGACTCAACATAACTCTTGAGGGTCAGGTCATTACACCCATTGCTCTTGCGGAGCCCAAGAGTAATGGCTCTGATAAGAGGGACCTGAGCAGCAGCTCTGGCCTGGGGTGGAACGGGAGCATGGCCACGAGCCAGACCGCAAACAGTGACAGCTATAACACGTCCGACTCCACCATGCTTACCCCGCCCTCCAGCCCGCCGCCACCTGTGCCTGCTAATCAGTCTCCCGCTGTGTTCCGGCAGCAGAGACACCAGGTGTCTTGGAGCAACGGGATAGAAAAACCTCTACCTGAGCGTGCCAAAGAGCCAACGAAAGTCAAGAGTCCTGTTCCTGCACCGAGGACCCAGCTGAGCCCCGTGTCCGCACCCAAACCCGCACCCAGGAAAGTCTACTCACCCCAGGCAGAGCCAGAGCCAGAACCAGAACCAACTCCAGTGGTCGTCATGAGGGAGAAGAAGAAGCCACGGCCGCAGGAGGCGAGGAAGTCGTTTGTGGAGACGGTGGAGGAGATTCCGTTTGCCGATGACGTGGAAGAGGCCTATGATGAGCGGACACCAGACACGAGCATGAACCGGTACTATACTCCACCCACCAGCAAGCCCAGCAGGTACAGACCTCCCCTACATCTGGCTCTAGCCATGGAAAACGGTAAACCAAGTATCCATGTCAACCAAGCCTCCAAGACCGAGAGGGCAACTCAATTCTCCCCAGAGGCCAAAGAGATCGCTGAGGAGAGAATGAAGGCCAGAGAAAAGTCAGTCAAGAGCCAGGCTCTGAAAGACGCCATGGCCAAGCAGCTCAACAAAATGAAAGAATCTGACAAAGACAAGGGTGCCTTACCTAAAACGGCCTGGAGCGTAACCCCAGATGCTGTCGGAAAAAGTAAAAAGTCAGCCGGGTCTCCGAAGACATCAGCCGTGAAAGCTCTGGAGTCAAAGAAGGCCGATATTTTACCTGAGCGTTTCTTCAGCAGCAACAAGAGTCTGGACAGCTCGGTGGCTTCGTCAGACGGCTCCTCTACGAGTAAGAGCAAGAAACGAAGTTCCCTCTTCTCGCCGCGCAAGAATAAGAAGGAGAAAAAGGCCAAGAACGACAGCAGCAGGCTCTCCGGCACAGACGAGACACCGCCCAAACACAAGTCGCTGTGGAAGGCCGTCTTCTCAGGGTACAAGAAGGACAAAAAGAAGAAGGACGATAAATCATGTCCGAGCACGCCGTCCTCCAGTTCCACCACTCAGGACTCTGGGAAGAAGAAAACCTCGCCATCATCCGGTAAGAAAGGGGATCCAGGGCCATTTTGAATGTGATACTTGTTTGTTACATTTCGAGAGAAAAAACCAAAAAAAAAAACGGTAACACTTCACTTGAAGGTATCCAGTGTTTCTCACACATAGACTAATTTGTGGCGGTGCGCCACAGAATCAACACCGGTTGCCGCGTATTGCGTTTCGTTATTCATTTTTTAACGCTATTAAAACACGCAACGTATTCGTTCAGCTGCATTTCCTTTCCCTGCTCTCCCTCCGTCTCTCTGTCACTAACACGTCTCGCACACACACGCACACACAGCCCCTCCCCTCCGTGCACACCACATCTGTCTCCATATCCCCCCACGCCACCTTCAAATTGCTTTCTAATCTGTGGGAAACACTGGTATCTACATAAGAGTGACATAACACTGTCATGAACACATGACACATGAACCCTAACCCTAACTTGTCATGACAAAAACCGAATGACACTTACTGTTACGCCATAAACGTTTATGACTTGTTGGTAATGTTTATGACATGTTCATGACAGTCACTCTTATGTAGATATCTTCAAGTAAAGTGTAACCAAAAAACAACCTGTCTTTATTATTGTTTGTTACAGACTTGAAATCCCGCAGAAACTTGAGCTTCTCCGAGGAGTCCGACCTGTCCTGTGATGATGTTCTGGAGAGGTCCTCCCAGAAGTCAAAGGCAGATGTGAGTAACAGTAGACACAATTAGAAAAACGTCACATCTTCACCGCAAAGGTATTTAGACACGCATAGCCTCGCAAAAGCCAGCCTGAGCTCATTTCTGAGAAGCCATTTTTAGTCTGCAACACATCGGCTGACAATCAGCGGCCACCAGCTGCTCTGAGCCGCAGCCTCTCGTAAATCCTTAACCTTTCGAGCAGCAGCACCTCTGCGTTGTAGATATAGCGACGCGTGATATCATGTCTTTCATCTCCGATTTATTCAGAAGCTGGTGCGCCCTCACTTTTTCCACTTAGAAAATTGGAAGCAAACACCAATGACTCAAGCAGGTGTCGTGTTCATCCAGTTAGGTGTAAACTAGGGCTGCACAATATATCGTTTTATTTTTTTATCGCCATCGCAATATCAACCGGTGAAATAAACGCATCCCAAAAGACACTGAGATTTTTTTTGTGTTATTAGAAATAAACTATCAACAGAAAACTGCACTTTAAAATGAAATGGTCATTCCTTTTTCTTTTTTTTTTTTTTTAGTGGTGCCTTTTATATCCAATTCGATGTTCACTTTTTTCAATAAAACAATGTTAGAAATGATTTCCTTTTGTTTGTTTTAAATTCAACAGGCATTTTGTTGTATTTTAGAAGAATACTGACAGCTGAAAGGCAGTACTGAGTACTAGGGCTGCACGATATGAGGAAAATATGCGATAACGTTGTGAATATAACGATATTCCTTGAGATAAATGAAGAGATATTAAAGTGTACTCAGTTCTGCCTTTATGTTGCTTTCAGTTTTCTGCTAAAACACAACAAATTGCTTGTTGAACTAAAGACAAATGAAAGGAAATCATTTCCAACCTACTTTTATAGAAGAAATTGAACATTGAATTGAATGTATAAGGCACCACTAAAACAGAGTTATTTCCTGCTGATATTTTCTTTCAACTAACACATAAAATCTCTGAGTGTCTCTCGTGATATGTCGCAGCCTTTCGCGTTATGTATATTGCGGCAGTTAATATTGCGATGGAGATATAAAAAAAAAAAACGATATATTGTGCAGCCCTACTGAGTACAGTTTAATATCTGTTTATTTATCGCAAGTAATATCGTTATCGCGATATTCAGCAGCATTATCTCATTTTGCATATTTTCCTCATATCGTGCAGCCCTAGTGTAAAGAACAACAACAACACCACTAATGTCTTTGCCTGCCAGGTGTGCCTGTTACCAGGCTGAATGGAACTACTTCTGCGGACAGGCTTAGCAAGGCTAGATGTCACATCTATTGCATCAATTTCTGTTTTACTTCCTTTTAAAAAAACAAACAAAAAAAAAACTACTCTTTCCTTTAAATAATTTCTTCCACTCCCAGCAGCACACGGACATCTTTGACCTAGTATCAGGCATGCAGAAGGAAGCGATTAAGGAGGAGAAACTGGAGAAGGAGAGAAGGAGGGAGTTAAAGGAAAGGAAGAGGGTGAAAGAGAGGCATAAAGAGAGAGAGCGGGAAAAAGAGGTTGATCGAGAAAAGGAGAAAAACGATGAGGAGGTATTGTGCAGATGGGCGTTAAATGATTTTGAATTTCACCTAAACATCGTTTTGTAAATAGGCAAGTGTACAAAGATAACATTCTACTAACGTTAAGTTCACAAAGCTTGCATGAATATATAATACTCTATTCATCCTTTTTTAAAGTAGTGTTGGAATACAGAGTGTACTTGCCCTCAGGTGATCTCAGAGCAAGTCATGCAACCAAATGATTAAAAAAAAAAACACACCCATTTTCATGGTCTCCAGCACCACAAAATGACATGTTAAATGCACATCATAATGATATCCATTAGCAAAATTACTAAATGAGTGAATTCTTTAAAAGACTGGATTCATTAAATATGCAGGTGGCATATTAGGACTATGCAGAAATCCAGCACATAATACCCATATTTCTATCATATGAGTTCTTTATTTGAAGCAATTTGCATTCATTGTTAAGCTGAAATTCAAAATGATTGTCTCCGCTGCTGCTCTGTGTTGTGTGTGTGTGTGTGTGTGTGTGTGTGTGTGTGTGTGTGTGTGTGTGTGCGTGTGTCGGTGGCGTGTGCCTGTGCGCGTGCGTGCGTGCGTGCGTTTCTCTGGTGGTTTAGATAGATACAGCCGAGTTCAAGGCCAGAGGCATGAATTTAATAACCATTGTAAACACATTTAAAAAAGAACAAACTTCCAAAAGCTTCCATTTGGTTTTCTTCATTTTGACGACATATATAAAGAATTGACTTTTTTTTTTAATCTTCAATCAATATTGATCTGAATTTGGACTTTCTGCAACTCCAGTAACAGGAGGTTAAAGCTGCATCATGCCTGCCAGGCCGTGCCTAATTCAATAAGAGCCCACAGGATTCAAGTAGACTAGTCTCTAGCGAGTGTTGTGGTAGTTTCTGTGAGTGTAGTTTCTGTGAGTGTATTAGATATTTTTTTTTTCGTAGAAATCATTGTAGACTGAAAATACCAGATCTGTTTTCTTTACTGCTTTATGGTAAGACGGGTCTCTAAAGTCCTTGGTCTTAGAATCTGGGAAATCAATTTTCTTACAATGTGATTTGTAATTGATGTTTTGTTCGACTCGTTTCTGATTAACATACAGTAGATGTATAAAATGTCGCTGCACCTTGCCATTTTTGTGTTGGTGTGGGATTATTAACCTTGCCTGTTTCGATTGTACCAGCTAAATTATTACTTCTTTTTTTAATTTTTTTTTAAGTTTTGTTTAATTTTGACCAATTTAACATAATCATTAACCCATTTAAACATATCACCTGTATCATGTTTGTTTCCTCCCCTCTTTTTTTGTTTTGTTTTGTCTTCCCCAAGTCTGTTTATGTCCCTCACGCACTGGCGTTCAAGAGATCGTACGCCACAAAGGTAGTATTACATACGTTCCCATTGATAAATCCCCCTCTACCCCCCCCACCCCACCCCTCAGCGCATGTGCCAGTTTACTGTCATAACACCTCATGGGCGTCTGGCCTAAAACTAACCGTCCTCTCTGGAAGCATGTGACAGTCGGACCACAGCGCACTCACTCACTGCTGGATATCCACTCTGTTAAAACATGACTTTTTTCCAATGGCGCTCACTTTTCTGGTCACACTGATACCTCTGCATCTCGTGATATCAAGGGCTGTTCCTCTCTGACTGGTATTATATTAACCTGCCTGTCACTGCGGCACTGTTTTGTTTTTGTTTTTTTACTCCAGTGTGGGTACTGGAATAACTTTGACATTTTCCTTCAGTGCTATTCTCTCTTTCTTCTGATTCATGCCAGCTTTTTATTTCCTCAAAAGTCAGCTAAGGGACAAAGACCCCTGCTCATTCCCATACTGTATCGCCTATTATTACAGAAGATTTTTTATAATGAGGAGGATCATAAATGTGAGAGCTGCAGTGTAGTTGATATACAGTATGTGTGTGTCACATTGTGTTCTAAGTTGTTTTATGTAACCATGCTTTGAGATAGCAATGTATAGGCCTAGAAAAGCCTGTAGATAGTATGATGTTTTGAAATATCCCAAGCTAGATTACATTCCGCTAGTCAATGTTGTCCCTTCACCTTCCACAAGATCTAATAAGAATCCCCCCCCCCCTCTCCTGTTCAGTTATTCTGAAGGGCCAGGGCCCCATGGAGTCAACTACACATATTAGCAGCGAGTGATAGAGACTTCTCTGACCCATGTTTCTGTTATTACACCAGAAAACCTACACCGAGGAAGAGCTGAATGCCAAGCTGACACGAAGGGTCCAGAAAGCTGCACGCCGACAAGCCAAGCAGGAGGAACTCAAGAGGCTGCACAGAGCCCAGGTAACTGACCTTCGGTGATCCTCTGACTTTTCCTCCATCACCAATATCAGGTGGACATTTGTGGTTTTGAGTGAAATGTCACTTTAGCTATTGAATGGAGTGCCATGCAATATGGTACCGACATTCATGTCCTCTTCTGGGTGAATTGTAATTAGGGCTGTGTATCGTCCAACATTTGTTTTTTATACCAATACCGTGACTTTGATACCAGTTTCTAAACGCTAACTTTTTTCTGTACCAATTTTTTAAAACAAAAAGAAATTGCAACATTACACGTTACGGCACCAATATTTTAATCTATTTTTCAGCTCCTACTACGTGAGCTCCGTCTCTGTGCGTAACGTAGAGTTTTTCCTGCCTGCCTCTACGACGTGTAACGTAAGACAGCCAATCACCAGCATTATCAGATCTTGGTAGAAGCATACTGCGAGCTTATCGGCTCACTGACTCTGATGAGATTTACTCCTCAGGTATTGAAATGAGGTATTGAATGATGAGGCATTTTTCGATACTCAATACTTTAGAGGAAATTTGGTCGGTGCCCTTAAAAGTATTGAATTCGGTACCCAGCCCTAATTGTAATAAGTTTGGCGATCCAACTAACGTTTCCCTTTAGCACCATCATCAAGACAAATTTTTAGTTTTCAGTTTGTTTGTGTTAAAAGTAGGTTATATGCATTCTTCTGTGTTGGTTTACTTATGGTGTTTGGGTGCTGAAAAGCTCTTTCCAAACACTTAGACAAGGGGGGTTCTCATTCAACCATTGCTCATGTTGTGCATGTCAAACTGTTTAAAAATGAAGTAGGACATACACACATGGCTGTAGTGGTATACTAGACTAGGTTGCATTAGTGTTGTTGTCACAGTTACTCAGTGTTGCCCTGTTGTTTTTGTTTTTACCGGACCATATGGTCACTCTAATGTGACTCAACCCTCTTGGAGTGCGGCCAAATTCATCCTTTGATTAGGAAATCCACTGTGATTGATGTTGTAACTCTGCAGTCAGGCTTCCAGTCCACTGACTCAGCACTAAGCCACAGCTAGAGCTGCTGGAGCTGTGGTTTGCTGGCCTGAATTTTGCTTCCTTTTAGTGGCTATTTGCAGAACCCAAACCATGTTTCTTGTTTCTTGCTGCATGGCACTGATAAAGTTCAGCACTGACAGAGGAAGTAAGAGTCTGAGGGGGGGAAAAAACATTCAAAGTAAAGTGCCCATATTATGAAAAAATCACTTTTTCTGGGATTTGGGGTGTTATTTTGTGTCTCTGGTGCTTCCACACACATACAAACTTTGAAAAAAATCCATCCATGCCGTTTTGAGTGAGATACGGTTTCTGAATGTGTCCTGCCTTCAGTCTCCGGGTGAGCTGGTCAAAATCTGCACGGCTTTCTACGTCACTAGCCGAAACGAGCTGGCTAACCGCAACCGTTAGCATGCTAGCGCTAGCATGCTACCTCGTTCTCATTGGCAAAGCACTGCTACAACACACACAAGTTCACCATAATCTACAAAAGAACTACTTACATGCGCGCCCTCGTTTAGAAGAAGTCTCCCAGCTAATCCTGCCTTGTAACTGACTGAAGTTGGAGAAACAGCCTTTCTTTTACTGTCTATGGAGCTAGCTAGCTGACATGCTCTACGATCTGAGCTACTGCGCATGTGTGAGTGCAATCAAAGATAGTACAGAAGAAAAGAGGTCTCACTCTGTAGCTAAAACAGAGACCAGGTGAAAAGAGGATCTGCAGCAGTGAGAGAGAGCTGTGCAGTACAACAAAAATATGGTGTTTTTTGAAAATTAAACCATGTAAACCTATTCTGGTACAGCATTAAAATACAGTTATGAACCTGAAATTGAGCATAATATGGGAGCTTTAAGCTATTTCTGATTACTTTTTATACATCTCTCATTCCTAACCCTTACATCACTTTACTCATATGGAACCCATGTCATTAATCAAATCCTACTCAATTATGTTCACCATCATCATCATGGGCCACACATGCATCTACTGCATATTGCCTCTATCCAAAAGGAAGGAATATCTGTCTGTCTGTCCGTCCGTCTGTCCAGCTGACCCGCATGTGCAAAAGCACAATAACAAAGACGTCACACGCAGCACGCTGACGTACTGAAATAAACATGGAGGCCATTATGTACTATTGTTCCACATACGTTTGTGGGCATAAACTAAGGCTTCCCCCAGAACATGACACGTTCAATATTGATAAACTGTGAATAAAACTAAGCGAACGCACAATAAAGATTGGAAAAAAAATATATGTATGTATGTATGTATGTATGTATGTATGTATGTATGTATGTATGTATGTATGTATGTATGTATTTAAATGTTTAAATTACAGTGAAAAAAGAGGCATTATCAGCACAATATACTTAAATAATTAAACGTCTGTTCAAGGTGGAGCTTTCAACTCGAAATATAATGCTGAATAGCTTAATGAATATTTAATAATGCATATTTTAATTGTTATATTTTGTGAGTAAAATCTGAATCTGCAACAGAACCAGTAACATTTCTCTGTCAGGTAAATATAGTAGTACAATGTCTTCCTCTAAAGTAGAAGTACACAGTAAGTCAGGGGTATGCAGGTTGGTTGCATATTAGGTGCTTTGGGGTCCTTCTGTGAGTTGTTTCGGGGTAAAAGGGTTCTTTTTACCATAGGGGACTTTGTGAGCTCAATTTGCCAATAGGTCATTCAAAGACCATGCAAAACCCATTTGAACTGGTTTTACACGGGTCACTGGAATGTAAATATGTTCTTAAGATTAAGTAGTTTAAAGGTAGGTAGAGGTAGTAGTACCCCCGGAGTTAGAAAAGTCAATTTTGTTATTATCTAAAATATTTTTTCCGTATGTCTACAGTTTTACTACAGTATTTATGAATAACTATTTTAAATTTTTAAAGCTACACTTGCCACACAAATGCAGCAGGCCTACACTTACACCTACTTACATTCCAATTATTCTTTTTCTGTGAATCTAACCAGCCTGTTCTGTTCAGCTCTGTCAAGTCTTGTTGATTATATTTAACAATATATGCAGTCCAATTAATGTAGCAAAGATGCACTTTATTAAAGGAACACGCCGACTTATTGGGACTTTGGCTTATTCACCGTATCCCCCAGAGTTAGACAAGGCCATACATACCCTTCTCATCTCTGTGCGTGTTGTAACTCTGTCTGACGCTCCCACCGCTAGCCTTGCTTAGCACAGATCCTGGAGGTAACCGGCTCCAACTAGCCTACTGCTCCCAATAAGTGACAAAATAATGCCAACATGTTCCTATTTACATGTTGTGATTTGTATAGTCACAGCGTGTACAAATAACAAGGTCACATGAGACACAGCCATCTTCTAACCGTATACATACTGGGAACTATGTTCTCAGAAAGGCAAAGCACTGCTACTTCTGTTACTTGGGCGGAGTGATTTGCTCGCAGCCCAGAAGCCCCGTGGTGAGGAGCAGAGAGTTCGCCTGGAGTTCGCTCCGAGTTAATCACTCCGCCCAAGATCCAGTGATTACAATTGAGTGCTTTCCACTCGGAAGTGATTTAAATTGAAATGCTTGTGTAAAAAAAAAAAAGCCGGACACTTGGGCGTCCAAGGTTAGGGTGAACCAGGCTGCGTGCCCCTCTCAGACTTCCTAAGAGGCTGCATGCTCTGCCCTCTATCACTGCCATCGAAAAGTGCAGCGTGGTACGGGCGAAAGAGGGGAAGTTATAAATATTAATAGTTTTTTTTTTGTGAAATTCATGAAAAAAATATTTGACCATCGGAACAGGCTCACGTACATGTAGACATCAATACGGTGCCAATTAGCAGTGCTCTGGCTGCGCCTTGAGACATTTATTTTTAATGAGGGTCAATTGTTTGAAGTAACCTCTGCAGCCACCCCCATTAGAAACTTGTGGCACAAATCAGTTGTAATTAATAGTGGATGTTATTATTCTGTGCACACATGTGAGAAAGCCCAAGTTTTTGTAATGCACTGTGTTTACGGTATGTCACTAATGATGATGTGACTCTCTAACCTGCTTGTCCGCTTCAGATCATCCAGAGACAGTTGGAGCAGGTGGAGGAGAAGCAGAGGCAGCTGGAAGAGAGAGGCGTAGCTGTGGAGAAAGCTTTGAGAGGAGAAGCAGGTAACAACTTGTCACTTATACCGTTATACACTTTTCTTTTCTTTTTTTTAAATCAATCTGGCCATCGCATGCTGCGTAGTGTATCAGTAACGCTACTGCAGATAGACGTAATGCCCACGTTTAGTAAAGTGTGTAGTAACTTATTATTAACATTATGCAGGTGATTTACTGTATACGACAATTAAATCTTGTTTTTGTGTTGGCGCTGGCTCTGTGAGACCATGTTTCATCTTTATATGATATGTATTCAGCCTTTTCTAGAGCTCTTACGGGAATAGTAATATTATCGACGTCGATTAGGATGATGTAACCAAGAAACCGCATTACCTCAGAAAAGCTGTCCCTCTGCGATCATTTAGATTGTGCTGAAATCACAGTCTGCATTTGCAATTTATATAGTCCTACTGAAGCATATTACAGCATGTAGATTTGTGCGCAGAAAGACATATTTGTTTCTTTAAAGTAATAAACCCAAATAAGTCTTGACAAGGGACTATCACAGACAATATATTTCCGAGATGAAGAATGCATTATTTGCTTAGTTCTTTATTGGATACAGTTTTATAAGCGTGCGAAGCATGAATAGTGCTCAGCAGCAATAACAATAACAATTTACGTGATGGGAGTTTTGTATGCGAGTAGGGCACTGAGGTTGTCCTTTATAGAGCTGACAGTGTATTTAATCCTCATTTACTTAATGATAGCGGTGGTACGGTTCATGAAAAAACATCCGAACCGCTCGGTTCGCTTGTCTCGGTTCGGATCGTGTGTGCGTCAGTCCATCAGTACGCTGTTAATGTGCACTAACCACTTAATGACGTAGTGCCCACTTTCGACACCTATATTAAAGGTGCTCTAAGCGATGTTGGGTGACGTTACTTCTTGTTGACGTTCAAAGTATGTTCAAACAAAATGGAGACTAGCTCGCTCCTCCCTCCTCCTCATCCCGTCCCCTCCCTTCTGTGCTTCAGCGCACTAGTCTATTTTTTTTTACAGTGTGTTTAGGGGACCGGCAGCTCGCGGATAGCGAGGAGATGTTTGCTGTATGTGACAAAAAATGTTGTAGCCTAAAAAATGCATGACATCGCTTAGAGTACCTTAATGGAAATGACGAGGGGGATGAGTGTGACGAACGCAACACATGGCAGCTGATTGGACGAACGAGTCACGTGGGTCTTGCTGCTCCCGAATTTCAAAACGGACTCCAATGTCTCGTTCTGAATACCATCTCGTATTTTACGAAAATAGTTCACCGAAACGTGTTTCTGAAAACATTTTAAGCGAGAAATAGGCCATACAGTTGCTGAATCTGTCTGTTTTTTTTTTTAATCGACAAAGGTCAGTTTAAAAGATTTTCGTCAGATTTTGAGAGGCGCCGAGCCGACCGCTCCTCAAGTGGAGTGTGGAGTGCTGCTGCGGTAGGTCACGTCACATGCAGAAATGTCAAGTGGGAGAGATAAGGAAGGCTGCCCGGAGTTGGAGGATGCGCCAGCGTCGCATATAGTCTGGTGTGTGGGAGCATTTTGGATTTCATGTTACCTATGATGACAGCGGAAATAAAACAATAGATAGAACTGCCACTGTGTGCATGTATTGTGCAACATGCATTCAATATGCTAATTTTAGCTATATATCCTATGCTGAAGTATATTTCTGGAGTGTTAAAGATTAAAAGAAAAAATAACAAGAACCGTACAGAACCAAAATCCGTGACCCTAAAACCGTGATATGAACCGAACCGTGGGTTTCGTGAACCGTACCTCCCCTACTTAATGATGATGGTAACAGAAGCTTTTATAATGCAAATGCATGCACGTAGATGCATTGCACCTTTTAAATTCCGGAATTTTCCCACCGACCGAATAACCAATTACTTTTCCCATCAGCTGTGTCTCCAGTCAATTGTTTGAGTATGTTTTAACTTGTTTACTACTCTACTCTCTTAAAGGATTGTATAAAGGTACTTATACATTACCCAAACATCACAAAAGAAGATCAGGTATTAGATTTACTGTAGTTTATTTTTTTAAATTTTTTTTTATCAATGACATGTGACACTGTTATGTAGGCTCCATCCGTGGTGACACACTGCAACAGTTCTCCATCTCCAACATGTCGATCTTTGTCCGTTCATAACTTGTCCTCCATCGCCAGTCCGAGCTGCATGCGATCCGGAGAATGTGTGTCCCGACATAGATTTGTGCTTGCTCATTCTGGATGTGTTTTGTCTCCTTCACTGCCTCTCAACGAGGAGAGTTTCTGTACTCTGATCAAGACTCAGGTCACGTTACATTTGACAAGTGCAATCAAAATGTAAGAAATCAAATATAAATTGGCTTTCAGGACGACAACATTACAATATTTTCTCCAAATGTTTGCTGTAGCTGAGCGACTTGATACAGATGTTTGTTGAGATCGTATCTATTATATTATTTAATTTTTTTATTTTATTGTGGCGAGTAACAGCAATCCAGAGATGTTTACGACTTTGTCAGTTGTACTCAAAGATCACACTCAGCTGCTCTTTCAGTCTGAAATGATTAGGTATTAAATCATCACATTATTGTAATTGAACTTTGGTGCACATGGGTTTGAACCAACTACAACTTTGTCAAATTAAATGCACTCAAAAAAAAACAACACATTTCAGCACACAACATATTACACGAGGCTTTGTGTGATATTAAGCAGACTGAGCCAGTAAACAGCAATACAGCAAATCTATGTTGTGGCCTCTTATTATTTTGGAAAATGCCATGTTAGTATTGCTCAGCCTGACTGTATTGTGCACTGTGGGAAGTACTGATGGACTCTCTTTGTTCTGAGTGTTGCTGCAGTGTGTATGTGTGGTGTTTGTGTGTTTGTGTGTGTGTGTGTGTAAGAATGTGTTTGCAAGAACATGCATGACCTGCTATTTTGTGTGTGCGCCCAGTTTGGGGCTGTGTAAAATAACTCCTATCTCTAATATATCCCTGTCATTGTAGACTATTGGGGAGATTCTAATTACAGTGAAGTCCTGGACTTGCATCTTGGGCGTTATATAATTTAAAATCTAACCCCCCCCCCCCCCATCATGCTTCTTCTTTCTGACCTCAAAAGATCGTCTTTGATCTCCATAAACTCATAAATAGTGAATGCATGAATGAATATGTAACTTGTATTTGTCACTTTTCAGCTTCGCAGACTGTACAATACAAACTCCAGTAGAGAGACAAACAGGCACATATTTCAGAGGCAGAAAGCCAAACAGCAAGATTGATTCTTGCATTCAAAGGAACACTGTTCATGCGCTGAGGACCAGTCCAGCAGAAACCCCAAAATAAAAATAGAAACGCTATGACACTTAAGTAAATAATGCACTGGCAGTGTTGACTGTGCAAATTCATACTACATACAGAACATGCTCTTTAAATATCGCCTCCTTTGCATATTCATCAATACATAGTTTGCCAGATAACATCCACACATCGTTTGGAAACCAAAGTCACGAAAGGTAGCAGCATGATAGTTGAGATAGTGAAAAAGTACCTTTTCTGATTTTAGAGTTTAAAACTGATATTCTATATTGTTCTTATTGCCAGTGAGTCCCATGAAAAGACCAAAAACCAGCAATATCTACGTTTATAACTCACTCAGCAATAACTTAGTATTGTCTGTGCAAATGTAGGCCTGATATAGTTTATTCCCCTGTGACATAGACATTGTTGTCTAAAAACTATTAAAAACACATCAATGAGCCAAACTGTTGCCCAAGGTGAACTATTTTTTTGTTGTTGAGTAAATCACACATACTCTGTCCTGCTGCCATATACTAGTGCACCAAATGTGTATTATGCCGCAGGTAAAAAAAAATAGTCCCCAACAAATCTGCTTAAAACTACTTTTGTTGTACCTGAAATATCATAGATGAAGAAGAAGCACATGAACATACAAAAGAGACACATGTTGCAGTGTGCACACATTTACATACACAGACCCCCACCCCTACACACATACACTGTGATACAAGTATTGTATAACCTGCCCTGGACTGACTCATACTAAACTGCTGGCATGGCTCTTAGCTTCCCCTCAGAGCTTTCTGTGCTGCTGTAGTTCTGTCCTGTAGTCGCAGCAATGTTTTTTCCCTGACTTTCTCATACCTGCTCAGTTGTAAAAACACCCCGAGTTTTTAGTGCGTTTGTGTGTGGTGTGTCCTAATAGGCAATGTTGCAACCACTGACCCTTAGGTGCAATGTCCACACTGTAATTTGCCAGCAGTTAACAGTGTTCACCGTGTCTGCGTGAGATGTCTCGTGTGATATCTGTTGTTATCATGTAGACTGTGGCCTTGTTTGAATATGAGTAGCATGCATCACTTCCTCCTCAAGTCTGCTGGGAATTCAGAGGGCTGTGTTTCCTTCATGGGTATTTAGTGTCCTCAGCAAGGAGTGAGGAAAAAGGTGCATGTCCACATATTTGAGCAAGGCCTGTTGCCCAACTGGTTGTTGTCACTCACTCAGACAGGAGATCGCGTGGAGTTTTCACATAAAGATGAACCTACCTGCAGTTTCCAACCTTGCTGGTTGACCAGGGTACCCACGTGGGCTTAATGTTTCATCAGCTCATTCCATGTAGTATGTGTGAATGCTAAAAACAGTCGGTGTCTCTCACTTTGAATCTTTGCAACTGGAAGCAGTGTGTTTGCAGTGTTCTAAATGTGTTAATGAGAAGTATTCCTCTTTGTCTCATATACAGTGTTGCATATACATTTCCCAGCGATGGGAAATGTAGAATTTTGACTGAATAAGGTCCATAGTCGCTTTATCAGCCTGGTTGTATTTGAGGCCCTGCAGCGGGAACCAAAACTAAAGCCAGGATCAATATGACTGTACTCTGAATCCGATAAGTAATATAATTTATCTTATAATTTTAATCCCCTACTTTAATGATTATTCAATTAAGGATTTACTGAGCGGTAAGTTACAACGATGCGTTTCCTAACTATGCTTACGTGATTTGGTGGAGCCATAACATTTTTATTAGGACTCCAATCTGTCCAAAAAAAAAAAAAAAAAAAGATTTTCTAAACTGCAGTTTCCCCTACAGATTTTAAGCTTTTTCTCTGTGATAGTCCCTTGTAGTTATTATCTGGCATTTCACTTTCCCGGCTCCTTTACCCACCAGCCTGAACACTATGTCTTCCTCCTATTTGTGTCATGTAATGGTTCAAGCCCTTATATGTGTGCCACTATCAACGACCATGGGCGTGCTGGTCTTAAAGGGGGTAGGCTATATCCTTCGCGTTCCACTTCCGGGATTGCTCCGGTGCTGCAGGAAATTCCGCCGGATGCATGTATTTTCCGTTTCCTTCCGCTTTCTTTGTGTTGGAATTTTAAATTCGTTGGATTCATAAGGACTATTGTTGTCTGCTCCTCAGATCTCTGCATGGAAAATTGAGACAGCTAGCTAGACTATCTGTCCAATCTGAGTTTTCTCTCGCACGACTATTTTGCAGCGGCTCTGTGCGGAGCTTAGCACCGCCCCTGACAATTCTGATTGGTTTAAAAAAAATGCCATTAAACCAGAGCACGTTTTCCTCCCATCCCTGAATGCTATGTGGAGTAGCCAGACCCTCCTTCAGTGCACTTTGGAGAAGGGTCTGGCAAAGCGAGACTATATTGCTATCTTGAGGCAGCGGGAAGTGATCGCGCCATTGACCAACAAAAACCTGGTCGACAGTCAATAACGCAGCATTTCATTGTTATTTTAACAGCGCATTAGTAAAATGCGCCTAGGCTCGTGCACAGCGCGCACACACTATGCTTGTTACACACACAGGGACGCGCAGCAGCACACAAACATGCAAAAGATTAAAAATAAAAGTATTACAATGTGAAAGAGTATTTCACTTCACGCACGCATGAGCAGATCAGTTTCTTCTGCTAAAAAAATATCTCCTTCCTGCTTAGCAAATCCGCCATCAATGCGTCAAGGTACAAACGCGCCTGGCTTTTAAGGGGAATGGGAGATGACACTCTGATTGGTTTGCTGCACGTTACGCCCAAAACACCCGTTTGAACCACGCGCCTGGCTCACTGACCCATTTTTCCGCCGTTAAACTAGCAAAAGTGGATTTGTACACACCCTAAACACACCTGCGCCAGGCGCTTCACGCCGCGCACTCAGATCATTAAAATATGGCCCACAGGCTCTTTTAGGGTTGGCGTCGGCTACAGCATCCAACAAATACGTCCCATTCTAAAATTCATTGCAGCAGAGTGATTGCATTTCTGTTGGCGTCGGAGAACAATTTGAGCAAACGCACCACCAGTCTTTGTTTGCTCTCAGCATCTCAGGTTCTGGAGGGTCTGCGCTGGCCAAATCCTCTCGCACGTCTAATGCAGCCTCCACCTCTCTCCACTGCATTTCTTTGGCTGTATTCTTTAGCTTGATCATATACAGCTGAATATATGTGAGCTAAAATACTGTAAAATGTATACTCTTATACAGTCATATTTTGGGATGCCATTTTCGCTGTTGAAAAGAGACTGGGAATCCAAGCCCAAATAGCCTGTACTAGGGCTGGGCGATACGGAGAAAATCCGATATCACGATATTGTTGACCAAATACCTTGATGACGATATTGCGACGATATTGTAGGGTTGACTATTTGTGCTTTCACAAAATATTTACACAGTGAGATTTTAGATGAATAATCATCAATAATGTGTAATAATGAATAATGTGGAATGACTAAATGGTTAAAGGCAAATAATTGAACAGCTAGAAGTCAGTCAGTTCAGAAAATGACATCACTTTACTGTAATGCAGCCTTTAAAACCAGGAAAAGACAACACTTACCATATAACGATATTACGATATCCAAAATCTACGACGATTTCGTGATATGAGACTAGCGTCTCAGATGTATTGACCCCAGCCCTAGCCTGCAGTTCTTCCTTGCATCCAAGTGCGTCACTGTCATATGACGCCGCTGTATGCAGGAAAAACATCTGCAATCTTAGCTTTCTCGATCAATACACCTCGCAGTGAGGCATTTATTGCTTCAATCGACTACATTTATCATCAACATTGATTGGAGAGCCACATAAAAGGTGGCAAATTTCCCCTTTATGGTAGCAACCACTATCTGTGAGAAAATCTGTTTAGCTGGTGCATATAAGAAAAAAAGTCCTAATTTGCACTTCAATAGTAGCCACACTTCAAAAATCACCATACTGGCAACCAAATTGAGCCGGGTGTTCTTAACGTGTTCAAGTAGTGTTTACTAGGAGAGGCTGAAACATCTTAAAAGAAGAAGCAATTATCTGTGTCTGATCAGTAATGGATTTAATTATGGGATTAAATCATTCTGTGTACTGTGAAAAACACTTGCCGTATGCGTAGGCTTTTCCCATTTCATAACTGACACAGGGTGCTGTTTACTAACTGAACATTATCTGAAGAACTACAGATGAAAGATCAAACAGGGGGATTATTTTCCCTTTCTGTGCTCCAGGTTTTCTGCCTTCTCTTGTTTCCGTTTCTTATTTTTACCCACTTTTTCATCCCTCACACCCCACAGCTGATCTCTCCCACCTCCTCTCTCTAGGTGATTTGTCTTCTCCCTATCACAGTGCTCCTGCCCTCTTTTGATTTTCTCCTCAATTTTCTTTCTCCCTCATCACACCCTTCTTCCCCCTCCACCCACGCTCTGTGTCCTCTTTTCTGTTTTTCTCTGTAACGTCGCTGCTCTTCCTCCTGGATTATTTCCACCACTCTTTCTCTCTCCACCCACCCACCGACGCACCCATCTCCGTCCCCCCCTTTCACGCTCTGTCCCTCTGTCTTGTGGAAGTTGAGCCCTTTGTGGGGATGCCACGCCGAAGACCCCTCTCCTTCTGCCCCTGCTGGTCCCCTGAAGGTAACGTAACCTCGCCGCCTCTGCTGACGGTTGTGGCGGGTTACCATGGCAACCGTACGGATCTCCAGAACCGGGCTACCCCCCTTGAGCCCCCTCCTCCCCCCCCCCATCATCCTCCCAGCCGGCCTTCCTCCTTTTCCCCGTCCTCAGCGTTTGTGTGTGATCGGGCTCAGTAGCTTTCCCCAGAATGTACCCAAAAACTGAGTCTTGTATTGAGTCATTTCTCATGAGGAAATTGATTTAAAATATATATATAAAAAAAAATGCTCCGAATATTCATTTCATCACAATTTTGTCGACTGCGTCAGAATTTATGCCGTTAAAGGTATTGATCAGTTGGTAATTTTTTTTATTATTATTATTATTTGTTACCATGACAGTTATTTTATGTCGATTTTCATCTTCCCCAAAACGGATAAGGATCAGGACAGAGTCTCTGTCGATACTTTAAACTCTAATGTACAGTTCTAGCATCTTGGCTCCCACAGGGTAGATGAATAATAAAAAGACACTACCAATCCAAACCGTTTTATAGTATAGCTCTTATAGAGCATAATCAACACCAATACAACTTGAAGAGAAATCCTATGCTTGCCGTGCAGTGTTGCCAGATTGGGCCTGCTTTTTTTTATTTAACTAGACCAGGGGTGTCAAACTCAATTTCACTAAGGGCCACACTGGAAATGAAGATCACAATAAGGGCCAGACATGTTGAGCTTATTGACATGCTTTTTTTTAGTAAAAAATTCAATTAACTTTGTATTATTGCATGTCTCATACAGCTCTCTCCCATACAGTTTGGTCGACATAAAACCCTAAAAAAGTCAGCAAAAAAGTTTCTTAGCCATCGTAGAATTTAGCAAGTCATGGAAAACAAACATTAGAAATTTAAAAACAGCTACCACCCAGCCGACTCACCACAACACACAGCCTTTTCACAGCCTGAATATAATAAAAAAAACTCTCTCCTTCTGTGGGGAATTCTGAGTCTCAAAGTCTGCAAATCTGTCAAATTCTGCACGGCAGTGTCGCATAATTACAGTATGAAAAACAGATTGCTGATTTTTATTTTTTTTGGTTTGGTGCACAACTAGTTAGCTGTGAACCTAAATTGAAATGTGGGCCTTGAGTTTGACACATGCGAATTAGACGGTTAAAAAAATGACACGCAATAACCGATAACTGATGGCCAGCAAAATCCAATGTCATTTCAGTTTATCACAACTGGGTTGAAACTTGAATTTTCAATTATTATTCCCCGTAGCTCTGTGATCAAAGACTTGTCTAAGGTGCACATATTTAAAAAATTAGATTTAACATGTTACATTAAATTAATTACATTGGACATTAACATTATCCAAAAGACTTGGTAAAAGAAACTGTCAAGAAGAAGAAGAAAAAAAACAACTGTTGTAGTTGAAAATCAGTTATAATCCTAGAACAATCATAGTGTCTCAGAAAATGGAGGAAAAGATACGCTTCCTTATTATTCTAAGAGGCTGCATTCACTCAAAGGGGAAACTACTCTGCTGTAGTGTGTCTTATCAACCGCATGTGCTCTGTTTTCTGTTTTCTAAAAATGAATCGTAAAGCTGCGTAGTCCTTTGCCGCATCCATTTTTGCAGTTGTTATCCCTTGAATTAATGTTAAACGTGTCATGTAATCATAAAATGATAATAAAACCGGGGCGGGTGAACACCTGAGACGTGGCTAGCTCGCGGGCAAGTTTGCGGTTCAAGGAGTGAGAAGCTTGCATGGTGTGATGATTTGTTATAAATATGCAAGCATTACACAAAAACAAGTCCTTAAACATTAATGGATCATCTGGTTTGGTCCTGTAGCTAACACCTGTCAGTGGAATATTTTGCCTGAGCTTCTAATCCGTTTAAAGAAACATTCTTTTGTGTTTGTGTGCGATCTGGTGTTTTGGTTCCTGTTTTTTTTTTATTGCTGTTTCTGCCTTGTACCGGACGAACTATCCTTTTGTGTTCGGAGTCTCGGAGCTGAGGGGTGGTGACGGTGGAACAGGTTGAAATACAAAGACAAACATCCATTTGTAGGATAGGTTTGGAAACTCAGCCTTGCTCTTACACTTCCCTCCTTTGTCTCTGCATGTTGTATTCTTCTCCAGTGTGAGCAGCTCTTCTCCAGCTTTGCCTCTTCCGTCCCTTGTCTGTTAGTTAGCGAAAGCCAGCCCCCCGAGACCACAACCGTGCAATTTTATGGGTGTAAAATGTTTTTTCCTTTTCGTTTTGCAAGAGCCTCCTCTTCCCCAGCTAACTATGTCACGCCGCATCGAGGTTTGCCTTCCGGTGTTTCCCCGAAACCGCTCGGCTCCACCTGCTCCAGTCTGATAAATTTAAAGGCCAATCGCCCAATGCATCGCCCCCAGCAGCAGACCTTTCTAAGCATGCCACATATAGACCGTTCTTCTCTGCATACAGCGGGACTGCAAAGTGTGCAGCTGTTCGGCTCTCTGACTGATAATGCCAGTTATGAAAACTGCAATGCATTATGCCAGTAGCGCTGAACATGCTTTACTCTGAGGCAGACTTAATTAAGGAGTGTGAACTTCACTGTTGGCCTAAATGATTAATCATCCCATAAACATTTGATCCTGTAATTGAATATGTAAAGACAGCAGAATGATTCATGCATTCCCCCCCCCCATTAACTGCTAATGAAGAATTTCCATAAAGTCCTTGGGTTTACTTGTCTGTAGTGTCTAAGCTACTGATTGGTGTGTTTGTGTTTTTTCTTATTACCCATACACTCAAAAAAAATAAAAAAATAAATCTGATAGGAGGAGGTAGTTGCTCCCAAAGAGCAGCTACATCTGACACGGAGTCCAAACTGGGTAACACAAACTTTGCAAATAGGGTATTTTCTGTTTGTGGGTTGTGTGTCTGTGTGTGTGTGTGTGTGTGTGTGTGTGTGTGTGTGTGTGTATGCATTTACCAAAGTTGAAACCTGTAGCTCCACGCCATCTTCTGTGCGCCATCTTTAAGTATGGCGCGACTGACCACGTTGGTGTCAAGTCCATATCCTTCCACCTCACCACGCCCCAGCGAAGGACATCCTGGCTTGGCTGTCATTGCATTGCCCCGTGTCAGTCCTTGTCAGTGTGTGACATCAGTGTCCATCTCCCAGCAGCCATCTGGCGTCTCACTCACCACTCTGTGCTTCCTCCTTCCCCTCCAGGCATGGGCAAGAAGGACGATCCCAAGCTAATGCAAGAGTGGTTTAAGCTGGTGCAGGAGAAAAATGCCCTGGTCCGCTATGAGTCAGAACTCATGATATTGTAAGTACACGAATTGACTGTTGAGATGGATAAGCTAGTCGATAAACTGATTCGTCAAAGGGGCTTTTCATTTCCAAGAAGCACAGCCTAGCTGTGTGTTACTACCAACTCCTGTAGTAACCAAGCAACTAGTTTGAAATAAATTGTGTGTTGAGTATATAAAAACTCAACACACATATACTGTGTGTGTGTGTATATATATATATATATAAAAAAGAGATGGTCCGATACCAGTATCTGTATTTGCTCCGATACTGCCTAAAACGCTGGTATCGGGAAGTACTGGAGTTTATGCACTGATCCGGTACCATGTAATAAAGCCCTAAAGAAAATCTACGTTAAAGTAGTTTATTTATGTTCTTTTTCCGTTATAACTGACTGTCAAACTGGATAGTAAAAGAAAGTTCTGTGGCATTCATTGTTTGTGTTTGTTTGATACATACAAGTGTACCTATGGGAGAATATGTATATGTATAATATGTATATGTTTTTTAAATTATATTTTATATATACAGTGTGTATATATATATATATATATATATATATATATATATATATATATCAGAATTCCAGAGTTTTACTATGTTAAACTATGAAATGGCTATAAATAAACAAGACCAGACATAAAGTCACACTATTATATATGCTGTACTTCTCAGATAAACCTTCATCACCATCAGCTGCAGCTTGTCAGGCTCGGCTGTGGTTTGAGCTTGGTGTTAAGGCTGTCTTGATAACAGGCATACAGTAGGCTTAGTAACGTGGTATTGTTTACCATGCTGTTTAAGCATTATTCTCGAAGTAGAGCTGCGGCTGATGGGGATTTTGGGGATCATTTTAGAGGCATCCTCCCATGAACTAAAGTCTTGACCTGTGAATGTCAAGGGATCACCAAAGTCACGAGGATTGATTCCCGAGACCATGATTGTCTGCAATAGTTGTCGAGATATTTCATTCTGAACCAGACAAAACAATTAACAGACCAATGAACGATAGTGCCATCCCTAAAAATGTAGTGTACTGTGATAAATAGCCTGAGGATGTAATAATATTCCATCATGTAAGAACAAGGCTAATAAGCTAATAAAGAGTATACAGAAGATAAAAAAACTGACTTATTGCCAACTTATTTTTTATGATCATTATTATTACATCATGAGTTTAAGCAGGTTGTTGGCCCTAATGAAGTCATATTAAGTTTATGTTTTTCAACATAATATGATAGGAGTTCACATTCACAATCCATTCAGAGAAACACGTTTTATTACACTCTGACAAGTCATTCAATTAGCCAGCAATTTCTCATCAGCAACTAAAAGCTTTTAGATTAACTATCCATCTTTTTTAGAACAACTACCGGTAATAATTGAAAGAAAATCCTGTCTAGATAAATGAAGATGCAGCCAAAACACATATATGTTGAAAATAATGATTCATTCGTGAAACAAACTTAGCTCATACCATACTTTTTCCTTCTGTCCCCAAGTGCCAGAGAGTTGGAGCTGGAGGACCGACAGAGCCGCCTGCAGCAGGAACTCCGGGAGCGAATGGCTGTGGAAGGTGAATGCAGGAGTCTCAAAGTGCTCATATTATGCTTTTTGGCTTTTCCCCCTTTCCTTTATTGTGTTATATATCTTTTTTGTGCACGTTATAGGTTTACAAAGTGAAAAAGCCCTGCACTCTGTAGCTAAAACAGAGAGCTCAACACACAGGGTGAAAAGAGGAGCTGCAGCAATGTGCTGTACAACAAAAATATGTTTGTTTTTTTGAAAATTAAACCATGTAAACCTATTCTGACATAACCTCTAAATACAATGACCATAATATGAGCACTTTAATCCACTAACAGCCCCTTAGCTCTGAATGTTCCGATCTGTATAATCTGCCGGCTCTCTTGAACTCCTTGTTTTCCCGTGCCTCTCTCAGACCACCTGAAGTCGGAGAAGGAGCTCAGTCAAGAGAAGCAGATCTTGAATGAGATGTTGGAGGTGGTGGAGCAGCGTGACGCCCTGGTGGCCCTCTTGGATGAGCAGAGGCTTCGGGAGAAAGAGGAGGACAAGGACCTGGAGGCTGTAATGCTCTCCAAAGGCTTCAACCTCAACTGGGCTTAGGAGGAATGAAATAATTGCTCGTCAAGCCCTGGTGAAAAGAGTTGACTTGAGATAGGCGGTCTCTGCCTCGCGTGGTCCTCTTGGATCAGGATAGTCTGCTGAACACCTGCAGCAGTGAATGTGTAAAGATTCCCCCAACACACACACACACACACACACACACACACACAAACACTACGACTGCCTCTGACATTGAAGCAGTATGCAACGTTTACATATCCTCTGCCCAAAAGGCAGTCCCAGTTAATCACTTTGCAGTTTTTTTGCTTGCTCTCGCCCCCTAAGGGTGTAGAAGCGGGTACATTCACAGCTTTATCAGCCCAGCCTTGAAGTGGATCCTCTCAAACAGGGGGGGGCGGGCTTTGGGAGAATGTTTAAAGACTTGTTTCATTCTCGATTATCTAAAGGGAAGAATGCAGTTCGGTCCTGCTGATGTAAAGGAATTGTAAAGAATTGTGTTTTTGTGTATAGTTGTAAGTAAGTCACATTGTCGGCGGATGAGGGTCATCTCTTCTTTTTTTTCCGGAAGAAAAAAAATAAATAAAAAAGGACTGCTACAGAGGTATGTTTAAATGCTGGAGTGACGTCTCCAGTCTCAGTGTCTGATTCTCCTTTCCAGTCTGACTGTAGGACGAACATCCTCTGCTGAAGCTGCCTTTCTATCCAGTGACAAACTGACTTCTGCATCCTTACGAACCATAAAGACACCATAAAAGGCTCTATTCCCCCCCCTCACAGTGTTTTTGTGTTTATGAGTCAACACTAAGAAACCATTAAATATGGCCATGGTTTTAATGTATTTATTATCTTTGTCTGTTTTTTTAACAGATACACATTTTTGTTTTGTTTTGCATTCACAGGAGAGTGCCCTGCATCTCATTATCTTGCACTTGTGCATGACTCAGATGCACACCATAAGCCATTGCATGTCAGGAATGAAGGCTGCAGGCACATAAAAGAACTTTACCTTGTCTTTGATAGCTAGGACATAGAATACAGACTTATACTATTTATGAACACTCAAGCATTTCACATGACTCGATAACGACGGGCCTCTCCTTGACATGTACTGTACATCACACACTGACAGTTAACGTTTACGAACGCTTGTCCATATTCGAGATCGGGTGTTTATGTTTCCTACTGTGGTAAACTGTAGCGAGGTAAAAACAACCGTTGAAAAGGATTCATCTTTGAAGGAGCCGTCTCTTCGAGGTCAGATATGTTTTCCAGCGTGGGATGTTCTCATTAATGAAGCCGATTTCACTGTTGTTAATGGGAGATCAGCGTAGCTCACATTACTCATTTTGTGCCACAGGACTGTCTCTGTCGGTGGATATGCTGCAATATCTGAGAAATACACCACGAGGACTTACACACACACCACTCACATCCATGTATGGCAGTGTTAATACTTTACCTTTGAACAAGATGCCTTTTTCATTTTCATTCTCTATACTTAAGTTATATTTTATTATGATCCTGTATGTTTTTTGAGGTAGTCACATATGTGTATCCCACTGGAACTCCAAGATTATTATTTTTTTTTCAAATACTTTTATACAGCACGTCCCCACACAAACAAGTAGATGATTTTAAATAGGGAGCTTAAGAAATGCAAAGTGCTTTATGAGCAACTTGCATCAAACAGGAGCGTTATGGTTTAACTGGTGGGCAGTCAAATCTAATAGCCTTTTCGACAACTGTAAAACTCCAGATGGTCACTGGTTTACAGCACAGAAACACTAGAGGCTATATTTATGACTTGGTATGAGCTGTGAATAAAAAAAAAGAAGTGATATCATTTTGAGGGTTGTTGTTTTAGACGGTGTGTGATAAGTTTGACATGATTGTATTGATATTTATTAACGTGTGCAAACTGTATTATATGTAAAGAAAATGAATCCTAATTTTTAAACTGTTCTGTTGACACATGACTTGTAATGTAAATGCTTCATGTAGCTAAAATGCATAGGGGTGTTGGATGTATGCTGAAAACGGCAATAAAACAATGCAGTTCTTTTAAATGTTTGCCCACTAAAGTCTCACGTTTTTTGTTTTTTTTATTGGATTATGGTTATAAACAAGTTTTAGCTAACCATTAAAAACTGCAATTATAAGATAAAACTGACATATTTGTGTGGCTGATTTCCTCCTACGTTTTTAGCTGGCTAGAGCTCTTCCTTTTACTGTCCCTGCCATTACCAGCTCTGACTCAATACATGAGTAGGCTAAAATCTGTTTATTTCTGCAGAGAACACGAGATACTGTAGCAAAGAGATTAATTGTAAACCCAAATGTGTATTATGTAATACAACCAGTCAGTCAACATGGGTTTTGAAACAAAGTATATACTTAATATATTTTCATAAATGGGCCTACTCAATAAACTGTAGCTAAACATGGGACAAACTTAAGTGGGCTCTGTGATGATTTCAACTCTTATTCAGGCTGCTAATTAAAGCCATATTGTAACTCTTTTTCAGGCTGCTCTAAAAACGAAACCTCCTGTTTAGCCAGACTCATTTCACCTCAGGGTGATAGTATACACATCCCACACTGTCACTGGGTAATATTGGACTATTCTGATATAGGATTTTAAAATTAAAGGCTTAAATGTCCACTTAAAGCTATATTTCAACTCTTATTCAGGCTGATAATTAAAGCCATATTGTAACTCTTTTTCAGGCTGCTCTAAAAACAAAACCTCCTGTTTAGCCAGAATCTTTTCACCTCATGGTGATAGTATACACATCCCAGAATGTCACTGGGTAATATCGGAGCATTCTGATATAGGATTTTAAAATGAAAGGCTTAAATGTCCACTTAAAGCTATATTTCAACTCTTTCTGGCTGCTAATTAAAGCCATATTGCACCTCCATACAATTGGAAGACTCCAAAGAGATAACTCTGAGGCTGGTCACCAAGTGTTATTTTCTCAGACTTGACACAGCTCCTCCAGAGCCACAGAAGACAACAGTTTTCTCAGACTGAGTAGTCTTCTTCAGGACAAGAAAACGTCATGGCAGGTGTATTGCTCAGGACCCGAGGGAGCGCAGTCGAGTGTGATGTTGTGGATGAGCGGTTCTAAGCTGAGAGCAGAAATACCGGAGGCCAAGCAACCACCCAATTCCGAACAGGCACGTTTTGAACGGGCACTGCACTAGTGCAGGCATCTTCAACCCCTCGGGGGTCCTCAGAGTCAATGCAGAGGGGCCTCCAAACTAGTCTTAATTTTTGAATTTGTTTAAAAAATTAAAAAGTGTTAACATGAATCTAACATATTAGAAAATATAAATCCCCACTGATGATAGGCTAACTGGTCTATAGATAAGGTAGTCACTAAGGTAACCATCCACAGATACAGTTCATCCTAAGGATTCACTGTGCCACATGTATGTTTTAACATTAAAAATTATAAAATCATGCCAACAATTACTAGGCTATTTTAATAGCTTAGTATTCTATGCAAAAAAAGGTGATGTATCAAAGTTTTAGGCTGACATTATTGTAGGCCCAGTTTAATATGCAACTTCATTTTATACAATATATGTAGTAGGGGGTCCCTGCTGCGTCTCTCTTTGTCCTTGGCTTAAAAACGTTGAAGAACTGGAACATATTTTAACCTTGTATTGAAAAAGCTCTGCTAATCAATGGGAAGGAAATTAACAAAACAGACTAAGCAAATAAAACCCGCAGTTAACAGCGAGGATTTGTGTCCATTTTCCTCACTCCCATAACAAAATGTACACGCGAAAAAGTTTATTATTAAAAGTACTTATTACTTACAAATATATTTTACAAGTTTTGTTCATGCACTTATTTTGAAAGCAAGCCAACTTATGTTAACTTCCGGTCTTTTTTTTTTTTTTTTTTATTTAAACTTGACCCACCTCCAGTGACAGTGAGTTGTTGAAAGTTTGGAGAAGTCAAAGCTGCACATCTGAAAATGATGGCTTCGAGTTTCAGGGACTGCAAGGTAAGCGAAGAAGTAGCTATATCATAAAAAAGAGAAACATTTCGGCAAAGAATAGCACGGCATTCGGTGTTCATTCGGGATTGATAACTTGTTGCAGTTATATAACTGCAACAAGTTATCAATCCCGAAAGTTAGCATAATGGAATTGACAGTAAACTGAAGCGACACTATGGCAATTTGGGATAGGTAGGATTAAACTGTTGGCTTTCTGAGTTAACGGAAAATACGTATTCAGCTAGCAGCTAGGTCATAACTGTGTCTAAATAATGGACTTCTTCTATCGCGCCTGCCGTTTTGCATTAATACTAACGTTAGTAACATTGAAAACCGTTTATTGAGTGGGCTGAATCAACCTAAACCTCTAACTATATATTGAAGGTTGGTGACGTTTGAACAAATTTTGTCAGGCGCGGACTTAAAACCAGAAAAAGTGCTGTGTTGCCATATCTGTGTATGAATACAAACCTTGCACTGATATATCCAATATTTATATTTGCATCCTAATCTTACAGGCATGGAGCGCAGGTGGTCTTCCGTTGTCCACCAGCAGTAATGAGGCTTGCAAACTGTATGACGCCATACTTACTCAGGTAACGCTTGGCCTTCCACTATAAACGTATCATTCCACATAAACATACAGTAGCCTATACACAAACTGTGAAAATGTTGTCTGCAGACTACTGCTCATCTGTATCGGTGAAAACAATCAAATTACAATCTCAACATCTCAATTTTGTTGCCTCCTAGTTTGTGAAATGGCGGAATGATGAAACCTTGGGGGGATTTGAAGGATGCATTTCTGCTCTCCAGGAAGCTGACCCTAACTTTGGTAAATGGATATGTGGTCATTAACATTATTCATTTATTTTAATTAACCTTTTGCTTAGGGAAGTCCTGATGAGACATGGAAACTCGTGCAGAAGCAGAATAAACAAATTCAGTGTTAAAAGTTTAGAATCTGTAAACAAGGAAAGGATGAAGGTAACGGTGCTAAATATATCCACTGCTAAAATAGCCTAATTAAAAGTGACTGTGACCCTCTATACTTCAAATAAACATTGACAAGGTCAGTTTCTCAAAGTCCTAGTTCTAGTTTGAGGGAGCAGCAATCATAAAATGGATAACTTTATTTGTCATTCTCACAACACGGATGAGGAGAACAAAATAAGAACTCAGGTCTCGGTGCTGATCAACTACTATAGTGATTAATACATAATTAAAAACATTCCTTCATAAGCCCTATCCTACTTAAAACAAAAGTGTATCATCTCTCATGCTTTGGGGTCATTAAACAATGACAAATTAGGCTAAGCATACTGAGTAATCCAAGCACATAAATAGAAGGGACTATGGCCTCTAAAAAGCAAAGATCCCGCTCAGCTAAACTGACACTTTCCAAATAAGCATTTTGATATGTTGTAGGCTAAATAAAACAAAGGTGTAATTAATGACATTACTAACGACTGCCATCCATTTTTGGGGAACCAGTTCCAGGGCGCTGGTATTTTGACTTGCTGGGACAATTAATGGAAATCCGGCATAATTCATGTTATTAGTTACACCTGTGCTTTTCCTGCTATCACGAGTCTCTGCTATGCCTGTGTGATATGATGAAGCCTAGGATATTTAGCAATGACTTCCTGTGCCGTATTTATTTAGCAAAAGCATTGACCAATGGCCTAGAGAAGCAGAGGGTGATCACTACCTGTCTGTCAAACTAAGCAATTGTGTGACTTGTAATCAATGCTATATACTGTAGATGCTGCCGTTTATCGCCATGTGTTCAGTTTGAGCTCCCATCAAGTGTTTTTAAATGCTTGATGGTAAACACCATCGAGGCAGCGCTGCCTGGAAGGCACTAGGATTAGGCACTGGTTATGGTTAGGTTTAGGTGCCTTAAAGTCAATGGTCGCAGCGCTGCCTTGAAGTCGATTAGGCAATGGTTAGGGTTAGGGTTAGGTGCCTTGAAGGCAACGGTCGCAGCGCTGTCTGGAAGGAGACGTTTGGGGCTTAAAACACCATCGAGCCTAACCTTAACTCTAACCATAACCATTGCCTAATCGACTTCAAGGCAGCGATGCGACTTTTGACTTAAAGGAACCTAACCCTAACCATAACCATAACCAGTGCCTAATCCTAGTGCCTTCCAGGCAGCGCTGCCTGGAAGGAGACGTTGGGGGCTTAAAACACGATAAACGTTTTAAAATGTTTGATTGTTCATGCAAAGTAATCAAGCCGTTGTTCAATTATTGATGCTCCTGAGAACTTGCAAGCTGTTTTTGACTATAACGGAAGACATGCAGGATCAGACCATTCCAATTTGTTTCTGTTATGGTAGCATAGCAACAGAAAGTCGAGGTCATTAGGTTTAAGATGAATTATCTGAAAGATCTGAATATTTAAATGGAACACAATTGTCTTTGGATAGAAAACAAAGCATTTGTCAAACTTTTTAACCACATAAATGTTTGCTGCTGTTGCAGAAGTGTCGCTAGAGAGCTTGTTTAAAGTGTAATGCATGACTGGAACATCTAGTTAAAATAAAATATCCTGAAGCCCTTTTTAACATCAACCTTTTATTTCATTAAACATGAACAGAAATTGAGAGGCTTAAGCAGTAAAGGCAGTTACTTAAACGTGCCCCTTTACATATCTGGCATTGCAAGTGTGAGTTTAAAATGCAGTAAAAGTCCAGAACAAAAGACCAGTGTTATCTGTTTTCCCTGTAGTTATGGGCCATGTGATCAGCACGGGGCTGGAGCTGGTGTCAACGACGAGCTCCACCCGTCTGAATGAGCGTCTCGCCAGTGCCGTGAGGCGAACAGTGGAGCTGGCCAACAGCCAGGATATCTCTCCCAGAGAGAAACTGCATGTCAAGGCTGTGGAGCTCTTTTCACGTGGGTAAGATCCAGAGCTAGTTTGCTACAGGTGGTGGTTACCAAAGAGGGTCTGAAGACCACAAGTGCTCTTTAAAGTTGTAATCCCAACATGCATTGCTGTCTGCCACATAGGGGCTTTTAAAGGGGTGATAGAATGATTGATTATATAGGGTATTTTACACTGTTCCTTAAGGTCTCCTAATGGGGTATGTAACATTGGTTGGGCTGAAAATTGTCCGAATGCTATTTTATTAGGCCATTAACTACCCTGTGAATATGTCTCTATTTGGAACAAGAGCTTTTCTTCCAAATATGGTATGCTCATGAATATTCAGAGTGAGCTGCGCACTGATTGGTTTGAGCAAACTACATAGAAACACATGGGAGACTCGACAGCAGGTCTCACTGCAAAGTTATACATTATTTGTCGGGCTATTACGTTATTAAATTCACTTCTGAGACTTTTTTAAGCAAGAAATCAACTATATAAAGCTCAAATATGGGCCGTTTTACGAAAATGTATGGCTTATTGCAAATTTGGTAAGACTGTGTGTCGGAGTTCAGATGCCGGTGCTGCCTGTGTTGCTGCCTTGCTGCCCGGCCTGCCTTCCTCCACAGACCCCGGCCTGCTGTGAGGTAGCTGGAGCTCACGGCTGGCAGCCCACAGCACTCCATACCCTCGCAAAGTCACAGTTTTTGGGGTTAATGGACCAAACGCCGCTGCCCTGACAGAGCTCCAGGGCCTGCAGCTCCCCTCTTCCTGCTAGCTAAATGGCCCGTGTGTGAGAGTGAGAGCGCGGTCAGCGAGCTTGTTACACCAGCAATCTCTTACAACAGTTCCAGTTAATCTTGGCTGGCTGTCAGCTGCAGGCATAACTAGAGTAGCTATATTTACAGTTTGAATTTTGTCACGCCACTTATACAACATCTCCCTAAATGTCTTATAAAGCTAACAACGGTGTCCGATTTGAAGCTAATGAATTTTTGTGAACAGTAGCTAGGGGTTTCGTTAGCTATGACTGCCCCTTCAATCTTAGCTATGTGTAGCTACAAATCACGGATATTTAGCTTCATTTTCGGCATAATTTGTGTATATTTACAGTTAGAATTTCGTCACGCCACTTATACAACATCTCCCTAAAGGTCTTATAAAGTTAACAACGGTGTCCGATTTCAAGTTAATGAATATTTGTGATTTTCAGAGGAATTCTAAGAGGAGGCTAGCTAGCTCTCATTGATAGAGCTACATCCAGCCGCAGGCTCTATCAATGAGACTCGCGGACACGCAGCGTTTATTTCTGTGCGACCTAGATTCAGAAAACTACCTGATCTCAGGTCAGTTGTGTAGCCTATGTAAATGTTGGGGCGTGACTGTTCTCTTAATACACCCATGGCCGTGACAAAGGTTCCGGATTTTGAGATGCTTAGGTAAGCAACTAGCTTTGTTGAGATTTGCCCGTTTTCAGCGGCAGTTTCAAAATATGAAATTTTCATAGTAAAGGGATGTCAATGGGATTTTGAGCTTCTATGTATGTCCTATTTACCCACCGAACTGTCGTTATTCAACTATGACAGGGTAAAATCGGTTTTGCATTCTATCACCCCTTTTAAAGACCGTTCTACCATGGTCTGGGTGAATATTTGATTCTGATGCGTGTCCATTCAAACATGATTTTGGTCTCATACTAAAACGTTCCAGTGAAACTGTCTGTTTACTGTTCTAAATGAATGTGCTGGCTGCATAGTATCAGCCTGCGGAGGCTTTATGCCACTGATATGTGTCCATATAGGCGCTGTTTTCATGGAAGGGATCGCCCCACTTCCCAGCATTGCACGCTATGCTTGCCACTAGCAGTTATCCGTTTCTCTTCAGTGACCACTGACTAGCAAAGAATACTCTCTCCTACAACCCCCGATGGCTGCACCTGATTGGATGAAACATGTCACGCGCTCCCGGATTTCAAAACGGACCATAATGATAATAATAAAAAATTTTATGCGAGAAATAGGCTATACAGTTGCTGAATCTGTCTTCATTTCAGATCGACTACGGTCAGTTTAAAAGATTTTCCTGAGCATTTGAGAGGCGGTGAGCCGAGCTGCACGCTCCTCATTTGCATAAAGTAACGTGGATTCAACTTTATGTAAATGAGGAGCGACTCCTCTCCCCGCTTCTCCAGACTTTACCAGAATGCATTGCACGGCTGCTCCCATAGAAATGAATGGTGAGCGTGGCAATGACTCTGACAGTGGACACGTACCCTTGTCAGTTCCCCAAGGCAGGGCAGAGTAAAGCGTTGCCAGCCTAAGGAGTCTGAGGTGCCTCATCTTCTGAACACCGCAGAATGGTGACTGTAACACACTAGCTGCAAGAAGTACACAGCCCCTCTGATTTTTAATGATACTTTGTATCACATAAGTGATCGTCCCATTCGCTATTCAACTCACTTCTTCAGGCTGCGGTTGACACATTGGCCTATCATTTGTTCGTGAAAGTCTTATTTCACTTCTCTTACTTGTCTTATTAAGATATTGATTTGGGACAATGACATGGCTGGATAGCTAGCTAGTCTTGTTGTTAAACATACTGTCAAGTTATATTAACTGATTGTCAACCATACGCAATGTTATTGACTTTGAATCTTGCTAGCGTAACGTTAGCTTTCTGGCTCGTAGCTGATCGGAAATGTTCTATGAGCTGAGCGGACTAGAACTATTTCCCATTGCCAGGTCGTATCTAAGGTCTGTCCTATTTACTGGAGCAGTGAACAACGTTTCCATTGTGTAAGAACCTTAGGGTATGGTAAATATTGTTCCAGGGATTAGTCAAACACCCGAGGGTTTGAAATCAAGGAAACAGAGTTATGGCTTATTTGTTTGATTACCTAATGCATGAAAATATACACTACCGGTCAAAAGTTTGGAGTCACTTAGAAATTTCCATTCCACTCCATTATAGACAGAATACCAGCTGAGATCAGTTGCATTAACCAGGGCTGTGAAAGAATAGTGTTTTTAGACAACAGACGACTACAAGAATATTTAATCTATCGGGCAATATTCATTCATCCCCATGTTGCTCTTTGTCTCCATTTGATGCGGTGTAATCCAGAGCATAAAAACCATATTGCGATTTTCAACGCTGCGATTGCGACATAATGGTATCATGTGGACGACTTGATTATCAAGGAAAACGCACACAATACAAACAATATTTTGAAACCTACAAAATAAGAATTCGAACAATTACATAAACAAAAAATGTGCAGTGCCTTTTCTTAAATAACTTAATATTTTACAAAATTATAAAACGAATCTTTTCAACTTTTGCTTTGCTCAACGGTACTTAAATGAAATAAATGGAACAATAAATAAGAAAATACAAATTCTACTTTGTTCAGCCTTTTCCTAAAGTCTGCATGCTCTGAAACCACCTACACTTCTGATAGTCACGTGAACATACACAACAAACACACTACTGCATAAACAGATGTTTTTACGATGGTAGCGTTAAGTCAGAGCGAGAATCGTAGGTGCGTTGCGCGAGTTACACCAGTGAGTGATTGTTAAAGCAAGGAGGGAGAGCGACTGTGAGCGGTGTCTGAGATTAGCGTAGGGGCTGTGTGAGGGGAAAAACGAGGGGGGAAGACACCGCGAAGATGACGTTAAGTGAGTTTACCGAACAATAAAACGACAAACTTCTTTAAGCCACTGTGACTTTATCTGTTAATACGGTCGGTAAAGTGTAGGGTGTAACAACGTGGAGCCTGCAGTGCACGCAGAGACTAGAGTGTTACGTGCACAGCACACCTTTTTGTTTACCTAAATCGCACATTTTTTGCAGTGACGTAATCATACAGAGTGACATTGCGATTAGATTAATCGTGCAGCCCTAGTGCCAAAGACTCTTCTGTAAATTTGAGTCACAGTCTAGCAAGTTACATTTGTATTCTATCTGCAGCGGCTTATTTCCCCATGGTATAGTATGGTATACTGCATTGTTGAAAGGACATTTAGTTTCTCAATATAATATTGTCTTAGAGGATACTTGGAGAGGATGTTTTTCAAGGGCCTCTGTTCCCTCCATTCAGCACACAGCATATTGATGTAGTGCCATTCATTAACAGTGACTCGTGTTTCTTGTAGACATTTCCCCAAGGCCTGCGATGTATGGGAAGACATTCTGGTTGATCACCCCACCGATATGCTGGCTCTCAAGTTTGCTCATGATGCTTACTTCTACATGGGAGCCCAAGCCCAGATGAGGGACTCTGTGGCCAGGGTGCTGCCCCACTGGAAACCACATATGCCTTTGTTCAGGTACAGAAGACGGCTTACATTGCAAAGAAGAATTTTGGATTCGGGCCGGGTGTCGCCAGTGACTTCCCAAATCCCGATTCGATAACATTTCTGTTTTGATACCAACATGTATCAATTAGGTTAGGGAAATTTCCGTTAAAATACCAATTTTGCTTTGGATATAAAAGAGATTCTCAGAATGTGGCTGTAAATTGTACAAGCAAGAAGATACCCTCAAATATGTTTTTATAATGCACCAGGTTAATGTTTACACTAAAAAGATTTGACCCCCAAAAAGTTTTATAGTATATATTAAAAGATTGATTTCGGGATTTTATTCATCAATATAAGATCACTCAAACAAAGACCGATTTTAACCCACCCCTATTTTGGATAACTATTATAATCCTATGAAAACTCAATGTATTGGCTTAGTTATATACGTAGTGGGAGTCAAGGGGGGCTTTAAAACGCAAGCTTTAATACATGCATAATATAACATAAACTGTGTGTGTCATCATGATGAGTGTTTTCACAGTTAATGTGTTACATTTGCTTGGTGGTTGTACTGTATACCGTTGCTGAGTTATACAATACAAAGGGGCTGAATGGGCCTCCATAGGCTTTAATGTATTGTACAACTCATAACTGTGCAATGAGCTAAATGTACAGTGTGCAGTAAAGAGCATTTGACAACTTGAATGGAGTTTGTACTGTAGACAGATGCTATCTTACAGTTCAAATACAATGGGTGTGAATGGGACTCCATAGGCTTTAATGCATTATATAACTCATAACCTGACCAGCTGCACATATGCTCATTATAACATGTACAATGTGCAATACTGGGAATGTGGGGGGGGGAGAATAGTTTATACTCTGTACAATAGCTGAAATACGCTAGAAATACAATAAACGTCTATGGGATTGTTTTTAAATCTTAATAATTCTTAAAGTATAACTGCTATCAATAAGCATGCTAAGTCATAGCATCTACAAAGAATTACATAGAATTTAGCTTATCTTGGCAGCTTTAACACTGTAGGAGGAGAAACAAATAAAAGGTGTTTAAATGGATGTGTAAATAAGTAACTGTTTGCCATATCAACTATTATATGTCTATTATACGTTGATGTTGTGTTCACAACTTGTTTCCGCTGCCCCTAAGTAGACAAAAAACAAAACCCACAAATTAATCGTTTTTCATGAATAAACGCATTTATTAGTTTTTACTTGTTGCTGTTTGGAGTTGTAAGCAGCGTATAACCTGTAGCGTAAAACCTAAAAGTCATGAAACAAATGCTGAAACATTGTAATCAGTTTCAGCATTATATTTTGGCAAGTAAACTAAATGATAAAGATAATCACAGTGCAAATGATTACATTATAACGTTAAGTCAAACCAAAGAATGACAAACAAGTCCCCCTTCGCATTTATATCTGTCTCTCCATCGCACAGTGCGTCTTTCAGTTAAACAGTCGGCCCACAACTTGCCATCTGATCCACATCCACACAAAACTATAAAAGTAATAGTATTTAGAAACGTAAGCATTTTGTTCAAATGCAATTTGAAATTATGTTTCTCTTTCATTTCTGATATTTTACACACATTAAAGTGCTCATATTATGCTTTTTGGCTTTTTCCCTTTCCTTTATTGTGTTCTATATTTTTTTTTTTTATGCACGTTATAGGTTTACAAAGTGAAAAAGCCACCCCAAAGGGACTTACCATCTCCAACAGAAAACACTGTTCACAAACTGCTCCAAACAGCTCTATTGTAGTCCAGCCTTTACTTCAGAGACAAACGTGGGTCACTTTGTAACACACGTTATAATGCTCGCCTAGCTGCTAGCGTGGCACGCCCTCATGCTCTGCAACTGACTAGCTAGCAGTACTTACTGCGCATGTGCAACGCGCACCAAAGATGGTACAAAAGTGAGATGCCTCGCTCTGTAGCCAAAACAGAGAGCTCAACACACAGGGTGAAAAGAGGAGCTGCAGCAAAAATATGGTGTTTTCTGAAAATTCAACCACATGAACCTATTCTGGTTCAACCTCTGAATACAATTATGAACCTGAAAATGAACATAATATGAGCACTTTAAAGAATGAATACTGTTGGCCTACATTACCTTAGTGTGGTTAAAAAATCAAAAAAATGGTCATAGCAAAAACAAAAAAAACGTTGATATTGATGTAATGATGGGGAAGCGAGGTCACTTCAGATCACTCTCATTTATGGCCCGTAGCCATCATTATTGCTCGAGGCACGTTGTTCCCAAAACCAGACCTGCTTTTCATCATTCTTGATAAAGCGAATAGGGGAGTAAAAGTTCCTTCCATTCTGGATTTTGTAATAAGATATTTTTGTGCCCTCAGCTATCTGAAAGGACTGTATTCCTTTGGTCTCCTGGAGACCCGCCTCTACGACCAGGCTGAGAAAGTCGCCATGGAGGTGAGATTTTCTTTCTCCATTATGGTCTGTTGTACACGCTATAGTCATTTTTGTAAATGGGTGGTGCAGGCTGTCTGTGCCTGCACTGGTTGTGTCAGTTCAGTTCAAGCAAGTAATTTGCTGTCGAACACCAAAATAAGCAGCTCGTGCAGCCCTCAGCGGCCTGACACTCCTGTGCTGAATGGCCAATGCGTACTTCATGAGGCTTCATGTGACAAGTGATCCTTGTACACCTCCTAGATGAAACAAAAGATTGGGACTCGAGCATGCCATTATTTTATTTTACTCTAATGTAAGAAATACAGCATTTTTCCTGCGTCTGTATTGCTTCTCCTCACTTCAAACTGTTGAACTCTGTTGTGCAGGGTCTCGCTCTGACTCCAGATGACGCTTGGGCTGTCCATTCTGTAGCCCATGTTTATGAGATGAAGGCAGAGGTGGACAAAGGCTTGAAGTTCATGGAAAGTAGAGAGAAAGATTGGCAGGTACAACCTTTTTGTTCTCGGCAGCGTGTTCTTCTGATTAATTTATTCGGGGACTTGTACAGCTTGTTAAAGCTTACTGAGTTAAATCACAGCTTGAAAAACCTCCCCCTAGGAAAAACATTTAAAATATGTATTCTTTAATTCCAGATATCAGACGTGCTGGCCAGTCATAATTATTGGCATTGGGCTCTATACTTCATCGAGAAGGTAAAGATTATAATGAGTTTTCTCAGTCAAGCGAATAGTTTGGCAGTGAGTGTTTGTGGAACTTGTATTTATGATATCCTTTCCCCCGGGCAATTTGAAATCTGGCGTTAATTTTATTGCAAGATGAATTTGTGTTTGCATCTGTGCAACCCAATTTATCAACCCCGCTTATCTCTGCTTAAGTCTGGAGTTATGTAAATTCATCTTTCTCACCTCTTTCTCCCCTCAACAGGGGCAATACGAAGCTGCTCTGCAAATATACGATTCTCAGGTTGGTTTGCATCGAGATATTGCATCAAAACTTTAATGGTATATCTGTCCGAGCACATACTGTACACACTCAGTACGTTCAATGCATGTACCAGCACACATTGGATGCAGACTAAAAGCAATGGGTTTGTTGCAAGCGAGTGCAAATGAAAGTCAAATCCATGTGAAAGACCCATTTCTTTTCATGAATGTTTTAATGGTTCAGATCAGGGAGGATCCAGCAAGACATAATCTTGCCTTTTTTTTTTTTTTAAATTGTATTCATTGTCTGCTACATGTTACATCCTTCAGTGTTCAAAGGTGAATAATGAAAGTTTGTCCTGTATTAGGTGTTCAGACGTTGCAAAGCCACAGGATCCATGTTGGACACTGTAGATGCCTGTTCAATGCTCTGCAGACTGGAAATGGAGGGTAAGATACAGGCTAATATGGGACTTCACAAGGTATCCTTGGCAATGTAATCACGGTCTGCTTTTCAGGAAATTGGAAAGGGAGTTTTAATCTTGCGCTCCATTTATCACATAAAGATGTCTTGGCTGCTGTGATGGCAATTCTTGATCAAATAAACACTTTTAGGACACACGTGTCTTTCTGTAGGTTTAGTCATTCATGTGCAGATGGACTCAAAGCAACACATGTATGTCAAGTGCATGTACTGTATGCTCGAATGAGTGAGGATGGCTGTGAGAGCCTGTGTGTATGTATCCATCCTCAGGGTCAAGCATTATCATATCACAGGGACACAATGTCCATAAAGTCTGAATAACACAGAGATGCTTTGTCTCTTATGTTGCACATATTCAGTGCCATACATGAGTCATCTGAACACAGTACAAAGGGTTACATGAATCATAATAAATGGTCAATATAGCAACGTGTATTGGGCTACTATTACGTTCCTCCTTTTTTCGCATTTTATGCTAACTAAACATAATTTAAAAAATGTCATCTTGTAACTAAACCATAACCTAAAAAAAACCCCTAAAAGTGCTGTGTTGGTAACGGCTGGAATTTGCAGAACCTCTGACCACTTTTAGAGTTTTTTTTTTTTTAACTCTATTCAAACTAAGACTGGGATTAACCGACTGGCATTTGAAAAATATGTCTTTATAATTTCAGGCCTTATATGTGGCCTTCAAGCAATATTTGTGTGTCTGTGATGGTGAATGTGTCAGGTGTGTGCGTGAAGGACCGTTGGCGAGAGCTGCTCCAGGTTACGCAGCCTCACACCGATGATCACGTGACCTTGTTTAACGACATGCACTTCCTCATGGCATCGCTGGGAGCTAAAGAGAGCGGGACGTCTCAGCGTCTGCTGGAGGGCCTCCAGGAATTAGCTAAGTAAGTTCTGCACCATTTCTTCTCTTCCCTGCACACCTCACCACTCAGCGTTACATAAGATGTAAAACAGAGAAAGAAACGAGGCTGAGTGTAGGAAGGCGAGATGGAGAGCGGATGCAGTCAGAATAGAGAATTCAGAGCTGCAGTCCATCTCAGAGACCACGGTCTTCCCTCTGTAGCAGATGTACCAGCAGCTGCTGCCTCTGTGGAGTTGTGCGGTTTACAATGTATTCTGGCATCCCGACCACAGACGTCATGTGCTCTTCCATTATGTCAGGCGTACAACCCGCAGAAAAGCTGCCACTTAAAACCAGTTATTTTTTCCTGTGTTGCGTAATATAATGCAAGTCACAAGACTTTGGGAATGATGCACCTTCAGGGGAAAAACAGCTCTTGAAATTGAATTCCCAAGTAAGACACAGAAATGTTCTCTTAAATGTTTGAGCTTTGCATTTAATTAATTCCATCACTCACATATATACCGTGGCACTTTTATTACCTTGGTCTGCATAGCTATACATGATCCATATTTTACTATAATGTAATTTCACATACTTCCTTTTACATTCAAAGGCAGTGACTCTAAACATGAGCTAATCCAAGAAAGCCCCACAACAGTGTTGACTCCTTGGCCTTAGAGTGAAGCGAATCCTACTCAGATGTTCAAGCCTTTCACAGTTCAGTAGACTAATACTCTTTATACACCTGTCCGTCTGTAATAGAAATAAACCAACCTGGAGCTTTTTTTCTTGAAATTTGTTTTGTGTTTTTAATGAAGATGACATGCCTTGGTTAGCATCATTCAGGGCTTTCATTTAATTAAACTTTAGAGTTTCCCCTATAGAAATGACAGGAGCCTAGTTGTGTGACGTTACCTGTAAATCCTTGTTGTCCTGTATTGTTTGAAAAAGCGGTTTGTAAAAGTCCTGTTTATTTAAACCGTTTCCTGTTTGTTTACAATCTCTAGTATCAAATATTGGGATTTTAGAAGATGGTACATTGTAATTTCCAGAAAGAACTCTTTTTTTTATTTTTATTTTTTATTTTTTTTATTGTTTACTATGGTCTCACATGAATTTAATAAATATGCATGTTGCTTTGTGTCTTTTCCTCACTGGTGAAACAGTTAGGTTAGTGGTGTGTGTTTATATATAGATTCAAAATATTAAATAACAAAACAGAATAACCCTTATAGGCTTGCCATTCCTCAACCGATCAAACCTCAACACTCCATAAACCATTGCTGCCGCTGCGCGAGATTGGAAACCTTCCAGCTGTACCAAGAAATGTCTTTTCTTTTGTTATAAATCGCTTCTTTCCTTCACAGAGAGCCAGGGGACAATCAGCAACATCAGCTGGCAGGGACTATAGGTGTTCCAATGTGTCAGGCCATTATGGAGTACGACCAGGGCAACTACAATCGAACTGTGGAGCTACTGTACCCTTTACGCTACCGCGTGGTAGATATAGGGGGCAGTGATGCACAGGTAAGGTCCCCAGAAATGGCTGACAAGTAGGATTGGGCATCGAGAACCAATTCCTACTTGGAATTGTTTTCAAAAGTTACGATTCCAGTAGAATCGTTTCTTTATTGGAATCGTTTTAGAGGATTTGGTTTCAAATCCGATCATCGCTTCCCAATTTAATATGCGCAAGTTTCAGTTTTTCCGATGCGGCCAGGCGCTTGTTGTGTTGCAGCCTTGGAGCACAGCAAGCAGCGCTCTAGTGTGACTTTATTTTACATTGAAAAACCCCTATAAATCCCCCATTGAATCAAAATAAAACATTCCTCTTTAATTGTGAAAATAGGCATGTGACCTGTTTCAACTCCACCACTTAAAGAATCTGAAAGGAAGAATCGGAATTGGAATCCGGATCGTTAAAATCCAAACGATGCCCAACCCTACTAACAAGTAAACTTAAAGCAAACAAGTTAAGAAAAAATAAAAATAACTCAAGTCCAAACCAAGCTGCAGTTCTCTTATTTCTCGTTGCAAAGCATACAGCCTTGAGGCTTTTACTTTTTTCTCTTTGTATATCATTGATCACACAGTGCTGTGTTTTCGTGAGTAAAACAGAAATCCATGTTAGTGTAAAAAAAAGGCCAGAGGTGAAGAACACTCTGCATAAGAGCCAAAGCCTTTCTGTACATACTGCATAGTTTGTGTGTGTGGAGCCCAGTGCACCAACGTATGAATAATGAATCTGTGATGGATGCTGATGGACTTTATGTTTTTTTGTGTTCAGAAAACTTTTCCCCAAGGTGCAACAGTATACATGCCTACAGTATAGCACAAAAGGGTTTAAAAGACTATATATACAGTGTTGGAACAGGGTTATGTTTTACCATTTTACGTCTACATTTGTCCACTGTTCACAGAGGGATATCTTCAACCAACTGCTCATTCATGCAGCCATGAAATCGGAGAATAAGCACCATCAGAAACTAGGAAGGTAATTCACAACAGGGATTTCAGGCCAAACCGAATCGCTTTAATCTTCTCCAGTTTCAGTGCTGTGTGTCTTCCGTGTTTGTATGTGAAAGTCTGCTGAGAGATTATAGGAGAAAAAAGAAAATTCTTGCACTATTTGAAGCCCTGGATTTCATCATCATACAGTGTAGTTGCGGTTGGGGCTCCACTCAAGTTTTCTTTTGTTGTCTTTCCGTGTTCATATAGAATACAAGCTGCATGATCCCATAATGTAACAAACATCCCCTGTCTGTACTCCATGTTATACTTTCATTATTGATCAGGTTAGCCTCTCAGCTTGTCTTAGCTTGTCTCAAATCTGTGTTCATGTCTTTGTATTATCACAGATGTCTTCTGGTGGAGCGCGATGCCATGAGGCCAAGCTCCCCTCTGACTGAGCGGCTGATACAGAGAGCCTTGGCTCTTCACAACTAGACTGTATTGCAAGGTGCGCGGAGCGGTTCCCATGCAAGAAACATCAAACAACACTGTAATCTGATATGCCAGTGGTTAGCTTTAGGAGACTCCTTTACCAACTGGTAGAAACCTGGCACTGGCCAAGACATCTGAAGCTCTTTATACGACTCTCTTTTCAATGTAGAGCTCAGTGCCCTTTTAGATTTGGGACCTTTTTAAGCTTTGTAAGTGAACACATTTGCATATTTCACAAGATTATGAGCCAATATAAAAAAAAAAAACATGTTGCCAATTTGCATGATTAAAAGCCTTAAATTACATACTTAATGTAAGATGATAATTTTAGCTAACATAACTGACATCCCTAATCAATATAGAGCAACGTAACTTTCTTCTTTTGAATTTTATTAGCAATGTTATGCTTGTAGGCAACAGCACAAAAAGAATGTGAAATGAACTCCAATGTCGCAGTGATACAGTAGCAGTAAAAAAGATGTCCTTGCACATATAGTATATATAGTTCTTTTCTTCCCTCCTCTTCCCCTTCGTCGGCCTGCTCTCACAACACCGAGATAATCTCATCTTGGATCTGAGAGATCAGGATCTGGGACAGCACGATGCCTGCAATCTAGAGGACAGTAGCAGCCACTTTAGATTACAGAACAGACTCTCTGTAACTGTACAGCCTGCGCCGAGCATCTCAAGGTCCCTCGTGGACATTTGGCACAGGGAGGAAACATGGAAGAAATGAGAATTGGTTTGGATTGTGTCTTTATGACTGTATACCCACATTAACGAGATTTTAACACTTTATATGCACTTCAGCAAGATTTTCTCACAGCGAGAACACACATTCAGTGGCAAACGCAGCTTTTAATAGAGCTTTTCAATAATTACGTTTGATTTAAAATGTGGCTTGTTGTGTAGACAAATCTAGTAATAGTTTTTAGTTAGGATGTGAAAGGAAAAAAAAAAAAAACCCCGTAATCGTCGGATTTCCTGCACATCAAGGCGAACTGGAATACTACTGCAATCGTTTTGACAGGACTCATGGGTAATTCACATTCTTCCCTCTTAGCAGGATCTTTGGGGACCCAATCAGCCGGCTATGAGAGCGAGAGAGATCAGGCTCAAGATCCAGTGGCAAAGCCGCATGCTGTGGTAGAAAATGCAATGCGACAGTAGCTAGTTATTACGAGGCAGCTTTTGATAAGTGCTAATTAGATTTCATGGCAAATCTAACATGTTGACTTGACTTATTAATAGTACCTAATTCTCTAGGATTTGAGGAGCAGTGTGCAGTGGTGCTCAGTTAGTAGGAAGGAATCGTCAGTATGCTTCTTTCTCAGGCGCGTAATCTTACATTACCACACGCAGACTTCTACCCCAGTCGCACATTAACCTGAGCTTTTCGGTCTAGAAAAGTGTAATAAATGAATAATGTGCAGTTAAAAATTAATTGTCCCATTGTGCCTAGTTATTGCTGTCTAGGTATAACCCTCCATTTTAAATAAAAATCTGTTCTATCCCAATGGCCTCACATTAACCTTACGCCCTGTCGGTTTCTTTTAGAATACGATTTCTTTCTTTTTTTAGCATTTTTTTTTTTTTCTTTCTTTCTTCTGTGCAAGGAAAGGTTTATTCTATTTGAGACAATCTGTAATCGTGCGCAAGGAAGAGGTTAGAAGCTCTCTGACGTTTGTATGTGTGTTACTTCAGGACAGGTGTTGCCTGGACTATAAGGCAGTCCCGTCCAAATGCACCATGCAAGTCTGCTTTTGAGGGAGCAGGGCTTGTCAGTATGTTGATTGCTACATGCTAAATCCGGTGAGCCTCCAGTTGATGCGTACGTGCATGTGTATTTAAGACAAGGCTAGAGCCATTTCGGCCCAGAATTCTCTGAGGTTAGTAAAGGCAAATGAGTGTCGCCAATTAGCGCGAAGCCTGAAGTGTGGGTGGGTGGGTGGGTGGTTACCTGAGGCAAGGCCAGACCAAGGGCGAGAGCCCCCACCAGCAACAGATGAGACTCGATCCATATCACTGCTTTGTCCGCACAGCCTACCGGGTAGATTGACTTGTTTGCCTCCAGAAAGTTCTGGGTTTGAATCCCAAAACCACACATAGTGTTGATAACTGTCTGTACGCCAGATGGACAAATGCAAAGACAGAGAGAGACAGAAAACATGTTGAGTGTTTGAGAGGCTTTCTTTTTGTCGATGAAAACACGAAACAACGGAAATAGTATTCAGAAGATGCTTTCGGCAGGCTGCCGTTTTCACATTTGCATTGACAAACATATTAACTATTGTAACAGCCAAGGGAGAGTTTTGCAGAAGCACGTTGACTGTAGACACTTGGAATGAAAACGGCAAAAGATCGACAACAGCCACGTCCAATTGGTGTGACAAGAAAGGCTATTCTGTCCAATAAGTAGCCATGCAGTTACAGGCTGTGAGCAGCAGGTTGCAGCAATACATCAGCTCCTCTAGTGTTTAATCAATTGATTTTTCACCCATGTAGAAAAAGATTGCTGTGATCTGTTTTCCGTGTAGCATGATGTTAAATCAATAGTAGTGTGATGGACCTACATGCACTCTTTTAGTTTTGTCTTCACACAAACTAGAAGGAATTTTTCATTGGTGGCTTGTAAGCTGTGCTGCTGTGTGTCTGCACAGAGGTTAGACAAGCATTATGTATGTGCCTTTGTGCGAGTGCAAATGTGTGTATTCATCCTTGCATGAGAATGGTATTTGCATATATAATGCTTGTGTGGATGTGCAGCTGGCTGCATATGTTGATTCTGTGTAGACAAAATGTCATAAAACCTTCATGAAAAGTGGGGCTTACATTTTTGAAATGGGTAAATCTGCACTGCCAACACTGCTGCAAAGGTTGGTCATGTTACCGTAGGTTGCATATGAGACAGCATTTCAACGCTCTGCATGTTGGATATGACCATTATATTCCAGTTGGTTAGCTTTAGCTTGTGTCCACGGTAACTATTTTTTTTGATGCAGCGTCTGGCTTAGTTTTAAAGACTTTCCCTTGATTATTACATCGTTCTGGACTTTATTTTGTCGTTGCAAATCACTTCATGGAGCTGATACTCAAAGTCACACACCAATCATTCAGGCAAGGGACAGATTCTTCACAAGGGAATTATTATACCATTTCTAAGCATGACAACCTACTTCACCCTAAGGCAAGGAAAGGAACACCAGGTTCATACCTGCAGACGTAGCCTCCAGGCAAAGACATAAATAGCTTCTGCAGTTTTGACACAAAATAATGTAAATAGTGTCATTGTCAAGAAACTCTGGCTACATTTGTGCATCAACAGAGCACTAATGCTGCTGTATGTTCTATAGATAATTTTAGATCAACGCTTTTAACTGACACAGAGTTCATGTTAGCCCTCTTGGGAGGAGAGGTTTTATTTGTCTTTGACTGCGGTCGAATAGTCAAATTTTCTTAGGAAGGTTCCTAACGGAGTGACATGACCCGGAAGTAGTTACATGGCTGCCATGATAAGAGCCATTTGAATTGTCTAAGTGATGAGGAAAGGTGCTTCATTGCTTCCTTTGTTACCTCCTTTAGCATAGGATACATTGGACCAACCTTCACAGAAGGAAAGGAGATAATGCCGTCCCACAAGTCCTTGCGGCAGCAAAATTTAAAGCCACCCATCACCATTTCACCGCTCAGTGAGACATTGCACCTCGCCACACAACTAAAAACTGTAGTTATAAAGTTGACCGAAAACGTTACTCGACTTCTAGCTTATGAAATAATCAATGGAGTGACGCGGTTTACTGCTGTCCTCGTGCTTAAATGCGCACAGCAGCAGCAGACGGCTCCGCTCTGTTTGCAGTTTAGAGAATATTGTCCTCATTAATAATGTATTTCTGTCACCCACCCGCAACCATCTAACCCTTATAACATAGAATATGTAGCCTACAGTAGATTTCGTAGGTCTAACGCGTTCTGCTGTTATCTTGCATACCTGTAACAATTATTTCCATATAATCATCCTTATCGGGATTCATGTGTATAGGAGGGTGAGCTGAGCAACCAATAATGAAAATAAACGATTTGCTGAACACCTTTCATACAAGAAACCGCCTACAGCCCAGTGCTTTATAATGACGAAATGACATGCAGTGGGTGCTTCACGTGAAACGACATGCCTGCATGAAACATCACGTTTAGAAGTATAAGAAGTATCTAGTTGCGCTGGCAACTAGATACTAGATTCTTTCACACCTTTCCTTGACCTCACAACGTTTACCATCGGGGTTAAGGAAAAGGGGTTGGGAAAAGGACTTAGGAGGTAATTGTTTTTGACTTTTCGACCGCGGGCCTTTGTTTTGCCCCAACCAATCAGTATTGAGTGACTCATCGGTCCCTAGCCAGCCGATGTCACTCAGAGGTCTGGGACCTGGATAATACTCAGAGGACCGATGTTTGGCAACTAACCTAGTTTTAAACTCTTCCTTTTACACTCACCTAAAGGATTATTAGGTTTTAAAATGTATTAAATGGTATTAAATGTCTTGTTAATGCAATTATCTAATCAACCAATCACAATGCAGCTGCTTCAATGCATTTAGGGGTGTGGTCCAGGTCTAGACAATCTCCTGAGCTCCAAACTGAATGTCAGAATGGGAAAGAAAGGTGATCTAAGCAACTTTGAGCGTGGCATGGTTGTTGGTGCCAGACGGGCTGGTCTGAGTATTTCACAATCTGCTCAGTTACTGGGATTTTCACGCACAACCATTTCTAGGGGTTTACAAAGAATGGTTTGAAAAAGGAAAAACATCCAGTATGCTGCAGTCCTGGGGGGCGAAAATGCCTTGTTTATGCTAGAGGTCAGAGGAGAATGGGCCGAGTGATTCAAGCTGATAGAAGATCAACTTTGACTCAAATAACCACTCGTTACAACCGAGGTATGCAGCAAAGGATTTGTGAAGCCACAACACGCACAACCTTGAGGCGGATGAGCTACACCAGCAGAAAACCCCACCGGGTACCACTCATCTCCACTAAAAATAGGGAAATGATGCTACCATTTTGCACGAGCTCACCAAAATTGGACAGTTGAAGACTGGAAAAACGTTGCCTGGTCTGATGAGTCTCGATTTCTGTTGAGTCAGAATTTGGCGTAAACAGAATGAGAACATGGATGCGTCATGCCTTGTTACCACTGGGCAGGCTGCTGGTGGTGGTGTAATGGTGTGGGGGATGCTATCCTATCAATATGGGCCAACACGTCTAAAGAATGCTTCCAGCACCTTGTTGAATCAATGCCACGAAGAATTAACCCTTGTGTTGACTTCGGCTCACATTGACCCGTTTTCAATTTTTGTTTCATATTAGAAAATATGGGTTGTAGAAATAAGCGCTGAAAATGTGTAGAAGCATTGAAAAACATTGGAAAAAACAAACTGAAAAAAAGGCGTCAAAAAAAAAAAAAAAGTAATTAAAAATTGTATTAGTATGGGGTTCCTAATAATCCTTTAGGTGAGTGTATCTACTTTAACTTACCTGTAAGTGGTGATGGTGGAACTCTAGTGCAGGTCCAGAAGTCTGAAACCTCAGGGACTGATACATCTGAATCTACAAGTTTTTATACAGAGCAACTTGGAACTCAATTAGTTGCTTCACATCACTCTGACCTCTGCTTTTATATCTTTCAAATGCTGCTAACTAACCTAATCGGAGTCTTTTTTTTTGTATTTTTATTTTTAAATAAGTGTCTTTAAATTTTAATGACTACCACTACAGTTAGTAGTTTTCCATGGTGCTTTTAATAGTAGTTTGGTAGTAGAGGCTGAATAGAAAAGGCACGCACCTCTCCAGAAACAGGAGTGCAGCAGGAGTAAGGCACAGCACAGCGCTCGGAGCTGGGGTTCTCATCTGTACAATTAAAGTACAGGTTCCAAGACCAGTCTGTGTAGTTGTTCCACCCACAACATTTGAACTGAGTAGAAAAAGAGAGAGGGAGGGAGAGAGAGAACACAGGTTTATATTTAGAAATGTGATCTTGCTCTGTACTGTACGTCCTGCTGGTCTGGGCTTCTCCCATGGGAAAACCCAGGCCTGCATGTGTGCAGATGGAAGAGGAATACCGCATGAGGAATCTGGCAGAGTACAGGAACTGTATGTAACATGTAGCCTCTCATGTGGAAACCCCTCACCAAGGCCAAGATAACAAACATAAGGCATACAGCTCTGTGGTCTCTGGTTGTGGTTTCCGGGTTCATTGCTCAGACATATTCAATAAACCGCTAGCTGTGATCAATTTGAACACTTGTGTGTGATGTGGATAGTAGTTACAGTCCCAAACGCAGCCACTCTCGCTGAGTGGAATTGGCCAGAGCACCTCTTTCTGGATGTAATCCATCAGGTTCTGCAGATCCAGGTCATCCCTGTAGTGCACGATGGCTTTCTTCACAAACTTTCCCAAAGCATCACGAGTCTGAGAGGGGACATGTGGAAGGTTATACACAGAATAATAGCTTTAAAGTGCTCATATTATGCTTTTTGGCTTTTCCCCTTTCCTTTATTGTGTTATATATCTTTTTTGTGCACATTATAGATTTACAAAGTAAAAAAAGCCCAAAGTCCACCCCAAAGGCACTTACCATCGCCAACAGAAAACTCTGTTCACATACCGCTCCAAACAGCTCTATTGTAGTCCAGCCTTTACTTCTGTGACCAACGCTCGTCACTATGTAACACACGTTACAATGCTCGCCTAGCTGCTGGCATGGCACTCCCTCATGCTCGGCTTGTAGTGCTGACCTAGCTACTGCGCATGTGTGACTCCCAACAAAGATGGAACAGAAGTGAGATGCCTCACTCTGTATCTAAAACAGAGAGAGCTCAACACACAGGATGAAAAGAGGAGCTGCAGCAATGTGCAGTACAACAAAAATATGGTGTTTTTTTTTTTTTTATTATAAATTAAACCATGTAAATACAATTGTGAACCTGAAAGAGACCATAATATGAGCACTTTAATATCAATATTTCCATGTTCTAAAGAAATGAAATATATAATAACTTCATTAAAATTGCCAGAGGCGCTCTTATCTACAAATGTCTCTATAACCAGGCTCCTAAATTGCTCAGTGACGTGGTAAAACCTTTCAGGTTTCGTGGCTCAGTTAATTACTTGCAGCTGCATCTGTGGAGTATGGAAGCGGAGGACTGCAAAGTGTCTTATTTTTATTTTATTCATTTTGTGAAAGAGAGACCGGACCGACGCTGGGGAAATCCTCACACAACACAAAATTGATCAAACGTGAGATCATTTCAAATCCAAGGTAAACCCATTTCTCCTGGGTGATCAGGCAATGTATTCATGGTTAATCTATTGACTTTCTTTTGGATTTTAATTACTTTTACCTTTTTGATTGTAAATTGCGTTTACATTATTCATGTTGCATTGCACTGCAAATGTTTTATTTATTTATTTATTTTGTTTATGTAAAAGTCCATCAAGGGACACATGTTACAAAAGAGCTTTTTAGGCTATAAACTATGCAGCATTAGTCTCTTCATTGAATATTCTATGCTTATGTGTCCGCCCATGTAAAAATAAACATAAATAATAACAATAACGGATGTCTGAGGGGGACACGTTACATCATCTTGTTTGCATTGTCTGAGCATCCTGTGGGATGTTTCTCGACACGACGGCGGATCTGGAGCTGCTGCGCTGTGACAGCTGCAGGAGTGCAGCATAATACAATCATTCATGCCTTTTGAGATCAATGTACACGACGCATACCAAATATAGAGCGCGCACGCAGGTTTCACGCCATTTCAGCTGCAGTGGATAATTGCTTTGAATATGCCCATTTGTTATAATGTAATTTTCATCAGCTCCACTTGAGCTGAATAAACAAAAACCCAGATGAAATATAAATGAAATACATTTATTTGTCAAATAATCTAGAATGAGGATTTTAAAAGTAGATGAGGTTGATTCAGACGTTAAAGATGTGTGTTACTTTATTTAGTTGTGCATGATATTCCTTTTATTTAGTTTCAATAGTCTCTCACATAAAAGGTGAATAGAAGATGTATTTAAAGAGAAACGTCATCCTCTCAAATTCTGAAAACAAAGAGGGCCACGGCTATACAGACTGAGTTCAGATGTAATATATGCTAATAGGAGCACTGTATGCTGAGCCGCTGAACTTTAACATTTCATTAAGCTTGAAATGAACTTCTGTGAGCGCTTTGCTGAAGTTTCTCAGAATTGTTCTTCATACAGCTGGCATTGGAACAGGTTATGTTGTTAAATACTGTGAGCTGTATCAAAATAGCCCTACATCCCTATCTGTATCTAAGTAGTTTTACTAAATTGTTAGGTCTTTCCACGTGGTGCAGTATATGCTCGTGGGCCTCGGAGCCCACCGTCGCAACCTCCTCATGTCATTAGTGGCAAAGTATCCTTCAAGGGATCTGCTGAAATGGAACATTTGGTTCCACTTTGAAATGCCGAAGCATTTGAATCATTTAGCGAGGTAGGATGCTCGGAGGGTTGTTAAACTGCTCGGTTTAGCAGCAGGCAGTCCGAGCGCTAACGGAGAACACAAGGGAGAGGAGAGGAGAGGTATTGCCCAGGAATGTTGCCACTGCCGACTGTTGTGTTTTTATTCTCAGTGGAGCCCCGATGGGATGTTACTGTAGTAGATAAGTGGATGCTGGGTTTGTTATTTTCTATACTCATAACACAAAAAAATCCTCCACACAAAATGATGTTTATTCTGGGGCGCCCTCGAGCTCACCGGGTAGAGAGCGTACCACTATGCTGAGTTCGTACCGCAGCGGCCCCGATTCAAGTCTTACCCATGGCCCTTTGCTGCATGTCATCCCCTCTCTCTCTCATCTTCCTTTCCTGTCTGTCTCTCTCACTAACAAAAATAAAAAAGCAGGAATGCCCAAAAAAACATCTTAATGTTCTCTCGTCTTTCTCTAAACTAGTTATTTTTGTACCTCTTCAGGCTTCTAAAACGCTTTCAGATGAAACTATCTGAGAATGCATTGGTTTTTGTGTATACATTTTATACTACATATACAGTATACATGACTTTATGTACTATACAAAGCTCTAGTGTCCTGTTTATGCAGTTGGTATACATAAAATCAACACACTTTACTGTCTAAAAGGTCCAATGTGTGGAATTTCTGTTGAATTTACTGTTTTTTTTTTAAGAAACCTTTTTTTGGGCATTTTTAGGCCAGCTGAAGACATGAAAGGGGAGAGAGAGGGGGATTGACATGCAGCAAAGGGCCGCAGGTCGGAGTCGAACCCGCGGCCGCTGCGTCGAGGAGTAAACCTCTATCAGGTGAGCTACCCAGGTGCCCAGAGTTTACTGGTTTTATTACAAATAGGAATGATGTCCAAAACTATGAAAATAAGACCCAAGTTGTATATAACTGGAATTATACTTTAAATATTTTCCATTCAAGTCAATTTAAGTCCTGTGCATCCTAAAGAGAATTAGGATGCTCTCCTCTCTTTTCTGGCAGTCCATCGTACAAAACAAACCGGAGACATTCATTTTCAGGGCTTCTAGACAGTGACACAAACACCTACAGTATTCCCACTGTAGTGCTGGTGTATATGTGTTTTACTTCTTGTGTATTCTGTGTGGCTCAGGACATTCACCCTGTGGGCTCAGTGGGCCCATATGTGGGTTCAGATGCTGCCATACACTACTTTACAAATGCACAGTATGTCTAAAAGCTGGAAAAGAATACACTAAATCAATGCAGCTCAGAGACATTCGTGGTCGATGGTCACTGTGGAAGAGAACTGGAGACCAAATGTGACCTTATAGTGACTTTATATTATAGAATAACTATGCACAGAGTTGTCAGTATAGAGACGAGTACCTGATCAGAGTAGAAGAAGCCCAGAACTGCTATGGCCAGCTGGGTGAGGAAGACCAATGTCAGGCTGAAGGAGAACTAGAGGAAGAAAAGACACAAACATTAAAACCCAGTCTGACTAAGACAGAGTCATAGCTGTCAGATTTGTTGTTACACATGAGATGTAAGGATCGGCTTTGGATTAAATGTAATTTGAGCTACCGTATCGGAAGCAAAGCACAGCGCCAGTATTAGTAATGTGTCTGTTATGTCTTTTACTGTCTTGAGAAGGCGAATGTTCTCTCGGAGGGCTCCAATGCAACCACAGAAAGTGATGAAGAACATGACCACCCCCACCACAATTAGGATGACAGCTGGGTCGATCAGGAACGTGTCCCGCACCGCGTCTGGCAGAAAGACAGGAACAGCCCCTGTTTAGATAGCTCTCCTACTCCTTTTTCTATCTTTTTTACGTCTTTTCCTCCCTGCTTTTATTTTCTTTTTTTCTAACCCTTTTTTTGTTTTCTCTGTCCTCCCTTCCTACACTGTCTGCCTTCATTCTCTTAAAATATCAATGATCTGTTGTGGATTATACAGGGTGCAGAAGCGTATAATCAGTGGGATGAGTCCAGGTTAAATCCTTTTTCCTTTTTTCCATGTACTGCATTTTACAAATTAAATAATCAAAATAATGACAAGGTGAAATAAGGATAAAGCTAAAACTCAAGTGATTGCTTTGTGTTGGGGCGGCTCAACAGGTGTGCACCTAACACAGTATAATAGACACGTTTTTATGTAATTGAATGCATAAAAGGTGTGTCACGTACGTACCTGTAGCTTTCTGGACTTTAGCATACACCCCGATGGCAACAATCAACAAGGAGAAAACCTGGGGAAAGAACAAAAAGACTTGAATCAAATAGCACCTTAAGCACTTATTTGACTTATATGACTTATTTTCTCTTTTTTTTTTTCTTATGGTTGCTCTGATCTGATTGTGCTATACATTTTGCTTAACAAAATGTAATATATGATAGTTCAAAATTGGCTGCTAAATGCTCCCCATTCACTTGTTATGATGATGTAAAACCAAACCTGGGCATGGGCAGGGTTCGGCCATGTTAGATAAATAGTTAGACATTTGTGAGAAATACGTGTATTCCCTTTCTTACAGAGAAAAGGGCTATCAATCTTCTTGGCTAACCCTCAACAAGAATATGAACGAGCATAATTCACAAACTCTTGCACTAGTCCCAACAAGTTTGATAAGCATTTGGGGATCCATAAGAAAACCTTTATGACCACATCTAGCTTTTTCCTTAATTATCCATTGCACAATCCAGACTGATCTCATTAAGTGGCGTATGTATGACACGCCAATTCGTATGCCATGTTGGCGTGTTATCAAGACGCATAATCGCTTTGTAACGCTGTTTGGCCTCCATTGATTTCCTTTGTGTCACGTTTCCTAAACCCAACCCCGTTCTTCTTTTCGTTAACTCCAGCCGTGCCGTTGTTGTCCCGCGTCCCGTTATTGTTTTCCTAAATCCAACCGTCCCGTTCTTCTTTTCCTAAACCCAACCTGTCCGCCGTACACGCGGATAGCTCCAAATGCGTACAGATAAAGTGGCGTGTATGTTTACATAGTCATGATAGCACTTTGGCAAAATCCAAAATCCAAAATGCACCAGTATTGATGTGTATTCTTTATTCATTCTCAACTTGTTGCGAGGTAAATATGGGGCTTCCAGCGAGCTGGCTTTGTTTTGAACAGACTTTATTTGCTCTGTCAACCAGGACAGGTGTGATTGGACTAGCAACATAGAAACCTTTTCCTCAGGTGCTGATCATGCAGAGCACCTGTAGTCGTGACAACAGCGCCAGTTTTATGTGTTTATGATCAACCGACAGATGGATGTCAGCGGGAAAGAAATACTAAACATATGGAGCTTGCTTTTAATTATCTGAATTCGGAAGCTGTTAATGTGGAAAATTAAAGTGGAGAATTTTTTTTTTTTTTCTGACAAACTCGGTCCACCTACGATATTCAACGAGATGAGAGTATGAGTCTCCCGGTCAAGTAGAACTTGACCTTGGTTAGGAAAATCATGGTTATGATCCACCCAAGCTTTACTGAACAGCGTCCTACTATATTTTTCCTTTTAGTGTCATGAACTACAACAGCAGAGACAGAGAGGAAATATGGAGAAGGTGAAAGAGGTGGCGTCTGTGTGTGTGTATGTGTGAGGAGTTCAGAGAAGTGCTCTGTGCTTTTGTAAAAAGAGAGAAGAAAACAACAGTAGCAAAATATTGAACACCAAAGAGGCAGCCCAAAGCGTGCACGCATTGGATGAAGGGAAGAGTAGGTGTCAAAACAGTGACAGCAGCCAGGCACGTGTGTGTGTGTGTGTGTGTGTGTGTGTGTGTGTGTGTGTGTGTGTGTGTGTGTGTGTGTGTGTGTGTGTGTGTGTGTGTGTGTGTGTGTTTTTTTTTTTTTGTGTGTGTGTGTGTGTGTGTGTGTGTGTTGTGTGGTTGTTCTTGTTTAACTATGTTTCGTAGGTATCAAAAACAGAGTCCAGTATACTTGTGGGGTCCAGAGGCGCTTTGTGGGGGGCAAAATAATTGGCCCCACAAGTTTAAAGGGCTAAGTATTTGAGGATTAATACAGTTGTAGGATTAGGGATATAATTAGGTTGGTTGGGATGGGGGGTATAGGGTTAGAGGTTAAGGTATGTATTTTGTTGTGATGGTTAAGGTTAGGGTAAGGGTCTAGGGAATGCATTATGTCAATGACGGGTCCCCACAAAGATAGTGAAACGCAATGTGTGAGTGTGTGTGTGTGTGCGCGCGTTGTAAAGCTGCTAAAGACATGAGCTCACCCTAAAATAAGCTACACAACAAAATCGTGTAGAGGATGGAGAGTAGGTGGAATTAGAGCTTCCTGTTGATTGCATTGTCAGCACTAATTTCCCTCCTTTCCTTGATTGTTTTTCTCACCTTGAATAACAATATGCACGGCTTGGCTTTCATTTCCAGCCTCCAGATTCACAGGCAGTCTCCTGATGACTGATTGTGTATGTGTCGGTGTGTGTGCGTGTTTGTACACAGAATGCCTTTTGTTCAGCCTGTACAAACATGGATTTGTTTTGGTTCTTTGTGAACAGCCTGTATTGGATCCCTGGAGGTCATGACGGGTCCTATGGCATAATTTGCTGTGAAAGAGGTGCCATTTTAGTTTAACAGCGTTTTGCGTCCTACCCAGTATTTCTTTTTGCGCTCCACGGAGAGTAAATTGTTACTTTGATATGGTATGTTTTATCTCCCTCACATTTTTGAATCAATAATCTGACTTGACAAGACAATAGCTGGCAAAACGCAAGACATCTTTGATGCACACTTTCTTTGGAACTGCAGCGTTTTCAAGATCTTTGAAAGCACAGTTTTTCTAAAATTCTATATATTCTCTGTTGTGTAGGAGCGTGTGCACCTGCAGCTCCATTTGTCAGTTGGCCACTGTGTGCTTATGGGACACACACACACACACACACACACACACAAACAAACATGCAGGCGCGCATGCACAGGGAATGTATTCTAGCTCTGTTTTCGGCCTTTTCAAAAGGATGAATCAGGCTTCTGCTGGCAGATTGTGTGCAGAGGTGAAAGCCAGCTGAACTGAGCCGTGGGGAAGCAGGGACAAAGACCTGATGGATTAGGGCTGCAGTGTTCACTTCTGAGCTCGTGTCTGATAAACAAAGTCAACACGGGCCGAGCCGTGTGGCTGCTGGGGCTGCAGTTACTGCTGATTGGCTCTAAGCACAGTGTTTGTGTAGGATCGGATGAACAGAAATATTGTGATAACTACAGATGTGATCCTTGTGCTCAAAGTAGTAATGTGGTAGGGAAGTGAGGGAGTCGGATAGAGTCTAATTGTGTGTGTGTGTATCTGTGTGTGTGTGTGTGTGTGTTTGTTTGTGTGTTTGTGTGAAAGTGACATCTGATGAGGGAAAAAAGGCCTGATGGAGTGTTTACAGTTTTTGCCTATTGCTTACACACTTTTTGCAGAATTTGGCTCATTACGTCAAAACTCTACACACAAGCCAATCCGACATAGCACTTGGAGATTAACAACTCACATCTATGCCAAAATGAAACACTGCAATCAAAACTTAACACACAAGCACCATTTGAATTACTCTTTCATATCACCAGCAACACACTGATGGGTTTTATATAAAACACTGCAGTCTTTGTGTTTCTATTTTTCTCATTTTCTCAGACTCAATCTTCTGTAAAACTCAAAAGTAGAATTTCTGCAGTAATCAAACAAGAGTTTTTACCAAAAACAAACATTTCTTACAGAAATAAAGAAAAATAGAATCACAAATCATCAAATTTAGCAACAAAAAAAAACTATTACTGGATACTGTAAATTGCTATTGGGGGAAAAAAACATATACTTACCACGTCCGACTCCTCTCTCTCTCTCTTCGTCCTCCTCTTACTCTGACTCTCATTGCCTCCACGCTTGCAAAGTTCTCTAAATGGCTTACCTGAGGCCTATTTCTATGTGCTATGGCTCAGACCGATTGGTGTTCTGTTTTCTGTGCAAGTGTTTTCAGGTCTGTATGTATGTGCCTACAATTGCCAGATGAGTTTTGCATTTTGAACAGTGTTTTCCCAATGACAACAGGAGATTTCGTTTTTGAACAAAGTGTCTAATGTAAGAAAACGTGTGTAGTGTTTCGCATTAAGTGTGTTAAAAATTGCAAACAAAGTGCAAATTTGACAATGTGTTAAAGCTATGGTTACACTGTGTTTAAGGAATGCTACAAGAAGTTTAGGTATTGAGGCTTTGGTCTAAGCATTCGTTTTTAGTGTGTGAGCAGTGGGCAAAAACTGTAATCTGCAGCAAAGTGTCTCCTATACATTGTTTCTTTCTCTCATTCCACCGTTGTCCCCTGGCCTCCTTACGCCAACAGCCAGCAGTAGAGCTTGTATAGCTTCACACTCGGTATATATTGTATCTCTGATGCGGCTCACAGCGCTGTCACATGAAACCTTTTATGACACCACCCTTCATATTCCAAATGCGTTCAACTGACTTGATTTTACACCGGAAGTTATTTGACACAATTAATCATTTCAAAGTGAATATTGTGGATACAATTATAACAATTGAACTCTGAATTGTTGGCTAAATGTCATGGATAAACATTTTAAATGTTAACCTTTTTATCAATTACTCTTTCTTTGATCTTTAATGTATCCAATGCTTTTAGTACGTTAACTGTAAGCTAACTATAAATAAAGCTAGCTAAAAGTCACGCTAAAAATTATAACATTGTAGCCATTATATTTTAGCTATCTGTTTCAATAATTTATACAGTGCTTTAAGCTAACTATTTTAACCATTTATCCATTCATTTTGGCTGTTTAGACATGTCCCCGCTTGCTTTCTAACTACTGCTTAACTTTTTTTTTTGTCAAATTAGTTACTTCACAATCTCTCCACATACCCTGTGCAGCAGCAGAAGTACCCCCTGGAGTACAAGTACCCCTGGTTGGGAATAACTGCTGTATATGATATAGAATTTGTGCAGTCATGTTGTGAAATAATGCAGCCTACAATACGTTCAAGTAATGGCATGTGACAGAAAATAGAAACCGTCCGATACAGACTAGCAGCGGACTTAAACAGGTGTTTTGTCTTTCAGTATGATTCAGTGCTCTGCAGATTTGATAAGAATGCAGCACTCAACATTTGCTACAGTGATGTATGAGCAATCTCAGTGTCCATATATAACTGTAGTAAACTTAAAATAGGTAGCAGCAGGGTGGCTGGGCGCTCCTGCTGTTTGCAGCTACAGACACTATCTGAATTTGATTTGGTCATTTATTATTTACAGGCTTTTTTTTTTTGCTTTTGCCTTTTTTTTTTTAGTTTGGAATCCTTTTCTAGCAGATCTGACTCTTTTGGAAAGCTGCAACTCCCCGATAGCTGGTGATTTGTATGCTCAGAAATATTAAGAATATATGGCGTCCCGGGACACCGTTACAGCCGTGTTTTTGTCAGTACTACTGGTCTGTGCTACACTTAAGAAGAATCCTCAGACAGCGCAGCTCCACTCACCCAAAATAAGAAGCTGAAGAAGAAGAGAAAATATCTGATCCAGGGGTTGACAAAGGAGAAGGTCTCGGCTCGGTTTAGATTCTGTTTCCTGTCCATTGTTTGTTGCTGTTGTTACAGTCACATAGAGCTACAGTACTTCGAAAACAGTCCTCAGACAGAGCCCCACCCCGCAGATCCTCAGCCGCCATGTGAATCTGTAAAAGAGGGGGTCGTTGGCCGGCTGTGGGGGGGTGTCACGCTGGCTAAAAAAAAAAGGGGGCATTAGGGCTGTGACGCTGCTCCGCCATGCTGGTAGGGCCCAGAACTGTCTATGTAGGCAGGCAGGTCAGATTACACAAAAAATATCTCTGGCTGACTGCAGCTGAATGGCTTACGAGCTTTAGTATTGTCAGCCGGCTGCTACGTCGTAGACCTTCTTTCACCCCCATGCACTCTCTGTCTTTCTGCCTTTCTCTGTTACTTCAAAGTTCCTAGAAGCTGTGTAATAGGCCTACAGGCATATCGTTTCAATATTAGTGGTTATTGCCTCTGATTGGTTCTGGTTTACAAATTACAGCCTCAAAGACGGATGCTCTCCTGCAAAGATCAGAGCAGAACCCCAGTTGACAAAGGCTGGACAATGACATCTTTGAGAAGAAGGACATCTAATGTGGTTAAATGACATCAGGCACTTTGTTTGATGTTTCCGCTGTGCTGTTCCGCCAAATATCACTCAAAGGAATCAAGGAGCATACAGTACATTTCAGGGCACCTGTTCTGTAATGAGATTTAGACGTCAAGCTCAAGTGATAATCGACTGGCAAAATGAATCATCCGTCATACTGGCGAGAGATTATCGGAGGACGGAGAACAGGAAGAAAATATCGCACAACTATAAAACTGAATGTGAACGTATGATGGATTCCCTACCGGCTCTCTTCTAACTCATAACTCAGACATGTAGTCCAAACTGTCCTTGGAAGTGGGAATACTGTATGTGAATACTTAATCACAAGGTCTGTTTTTTTCATTACATCAAGTGTCTCCTGTGGAGTGACAGAAGGACATGAGGTCCCTCAGGTACCTCAGTACCTTGCCAGAGTTGCATGAAGACTTAATGAGATTGATCTCTCTTTCTTTAGACAGGATACAACTCTGTTTTTAGTCCCACAGGCACCTAATTGGGAAGAATTTGCCCTTACTAATCATGCATTTTGCTTTTAACTTTTTTATTGTTTAACGGAATAGTTAAACTTCTGCATTTTGGGTTTATGGCCAAGAATTACATGTCAGGATTGATACCACCTTCATGTCTGTACAGTAAATATGGAGCCACTGCCAGCAGCTGGTTGGTTTAGCTTAGCATAAATACTGTAGTGGTTGGGGCGACCTCTAGCTCACCCAGTAAGAGCGTGCGCCCCATGTGGGCTGAGTCCTTTGCAGCGGCCCGGGTTCGAGTCCGACCTGCGGTCCTTTGCTGCGTGTCATCCCCCATCTCTCTCCCACCTTTCCTGTCTATCACAACAAATAAAGACTGTTGTGTTATTTACGGGAGTAACATAACGGCACATATTTGCCATACAGTGATGCTTTTTTACTCTTCAGTTTTTGTACAGATTTAATAAACTAATTATAACATGTTAATTAGTGGTGAGGTGTTGATAGGTGGATTTTAGCTAAGCTAACCGTCTGCTAAATGTAGCTTCATATTTATCATACAGGCATGAGAGTTGAATCAATCTTCTCATCAAACTATCTGCAAGAAAGCAAACAAGCATTTTTCCCAAAACGTCCACCTAGTCCGTAAAAAAACAAACCACAAAAAACCCAGCTTTTCCCCTTAAATCCCAATTTGACCTTAATTACAAACAAACATTGTAAAACTTAAATCTGGTGTACAGAACATTCACTAATATACTGTATGTTCAACTAATTAGTATAAAGAAGTCTTGAAGAAAAACAAACCGTACAAAGCTACAGTAGGCCTGCCTGCAGCTGCATTAGTCATGCTGTTTTTGCATGTGAAGTCGTGTCAAAACACCACGACAAAGACTAAAAAGCCTCGCTGCCGTGCAGTTAAAAAGCTAGCGAGTTTACTCGGGGTAACGCGACAGATTGAGAACAGATAGCGGCAGAAACAACCGGAGGAGATAAGATCCACTGCAGGTTAACAAGCTGAATAATGCTGTGTGGGGACAAACTAAAGAGTCTCATCAAAATGAAAGCCTTCCCAATGCAGGTTAATGTGATGAGTTCTGCTGAGGATGAGGGGGAGAGTGGGGGGGGGGGGGGGGAAATGCTGTAATAACAATTAGGGAAAAAAAGTATCCACGGTTGATTCTGTTTGCTTTATTTCAGTACATGTTACTAATACAAAATAATCTGTACAAAGGCTAAAATAGGTCATATTTTTTTGCATAGAAAGAACAGTGATGTAAAACAAAAAGCCAGGATGGAATGGCACAACTCCACTTACTATCACACATGGGCCTGATAACAATTAGGTTTAAAAAAAGGGATAAAGCGCCGTACAAAAATACTCTGCTGCTCACTCCATGCTGTAGAAACGAGAGACAAATTGGCGATGATTCCCACTTTCATCATCTCCCTTTTGTTCTTTAAAAAAATAAAAATAAAACTCTGCTCGACTACCATTCTCAGCGTCTATAGGACAACCGCAGGTTTTGTTATTCTTTAAAAAAAAAAAAGAGGCAATTTTAAGGGCGGCAATGCCACTCTCTTTTATTCAATACACCATGGGATATGCTGTGACAAAACTTTGCTTTTTAATGCCAAGTACTGTCTTCCAACCTCCCCCCCCCCCACACCACCACCCACCCCCTCAAAAAAAATTTGAAAAATCAGCATCAAACACTGTTTAAATGCTGCCTATATAATTGACAGTGGCATAAAAAGGGAATACATCAGGAGCACCGAGTCATTAAACATGAAAGGCAATGAGTGTACGGTATCGTGGGATTTTGTGACACTCTTTTCTTTATTTAAAAAATAGTTGATTTGGAGAATAAAGAGAAGGTAGTGAACCACCTAGTATAGATATTCAGAGTGCTTTCACATGTAGCAGAAAACTCCACAGGACAAGGCTGGCAGGTATCAGATAGTGCCACCCAGCAGAACACAACATCAAACACACCATTTCCAGAGCATACATTTCCACTGCTCAGATATTCAGCTGTAGCACGGGGGAAGGATTAGGAGGAGATTACAGAAATAATATGTTGAAGGTGGCAAAAAATTGAAATAAAATAAAAAATAGCTTCTATGTGTCAAAATTCTTCACAGCAGACAAAACCCAATGACTGCATGTGCATTCTTCCTTTACCAGCTCTGTGGTTTACTGGGAGTGCTTCCATGGATAACAGGAAACACTCCTGTTACCCCCCCCCCAAAAAAAAACAAAAAAGTATATATATACAGAAACAAATGTGTCTTACTACAAGATGCAGATAAAACCATACTGACAAATAACACAAATTTATACAAATTGACACCGGTCCTGCACAGAGGCAGAACAACTATCAAACATGAGAGAATGGATAACATATGGGTGGCAGATATGTCTGTAAATGAGCACAAAATAGCATGGGTTGTTAGGCAATTCAAAATGGCAATTAAACTGTCAATGCAAATGTGATTACAAGAGGCAGAGGTAAAGTATAACAGTAAGTTACATCAGTTGTAAAATGGGCATATTTACATCCGGGGCTAACGTACAGGGCTGATATACTGCAGTGACATGAGCTCGGTGTTGTTGTACAGTGTCTAATAGATCATGCTCTACAATACATAATGGTTCTTACACTGGCAGTTTTAAAAGACATACTGCAGATTATAGCTGCACGTCCTAATTTAATTAAACTAGGTCTTAATACAGAGAAGCACGGCGACAAGCGTGCAGTATGTCTTTTGTGGGCTTCACCCGATGCTATATGCCAAATTTTCCCTCTCTATTAATTCTGACTTAATTGCTTTAACTGCCTGTAGCAATGTTAAGACAGAAAGGCGGTTTTTTTTTTTTTGCACCTTGTAGAGGAACATCGCAAAGACTAATCCTCTATGAAACAAATGCTTATTGGTGTTATGTTCTCACAATGAGCAACAATGAGCCTCTGTCACGAATGCAAAAAAACCAACAAAAAAAACGGCCTACAAGAAGAAAAACGTATAAAAACAGACATTAAAACGGCGACAACCATTGTACAAAAATAACATTAAAACAGCTTTTGTTAAAACGGCATTCATCCCTGCATTCTAAAAACACGAAGGAACATTTCCTCTGACAACAGCGTAAAATCTAGGTGACAGTGGCAGAGCTGGAAGGGAGTTCACACGGAGGAGAAAATGTCAGAATGTCAGCACAGTCAGATCAGTCGGGGGCAAAGAGGCTCTATGAAGTTTGACGTAAGATTTGGAGACAGACACTGGATTTGTTTTATTTCCACTTTTCTCCATTCTCACATTTTCTGTCACACCTGCGTTTAAACACTTTCCCACCCAATGCAAGGCAAAGCAGCACAACAAAATATTTATCTCGGCTTTTTTTTTTTCTTTCTGAACTTCTTCCCTGCAGTGAGGGTTACAATGCAGTCTGATTTGCATACCAGATACAGCTATTTCTCCTATGACCCCCTCCCGGGTGCAGGACATACCTCACAGCTGCTTCCAGGCGTCTAAAGAGCACAGCTGTATTTCCACAGTGTAAGTGCTGCCAGCTACTGTATATGTAGCGCCGGGTGTCTGCAGAGCGAGGCAGTAAATAAGGGATGTGTGTGGAGAGTTTGTGGAGGCAGCCAAGCGGTGGAGATGTGACCACTCGTGCTTGCGCTGTACATCAGCAGCTGTCGTGTTCCCCCCGTGGACACAACAAGAAGAGTCGTAGCATATGGGGGCAGGCAGTGAATCACAGCCAGCAGGGTCGCTGCACATCACAGCCCACATATTTTCCTCCCCGATGCAGGGACCTCTTCTCTAAGTGTCTCTTATATTAAGTCGTCATCAAACCACTAAAAAAAAACAACCTGTTAAGAATAACTTCTGGTGGTACTCTGAGGCATACAGGCTGCCAGACTGGAAGAATGTCTAATAAGTGAATCTTGGTGGGTAACGCTTTGTCACTTGTTGGCGTATGTAGAAGCAATGCACAGAGTCTGAGTTCCAAAGGCTTCATCCAAAAGCTACAAACTCTCCTGTCAATGATTACCTTTGGATACAATTTAGAACGCAGCCACTTCTGGTCTCAGTGATTGCTCTACTCGGTATCCAACAGCAGCAAACAAACCTGTCCTGATTATCTCCGTTTACAACTTAGTCTTATTTTTGTAGTTTGGCGCCGTCATTCCTATCAGTAATAGTACTGCAAGTTCTTTGCAGCGATCTGGGAAGTCTGATGAGAAAAGAAACACATAGCCTGGTTCTAGGACTCTAGGACTTATATAATAAAGTCTTATTGTACTCATTGACGGCTGTTTTTTGATTGTTGGAGGAACAGACGAGCCAATCAGAGCAACAGGGATGTCTTTTCTGTGCCTAAGCCAGAAAAATGGTCTGTGTCTGAAATCACCCCCCGTTTGCTATATAATGCGCTATTCTTACTGTCTTTCTTGTATTTTTAGTATCTGAGTGTGGAATTTACGCACCACACAGTGCCCTTTAAAATTCTCCTAATGGATGGGTCTAATTAGCCAGGGTAATTGAAAACTCTCACTCGGCCTCGTCTCGGATAAAGAGGACTCCCGACTTTATTTCAAGACTTCAGGGGTTTCGGTAAATTGCCTGTGCATTGTCTGATTCAGGCCTATGTCTTAAAACTTGCAAATAGGGCGATTAACGATTAATCACATTTGCAATAATATCGCAATATGTTAAAACACGATTTCCTAATCGCAAGGGCTGCGATTTGGTCACAGTGGTGAAAAAATCGTTCAGCCCTACTTGGAAATGCAGCCGATACCTTGACTCCTATCTAATTTTAAATTTGTTACTGTTAACCGCCCTCTCCCTGCCCCCTTTACACACACTCCCCAACGTGACATCATGACTTTGCGTAAACATACACGCCACTTTCTAAAGCCAAGTGGCGTCTTATCTGTTCGCCTTTGAGCTGTCCGCGTGTAAGTCTGAGGACATACGTCATGGTAGCTTGCGGTCACGTGACGATTTGGGGAGGTGTCTGAGCCCGCCCACCATTTTGGGATCCTACGTTATCGGTTGCCAGGGGCAACAGTGTAAGAGCGACACAGAGACGGAGCAGGAAAGACGGCTCGAGGAATTCGCATCACGACGAACGGGTTGGGTTTAGGAAAAGAAGAACGGGACGGTTGGGTTTAGGAAAACAATAACGGGACAACAACGTCATGGTTGGGTTTAGGAAAAGAAGAAGGTGACAAAATAAAGCGATGGAGTCCGCTGAGGTGCTCTTTGGGTGCGCTCAGCCTCACAGAACTTTTCGGGTACACTCGAATGGCGGCGACATACGTTTATTTTTTCCGTGTAAAATATATTCCGACCCAAGTGAAACGAATCAATCAGCTATTGAGGCTTTCGGCAAAGACCAGATTTTACTGCGCCGTGTTTTAATCCAATGATGACGCCTCCTCGCACGATACCAGGAATCTGAAATCAAAGCAGCTAAATGGAATTCGGCCATAATTCATTTCATTATTTACACCCTGTGCTTTTCCTACTGGGTGAGGCCTGTTCATTCCGGTTATCTACGAAGGAACATGAGCAGTCAGACGATCATGTAGATTTCCCAGAATAGCCAAACTTATTTGGAAGAGAAAACAAATGTGAACAGTTTTGAAAAAAAAATACAATAGAGTTTTCAGACTGACTTTCCGGTTTAACTTTGACCCGTTGCTGTAAATGTGCGGACAGTTATCCTGTGCAACGCGGGATTATTGCTGACCACTCACTGACGCGTTTTCTGAATAAAATGGTAGCTAATTTGGTTAAACTGTTCACAACCTGTCTGATCGGCTGACTGCTTGTTTCTTGCCCTGTTGTTGAAATTTCGTTCACTGTGTTAAGTACATTATCATAAACTGATGACAACGAATCATAACCAAACGACGGCCGGAACTGAAACAAACCTAGAACAATAAGCTTGTATTTTACACCCCCGCCTCTCACAATCTCGGAGAAATGTTGAAGCCGAGAGCAAACACACTGGAGGGCATTTTCTTTAAGTCGCCACAGAAGATGCAGAGTATTTTCAGTCTTAAGGATGCAGGCTGATGCTTTAGGCCTCCTGCAGTGAATCAGCGGTAAACAGACATGTTGCCATACCTATCTGTCTCTGCTTTGATCCTCCTACACTCTTCCCCAAATCCACTGTGGCTGCAAGAAAAGGAAGCTTACATAAAACCAGTTAAGTTGCAAACCAGACTAACTGATGTGATGAGCAGGAATGTCAGCAGAGATATTGTGGCCCATTGCTTTCTGACATGTGGGAAGAAAATTGGGGTGAAAAAAAGAAAAATGGAGGCAGGGAGGAGTCGACAGCCAGAGCGAGGAAGAGTAAGGAGGGCAGAGCAAATGGATGAGATCTCAAGAATATAGGAGAGAAGGTCTCTAGCCGCCTCCGCTAACACAATTGATGGTAGCAGGGAGACATGTCTCTGCTCTGTTTTTGCCCCTTGTGCCCTTGCTTTGCTCCGTGTTTCTACAGTATGCAGTGGTTTTTTGTCCCTTCTGCAGCTTGGACAATTTGTTAAAACACACCCGAAAAGCCACACGCACACACACACGCACACACTTCAGTCTGTATTCTCGAAGGGGGAACTACATTACTCAGATCTCTTCACTTGACAGTCCTGGTGGAGCCCTAATAAACAGCCATTTTACACCATTTGTATTGTCTCATAGGAATGGGAATACTGCTGGTGTGTGTGTGTGTGTGTGTGTGTGTGTGTGTGTGTGTGTGTGTGTGTGTGTGTGTGTGTGTTGTGTGTGTGTGTGTGTGTGTGTGTGTGTGTGTGTGTGTGTGTGTGTGTGTGTGTGTGTGTGTTTTCACAGGCAGATGTGTGCATTACAATTTGTTTTTCAGAGGATGCTGCAGAATTCTGTGTAAAATAAATCCACTGACAAGTTCTCACGCTAACATGACGTTCCTCCATCACGCAGCCTTTACCTAACTCTCTATTGCCGAATGAAAAATATATGAATCATGGATTACATTAAACACCATCTCCACGTCTTTAACCCACCGCTGCAGCATCATGTCAAATCCCCCACACACACACACACACACACACACACACACACACACAGCTGAGAGCTCATTGCACTGATCTATTCAACACTTACATTCCACAGGAGGGTCGACGACATACAAAGAAACAAGAAAAAAATGAAGATGTTTGACATTTGGACGACAAAGGTAAATAAGTAAAGTAGAAAACTAGCATGCCATGTTGGAACTTCTTTCATTTTACAGGTGAAAAAGGGAGCTTGACTTTAATCAATGAGGAAAAAGGAGCTCCACAAGAGGTGGAAGGTATTATCAGTTTCATATGTTCGCTTTGCCTCGCAGTGGGGGGTTGTGGGCATTAGTAAAGTCTTCATTGTCTCAAAGTCTGTCCTTCCTTCCAGCAAATTGTTAGTCCAAGCAAAAAATGACAACAAAATCAAATAGAAATGTCCTCGAGAGGAGTGACAACCAATGGGGTGCTCTTCCTTGCCAAAAGTAGGTGTCCCGTCTTTTCCAGTTGTGTTAACTCTTTGGCAAAATGAGTGGTGAGAGGAGAGAGCAGAACAGAGTGGGAACACAGCTGGAATCTGTACAGAAGGTCTGGGAAGGGGCAAAGAATGCTCTAAAGAGGTTGTAAAAGTGAGGGGGGAAGCCGGGGTGTTTCAATCCGAGTCTTATCCCATCAGGCAGTGCAGCTCCTCTCCGTTGGGTGCCTCCATCCCCAAGGCTAAGCATCGTACTTCTTCCCCGTTCTGTGGATGTGGTGGAACAGCGTCATGGAGAACGCCATGCCCAGGAGCTGTGGAGGAGAGGAGAAGGAGACAGTGAATTTGTGTCTGCATGTTTATGTGTGTCTCTGTATGATATGTGTGTGTCCCTGTCTGTCCTTTTTGATGTTGATGCCTTCGGCTGCAATGAGTTTTGATTAACTATAAATCCTGCGGTGAAGCACGAGCACATTTTCGTTTTTTCGCTCTCCTTTTCTCAGACTTCAGCCTTCAAACAAGAGCTCTGGAATCTTTGTGATGGAAACGAAAATGTACAGCGTGCACAAGCATTAAGTCAATGACGTAAATTGAGATGCCACTGAATCAAAGTAGCCAGCTATCTCTTTGAAGTTTCCATTACCCCTGATACTTCTACATCAAACACAGTCACAAGTCTGATCCTAAAACCATTATCTGGCAAAGTTTGGATGGCAGAGAAACGGCAAAGTACTATGGTGCATAGTCTTTACTAAAACAAAAAAAGACAATGTGGACTTCCTGCAAACAGCCTCCACTGGGGATTCCTACGGGATGTGATTAGCCAGGGAAAGCTGCCGATTCTCTCCCTTTAGTTTCAGTCAAAGCCTAATTCATAGGGCTGCATCAGAAAAAATGCTACCTTAAGCCGCTGTCAATCAAAACAGCTAGTGCCATTTGAGGTAAACATCCAGCTAAATTGGAATTAGGAGGACCAATGAAAAACCAACACAATTATTTACATGGTTCATCTGTGCAGCTCTGACATTCACAGAGCATTTTGCTGTCTGCTCCATTTAGTCTGAGTCAGACAGCATGACAGTCGCTCCTACAGGACTTTTCAAAACGCCATCCTCCGCCCCTGCTTAAGAATATATAAATACGGCTGAGATTTCTGAAACTGTTGTGGATGGCGTTATACATATAGTCTTTTGCTTAAGTCTGTAATATATGCTGCTAGTCTGAATCATTTATGTGCTAGATATCTGCGCCTCTGGCTGTTATGTAACATCGCAGACTTGTGTGGCATCAGCTTTTCATGATGCTCACATTCGTCCTGCCCCCCCAACTTGCCTTCGGGTCTGCTAATCTGACAGCTCAGGGTGTGTATTCCACTCTTACCTGACTCACTGTGATGAGAGAAAGTGTGTGTGTGTGTGTGTATAGAGAGGGAGAGTGATCATTAAAATTAATGTCAGCCGAGTCTGTGTGGTTGTGTGGGGTTTAATTCTGCTCCAATACTTTATCAGTCTCCAAACAGGGCCGACATTTGTTACTGTTGTGCATGTGCATACCGTGTGTGAGTTTGTGTTTGCAGAAGAATGAACAGACAGGGAAGACATAGTGTCAGAAAGACAGAAGAGAGTCAGTGAGTTACAATGCATGTGAGCATGGAAGAAGAGCGTGATCTTTTCATGAATACATAGTGATGTGAAGTTGCCCGATGTATGTAATGCTGTTTTTCTCACAGTGCGGCCGTGAACTTTAACAGAAGGCCAAGCACCATCTTCCCCTAAGTTTATTTGAAATTTGAGGGATCTTACACAGAGATTTCATAGCGAGGCCAACTTTCTCTGACTGAACCATGGATTCATGGATTAGTAAACTGAAGTGTGAGGACAGGGAAAATAAAGCAAGAGGGCATGTTGAAAGCATGAGAGTATGAGTGAAAAGGAAGAAGCAGAGTGCAGGGAATGATGCATTGTATAAGCAGACATTTTAAATGCGTTTCCATCCACCTGTTTTCATGCATTTTTCGCATGAAAGTGTGTGGAAAATTCAAACAATGCCATGAAAACTTCAAAAAAACGTTTTATGCTTGGCTGACATAGAAGAGCTTAAAAAACAAAATGCGACACAGAAGACCAATGGAAACAGACTTAAATGACTCATGACGTGCATGAAGCATATAGTCATAGTAAAGTATGTCGAAAAAAGTGACAAAAAAAGTCAAAGTATATCAAAAAAGTCATGTATAGTATGTCAAAAAAAAGTCATAGAATAGCATGTTGTAAAAAGTGATTAAAAAACCATAGTATATACGTCGGAAAAAGTCATAGTATACTATGTCGGAAAAAAGTGATAACAAAGTCATAGTATAGTACGTTGGAAAAAAAATATAAAAAGGCGAAGTGTAGTATGTTGAAAAAAGTCATAGTATGGTATGTCAAAAAAAGTGATAACAAAGTCATAGTATATCATGTCAAAAAAAGTGACAAAAAGTCATAGTATATCAAAAAAAGTCATGATATAGTAAGCCAAAAGAAGTGATAAAGTCATGGTATAGTATGTCGAAAAAGTCATGGAATAGCGTGTCGAAAAATGTGATAAAAAGTCATAGTATATATGTCGAAAAAAGTCATTGTATACTATGTCGAAAAAAGGTGACAAAAAGTCATAGAATATCAAAAAAAGTCATAGTATAGTATGTCGAAAAAAATCATATTATAGAATGTTGAAAAAATCATAGTATAAAATGTTTTAAAATCACAGTATGTTGAAAAAAGTGCTAAAAAGTCAAAGTGTAGTATGTCCAAAAAAGTGACAAAAAAGTCATAGTACATCAAAAAAAAAGTCATGGTATAGTATGTCAAAAAAAGTCATAGAATAGGATGTCGTAAAAAGTTATAATATACTATGTAAGAAAAAAAAGTGATAACAAAGCCATAGTATAGTATGTCGAAAACAAACGGTGTTACGGCTACCGGCGACACCCTCGTGTGTATTTAACTGTGATTGTGTTTTATGGCTGTGCCATTCCATGTTGCGGATTGGTTGGCTAAGGGAAGTCCCGCCTAGTTCCTGGGGTTCCTTGCAATGGTGACGCCGATTGGTGCGGCATGCCACCGTTGCCCCAATCGAGGAGCTCCAGTGAAGTCCGCCTCCTGCTCAAATAGCCTGTTTGACTTGCAGTTCAAGGCAGCTGTCAGACCTGATTAGCTTGCCTCGGTCCCACATGCCTCAGAAGCTGTTGTGATTACAATGTAGCGGATGCTGCCTAGTCTTGACAGACGTTGTTGTATGTGTGTGTGAGGAAGTGGGCCAGGGTTTGAGCTCCAAAACGTATATCGCTTTGCACTCAACAGTTCTGTTTTGTCTAGTTACACTATGTTCAGGGGTGCTGTGTGCGTTGTGTTTTCGTTTTTGCAGAGTATTGTAGTTAGAGAGGATTTTGGTTTATCCTTTTGTTTTCCTGTAGCTGGAGAAGTAATCTTTCTTTTGAGGATCTCCTTTTGTTATATTCCTTTGTTGATTTCCACAGCACCCATTGGCCCATTTTCTGTTTTTAGTCCTGTTTGCCTTGTTCTACATAAATATCCTTTCAAAATACCAATTACATCTGGTTTATGTTTATGTCCTGATACCCCTAGCACTATGGGACGTAACAAGGTAAAGTGTAGTACGTCGAAAAAAGTTATAGTCGAAACAAGTCAAAGTATGGTATGTCGAAAAAAGTGATAACAAAGTCATAGTATAGCATGTCGAAAAAAGTCATTGTATATCAAAAAAAGTCACGGTATAGTATGTCGAAAGAAGTGATAAAGTCATGGTATAGTATGTCAAAAACAAGTCATGGAATAGCATGTAGCAATAGGAACATTTTCTTGTTTAAAAGTTTTGGTTTAAAAGTTGCTTTATTTGGATGGAAAGTTGAATATTGAGAAGTATTGAGAAGTCATATTGGTATGCCTTCTAAAGGTTTGCAAAGACAGCAGGTGGAAGTTACTGGAGGAGGAGCTGAAGGAGTAAAATATAAGAATTGTAAGAAAAAATTTAGCCAGGAATAGAAACTAGGTGCAAGAAAAGATGGACCTGAGTAATAAGTGCAGCACAGATCCGGGGACAGAGCATAACTTTTAAGGTGTGTTCAGACTGAACGCAACGTGACTTCTAACAAAGCGTGATTGCATACAAAGTCAAATGGGTGTGAAAAGATTTGCTCAAGGCAGTGCGAACTCAAGAAAACTCCCAAATAAGCATAAACTGCAAAACACTCTAGCAGTCAAAATTGTGCAAACGCGAGGGAAAGTGCACTTTGCTTTGTTCAGTCTGCAGACACTTTTAGCACACAACCTCTAAGTAAGTTGAAAATGTACTGCAACAACAGCGATAACTCACTGTACAAAGAGGGATAGATGTAAAGCAGATTTAAGGACATAAAGAGAAATGGTATCTGAGGAGGAATATCTATCACCCTTCCCTACTGTGCCTTTAATCTGCGACTCTATACCTGCTCCTCCATATTCAGTATCTCCGCTGTCCGATCTTTTGATGGCTCCTTATACATGACTACAGCCTGCTTGGCACACAGCCATTTGATTCTCCCAGACAGGATCAGGGTGCAGAAGACAGTGACTTCAATATTTCAGGATGTGTGGGTGCCCAGAACGCCCACTTAGCATAAGCCTCATTACTTCCTCAGTAGATGGTGGCACTGAGGCCACTGGATGCACACTTTTTTCCTTTTTCTTTTTTACACATGTTGCCAGACAGGCAGACACAAACAAATGCGCCCAGACACAAAGCAAGAAGAAGAAGCAGGAAGGAAATAAATGGGAGAGAAGCAAAAATAAAGGGAGAAGGAAAGAACAATTTATCAATAAGCCTCCTACCTGCACTACCAAGATGACCATGCCGATGGTTCCCAGCAGGTGCTTGTTGTCATCCAGCCATTCCTCCACTTTCTCGAAGCAGCCCTAAAATGGAACAAAAAGCTTTTAAGGACACCCCTTAAAGAAATGCACACTTTCAGTATGGCAGAGGATTCATGTCCCTCCGATTGCAGCCTGTTAAGTCACCTACAAAAACCCAACCATCCGGTTCACGCTGTTCCACAAATGCATCTCTTACGTATAAGATATAGCCTCGGATGAATGAACTAATAAGTGAGGTGTTAAAACAAGTGAATAACCCATGAGCGATGACTTTTGTATGCAGACTTATGGGCCATATGGACAGACGTGTGCACTTATTCTTAAATGTATTCCCACCTGGGTTCATTCACAGGTCACTCCCTGGCGGGAGAGGCGGGGTGAGAGACTTACGGTGGTTTCAGCTGTAAAGTGGTGCCCGTTCTTGAGTGTGGGTGCTGAGGCAGCATGTTAGACTTAACTATATAGCGTGTGGCCTGTCTCCTCTGGGCAGGATTACACACAAGCTTTGAGTGCTGCGCTCTCCCAATGGGCCAGCTCAATGTCTGCCTATTCACATTTTGGCAATTATATTACAGCTTTTAATCCCCTACTTTGGACCTGCTAACAAAGCACATGCCAGACCAATAGCCGGTTAGACTTGTAATGGGGGGAGATTGGTGAACATTGCGCTGCAAGCTTTTTGAGAAAAAAGGGCTGTTGTCTCATGCATAATGGAAACAAATCGTGATCGTAAAGCGTGATTAGAAGTCAGCAATAAGACGGAAACTTTAAAGCTACTTTAAATACGCAGGGTTGTGGAAAAAAACTATTTAAAAGGAACACGCCGACTTATTGGGACTTAAGCTTATTCACTGTAACCCCCAGAGTTAGACAAGTTGATACATACCCTTCTCGTCATCAGAAGTAGCAGTGCTTCGCCTTTCTGAGAATATAGTTCCCAGTTTGTATACGGTTAGATGATGGCTGTGTCTCATGTGACCTTGTTATTTGTACACGCTGTGACTATACAAATCACAACATGTAAATAGGAAAATGTTGGCGTTATTTTGTCACTTATTGGGAGCAGTAGGCTAGTTGGAACCAGTTACCTCCAGGATCTGTGCTAGGCTAAGCTAATGCTGGGGGCGTCAGACAGAGTTACAACACGCACAGAGATGAGACGGGTATGTATGGACTTGTCTAACTCTGGGCTAAGAAGCTAAAGTCCCAATAAGTCGGTGTGTTCCTTTAAACCAAAGGGACCTAAAAGTTAAAATAATATAATAAGAATTATGATTTGTAGGTCTCCTGAAAATCCTGTGTCGAGAGAGAGAGAGAGAAAAAACGACTATAAACAACTCTCAGTGGTTGTTTTTTCGTCTCTTAGTGGTCATTGTGTGTCTTTGTGCTTGTTTTAAGTCTCTTTGTAGTCATTTTGCATATATGTGTAGTCAGCTTGAGTCTCTTTGTAGTTGTTTAATTAACTTTCCAACAAGAAATGTTGACAGTCACTTAACACAGAGGCTCTGGCTCAGGGGCGCGGTGATTGGCTCGGTCCCATAGGCCACTTTATCCTTCCATAGTTATATAATACAGTGTATGTATAAAAAAAAAAAAACATGTTTGCATTTACATTCGAGCCAATGTGAACTCACCCTGTTCCAGAACATGTTTGTGGAGTTCTGGCCACAGTTCTGGTAATGCTCCTGACAGCAGCGGTCAGGTACCATCTTCTCCTTCAGGGCTTCATGCCAGTCGGTGTATGCTATCACGCCGCAGCACTTCCACTGTGAATGCAACACACACACACACACATACACAAGTTAAAGCTTCCTGTCAGTCCAGGGAGACCTCAAACTAACTTTAATCTAACAAGTATTGTAATTAGTCCCTTTTTTTTAGAGGACTGCAATAATGGAATGAAGTGTTATTCAACAGCTAGTTTTGAATTTTAATGTTGCATTAAAGCCACAGCCAAGCCAGGAAATACATTAGCTGGAATATTTCAGTAAAACTTTGCATTTATGTATGACTTATAGTGAGTGAACATTCATGCTAATGTTTCTGTGTGAGGTCTGCCTACCTCTGCCTGGATGATGTTCCAGGCATTTCGCAGGCCTATGTTGTTTTCTGAGTTGTAGAGAGCCAGCCCATCCTTGAGATCCTGCTTGGCGTTCTCGCTCACCTGGAGAGGAAAAAGCAAACCGCAGCCTTGGTTAGAGACCTTTTGTCTAAAGGGGTCAGTTAATAATAGTCTTCATTGAGTTGATTGAGTGTTTGTAAGCAGGGTGCATTCATTGTCGATGGTCTTTTTTCACATAAATGTACCATCCTGGTGGCTGCGAGTTGCTTTTTAGTGTTTTTCGCAGATTGTGTATTATTGATCGTGGATTACTTTTTTGGGGAACTGACTAATCATGATGAAAAGTGAAGATAGCTGACGGTTACTACGCAAAATTCACTAAAATGTAAAGACAGAAACTACCAGTGGATACCAACGAACCAGGTTAACTGGTTTTTTTTCTTGCCATCTAAAAATAACCCTGCTACAGCAACTTGGACATTTGCCACACAAACAAACACAAACACACACACACACACACACACACACACACACACACACACACACACACACACAGCTTTGACATGCCCTTCAGCAGAGCAAGCACATCATTTTCCTCTTGACTGAACCCCAACAATATGCTGAGGGTCGTGCCATGTCTGATGGAGATTAATACCTCATTGGATGTGTTAATGAGATACAAAATCAGAGATGCCGTTCTCTTGCAGTTCGCTTTGCCCGTGGGGATTTGCTAACTGCCAGGACAGATTGAGAGGCGCTTCAGATATGGAGTAATTATTACTGGAAAAATGACATGCACTGCCAGAGCCATGCTGTACATCTTCACAGACAGTACAAGTTATATCACAACAAAAGGAACGCACTTGCTTTAACAGTTAAAGCTTATGCCCTCAGACTGTGCCCGGGGAGAAAAAAGAAAATCTGCACACAATAAGAGACGCTTTCAGCCATTTCTTTACTCAGAGAGAGGACTGGTGTTCATCTAGACATTGTTTGGAGGCTGCTTAGTAAATCCCTCAGTAAAAAAAATAATACATAGACGCAGCCTGGTAGAGAATGTCTAGCCTGCGTTTAGAAAATAAATTCCATTTTAATTTCGCTTGATTATTTACCTGTGTAGCTCAGCAGAGATATGCAGTCGTACACTGCACTGCATACGAGAGACAGAACAAACCTTCCTTTGATCACAGACAACATTGGATTCATCTATAGAATAAGTGGCTCAGCAATTCATGGTGGGAAGAAAAAAAAACCTCAAACCCTACTGTTTTCTGAGCTGAAAGCATTGAGTGTATAAGGCTGAAAGGCGGAAGAACAGTATTTGCTGAATCAAACGTAAAAGTCAAACAGATTTCTTACCGAGCAATTAAAGTTTCCCTGGCAATAAAATGCTTTAGCAATCGTTAATCATGCAAAACCCCAATTCAAAACCTCCTCTAAAACCTTTGAAATAAGATTAGTATCATTTTAAATCACATTGTTCTTTCTCGCTCAGTAACTTTGCTGATGCAGAGCAGCGTGTCTGTGTATTGCCCCTCGGGCTGCAGGCCCTACCATATCTGTCCTTGTGCAGGAAAATGAGAGGAAGAGCAGCATCATCAATCTCTGCCTCGTACTTTGTTTCTATCCTCTATCTTCTCCGCTCCATCTAGGCTATATGTGATGCTGCTGCTCGCTCATTACTGACTCCTCACGCTAACACAGTCACTAGAGAGCGGGGGGGGGGGCCACTACTACAATAAAAATCATCTTCTGAGTCGCCAATAAGTCTTTGCATACAGTGTCTTCCGTTTCATGTGTGGAAGTCTTTGTTACAGCCTGAAAATGAAACGTAATGATCTAGATTCACCGCTAACGAGAGGCAGACAAATGACTGCAGAACAAACATGGATTTGATCATGCAACACTCTGACCCATTTCTCCTTGCAAAAGGAGCAGATACAAACACATTCTTTGTTGTGTTAGCCTATTTTCTTCTGATGAGGAAAACTAACGTCTTGACTGAAGCCCACGTTGCTTGTACTGGAAATTGTTCACACAACAGTCCAACACCATACTTTGGCAACATCTAACGTTTCTCTGAAAGTCGCCACAGGGCATCAGTGCAATTCCTCAGATGTGGACCATTGACAAAAACCATGACACACAGCTCGTACTTCTCATTACATAGATAAGCGTGGGGTTTCCTCTGGGCAGACCAAGTCCACACTCAGCAATACAGGCCAGAAACATTCATCTCAGAAATCTGAAGGCTTCAGCTCAGCCGGCGGAATGAACACACAAGAGCCACGGAGAGGGAGAAAATGTAGGGAGACGTGCAGATATACAGGTTGACAGGGCGAAGGAAGGATTGGGCTTTCGGTCCAAATTGGTGTGTGTTTTCTGTCACTGTGCACAGAAGCAGAGAACAGAGAGTGGGTGGTGGATTGTCTTAACACCCTCTGGCTGTCACTTAAGATGCTGCAATAATAGAATCAAGTCAGACAGTACTGCAATTTCCACATGGTACAGTAAGGTATCAAAGCTATTCTTTATTTCATTTTAGGTTTCTTTTATGCTTTAAACCAGGGGTCTTCAACTGTTTTTAAGCCAAGCCTTTACTGAGAGAGAGACAGGGACCCCCTATTACATACAGTACTGGCCAAAAAAAAAAAAAAAACATTTTAGATAAAGTACCTTTTTTTATTAATAAGGGAAAAAATTCCACTAATTAACCCTGACAAAGCACACCTGTGAAGTGAAAACCATTTCAGGTGACTACCTCATGAAGCTCATTGAGAGAACACCAAGGGTTTGCAGCGCTATCAAAAAAGCAAAGGGTGGCTACTTTGAGGAATCTAAAATATAAAACATGTTTTCAGTTATTTCACACTTTTTTGTTAAGTACATAATTCCATATGTGTTCATTCATAGTTGTGATGCCTTCAGTGATAATCTACAATGTAAATAGTCATGAAAATAAAGAAAACGCATTGAATGAGAAGGTGTGTCCAAACTTTTGGCCTGTACTGTATATTATATAAAATTAAATTGAATATAATAATAATAAGCGGCCTAAAGCCTTTATACATACCTTTTTAGTGCATAGAATACTAAGCTATTACAACATTTGTTGGCAAGAATTTCAAAAATCATGTTTTATTGTTAAAAATACATGTGGCACAGTGAATCCTTAGGGTTAACTGGATCTGTGGATGGCTACACCTTAGTGACTACCGTACCTATAGGCCAGTAAGCCTATCATTAATGTGTTGTTTGTTTTCACAAAGAGGCTGATTTATGTTTGCTAATAAAATGTTGGATTCATGTTAAGACATTTTAGTTTTTGAAAAAACCTTTTTTTTAAAACAATAAGTAACAATAATTGTGTGTCTCCCACCCCCTGCAGTAACTCTGAGGAACCCCTAGGGGCCCCAGACCCCCCTGTGGAAGATCTTTGCTTTAAACAATACTATTTTTTGCGGGGTTTTATCCTGGAGGCAAAGAGACATTCATTATTCCAATGCAAGGACTCCCTGACTGTCAGGCCCCAGATCTGGTGACATATAAACACCTAGGGGACCAGGTATACTGGGACCTGTCATCATGCAGACATGGAGCCACACTGCTTACTCATTACCAGAGTGCATAGCCATGACTGAGCCGACTGCTCCCTTTTTTCTTTTTCTTTTTTTTTTAAAGTGTGAAAGATCTGTTTCGATGTTAAAATTGCACCTTCGAATCCAATTTTCACGTTCAGACAGCAAAGTCTGTGCCATGTAGGTGTCAAATTCGGCCAAGGAATAACAAGTGTATACAAGTGTATAACATATGTTATTGCCCCCAGTGTTGAGAGTATTTATCTCTCGTTAGTTTTGCCTCCAAGGACGACTGGCTAACAACTGGTGTCTCGGAAGGCAGGTTGAGCTCCTCACAAAACACCAGAAAGTATTGCTTGTTTACAGTAGGTGGGGTAATGGTTGATAAAAGAGCAATTACTGAATTGTGTGAGTTTTATTCACTTTTACCCAACTGCTATTTATCACTTTGAGAGATTACAATCTTCAAACGATGTTAGAGTGTTTAATTCAAAATGATTCACAGTCTCTGCAGTACAATTTCACTAAAGAAAAAGAATATCAACAGACTACGCAGGAGGGTTAGTAAACATATTACCACTCGGAGAATGAAGCCAACTAAATGAAAACACGGTCCGTCTGTGAAATGAGAGAAATGGTACATTGAGTATATGAAAATATAGCCAGATTAAGTTTCTTGCACCTTCTCTGCATGCTGACAGGAAAACAGAGCTTGGACCAAGGCACAAGTGGGGCAGCGGACACAAGCTGTGAACAAAACATGTTATCGCTAACGTGACAATGACTAAAGTGTGAGCATATTTAAACATCCAGCAGACAAGGAGCAACATTATCAATCATTTGGATTCACGTTTCTGGCGCAAGTCCAATATTCACGCTCCTTTTAATCCTGTTTGGTTGGTCTCCACCAACTCCTGAGAGAAATATCTGGCTTTTAGGTTGCTAAAATGCTCCAACTATGTTTACCAGCTAGTCGCCTACTTTGCCTGTGTGCCGTTTGGTGCTAGAAGGTGGTGTAAAGTGGGTTTTTAGAGCTCTTTTTGCTAAAAACAGCTGCTTGCTGTGGAGTGAACCTGAGGGGAACTGCAGACTCGGGTGATAATTCTCTGTGGGGCTGTCAATATGGGCAACCCCTTTCACATACAAGTGGTCATGTCACCCGTTGTTAAAATAAAAATACTGATTATAGCCACTTCAAACAATCCTTCCTTTACACTCTAGAATACCCGGGAAGATTTTTGACATATACAGTACGCATAACACAACATATGAACTATCTGCACTGTGGAAAACCATAATGGTTTATTTGAAATCACATGGAAAGAGCATTAAAAAATGATGGCTTATTTGTATCATCAAGTTATTTTGGTTATGGTCAAGGTAAGTTTTGACGATGAGTAGAAGTGTAAATAAGGTAGAAAATGGTGGGGGAAAAAAGTGGATTTGGAATTTTACACTAAAGCAGGATTTAGAATCATGCCACTGTTAACAACTGGACATGGACACCAATCCTGAGAGTTTTTACGGTATAAGAGAGGACTCTCAACTGCCCAAATTTCCACTATTCTTTAAATTTCTATTCCCTGTTCTCCTCCTTCACATCTCATCTTCGGTCTTTAAACGTCTTAAACAGCTTCACATTTCACAACATTTTGTCACTTATTTTACTGCTTCTTCAAGTGAAAGAAAGCAGGTCTTTTTTTCTGTATTGTCAATCACAGAGACTCTGTTGGCTTATTTCCAGTCAGCTGAACAACGTAGTATTGAAGGAGTGCTACCTCATACCCAAACACCAAAGTGACAGTCTCACACACACACACACACACACACACACACACACACACACACACACACACACACACACACACACACACACACACACACACACACACACACACACACACACACCATCTTCCATCATCAGCTGTACACTTTTGAAGGTTAAACTCATGGGAACCCACAACATCTTCCTTTTTCACAGGTGATTTGTTACATTCACTCTAAGGTACCGGAGTTGTTCAGTACACCTAAACTCTGTTCCACAATTATTTCTGAGTCACGTATATATCTTCACCGCAAACTGGCTCTAATCGTCAACATCCTTTGAGGACCCTAAGAACTGAAGCTGACGATATTTTCTAGGGCTGCCCCCTCTTAGTCGATTAGTCGACTAATCGGTCGTTTTGGTCTTAGTCAACTTAGATTTCTTTAGTCGATTAGTCATGTTTTATGCTTTTTTCATGCTGAATGACTTATGTCCGAGAAACGTACGAGCACATCTCTGGTAAAACTTAAGATTTAAAGTGGTGCTTTTGCATGACTCTTTGCGGAGAAACTCCGATTTACAGATTTGTCGATTAAATCAACTAATCGATACAATTGAATGAGTGTTAGTCAACTAATAATTTCTTCAAATCGAGCACAGCACTAATATTTTCCTGTTGCTCTCATTGCTCAGCTCTGGACAAATGCGTTCGCTAACTGCCTGGGAAAGTGTTATAAATGATGTGGAGAGAAACAGCATCACAGCCAGAGGTCCCCAACAGCACATAATTAAAAGGGATACTTAATTCCCTTAGTTGTTCTGTAAGCCTGTGTCGGGTAGCCTGAGGCCAGAGCACTGGTCAGAGCGAGGGGAAGACCCCCACTACTTCTCTGTAATTGGCCTGGAAGAAAAATGGAGCCCTGGCCAGGGACTGAACATAATTCTGCCAGTAAACTAATGCAAAACGACTAGATGTGTGTGCCGGTTTGTTGGAATGTTAGTAAGATAAATCATGGATGTGGCATAGCCTTCCGTGCTCTCTGAACTAGTCTTTTATGTGATTAACCTTCCATCCTCCTCCATGCTTCTCTTTCTGGAGAACCGCTCTGCAAACAACTTCATCCTCGACACCTCGGGTCCTGAGCAATACACTTGCCATGACTTAGTTGCGTTATGGCAGTATACGTGTCATTTGCTGTCAGCAAGCTACTTGGGACAAGGCTATTTCCAGGGACAAAAGCATTCAGTCGGAATGTTACATCGCTGATGCTTGAAATGTTTGAGTTTGCTACAATGTAACATCGCCGGTCTCTCTTTTTTTCATCTGTTCTTGAACGTACTGTAACGAGCGACGGAGAGCGAGCTGTGAACGGTTCTCACAACATGGCATCATGACTTCGCGTGAACATACACGCCCACTTTCTGGCGGGTTATCTGTACGCATTTTGAGCTATCCGCGTGGATGTCTACACTGTATACAGCGGACGTAAACATACACGCCACGTGGCGTGTTATCGCGAGAAGAAAGCGACGGTTGAGTTTAGGAAACGTCACACGCAGGTTTAGGAAAAGACGAACCGGTTGGGTTTAGGAAACGAACGGGGTTGAGCCAAGGGGTTAAGCGAGCGTCTGGCAAGCGTAGCTCGTATGGCGCCATTTTGATGCTAACAAGCACTCACCCCCCGTTAGCATCCCATTGACTGACATTCTTTTGACATCACTTTGACAGCGAATAACTTTACATCTGAAGCGTTTAAAGACTCTATTTGTCCATTGTTTATTTCTAAAGAAACACAACAATGTATAAAAGGCTCCATTACCTTGTACCTCACGTTATGGCTCCGTAGCAGACGTTTTTGTAAAAATAGGCTAACGATTGTGTTATAACCAAGCGACTTACTGTCGCATAGTAGAGGAATTACCGTACAGTACAGGAGAAGCTCACAGGCAGTTTCGACTTACATTAGCTGTTTAAGTTTAATTACTAATGTTAACTAGCATTTTAGTAAGCAATAATTAGCCTGTGCCTATGTTATCTCCTTACATATACCTACGCTCTCCGTCTCAGCAAGATTGGGAATGATTGAGATTTCTCTTGGCACAGCTACCAGAAGACTTACAACTTTCAGACAGGTTGCTCACGTCACATCGACATCTTCAAGCTCAGTTTGACGCTCAGCGCTCACCACAGAAGTGCTTTTAATATCCTTCACTGGTCTCCGTCCAGAGCAACGGGATCTGTTGGTCCATTCTATATATACTGTCTATGGGTTGGGCTTAGGAAAAGAAGAAAAGGACAGTTGAGTTTAGGAAACGTGACACGCGGGACGCGATCGCCGGGCTGCTGGGTGAAAGTCCTGTGTTTTACCCATCCTCCACCCCGACCAACCTCCCTACGTGGATTTTCGCCCTTTCATACTACTCGCTACGGCGTAAATTAAAAAAAGTGAGTATGCGTCTTTATAACACGCCAATAATGGCATACGAATTGGCGTGTCATACATACGCCATTTCATGAGATCAGTCTGGTTCTCAAGATATGTGAATGACACACACACACACACACACACACACAGACAGAGATTCCTTGCTTGTTAGATTTATATACTTGCTAGCTTCTTCCCTACCTGAGATATCTCACCTCCCTTTTTCTCTCACCTGTGTCCATCTGCTTTCCCTAACTAACCCCCCCCCCCCCACACTCATTCTGGATTTTCCCCTTCTCCCTACACACCCATGAACATGCTTTGATGCTTCTCTTCTCTGCTTGCCAGGTTCTGCTTCCTCATTCGGAGCTAGTAAACCTTCACTGCTGTTCGGCTCGGCATGTTGGGTCGACTGAGGCACAATGAGGTCACAGCGTTAAAGACGGATGGCTGTAATCTGGTTTGTGGCCCAGCCATCTGCTGTAGTCAGCTGGTTGCTAACTGCAGGGCCAGCCTTTATTATACCACAGCCTCTACATGGCATTTAATCACAGAGCTTAACACCACCAGGCTTTGAAGGAATAAGAGGGGGTACCTACATATAAGCCATACCTGGAGGCGAGACTGCTGGGGTGAGAAAGAAGAGAGAGAAATTCCAGTAAGAACAACTAAACTGGTGGAAATGCGGAAATAAGAAGGGGGAGACTTGATGACTAAATGAAAGCAGTGAAGAAAAATTTGTTCCTCAAGCAAAACCAGATACTATATGTTCGTTTCTTCCCCCCCATCTCGTCGACAGCTTGTCACCCGGAAGGATCACAGTTTGCAGAGGCGTCACTCATGACTTAAAGATGACTTATTTGAAAGACTAAAATATCTGTTTTGCGGGCCTCTGCGGATACACACTCAAACGCAGCCAACTACTGTATGTCTTCCAGACTTGTTAATAAATGCCTTGTGATTAGGAGATGAAATAGAAGAAGTGAATTAGCGATTCCTCTGATCACAGACTGTAGCAGAGGATGAGTCGAGCCTCACACAGCATACGGGATCTCACTGGATATAGGCAAGTCAAGAGGGGGAGAAAAAACCAGAGCGATGTCTGAAGGCCGTGTGAGATGGACTGCGATTGTCCATCCAATCCTAACATTCTTAACATATAAGGCTGAGGACCAGCAGCACACAATTTATTTAAATTTGCGGGACATCTTATTTGGAGGTAGTCTGAAAATGCCATCTCCAATAAGGATATCATTTGATGTAATGACTTTGCTTTCCAATGACATTTGAAAACTAATCAACGGAAATACATTGGGTAGCGATCAGCATTATCGCGGTTTCACATCCCATTAGGTCTAAGCCAGGATAAACACACTGTAATTTGGCGAGATGGGAGAAATATGGCTGCTCTTCACTGGAACTGGTGTGAATGAGAAAGTTCTCCCAGACTAATGCCTGATCCCTTACTAATGCAGACTCATATGATTTCACATTTAAGAAATCCTCAGCCCTGCTTGGCTATCTTTTCCCGACTTCACAGGTGATGGGAAGGCGCTGTGAAGTCAAGAGTCTGTTCGTATTTAAATTCCAGTGGGGGGGATCAGGGTTTGGAGTTTTTTTTTTCCAAAGTTAAGCCGATAATATTTTGGAGATAAGGCTACAGACATATTTACTCCTGACAGGGTGTGCCTCCGAGACCTGATCCAAATCTTAGAATGGATTGGCTGCTAAATGAATTCCTTTATCTGCCTGAGAGACTAAGTTTGAGCAATAACCTCAGAACAAAGAAGGAGAATTAGCCGACGCCCCGGGGGCCAGGCGACATAGAGACTCCGAATATATAAATAGAAGGATCTATCAAAGTTGTGTCCTTGAAAACAGAGAGAAATCTTCATTGCTTTTCACGCACAAGACATTTGTCATGTTCAGAATGAAACATTTGTGGGGCAGTTAGATTGAACATGTCTGTCTGGATGTAAATAATCTCCGGAGCTTTACATATCGTCATCTGTTATCGACATGCAGACATACACCCATACACCTATGTGGGGGTCATGGGAAATGTGCTTGGGGCCAATTACAGGGAGCCAACTGGTGGGGATTGGGCTGCATTTTGTGGCCTAACCTTTGACTGCTGCGTAAATGGCTGAATGAAGATATTCAACCTCCTGCCTGAGAAACGAGCCAAATTAAAAAAATAGATACCGGGAAGCAACTGGAGAACGATATGTTTATCGCACTAACACCTTTTATTGCTTTGTGCAGTTGTGTGTAAACGTTTTAAGACATTAACTTTCCTAGGCTGTTCAAACTGTGATGTATGCCTGACAGCCGTGGCATTGTGTAACACGCTATGGAGAAGCTGTGGTGAAATGATAGATTGAATTGAGAAAATGTTACAGAGTTACTGGAACAGATGACTTAACAATCAGGCATAACATGGAGAACAAAATTAACTTACCTTATCTGAGTACACAAAGAACAGGATGAGCAATATCAGCTCTGCCAGGAGAATTATCAGCAGGACAATGAAGAACTGTCAGAGAGAGGGGAGGAGAGCCTTGTTTTAACAATTGCGTTGGCAGCATTGTTAATCTACCTTGTCATGCCGATGAAAACATGTTGAATCTAAATCTGAGGTGCCTCTATTGCAGTCATTTGTGTCTCTGACTGCTACAGGATGTGAGGGAAAAACAGCCATTACATGACTCTAGATTACATACATACAGTACATGACAGTTTTTATACAATTTTTCAATAAGCTTTGCATTTGTGATTTGTAGTAGTTTTGATTATGTAATGAAAATGCAACGGGTGAGTGTGCGATTCCTTCTGTATCTAGGCTTGGAAACACGATCAGTCAATTCAGGCTGAAGGAACTTTATTAGAAACAATTAAAAACTTTTTTTATGAAACGCGCTTTTTGCTCTCTTGCTGAGAGTTAGGTGGAAAGAAGACTTTCGTATCTGCACGGTAAATACGCAACTAGTGCAGCAGCCTGTTAGCTTAGCTTAGCATTAAGACTTGAAACGGAGGGAGTCAGCTAGCCTGGCTCTGTCTGAATGTAACAAAATCTGCCTTCCAGCACCTCTAAAGCGCACTAATTAACACGTTACATCCTGTTTGTTTAATCTGTACAGAGTGTAAAAAGGTAATGTAGTTTTATGGGGGGGGTTAATGTGCTGGACTGGAGTCTCTGCTGGTTGCCTGGCAGCCTAACTGACCATGACAACAAAACCGCAGTTTGGTTACTTCAACCCAGACAAGAAATAGCCCGGCACAAACAAGCTTTAACGTGTTAATTAGTGCGCTTTAAAGGGGCTTGTGGGCAGATTTTGTTTCCTTTGGACAGAGCCAGGCTGGGCCCCCTATTTCCAGTGTTTGTGCTAAGCTAAGCTAACTGAATGTTGGCGGTCGCTTCACATTTAGCATACAGATGTGAGTGTGGTATCGATCTTCTCATCTAACTCTCAATGAGAAAGCAAATAAGCATATTTGGCAACATGCTGAAGGTTACAGTAGATCTCAGTTTGTGAGCAGAATACACAGCAACAGGGATTTCTCAATAATTAAACCAAGCAACACACATTCAAAAACACTCAAATAAGATGAGGAAAGAGTCCAAAAGAGATGAAGGAGGATGTGGGAGAGATACAGGGAGAGGAAAAAAAGGAGAAAGTAATTGCTAGAGCGCTTGTGAACGTGCGAGGAGGGAAAGAAGGTTTAATACCTCCCTAGATTCATTTCCAACACAGCCTTGCATTTCATCTACTATTCTCCTCTCCTTACTTGACTCCCCTTCAGCTCAATATTTACCAAGCTCTTCTGCACAGCATGGGAGGAGGCACGCAAACCTAGATTCCAGAAGACCCCATTAATTCCAAACTCATTTGAGAGGAAGGGGGTAGGCCATTATTTGTGTCAAGGCCCAAATGAAATAGTAACGACATTTTGTTGTCGGTTGAGTATTTAGGTTGCCAGTTTAGCGTATCACTCTATCAACTGCCTTCACAGTTGGTTTGTCACATTTTCCTGTTGCCGGGAGTTCAACTTCTGTACACTAAATCGTTGGTGCTCTGATCGCAACGTGCGAGAATGCGTGTGTGTGTGTATTCACATGCACAAACAGCATCGAGGGCGTACGTTCTCATTTGCTAGCGATTCACACCTTCAAGGTTTTAAAGAGTTGACATTTCAGCCGGATACTATAGTGTTTTCTCTCCCACTTTGTCATGTCTTTTTTATTTTTTTTTATTTTTTTACTTTTCTTCAAATTTGTCTCAGTAAACATTTATTTGGCTGCAAAAAAGAGAGACTGAAAATGTACTGCAAAAGCTGTCTTTGAATATTGCTAATCCAGAGAGAGTTGTCCACAGAGTAACTTCTGAGATAATATGTCAAGGTAGACGCTCAGATCTGTTTGCTGCGGGAGATCTAAACCCACTCTGATGTTTCCACGTCCTGCCCCCCCGTTCCTGGTTTGTGCTGAGCCAAATACGAAACGCTGCCACACACAGATGTGGCGAGAAACTTAATGAGAAACAACAGAACTTCTAGATTTTCCATTAAGTCGCTCTTTTTTCTTAATCCAGCCGTCTTTCTCACCCCCCCCCTCCCTGCACGCCGCTCTCGTCCTCTCTCTGCTTCACAGTTGTTAGGCAGGTGAAAGAAGCCATGTCGGACACTGAGGCTTTGGTGGGGCTTCTGAGTGATGCAAGAGCTTCAAGGGATTGAGCTGTTTGTGATGTTAAGTACCCAGAAACCCCAACTCCACTTCTCATTTAAAGTTTCTACACATTTTTTATTTTTTTTTTTGTTTGCAGCGGATCGACGCAAACCTCATTCCATTGGGTGAACTTTAGTAATTAACTTGTGCTTAAGATAAAACACTTGTGCAACTATGGGCAAACCGTGCTCGTCGAGTCAGAGGAGTCTTATACTGTAGAACACGTGTCAAACTCAAGGCCCGCGGGCCAGATCCAGCCCCTCGCAAATTCTGATCCGGCCCGCGTATCAGTTTAGGTTCACAATAAATTTTGGCCCACCTAGTTGTGCGCCAAACCAAGAACACGGGAAACTGTTTTTCGACTTGCAATTACGTGACACTCAAAGCAGAATTTGGCAAATTTGCCGACTTTGAGACTCAGAAATTCCCACGGAACCAGAGAGTTTGCATATTCCGGCTGTGAAAGAGCTTGTTGCGAGTCAGCTGTGTGGTAGCCTATGTAGAAAATGTAATCACTGTTTTGCTTGATTTGCTAAATTCTAGGATGACTTTGGAACTTTTTTGGATGAATTTTTCAGGGCTTTATGCGGACCAAACTGTAAGTGAGAAGACTATACGAGACTTGCAATAATTGAGTCAAAGATATTTTACTTTTTCAATTAAATAAAAGCATGTCAATAAACTATACATGTCTGGCCCTTGATGTGATTCCCTTTTTCCAGTGTGGCCCTTAGCGAAATTGAGTTTGACACCCCTGCTGTAGAATAATAGAACATTCTCAATTACCGAGCACAAAAATATCAAGTGCTATTACCGCGCCATGTACATGCAGTAATTCTACCACGTTGGTGACACAAAAGAACTCTTGACTGACAGATTTTCTTTTTCTGGGAGGTGACCAATGCCATGGAAATGACATGAATGCGTTGGTGTTCATTTTCCAGAAAGGGAAAATCTCACTCCTTAGCTCTAATTTTCCTCTGAAAGCCCCTGAGGTTTGACACAATGCAGACTGAACTCTTCCTGTCAGTCGTCTACCTCCGCTGGAAGACAAATACATATACGCTGCGGAGTTCTCGCTGGCCTGTGACCAGTGTGTGTGTGTGTGTGTGTGTGTGTGTGTGTGTGTGTGTGTGTGTGTGTGTGTGTGTGTGTGTGTGTGTGTGTGTGTGTGTGGGTGTATAGACACAAATGTTAGAAGCTGTCTTCACAAGACATTTCTGTCAATATTTGCATCGGTGAAAAAGGAGGGAATGTGAGGATATTCAAAGGAGGAGAAAAAGAGTGAGAGAGGAGTTGCAGGGTGAGAATGTTATCGTAGACAGTCGTCTATGTGTGTTTTATTCATAATGGGGCATTGCGTAGGCATGCAGATTGAACTCACGCTCAGAAGCAGGCACTTGTTCTCCTTGATGGCACCCAGGCAACCGAGAAAGCCCGTTACCATGACGATGGCGCCGATGGCGATGACCATGTTGGCAGCCGACAGTGAGGGGAATGAGGGCGAGAAGGTGGCGAAGCTGCCCTGCGACACAGAGAGCCAGATGCCCACGCCGAGCAGCCCACAGCCACATAACTGCAAGGCAAGAGAGAAGACAGGCGACAAGGTTAGAAAACAAACTGCAGATAACATCAGATCTTGACGAAGGAATGATGCTGAAATATGCTTTGGACTAACATGCTTTGCGTGGTTGACCGGTGCAAGATGATGGCTCGGGTCTGTGTTGCTCGGCTGTGTTTGGATGCTTGCGTGGCTTCCTGAACTGAATTTGGATACTGTTGATGTGTAACTGTGCTAATGTCTGCATGGCTTACTGTGAAAGCTTATTTGTTGCTCTAGCTGTCTGTATGGTGTCTTGTTGACTTCTGCCTGTATAGTTTAACCTATACCGATGTCTTGCTGTTTCCTGTTGCTCTGGTCTAAAAACATCTGGCCAAAGAACTACAGTTGAACACTCGCACGTTTACAAGAAAATTCTAATTAATGTGTGTTGTCCTTTATAAAATAAAGAAGAAGAAGATGACTATGTCATGACAAAAAAAGGCCTTTTAAGAGAGGGCCTTGACATTTTCTTGTGATTTTTGTGTCACTTTTCAGGGATAGCTATATAAATTATTACCAACCGCATTTATTTTCAGCTCTCCTGTGGCAGGTTTTGCTGATAATGACAGACCTTCTGAACAATACAGTAATCTACAGAGTAAGGTTAGCTCTAAATTAACACAAATCCCAGCTCAAAAAGCCCACTGCAACAGGCTCAATTTCCCTCTGGCTGCCCGGGGAAATGCCGACATAGTCATTCATCACCAAACACTGCTCATAAAACAAGAGGGCTTACCCCAATTAAAATGATGATAAGCCAATAACAGCTCTGCAAGAGATTAGAGCAAAAAATTGGACTTGGGCCGTGCTGGTTTTGCACGTTTGAGCTGATTACGTTAAATCCAGAACAAACAGAGATGTAATTACTGCCACCTTTTTAAAATGCAAACTTCCAAGCGTTCCAAAACTACCTGCAGTACACTTGAACTTCACCTAGAGGGAGCAATTCCCTAATTCCCCTCTGTCACCCTGCCAGGCCCCGCTGATGTGTGTGAGGTCTGCAATGTGAGTCCATTAATGCGAGAAAGTGTTTATGGAAGGCTTTGATTGGCGAAGTGTCCCACCTGCTGATGTGTTGGTCCATTTATTAGAGATAAGAGCCATACAGCATGCCCACCACTCTGTCAAATATAGGCTAGCAGGTAAGTGGTGTCATTTTTGCCTGCAACTAATAGAATGAAATACCCAAGGCAGTCTTGCTATGAATAAAAAAAAAAAAATCCCAAATGAGGTAAGATATGGACTAGCACCATGGTAAATCATCGCACTGTTCAAACCGCTCCCCTCTTCCTTGCTCATCTTCGCACCGCTGCTCTAGAACACTTTAATGCCTATCTGCAATATGTATAACAAACCTGCTGTGCATGCAAACACACACACACACACACACACACACATATACATTCAGTGTATGCACACAGTCATCATCAGATAGCAGTTATGGATGAATCGGTTTCCTTTTTCCCTTTTAGAATACATTAATTAATCCACCGCACACTGGGCTAATTTTCTCCATCTGACAGCGTTCAAGTGATAAAACGGCACAAACGGATAATAAACCTGCAAATGTGCTGCAGCACTTTCACAACAAAGAAAGAGTGGCCTCAGTCCTGACTAATGGCACAAGTCTGTTGATCAGCAATGTCGCGCTGCAGGCAAACAAAGTGACTTAAAGCCCATTATAAGTTCACCAAACTCCTAAGTGGCTCTCAGAGATGTTAGGTGATGATGTGTAAGAGAAACGTTGGGGTTTCAAATGCAAGCCTTATGAGGTGCTGAGGTACGCCTCAGGTCTAATGAGTCCTTTTAGGATCTGTAGATACATAAACTGACTTCAAGCAAAACCCCCTTTTAAGTGTCAGATGAGTGCAGGGTCACTCTCATTGAACCTGTAACCTTTGAGCAGCGAAGTTGGACTCTGTTCAGGCTGACCTCCCTGGATGAGAGTGCCTCAGTAAGGTATACAGGAGCACACTCAGGATGAATGATACACTTGCTCTCCTGAGGACTAAGAAATTCCTAGATGCAATTAAAAGTGAGGACACAGAAAGAAAGAATCAGGAGTGTGCGTGAATGACATTGGATAGATAAAAGCCTTGTTTGAGAGTGCTCAAATTCCAGCACTGATTGACTGCGCTGCCCAGGGTGTGATGTTGTAAAAGATTGGAGTCGGCGCTCTAATAAACACTGTCTGAGCGCTGCTGTCAATGTGGGAGGCGAGGAGGGGGGCGCAAAGAGCCCACCCAGCACACTCTAAGCGAAGGGCACTTGTTTATTTACATATAGATGACAGTAAAGTTGCATTGGGTTTCTCACCGGGAATGAACGAGTGGTCTGAGTGAGACAGAGGTGCAGTGCTGCTGGTGTAGCTGGACTTTCAATCATCTAGCATCTAAATAATTCAAAAGGAACTGTATTCGCTGCGAGGCACTATGCTTTCCTGATTAAGAAAAGGGAGAATGGAAATGTTGATTGAAAAAAGGCTGGTTAAGGTCATGTCCCTATGCAGGGCGGCTAATATTTGGAACCACAGCTGACCTTCTCCTGAAGGCCCGATTATGAAGAGCACGAGGACAGGTTCGAGGAAGCAGGGGAGGAATAGTAGGTTTAAGAGGCCAGATAGACGGAGTGGACTTAAAGCTCGCTAGGGGAGCACGAGGAGGTTTAAGAGTCCAGGTGGGGAGGGACACAGTGCCTGCACTTAATTGTGTTTAATGCCCAGTGAAGGGAGCTCGTCCAAGTGTGCCGTTCTCCTAAGTGACTGTAAAACTACCCAGCCCCCACTCAATCTGTCTGATCTGAGCCTACCAGGAGTAATCTCTGCCCTGCTTCTTTCACTACTACCATTACTACTACAACAACAACAACACTCTTTCATTAGACCTTTGTTTCGGTGCCACAGGAAATACCTCCTGTATAAGCTCTGATCTCTTTGGTTATCTGACCTCGGGCGCATGCATCTGAGCTTGACCTCAAGCCTCTCCACTGAGCTCCTTATCTACTTTTAATTGTGGGGCGTCCATGTTCTGATATCCCATCTGCGGGGAAGGATCAAGGAATCCCCAAATACCGGAGAGGCTTGTAAACAGTCATGGAGAAGGCTTACTATTAAGGCCGTCATTGTTATAACATCAATCAGAGCGGTAGATGCTTCAGGGTTATGATTAACATTTGGGATGGAGGAATAATTTGGCCTATTACCATATTTTACAGGGACGTGGAAATATAAAAATAACAGTTTATGCAACCAGCACTTACACTTAACATACGACCCGCTAGTCCATCGACACAAATAGCCCACAGTGCTGCTAAGCTTATCACTGTTTACATTATTCGTTGTTGGGGACCCTATCTTTGCAACTTGACCCAGTGTTATTCTACAAGCCAATTAAAAAAGAAAAGAAAAGTGCAGCTTGCACAATTGCTCTGGGCTATTACCCTGCTTTCACAATCCATGTGTGCAACTTTGCAGAGCACAGACATATCATTAAACAACTGAGGGTGACGCATGACAGCTTGCCAGGTCCACTGCTATTTCAATTTTAACAAGCTTCAGTGAGGTACTGAGTCCTTTAGCACTCAAATATGTATTTATGGTTTAGTTGCTGGAAAACACTGTCAAAACAACTTGGCTGTTTTGTCTTTCTGATGTTATTTTTTTGTCTTGTTGATGTTACCATGCATACATGCAGCGCAGAGATGTTAGAGGCGGATAGGAACTTATCTTCCAGCCGTGATAATGAAAAATGATTTACTGTCTGGAACACAAAACTGAAGAAAAAAAAGACGCTGGCACTCAACAATATGGCCAATCTTCCTTAAGAATTGAGTCCGGTTTCGAAATGTCATTTGTGGAAAAGTGACAAAAGAAGCCCCGTAGCGAGGACTAGAGAAGAGCAATATTAACTTTCTGGTGGAGGAAATCGGAGGATATCAGGTGTGAATCTATCTAGCTGGATGAATCGGGCCCTGCTGTTTGTGGCCCCTTTAACAAGCACAGGGTGAAAAATAATTGCAATGCTATACTATAATACTGTGTGAGTCGACTGTGCGGCGACTTTTCAAACAGGACGGAGAGGTGAAGGGGGTCAAACCATAAGATGTGTGAAAGAGGGATAGAAAGTATTAGATATCTATAGAAAGACTGGATACAGACGTGAAATGTGAAAGAGAGATTGAGTTTAGAGGGGGAGAAGAAGAAGGAAATAGAGGCTGGCCCTTCATCCGAATGGCTGGCTCCGAGAATTATCAGTTGCTGCAGTTACTGGCTCAGTGACACGGAGGCCACTCCATACAGGACCCCACTTTAATCTTCCCTACAGGAAAGGGGTCTGAGAGTGGTGTGTGGGTGTGTGTGTGTGTTTGGGTAAGTTGGATGATATTGACCTTTTCACTCTCTGAGCGCTCAGAGAGGTCACAATCCTGTCATAAAGAATGACAGCTTTTGTCAAATTACTGCGGTTCTGTGTCGCTGCTCTCATCACACGGGCTCAGTGCTCCTGTGAATGAGTGTGTAAAGTTTAATCGAGTGAGTGATCCAATGTGTGTGTGTGAGTGCATTGAGAGCGTGTGTTGGAGCTGCTTACTTCAGTTTACTAAAGGCTTTAAAGCTAAGAGTAAATAATTGGCCGACAAAGAAGCCGTCTTGTACACAGACATCATCATCTTCTATAGACATCTGCTGCGCCATACTGAAAACCTTTTGTTAAAGTAATTAGAAAGCACTTCTAACCATTTCAGCACAATAAACCATAAAATTGGGGAAAATGCCAACCTTACTGCACTGCTTTAGGATGGAGCCAATTTATCACTTTACAATCCCCTTTGCTCTTTACTGCAACTCCATCTTTCTTTTCATTGGGAATTAAAACTTTCCCCCCCCCTTGCAGCGCACAACATCTTCTGCTTTAGCTGGCATTGATTTTGCACTCAAATGAAGACAGAGGATATTCACCGCAGATAAAGGACAATTTTTCATTTCTCGCCATGTGATCCCGCAAGCCTGTGATTCATGTTACCATACAAGTACTTAATGGCCTGCCAGCTGTGAGAGGGAAACAGAATCACAGAACAACAAACATATTGAAGCAACTGTAAACATCAAATAGGAGTGGCGAAAAAAAGCCTGAAAGTAAAGACAGGCTATTTGTATTTTCTACTCTAGCAAGTGTAAAAGGTCTTCTTTGAGGCATGCTGTGAAAGAAAAAGCAGCCATTTTGAGAGTAGGCTCTCAAAAGAGTGTTCGTGTGTGCCTGTCAGAAAATGTTTGTTTTTTTTAAATAAAACCTTCCTAATAAATAAGTACGTTTTAAGTTTTACTGTATTTATCCTCCATGGTGGCCGCATGTAAACAAAACCGCAAACCGAACAAAAGCCTGGGTGACACAGAAGAACACTTTTTTTTTTTTAACAGCAGTTTTAACATTATCGCTCTTTTATATATTCCTTCAATCACCTTCCTTCTTGACAGGCCTTCAGAAACCTTCTGGCTTTAGTCCCTTTTATTAATAGCCAAGAATTTTCTCAACATGCCCTTTCCTTCTCATTAAAGCGCAGCCTAACTACACAGCAGCTGAGAGCTGTATTTGACCAAACACACTGCTCTAAAAGCAGTTATTCAGTGTTAATATAATATATGTGTCACTAGCAGCAACCATACTTTGATTTTGGCACTTGCTATTAACGGTTCTTTGTTGGATTGAAGCACAGAAATTTCTATAAAAATAATAATAATAATAATAATAATAATATAAAAAAAATTTCTTCATTTTAACAAGCCACTTTACAGCTGCTGACATGGAAGGTATGTTACAGTGCCATAAAACATAGTTAAATACACATCTTACCTTTGTTGTTAGCAAAGTTTCCCTTTGTTGTTAGCTAACTGCACGAGTGGAAGCTAATGGAAGCCTTGTATTAGGCTGTGGTTGTAACACTTGTACTGAGCCTCTGGACGGGCAACAGAGAAGAGAAGTGGATTATGCTGCAGTTGTGCTTTATATTTCTATGGACTTTTTATACTCTTTTTCACTGAGGTGAAGGCTGCAGACTTTTCAGAACCACTTTTCAAGCCTATACGTGGTAAAAACACAGGTTTTCAGTGGAATATTCCTCTTGGCTATCATTGAAAACGTGTTTTTCTTAAGTGAAACATGTTAACAAATATCCAGATAGCTAAGACACTTGGGCCAAGTAAAGCTGCTTCAAAAAAATTACATTTATAATTTAAAACAGGCTTGCTAAAATGGAATTTTCTCAGTGAAGCATGGGTACTCAATGCATAGTAAAAGGAATCTCTAAACCCTTCCATTATGAGGCCCGTGTCTTTCACTACATCCCTTGACACAGTATTTATCTTGATGATGGTAAACAAACTAAGCTGTAGACAATATACAGCCTTCCAATAAAACTCCCCGTCCCGGTCTCTCCAGACTTCCGAGGGGCATCCCTGTCGTTCCCCAGTGAATAGTGTAACAGTTGTATAACAAGTAAATTATTCACAGGGTATGCAACGGTAGCTGAGGGAAACAGTGCTTTCAGGCTCAGAATAATAAAAAAAAACTCTATAAGTAAGATTAAAAAGCTGTATCTCCCTGGTTAAAGTTTTATTAAGAGTCCTGGTGGATTCACACAATGCGAGAAACTACCTAGAAGAATCACGCTGACTGACGGGGCGTGCATGCTGCTTTCTATGAACACGTACACTTTAGTTTGGATACATTTGAGCTTTTATGGGGTTGAGTACATATTGTCTACACATCTCAATTGCCTTTCTACGGTGGCGGGAAGTGCAATGCAACATTACAAAGAATGAAACACATTAACTTTTACGAAAAAAATTAAGGATACAAATTTACATTTTGGAAAACAAATTTCAACATTTTAGAAAACAAATTAACATTTTGGAAAACAAAATAACATTTTAGAAAACAAATTTACATTTTGGAAAACAAAATAACATTTTAGAAAACAAATTTACATTTTGGAAAACAAAATAACATTTTCGAAAACAAATTTACATTTTAGAAAACAAATTTACATTTTGGAAAACAAAATAACATTTTAGAAAACAAATTTACATTTTCGAAAACAAATTTACATTTTAGAAAACAAATTAACAAGATGCAAAACACTTTTACCAGTCCCGAAACAAATTTACAAATGACAGATTCTTCACGGAAAGGGAATGTACCACATACCGGAAGTGATGAGGTGTTGTTGGTGAGCGCAGTCAATTTGTGTTGTTGTGAGTGAGTATATGGCGTGAATGAAGTTTATGGTGACTTTAACGTGTGGTCGGTGTTTGGAGTTTTTATATGACGCGGACCTGACGGAAAACACAGGGAACGTATCGACAGCCAGCGCCGGATCGGGGCTACAGCGGGGGGGCAGCTGAGTCCGTCTGCAGCTGCAGGACCTGGAGCTCACTGCCCATTCCTGGGAGCCAAAACCGACACCACGCAGCTGGAGACCCAGGCGTCCGTATGTGGGCCCGCTGGAGGGAAGGGAGGCCCGGAGAATCAGATCCAGGACTGAACGGAGCGGACTGTCACAGCCTGCTGAAGTTTAAATCACAGGTTTCCTAAAGGGAGTCTGGCGGGACTCGGATGCGGATCTACCGAAACAACGACTTAAAGTCTCGTTAAATAAATAAATACATGCAGAAATAAATGAATCATTAGTGGGGGAGTGAGCCTGGACATTTCAGTCTGTTTAAACTTCACTTTGAAGCAGAACCTCTTAGTTCAGAAGGGTGAAGTTTCCGTTTGTACTCATATCTGTGAACTGATTATAATAAATATTCTTTGTATTAACACATTAATTAGTCTCTTTGTCTTTTGTTTAAAAAACTAGAACATCGCATGAGATTTTGACGATTTATAGTGATTTTATTTCCGTTAGACCTTTGCCTACATTGACGCTGATGCATTAAGGACGGCCCATAGACAGTATATAAGGCAGTGCCTCCCCTGTTCCAAGATGGCGGCTCTATTGACGCATTCGATCCATAACTGCCGTAGTCAAGGCGGCATGTATACAAAACCTCATCACTCTTCGGTATGTGGTACATTCCCCTTTCCGTGAAGAATCTGTCATTTGTAAATTTGTTTCGGGACTGGTAAAAGTGTTTTGCATCTTGTTAATTTGTTTTCGAAAATGTAAATTTGTTTTCTAAAATGTTATTTTGTTTTCCAAAATGTAAATTTGTTTTCTAAAATGTAAATTTGTTTTCGAAAATGTTATTTTGTTTCGGAAAATGTAAATTTGTTTTCTAAAAATGTTATTTTGTTTTCCAAAATGTAAATTTGTTTTCTAAAATGTTATTTTGTTTTCCAAAATGTAAATTTGTTTTCCAAAAATGTAAATTTGTTTTCTAAAATGTAAATTTGTTTTCTAAAATGTTATTTTGTTTTCCAAAATGTTATTTTGTTTTCCAAAAATGTAAAAGTGTTTCATTCTTTGTAATGTTGCATTGCACTTCCCCGCCACCGTACCTTTCAGCATCTGTCCAGGTAAAAAAAAAAAAAAACACAAGACAAAAAGACTCTGCTCCCACTATCCATTACATTCTTAGTCAAGCAGTCCGAATGGTGCAATGCTGTGGTGATTCTGACTGCATGCCTTAGCTCGGCCAAAGGTAACCTAGATTACCCTATTTAGGGTCTTTAGTAATGCTCCTATCAAAGATGTAAGGTTTACCGTGTCTCCCCCTCTCTCTCTATCTCCTGAGAAGAGTTGAAAGGCCTATTCACCACCAAGTTACTCTAAATCAATTGAGCCAGAAAGGATTAAAGACAAACAAGCCTTTCTCTGCCTGTCCAGAGCCATCCCTGATGTCTGCGCTGACACATCCGCACTCTTTCACACCTGACAACAGCCTCTACCCTTAGAGGACAAGATGGGGAAAAAAAGAAGAAGGGAAAACCAGGACAATGGCAGAAGAAACGCTATTAGACATCCCTGACTAATTCTGCCGTTTGATCTCTACCATTCCAACAAGACTCTTCAGTCAGCCTAAGAACCCACAGCCACTTCAATTACGTTTTGAGGGCAAGCAGGATAGCACCAGGAAGGGGAAAGTCATCCCAAGATTGCAGCCAGAGAGCGAGGAAGCTCTGCTTGCCACAGTCAGTCAGTCAGTCAGTCAGTCAGTCAGAGGGAGCCTCTGAGACATGCCCAGGGAAATAGGGCCTGCATGCCATGCGCAGAAGTACAAAGCCCAGTGCCAAAGACCAAAGCCCTGGTCCAAATAAAGACAAACAGTACCACAGGAGAGCAAAGCTCCTTTACTTCATGCTGCGGAAGCGGGAAGGCTGCAGGGATGGCAGCTGTCCTGTCTTACTGCTCTCTCTTCCTGGTCAGCCCAGAAGCAATGCTTAGAAACCCAGTGTGCTCAGTACTTTAAGGCGATGAAGGACCATCAAAATCCCAGCGATGTTCTAATGAGGACAACGAGATATAAATACATAAACTGAGCCGATTACAGAAGGAGACGTTTTTTTCCACAAGGCGCTAATTAAATGTGAATATTGCCGCTTGCTGTTGACATCAAATGTGCTTATGAAGATATCTTACGAGGCATTTGCATACAATAAAAAAAAAAAAGACAAAATGAATTTCTATTTATGCGAAGGCAGTTCCTTTTTATGAGTGCCTGTTTTCCTTAACATAAACTGCCACGCCTGTAGAGGCACACAAACATTTGGCCTGTATAAATATCTCACTCTGGTCTGCCAGTGCAGCCATGCCGAAAATCCTCCGAGGCAGGCAGACGGTTGGATGGTCTCCCATTGGTCTCACTAGTTGAAGGGCTTTAATGAGTATGCTGGCTCAGCAGAGGTAGAGCATGGCCAGAGACAGGTCGGACACTCGAGCGGTTCCCCGCATAGCACCTGGTGCAGAGGACCAAAAGGGCTCAAGCAAAATGGGAAACCCCTGCTGTACTATGTGGCAGCTATAGTGTGCTGTGAGTAAAAGAGAAAGCCAGTGTGTTACGCTCAGCACATTTCTCTGCTGCTTTTCACCCCTCACGGTATCACACTGAAGACACTCGATGTCATTGTGGAGGGCAACAGCTCAATGATCATATGCGTAACGAACCCACATCGCTCCACTTGAGTTGCCATCTCAGAAAACCACAAACAAAATATTAACATCCACTAGTAACTATCAACAACTGCAACATAATTATTAGTTTTTTCTTTTTCCTGATAGGCATAGGGAGTTTGTGGGATGGAACTGAGGTGACATTGGATGGCTATGTTTGAGATTGCCAGAAGAGCAAAACATGTCGTTGCAAATGTATTTCAAGTGTTTGACAATTGCCGGGGCTTAAAATGAGGTGAAAAGCAGCCCTGGGATTTCTCCCTGGAAATGAGTGAAGGACTCGGGCAACAGAGGAGCACTGTTACGGTTTTATCTTCAGGGTCAGTCCGTCCGACTTTGTGCACAAAACAGACAGGCTGCTGGGTTCACTGTGAGCGGTTAGGGGAGAAAGGTGATACTAAGCGTGCATGTGTTAGCTTTGTGCATGCGGATGTGTGTGTGTATTAGATAGCTTATTATCTCATTTCACTTGGAAAAAGCACGGAGTGGGTGTGTGGCCTTGCTGCAGGGATGGTCGGAGTACTGCACAGCTTACCAAGATCTGACCTGATGCTGGAACACAACATCCATTAGAGACACTGGCACAGCACATGGCCTAACGTTTCACTACAACGTGATGGAGGCTCACCCACACTCTCTTAATAAACAGGAAGGATTTCATTTGCTGATGGGTGTGGTGGCCGCAATCCCAAAACAAATATGAGGGGGGTGAAGTGAACCGTGTCTATTCACTATTTGTGCTTTTAGATGCTTTGCAGGGGGAGGGGGGAGAGGGGGTGGAACACATTTTTTAACAAACGAATAAGAGTAAAATTGTGAACATCTAAGCAGATGCTTATTCCTGGAGCAGCGGCACTGTGAATGGGAACACTTCTGTTATGCAATGCGAGGCATTATGCATCCCTGGAGGGACAGAGCGAAGATGAAGACGCAAAATATGCAAATCATCTTAAGTGAAAACCAAAGCACCAGGCGGAAGCCTGCCGAGAAAAAGGGGATATTCCGATTGAAAGACACATAATCAATAGCCGCTCTGCATTTGAGGCCACAGGGTGAGTGACTTTCCCTGCACTTACTTTGTAAAGGGCTTTTTAATGCCTTTTCCTCTTCATATAGTAAATTATTCACCACACTTTTAAAGGCAGAGCTAAGGAAAGATACCGTGGTGGGAGAGGTTTGCTAATGTTATTACACCCTTTCCTATGAAGTGATTAAGTAGCATGACGGTGTACAACATACTTTTATTATTGGCCCTTTTCCCCGTCCTCTTACATCTTATTTGCCCCCCTTTTGCTTCTTCTCATGCTGCAGGGATCAGTTCTTTTTCTACTCATTGCTACCCAAGCATGTTGCAATGCATCCTATAATTCATGCCCTAATTCATGGTGTATTATGCAAAAAAAAAAAAAAAAAGGAAAAGAGCTTTGGGAATATTTGCAGACCTGCTGGAATAAGGGAATTCTGCAGAACACAGCATCTCCCTCCCTCTTTCTCTCTCTCTTTTCTTCACCAGTTTGCAGCAGCACAAATGCTGGAAAACGGACCTTATTCCGCAAACGTCTGCCAAAGTGACTTCATTTTGGTAATCGCATGATAATAATAATTAACGGATAATAAACTTATATTATCATTACTGATAGTAAACTCAGTGTGAGAGAACACGGATTGAAAACAAGACCTTCCATCAACCAATCCAGAGACAGAGACAGAGACAATCTGTATTCATAGGAGGTGCATTGTGTCTGTGGACGCCGTTTCAATGTTGATGACGCTACGTCTGCATCTGTTCTTCATCCGGAGAAGTGATTCTATTTCACCTTTGGCAAGACAGTCACATCGCCGGAGTCTCGTCAACAGGCCAAAAAGCTCTGCTAATCCATCATTATGAAAACCTATACTTGAGTCAGACAAGGCCGAGAGGTAAAGAACAAGATTGACGCAAGATAAAACCTTGACAGCTGTAGCATTAACACAAAGTGACATTTGAAATGCTTCGGTTTAAAACGGGGAAAAAAAACCTCAAACTTTTAACTTTGAATTTGCCACAGATGACATGGTATTTCCATATGGTAAAGCCCTGATCAGTGTTCCCTGTGGTTGTTGCAAGACCTAGCTCCCTTAATACCTCCTCTCCCTCTGAATCCTAATGCTTCTTTTTAATTATTCAAAAACAGCTCAAATGGGATGACTGGGTGAGAATTAGGCGGTATTGTGTGCATCTCAGACTCTGTGAGGATATTAAACTTCCAATGGTGTGCTCCCTTAAGAAATGACCTTTGGTCAACAGCACACACAAATAGATAGAAAGTCTGAGCCCAACATGACAACCCCTCGCCGCCAATCACACGCTGCTAATAAACGCTGTCTTCGCTGTTGACCGGTGTAAAGGTCAGTTTGATGGCACAGAAAAAAAAAACTTCCTTGAGTGGCTCTGCCCCGCTTCCTCTCCTCTCCTCTCCTAAACGGCTCATTGGAGGCAGCTTTACAGTTGACATGCTAATTAGTGCAGAAGGGGAAATGGACTGTGTAACTACTCTTTTCCCGTTCAGCCAACCCACGAATCCCCATCAGCCCCTCATCTTAATGCACTGGACTGCACAAGGAGATGTACCACTACATACTAGTAGGGCATCAATCCCTGTATTAATGTTGAGATATAATAGTAGCTGTATTATTCACCTCTGGCTGTAAGACGGGACGAAGGGGGAGAAAGAAATCAGGAAGGAGAGGGAGAATGAATGAGGCTGTGATGTTGCATTGAGGGCGCTGTAACACGACTCTATCTGTGACCTCCACTGGGCAGTCATCAGCCCACATCAACTCCCACAACTGCACGTCCTAACCTGAGTAAATGCTGGGTTGGTACATAAAAGACATGTTGTATGCATCAATTAAATAAGGGTTAGGCAGCATTAGTTACTCCTCTTTAGAAACAACAGAGCAGTCTTGTTTTCAGGGGACAGGGTAACTAGCGTGGGTGACAGACTGAAAAGGAACGTATGGATCAATGTCTGCTCAGAAACAGTATCGGAATAAATCAATACTCATAAGATCTGCATTAAAAGTCTGTCAGAAAACAAATGATCTGCACTCTATGAACTTGCCTCGAGCTTGTCATAGATAGATAGATAGATAGATAGATAGATAGATAGATAGATAGATAGATAGATAGATAGATAGACAGATACTTTATTGATCCCCAAGGGGAAATTCATTTCATACTCTCATACTATAACCCTTTCAGCACCATATATGTTACTCGCCAAAGATAAGGAGCCCGTTTCACACTGGGGAAATCTGAGAGCCCTCGGTCAGCTGGTGTAGAGTAGGGTGGGGGTTTCAGTTGTTTCAGATGGAGCTTTAACGTACAGCCCCCCTCCGCTATGTGCAACTGCAGTAAAGTCACACTCTCAGCCGCCTCCCCGCACCCCACAAGTGTGCATACTTTATCACACCTCAGTGGATGGCTCCAAATGCCCTGTTGGGACAGGTCATATGTGCATGAAAAGTACCACAGTCATTCATTTTAATGACATCGTCTATCATCTTTTCTTTTTGTTTAAGTAGTGATTTCTTATTTTAACAATTGCTCTATACATTCCTGACATTTTATTGCATCTTTCATTTTCTTTTGTTTAAGAAATTCTAATCTATCTGCTACCCATGGTGGATTAAAAAAAAAAAAAAAAGTGCTCTGGCTTTATCACTGTCTTTAAAGCACTATACATTCTGCAAAGGCACAGTTCACTTTGTTAATGCATGGCAACACTTTGAGTGAAGTGTCTGAATGAGTTACTAAAGTATGCGCTGGATTTGTTAAGTGAAGCAGTTTGGAAAATGACAAAATGTGGGAGATTAAGAGAGATCAATGAGTTACTGTAATTTTATCTCACCCCCATACCTAAATAGCTGGGTTACCAGAAGACCCCTCAATCACTACAGAGCTAATACAGAGCACATTGTTAAAATCAAGATGCATAATATATATTGTGCACTGAACTATCAAATAAAATACACATCTTAAATGTGCACACGACCACCTGTGTGCCTATGTGCTAATTGCATGTATGTGTATTTCACTTTCCAGTTGCCACGAGTGACCTCCAGTCATAACTTGAAGAATTCTAGCGCCTGCAGTGAAGGCCAGTCTGTCATCAGACACGAGTTCAAAGACAAAGCTAACAGGGGGATTAGTTTCACGGCGTATTGTGTGTAATTTCTGTACGTGATCGCCACACCGCCACACTGGCTGAGAACTTGGTCTCGCGCCAAAGCATGAGTCACACCGGGAAAGTGTACCATTTAGTCAACGCCCCTCAAATATGGTAATCCTTAAGAGTTTAACCTTTTCGCTTTATCAGTCAGTGAAACTTTGCACAAACTCTGCCACTTGCACAAAGTGCTTAAACACACACTGCTTTAAAATAGCACACGGTCACAGATCTAAATATTTAAAATCAAGGCAGCCGAAAGGTTTTAAGCGTGGACACACACACAAAAAAAAAAGCCAGATGTGGGACAAAGCCTTTTCAACATCAAAGTCATGAAATATGTAAAAGTTTCAATTAAGACCAAAAATCCAGAATCCAACTTTTGTAGGCCAGATTGAATTTTCTGGATTTACATTTTCATTTACTAGCTGAAAGTTGATTTTACAATGCAATTTTTTTTTTTCTCAGCGTCAACATGTTGCGATGATGTACTAGGCTGAGCGGCTCTGGTGTGGGTAAACTCTTGCTGACAAACAGGGGATTTCGCAGCGGTGGACAAACCTCTACTGCATCCCCCCCCCAAAAAAACATGATTACAAAATAACACGACGAGATACAAATCCTTTACAAACAACCCTCGCTGCTGTACCTTCAGCAATCAGCTTCCCGTACCCTGCCTGTGCGTGAGGGAGAAACAGGTCAACGGCAACAAAAACAAAATAGTATAAATTTGGAAGTTCTACTGGTGAGTCTTTCCTTTGGATTATCGCTATAATCTTTGCACGAACGAAACCAGAAAAAGCTTTACGTATGCTGCCAATAACTACTGTACTGTACTTCTTATCCTCTCACAAACTCACATTACTCTCACTCTGGTGCCAAGCCAGTAGTGTTAGTATGCTAATCTTCACATTCATTTACTATTTATTCTCTACTCTGTGTTTATGTGTATGTCTGAATATGTAAAACTCCCTTTGGGCCCTTCCTGCTTCCTAGAATAGAGAGGTGCATGTGATTATTAGAGCGCATTTCACGCCTCTCTGGTTGCTTTTGTTAATAGTGTCCTTGTGGGAATATGGTGACCCCGGGGTGATTTAGAGACCTGTCAAGCACGCCTGTGGTCCAGGTCAGTGTCAGGGGGCCAAGCTAGGTCAGGTCCCCGGAAGGAAAATGATACAAGTAAGCAAAAACCCTTATGTATTATGGCATGCAGAGTTCTACTTCTGCAGTGACACAGAGTAATTTAAATGCAAAGTGAACGGGGAGGAGGAGAAGCTGCAGGCTGTAGGTTTTATGCGGGAGTTGACAGCTGAACGGTTCATCATTTGTTTTGAGTCCCCTCAGAATAGCGGTTATAAATAAATACCTGGAGTACAGCCTGTGTGTTGGGAGGAGTGAGGAAACGATGTTGTTTTCTCCTTACACCCAAAAAAGGGTACACCAACTTCTGAGAGATGCTGACCTCAGTTATTCCATACCCAGTCAGGCAGAGAGGTTAGGTCGATTTGCTAAAGGATTACAGTGTTCGCGGTGGGTGTCTCAGGGACAGGTTGAACTTTGTCCACCTTGAATTTCAAAGGAGTTATTTTAAAAGATTCCCTAAAATGCAATCTTTATCAGCCAAGGCCATGTAGCAAGGACACAACCCATTGGAAAAGGCATAAGGAGGAGTGTCTACTTGCCCGTTGGCCAGGTTGCTGGTGGTTTTGTGGAGATTTGCAAACCTATACATTTGTGGAAACTACACAGAACAACAAATGTAGATGTAGTCATTTTCCCGGATGTCAACTTGACAGCCGTATTGGATTTTAATAATGACAACCTCAACGTTTATTAAAAATGTTACAACGGATACATTTCAGTAGAGATTGATCAATGAAGATGAGGTTCGTTTTATTGGTTTAGTACGATAGCTTTGAGGTGTGCGCTCTTCATTATCTGATATTTCTCAAGCCAGACATTCTTGCGACAGAGCTGGGGAGAGTCTTTTGTTGGGCTACAGAACAGCACATTAAAGAATTTGAGGGAACATTCTTAAACAAAACTGTATAATAAAACTGTAATATATAAAGTCACTTATATTAGATTCGATTCAACTTTATTCCCATTGCACAAGTAAGGAAAACCAGTTCAACGAAATGCAGTTTAACATCTAACCAGTAGTGCAATCATTAGAAGTGCTTTTTCTTTATAGCAGTGCTTAAAAAAAGACATAAAACACAGAATGCAGTATGATCATGTTAGTCCATTATTAAAGTGCATTAGCAAATAAAGTCCATAGTCCATATAATAGTCCATATAATAGTAGAGACAGAATGCAGTATGATCATGGTTATCATGGGTGGAAGGTATACAGGTTTTAATTTCCTGTACGATATGAGTTATTCATACACATGCCATACCGGTGCATATCTGAAACAATTGCTGTAACTCTTCAATAGGCAGCAACATATATAATAGTGTTTGCTTCTAAGTGCATTACAGTTGGGGTGTATTGAAAGGGAACCCCTTTTAACTGCATACTCTTCTTACTTACAGTTAGAACTTTTAACAGCAATTCATTTAATAATTTTTTTTTAATCTCCCCTCCTACACATGTCTGCTCACCTTATGTCTGTTGTTTTGTGACTGTCTGTACTGGTGTCTTTTCGAGTTCCACTGTTTTCACCTACAAGGTGACCTTTAGTGTCCTAAAATGTGCCCTAAAATAAATGTATTACTATTATTTTTATTAATAATTAATCACCCACTCACTTACTTTCTTGCAGTGCAAAAAAAACAGTGGAAAACATCATGCCACCCAACAATTTCTAACATTTATAATTGTATTTATAAAATTACACTGCCAAACGTCTTTGTACTCCTCTGAAAGTAGAATAAGCCACTATTAACCTATAATAAGGCCCAGTCATGCAAAAATATAAATAATTCTGTGATATACCGTGAAAAAATAGCATGCTACAAATGTTTGGTATTACCGCCCAGCACTAGTTACAGTATAATGCCATATTTTGAAGAATAAATGGCTTTTCTCGCTTTAATGTTGAGAGTTTTACATTTTCAAGGACAGTTGTGTTACGTGCTTCTTCACTGATCACCTTCCTAAAGATAAATAGACTTGCTAGAAACGCTACTGAGTAGCCTACTGACGCCTTCGAATGCCCCGTTTGTCATGGTGCCCTCATTATCTCCGTTTCTAGATTGCTTCTAGATGATTCTAGAGGGTCAGTAAACCCCCCTGGTCCATATAATGCAGTAAAGTCAGCTGAAGTCAAACCAGCCGCTGAGCTGATAGAGGTGGTTATATATAGATAGCACTGGCAAGCTAACTCGTACAGGGGACCGGGCTGGGGCTCTGTCACACGGCGTGCTTTGATTTAGAGCAAGATATTGAATCTAAAATCAGCCAATGGCGTAATGGAACCAGACTGTTTTCCATGACACAAACCAGAACAATATTTCCCCCGTGGCAGATGAAGTAAAACAATTCAAAATAAATGGAGGTTGATGAGACATTAATGGCCGGTGCACTAGGGGAGGGCAGCGAAGAGTTCAAGAGGCAGATCTCCGGCAGCAGGGGGCACACCACCATTTATCTCTGGGACTCAAAGGGAACATGCCTGTTGGATTCAGGGGGCATGATCTGAATAGCCCAGTATTTTGGAAGATGTTAATGTGAGCAGGGCTATGCAATGCTTGTGGGAGCAGAGGGTTTGCTGTGTGACCATCTTTTCAATGTCACAACAGGCAAGGCAAACTCACTCACTCACTCACTCACTCACTCACTCACTCACTCACTCACTCACTCACCAAGGCAGCAAAGGGAAATTCTTGGTTTGCACAGGTTGCTATTCTTGCCAAAACGACACACGTTAAAGTTATAGCAAAGATAACTGTGTCCATGTTTGGACACATCCAGTCTTTTCTGGATCGATTGCCCCCGAAGTGTAAATAATAGAAGTTATTTATACACAGATAAGAATCTACGTGTGAATTTTCATATATGTGCATGGGCATTTACATGTCTAATTAGTATACGAAAGTAACTTTGAGGAGAGAAAGCAGTAAGAAAGCTCATGGTGGCGGTATAACTTTATATTAAAAGTTTAAATAAAGGAGCTTTCACTGCATGATTTGGAGTTGCTGAAGCATGTCATTTCATCGTGAAGAACAATAAGTACGGTACCGGATGTGTTGACTGCATTGATGTTAATTTGGGCAACTTGAAAATACGGTTAATACACCTGAAAAAACAGCAGCTCCCAGTGAGCTTTTTATTAAGTTATATGAAAAATATACAAGACAATTTATATTTGTATTTAAACGAAGCCAAAAAGTCTCGGAGCATAGACACAGTTCCGCTAGTAAAGAGGACTGTCACGAGATGATGGCAAATGCTAAAACGCAGTGTAACAAAAGGATTAGGGTTAGTAGAAAAAAGTCGAAAAAAATGAATTCAGTCAGCAAACTAACTCAATGTCTGCTAAACAGCAATGCATCTCTAAAGTTTGCTAACGTTAGCCACCATAAGCTAAGGGTCATCCAGACCGAGGAAGGCTGTAGCCACAAAAGCCCTGAGTGAATTGAAGAGTATATATTAAAGTTGTCAACTGTAACTGTGTGTTCAGACAGAACCAAAGGCAAAGATGTGACAGGATTGCATACAAAATGCCCTCGCGGGCGCGGGGAGTTTGGATGCAAAAATGCTTCAGCACAAATTCAGAACGTTTCACTTGAGCAAAAGAAATCCTGGAGCTTTACGAATCTACTTCATAACCATACAGAGATGAGAGGACAAAGGAGAGAGACTGGAGGGAAACAACAGAAAGAACCAGAGTTTCTTTCAGTCTCATTCACTTTCATTTAAGGGTAACTTTTAAAAGTCTTCCTCTGCATAGGACCACCCAGATATGCACCATAAACAAGATGTGTTCAAGGTGCAAAATTGAGTAGTGTATGTAGAAGATTCCTTTTATTAAAGGTCTCATGACATGGTGCTCTTTGGATGCTTTTAAATAGACCTTAGTGGTCCCCTAATACTGTATCTGAAGAATCTTTCCCGAAATTCAGCCTCGGTGCAGCCACTAGAGCCAGTCCCACAATGAGCTTACCTTAGTATGTGCCATTTCTGTGTCTGTAGCTATTGAGGAGGAGGGGGGGGGGGAAGGTAGAGGGTGGGGGTGTGGCCTTGACCAACTGCCACTTTGCTTGTTTGAAAGCCATGATGTCTCTCTCTCTCATGGGTGGGCCAAATTCTCTGGGCGGGCAAAGCAGAGAAAGGAGAGGTAACCTTTCTCCTTATGACCTCATAAGGAGAAGATTCCAGATCGGCCCATCTGAGCTTTCATTTTCTCAAAGGCAGAGCAGGATACCCAGGGCTCGGTTTACACCTATCGCCATTTCTAGCCACTGGGGGACCATAGGCAGGCTGGGTGAACGCATATTAATGTTAAAAAACCTCATAAAGTGAAATGTTCATGCCATGGGACCTTTAAGACAAGTGAACCTCAGGTTAGCTATATGAAAAACAGAAAACTGTATTTTTTGACAAAAGTACTCATGACTTTTTTAGTCCTGATGTGGAAAAACCTTCTGAAGCCAATGTAAATATATATTTTGATAGAAAATGCATTTTCTTTCAGGATAGACGGAAGTAAGTGCTAGGTATACAGTATTTTGTTTTGCTGCACTTAAATTTCATCTCATTCTTTCTTGTCACTTTGCATAGCAAGAGTACTCTTTGATTGATGGGCTTTCTTATAATAAAAATGGAAAGCCATTCATTAAGCTTGATGTTCACACTCTGGACACACCACTCATCACTCCTGAGTGAGTGTGGAAAAGAAATCCCATTCATGCACATCTCATAAATGAAAATGAAAGTAGAAACAGAGGGCTGCATTTCTTTTCTGCCTTCCAAACGAAGCAAAACTGAAAAGACACCATCCGTCTCTAATATTAATTATTAAGTTCATTACACACCACATTTCAGATACTGTATGTACCAATGTGTGCAAAATAAATAAATGAAAAACAAATCAGTCAAATAATTAATCATAAAATCAATGTGCGTGTGTGCGTGTGTGCGTGTGTATCCAAGGACTGGCAGAGCGACAGAGGAGGTGGAGCAGAGTGTATCTCTCCAAATGTCAGAGCTGATTAATTAACTTGAGGTACATCTGTTTATCCACACTGCTCATAGTTAGCAGACTTTAACAGTGATAATCCCTGTTAGCTGAGCACAAATAGGAGGGATTGAGGAAATGAAGACCTTCACGGCAGTCAGCCAAAAGATAAAATCTCACTTAAGAGTAAGAAAAAGACTGACTAAATGGTCATCTCGGATTCGGAATCTTCTCCGGACTTCTTCAGTTAATGGCATTGATTGTCACTTAGTAAAATCAAAAAGGATACCCTTCAATTATTAGATTTATTATTAGATTATTTTTTTATATAACTGGGCATTTTACGTGTAAAAAAGGTATTGTTCAGGCCTTTTTTTTTTTTTAGCAGTTTGCAGGCTTTGTGTCACACACTCCCCGGATAAATCCCTAGCTGTGACTGCTGGACTGGAAGGCAAATAAGAGCATTACTGTACATGACCGAGCAGTTTAAACCTTTCCGGAATTTCTACTTTTCTATATCAGTCAACTGGGAAGGGCAAAAGGAAGCCTTTTATGTTTTGAAGGTTTTACACGTGGTTGACGGTCTCTTTTCAGAATGAATAAAAATGAGAACGAGTGGGAAGTTTCGGTGAGGAGGAGGAAAGCTCAATGGATTGGTTTTGCCTATATCTTCCATTTGTTTGAAGACCAGAGAAGACTTTTTTTTTATGCCACGAAATGTCTAAATTTCCAAGGAGCGACTGTTTTATGTTTTTACGTTGAACTTCGAACCAAAAGATAATTTTCCCATGATCAAAAGAAGGCCTTTGGTACTTTTCCTAAATTCAAAATGTCACACATAACGATATTGGTAGGCAGCCCGATGTGATGAAAGGCCTTCTAGCTTATCTTTTCCACCCAAACACCAAGCCTGCCCTGCTCTCTCCATGGAAACAGACCTTCAGACCATCAGTTTGAGTAAAAGAGCAACATTTACTTCAAGCCAGAGCTATAAACCAAACAAGCTAAATGTACGTTTGCAGAAGCTCAGAAATGCCACAATGAGAATTCTTATTTTACACTGATTTTCTGTCGCACTTACTTAGTATTAGTAAGAAACATGAAGACTGGAGCTTTACGACCGCGCCACATGACGAAACGACGGATTTGACACCCTTTGCTAAATTAGGAAGAAATAATGCTCAATTAAGTTGAGAGGTTCCCAACTACTTTCCCCAGCAGTCTCGCCCTGCTTTCCTTTCTCCATGGTCGCACAATCACTCCTCCAAAAAGATAATAATCATTTCATTTCTCAGCGCTCTCCATTATGATCCTCCTTGAAAAGGTTAAGCTGCATCCCCTGTGTCACCTCACGACAGAGCTGCTATTATGACGAAGCAGGCCTTTCGCATCATCTGATCGTCTCCGTGCTCTTCATGAGGCCAATCCCATGTAATCTAGCACGAACCCAACACTGGCAGAAAGGCTTTTTAAATAAATAGTGGTTTCATCAGTTCCCAGAAGAATCTGAGCGAGTGTATACGTTGGTTGTGTTGAAATAAAACTGTAAGAAAATCAGATGGTGATTAGTGAAGCATTCCTAGCTCTGTTAAGTCCCTGAGGTCTAGAAGGATGTCAGAGAGGGTTCTCATTAAATCAGATCAATACGGGACTCGCTGTTTGTTTACCAAGAACACAACAACGGAAAATGCAAAGCAAGTACTGCCATTTAAGGTTTTCTGCTGCCAGAAAATGCAATTGTCTTGACTGAGCGTTGTGTTTCTGTCCCAACAGCGCAGACCCTGTTTAAAAGTCTTTTAAACAACTCTTTGTGCTATACCTGTTAAAACACGGGCAGCCACTTAAGCTTTTACTAACACAATTACTGTAATAACATATTTACAAGAAACATCAAATTATTAACATCTGCAACATGCCAGATGTTGCTGAGTTATTCAAAGCACAAACGTCAAACTTTAACATGTTGGCGCTGCCTTTAAATTTATTATATCCTTCAAAGTGACTAATGTCTTAATATGAATTATAGCCATTTTTGTGGTTGAAAATCAAAAGACAATACCTTTACCCAACAGGAATCTCAGGCTGTACTGAGCAACACATGTTTCGAGGAAATACAGAGCAGATTTGTGTGCAGTACACACACGCATTTGCTCTTTCCCCCCGCTGTGCTGCTGAATGAGGGGATGCTGTGATGTTTCTCAAGTTGGAGCAGACTTTAACCCATGTGCTCTCTTCAACTCCATTAAAGCACAGATTTCCTGAGGCACTATCACTGAGTTGGACTGGCAAAGGAGTGTTAACCCTAAAGCATTTTTGGGGCAAAGATAATGACGCAGAGGAGGGAGAATGGAGAGTGCTAAGAATGGCTTTTTTTTTTTTTATAATGTCATCTCTTTAACTCCAGATCATCTCCATTTCTGGATACTATAGATAACATTAAGGAAAACTCATTTGCAAATGTGCACATTCCCAATGAAACCAGTTACTTCTGTGAAAACAAGCCCTAAAAACCCAAAATCTCTTATACAAGAGAGAGAGGCTTCGAAATTGGATTTGTGTGATGCAAGTGCTGAGGGCAGAGGACAGAGATTACACAGGGAGAAGTACTTACCATGTGCAATTACTGTGGAACCTGAGCACTGTTGTGGCATTTGTGTGTGTGTGTGTGTGTGTGTGTGTGTGTGTGTGTGTGTGTGTGTGTGTGTGTGTGTGTGTGTGTGTGTGTGTGTGTGCTTAATGCAGCAGCTTGGGCAAACCAGTCAGGAAGTCACTGCTTATGGACTCAACACAGATTCCTGCTCAGAGAAGATAATTCTGTGTGTATTACAGCATGTCGTCGAGGTATGTGGAGTGCACTCCAGGGCGAGGACTCTGCCCTAAGGTGGCATTAGTGTGGGGTGTTAGTAGCTCAGTCCGTAGGGAGTTGGGTTGGGAACCTCAGGGTCGCTGGTTTAAGTCCCTGTACGGACCGAAGTACGGAGTGTGGACTGCTAGCTGAGAAGATGCCAGTTCACCTCCTGGGCACTGCACAAAGTGCCCTTGAACAAGGCACCGAATTCCCCCCCACCACCCCCAACTGCTCGGGTTGCCTATCTGGAAGTTGCAGCCCACTCACTCTGACATCTCTCCATTTGTGCATGTAAAAAAGGAGTGTGTGTACATGTGTGTATTTCCTGCATGTAGTGTGTAATAACAACAGAGTGTAAATTGTAATTTCCCCACTGGGGATTAATACAAATTATTAATTATAAGCTTGCAGTTGGTAAAGGCCCTCTCTGGGCCTAATCTTATTTGACACTGCAAGTCAATAATTGACCATTCTATAAAAGCACCACCAGAGACTGTGAACAACATCAAGCTTAGGAAAGACTTTGACCTTTCGAAGCTGCCTAGAAGTTACATTTTCTTTGTGGCTGAAGGTTTGGCAGCTTTATGTGTGCCAAAATAATACTATATGCTCAGGAAATAAATGTTAAAATAAGCTTACGAACTGGCCCCTAGCATGAAAATATAACACTTTTGGTGATCAGGGAGCGACTTTAATCATGTGGTGTAGATGTGGAGAAGTAATTCTGCAGTGTTAGACTTCGAGTGAGCTCTGATATTTTGCTTTGAAAGCAGAATTAACACCATTGTCTGATGTGGAGTCTTGTGTCATTCATTGGACGGACGCTAACAATACGACAGCTGATCTGAATTAAGAAACATACTCTCATTACCCTTTGGAAATGGGTGAAGTGCTCTGGCCTTTGCTATAATGTCACATGCTACTGCAAGTGGAGCTGTATTCTGTGGCTGATAACTATGCAACCAGAGCTGGTCAGAAATAGGCCTTCGGAGAAGTTATGAGTGCGTTCAAATATGCAGGTGACCTTAAGGAAATGTAGTTAACAGTCAAATACTGATCCTGTCTTATCATTTTGGGAGGTGTGAACCCTGCTCTGAAGTTAGAGAGTTCAGCCCCTTTGTACTGCAGGTTAAATGGCTTTTTGCCTCTCGGCGGACATCAGCGAGCGCTGGTGACGGAGGGCAGGTTCTCCTATGTGAGGCCCGATCTATTAGGGGAAACCGGAGCCCTTATGATTGACGAGTTGCTCCACTTCATCCATCAGGCCTGGCACACAGGGGCCTGACACTGCCATATCCCTCCCATGTGGCCTGGGCTGCTACAACCCTGAGCTATATTTGCTAGCTGACATTAATGCCTTGCTCTTCCCCGACTATCTAAGCCTCCCTCTCTCTCCCTCTCTTGCTCTTCTTCCATGACGCTGCAAATCTATGGCTACCCTATCCTGTGCTACTTCATTACAGCGGCGTCTAAAGTGCGGCATCTGATGACTTTCCAAATTCTACAAAGCATGAGCAATTTAATGCACAAACAGCTATGGTTCCTCACACTTCCATAGCCTCCAGACACTTCGTGCACATAGAGCACATTTGCAAAGTCATACATATGCACAAGAACATATCTGATATATAATAATATATAATGATTTAATTAAGTCTCCACCATAATTTGATTTCCTGTCATAAAATAATTTTAGAGTCAGACATAAACATTGCATTTCACTTCTTATATCAATGTTCAAATCTTCTATTAGTTATGGTGCTTTCTAACAAGAGATAACTGTAATGTTTATCCAAAGATAATTAGCTCTGCAACACAAAAATAAAGCAGCCAATGGGATTTGTTTACGATATTAATGAAAAACTCAAAATAAAAGTACTCCAGAGAAAAAGAGAGGGAGGGAGACACATACTGTACAGAGGGGGGTAGATGCCCAAAATGCCGCAGTCATGGATGTTGTTTTATGGGAGTCCTTATTCGTCTGATGAGAGCTGTCTAGCCTGTTTACTTCGTGGTTCCGTCTGTGTCTTCATTAAAGTGCACTTGGCTGTTGATCCACGCTGTAGTTTTAATTAAAACCCATAAGGAAGCAAGGCAGAGAGCAGCTCAGCTGTTAAAAGAGTTCTTTCCCCACAACTGGGGAGTCTAGAGAGGCAAAAGAGCCTCTTCACAGTGGGGAGTCATGCATAACAGGAAGAAAAAAAAGTAATGCTACTCTACATTCAGGTCAGGACTGAAAAAAGCTGCAGTGTGCGCAGCTCACCTTGAGCCTGCAATTAAAAAATATCACAAGGTCTAAAGGCAGGTGTCGGTGTTCAAACAGCTGAACCTAAGATCATCATTCGCGACAAATTCCCAGATTACTATATAATACTACACCACACTTAAAGGTCCCATGACATGGTGCTCTTTGGATGCTTTTATATAGACATTAGTGGTCCCCTAATACTGTATCTGAAGTCTCTTTCCCGAAATTCAGCCTTGGTGCAGAATTACAGCCACTAGAGCCAGTCCCACAATGAGCTTTCCTTAGTATGTGTAATTTCTGTGTCTGTAGCTATTGAGGAGGAGAGAGGGGGGGGGCGCAAGGTGGAGGGTGGGGGTGTGGCCTTGACCAACTGCCACTTTGCTCGTTTGAAAGCCATGATGTCTCTCTCTCATGGGTGGGCCAAATTCTCTGGGCGGGCAAAGCAGAGAAAGGGGAGGTAACCGATCTGGAATCTTGCTCCTTATGACCTCATAAGGAGAAGATTCCAGATCGGCCCATCTGAGCTTTCATTTTCTCAAAGGCAGATCAGGATACCCAGGGCTCGGTTTACACCTATCGCCATTTCTAGCCACTGGAGGACCATAGGCAGGCTGGGGGAACACATATTAATGTTAAAAAACCTCATAAAGTGAAATTTTCATGCCATGGGACATTTAAAATATATCTAGATGCACAGTAGCTACAGCTAGGCTCACAAAACAATATAGAACATCATACACCTTGAATTCAAACATGGAGCAATGTTATGGACTGGACTGAGCGAGGAGCTCCTGCAGGTCCTGTGGGTGGTGGGTTTTAAATGATGTTTTATGGATTGATATAAAGGATCAGACAGCTTGTGAAACTCAGTTTAGGCATGCCAACACTTCCCTTTTAGTGAGAGCTCCAGCTAAGTGCAACATAAGGGACATCCAGCCAAGCAACAGGAAAAGGGTCTACACCGGGGACCCTTGCATAACTCTCTTGCATAATTTCCCTGTTAAAATCTTCCTGCATCATCTTAATGTAGTGTAATTAATGAGGCCAACTTTGCCCTGGTTAATTGAAAATCTGCAGAGTCAGTCTCCCAATGGAAGAAAAGGGAAAGAGTGAGTGAGGAGGGGTATGAAAAGAGAGAGACAGAGAGGGCAAGAGAAAAACAGAGAGAGAGAGAGAGAGAGAGAGAGAGAGAGAGAGAGAGACAGAGAGGGCGAGAGAAAAACAGAGAGAGAGAGAGAGACAAGGAGATAGAGAGAGAGAAAGAGAGAGCTTTTAACTTATCTCTATCCTCGAACGAACTCCGCTAAAAAGCCCGTGCACGGAAAGCTCCTTCTGCATTCGTCACCACCTGAAGAATACATTCTCTTAGGGTTTTTCCCAAAACTCAATGTGAGATGGCATCTCCTGCCTTGGGCTCGGTGTTTGGGTTGTAGCTCACACTATGACTGTTTAGAGAAAAGGAGGAGCAATTATAATTTTGCGAGGGAAGATGAAGGGCCGCATAAAAATAAAGACTCTTAGTTTAGAGACGCCACATGGGATGAATCACACCTTGCGACGTCTTTTGAGTGAAGAAAAATGAACGACTATCAACACTTCAGGTGAATCAAGCAGGCAGGGAAAAATCGGTTTGAATACGACTAAATTACTGCTCCTCCATCTCTACGTGTACACACTTTGTGAGCTGTGGGGTTGCGGCTGTAAGCAGTCCAACAAAGTGCTGCCGCGAGGGCCTAAACACTGAGAGATGCATGAACACACTGTGACGCGCTCGAGATTGTATTGCAATGATTTATTCCTTCCTTATAAAAATATAACTAGCACTGCAGTTACCAAATGTAAAGTTACTTTATGAGTCGAAATAAGTGCGTTAGTGAGGCGGTCAACAGAAAGTGTTCGCTCCCAGGGTCACACGCTGTCTGTCAAAGCCCAAAAAAGTGAAAAAGTGTGAAGCAAACAAATATGTTATCCATTCGGCTCAAACCGCGATGAAAACGCCCACCACCTACAATATAAGTGCACAATATAATAATCAATAAATAATATAAATGTGACCATAAACAACATACAATATGTGGCTCCTACATGTGGAATTTGGATAACAAGGTGGCCAACGCACACTCTGTTACGACAGTAACAGTGCTGATAAATGCATAAAGAGATAAAATAATGGATTCATTCCACACACGTGAACATGCCTGAAAAACAATCTCACCCTGACATTTTTTTTTTTTAACACTCAATAAAGCAAAATCCAATTCCTGGTAACAAGAATATTTAAATTCATTGTGGCTATCACACTGTCCATTAGTCGCATGCCCTGTCATTTCATCTCGGCTTAAATAGTCATTATAGGAGTGAAACACTCCATTTGGCATTGTTGTGCACACTTAATTTTTCCTCTTGATTGAGCCTGCCTATTAGTGCCTTCCAACAGTCAGTATGGCACACCGGGGATGGAAGATTGCTGAGGAAAATGCACACAAAAAAAATAAGATCGCACAACGGAGCCAACCGAGCCTCTGGGGCCGGGCACACACTTCAGATTGCAGTTAATTAACAGAATGTTTGCAATGAATTTGGTTAGTATTTTCAGTCTCTTTGTGGGAAGAAAACTTTATAGTTATGAATAAAACATGCAGTGTACCTTATCATGTTTTATGTGAGGACTGGGGGCCAGGTAGAGCTGTGGGAGCCAGCAGCTCTTGTTACATTTCTGCCTCTGTGCTGCAGATGCATGCACATTAGGATTCCGCTGGATAACTGCAGGCCGGGATCCAGACACTCGTCTGCCTGCGTGCCAAACACCGAGCAGACAGTGTGGCCCGATGAAGAATCACCTGCTGTTACCTAACAGTCCCTCCAATCCCCTGATCCAACACATTCAGACACTAGTGAATGATACGAAACTGGAGGCAATAACTGCTTTCTGCTACATCTCCTCTCTCTGCTGCTATTATACAAGGTGGACTTTCAGACAAACTGACATCTAAATTGGCATCTTAGGGATGTTTTCTGATGCCCATGTTCTCGTGTTTCTCGTATCTCTTTATCATGCCGGCCTGAGAGGTGTTGTGCTTTAGATCCCTGGAAGAAGATTTAGCATAGGAGAGCTGATCTGTGAGGCTGTAGGCTAAACTGAGGCTGAAGAAGCAGGCTGCTGTAGCAGATAGAATGCAAGAAAGGACAAAATAATGGAAGGAATTGTCTCAACATACACTACACATAATTCTATGATGTTGAGTTGAGGGGATGTGGGCGTGGGCTCATCATGACTGTGGTGCCTTGTCTTTCGTTATAATGAGATCCCCAGTAATCAGTACCAAAGCAGCTCCTCTGGGACACAACAATGAGAATGAAATGGACTGGCCACGGAGGATGAAAAAGGAAATTACAGGAGAAGAATCAACAGGCGGCCAGCACCCCTGTTGTGCATTTGTTCGACCTGATTAAAATTAAAAAAACACACAAGCATCCCCGAGTCTAGTTATAATAATCAGTACATCTGACCCAGCAACCTTGCATGGCACTCTTCTCATACTAAACCGCTACTGTCAAGTAGGCATTTATAAAACGAATATACATGTAAAAGAATCTGTGTCAACATGTCAGGACTCTATTCCGCTTTGTGGCATCCTGATCACAGCTGTGCAGTGTAGATAATTGGGTTGTAATTAGATGAGAAAACACCACAGGAGGTCATGTAGTGTTGAAGTTGGCGTCTCGCCGCTGGAAATGGGGCTGTGAGAAACAGTGCTACACTGTAGCCGTTCTGCATGATTGCCTGTCCAGGATAGTCATACTAAACATACACACAAATGTATGCATACACGCACACACACACACACACACACACACACACACACACACACACACAAACAGATCCTTCTGTTTGAACTCACTTTGACACATCACTGCATTTGGTTTCCACGTTCTGCCCAAAGGGAGATGGCTGCTCTCCACTGCAATATTAAGGCTAGAACTCGCTGCATGTTGCTAATTTGAAAAAGTGCTGAAAAGGGACAGATAGAGAAGGCAAGAATTATGTTACCAAATTTTTCGCATTCTAACGTCTTCCCCTTTCATCTGTGCACAGAAATTATAACTTTTCATTACTGAGATTAGATCAAATAAACAAAGCTGCCTGATCACATCCAAACTCCGATTATCCTGCCTCAACAGGAAAAAAAAAAAGACATGACTTTGCCTCAGTAAACATGACTGCACATACATTTACATATTTCACATATGCATGAAGGCTTACTGTACATGTCAGCTTGTAAACAAACTGTGGGCCTTGTGAGTGAGGCCTGCAGATCTCAGGCTCTTTCATTTAAATTATGTGATAGGTTAAAGCCCTGAAGGCAAGTTACAGCAGCTGCCTGGTTGCTACATAATCGAAAATGTCTGAAATCCAAACATTTCTTTGTTGTTCTGCCAGATCAGCCTCACCTTAAAATGAACAGGTCATTATTAATAACCTCAGACTGCTCCTGTAAAAAGAGGCAAGGCCGTAAAAATATATCTGGAAGGGTGGGAAAAATATCCATTTACCAGACCTTTTCTTGCAGATCTCACCTGCGCCGACAGTGTACTCACTTCTCTGCTATCTGCCTGCATGGGTATCAATAATTAATGATCGCGCCTCTGCCCCTGCCTTGTTATATTCCACTGCAGGATAACTACAACTATGAGGACTGCAGGAAACGGATGACTGCCTACAGTGCTCTATTTTGGTTTTTAAACTTTACGTCCGTCATAATATTTCATTTTACTTTTTCCCACTGGAGTGATGAGGCTGCAAGAAAAAGAGAAGCAGATGCCTGGAAACTGATATCTCCCTGAATTGTTTATTCAAGAGGAATGGACTATATAAAAAGGTGATTTATATTCCGGACAGTGATAAGTTAAAGCCTCTCAGCAGCCCCTGCTCTTACTGAGAGATAACCAGAGGCTGGATGTGAAGAGCAAAAATGTTGGCTGCCAAGGAAACTCAGTGATCTGTGAAGTGCTCGAGAAGAATGATCAATAGACTCCCATCTTACTATTTTCTCTCTGAAGCTCAAAGAAATCACTATCCGCTGCACCGACACAGAGGAGGTGTGAAGCGAAAGGCGGAGAGCAGTGGGCGGCGAAGGTGGTCAATTCAATTATCTTTCTGTCAGAGCACATTCTTCTATTCTAGACAGCCTGCAAAGAAATGCCAAATACTTTGGATTGCTTTAAATATTTTGGAGTCTCAATTACATATCATCCCCTTTATCAACAGCCATTTTCCGTGTGAATTTATACTACGATTAAACTATTTTTGATACCGTTTGAATGAAAGGGTGTCAAAATCTAAATTTCAAGGGTTGTAAAATGTCGACAACGCTAATTTGTCTGCAAGGTTAATAGGATACTTGGATGGAGACATCACTTTTGAATATATGCATCCACTTATGTCTCTTTGTGTGTGTTTGTGTGTCTGAATCACTGAATGACATGAAGGGCTGTGCTGTGTGATAACAGCGACTGCTATGAAGCAGGGAGGGGAAGGTATGTGGGCTAAAACCACAGGATGACTGAGTCCCCAGAGAAAGAAGTTTGGGTTAGTGACACGCCTGGACTCTGTGTCTCTGTTAGAAAATGTCAGGGACACATAAAATTCTAGACATAGACATTTACATTCTAAATCAAAAAAAATGTGCGACCGTTCCCAGAACTAGAAATGGTCTAGTCTAAGTTACAGGAAACTTTAAGGGGGCTCAAAGGACAGTTCAACTACTATATAGTTGCACACCAGCTGATGGGGGCTCCTGGTGGGTGCCTTGCTTTATGGCATGGAAACTGGGAACAATCTTTTTTTTCCTCTTTACTGAGTTATAAATACAAAATATACATTCATCAGAATATATGGCCCCCTAACAAACATGAGAAACATGCTGAAAAAAAATCTTAATTGTATTTGTTAATCTATGAATATCATCGTATAATGCAACTTATTATGTGATAAATAGCTGTAATTTTCCCTCAGCTTGTCTTGTCTTTGTGCTTTTGCTTTAATAATCTGTAATTTTCCAGAGTGCCCTTGTACAAATGTTTGAGTAATGGGCATGGGTTTCAGTTCTGTTAGCTGGAGTGGTGTGTACATGACAGGATTAAAGTTAAACTAGCAGGAGGAATAACAATTTAAAATCTGCTTTCTTATACAACAGCTAACACAGGAAACAAGCCTGTGAAATTAGAAATAATTTCCCCAGATATTGAAACTATAGGTTGTGAATTCATAATTAATTATCAAACATCTGATGTTTAGAAGATACATACATACATAAATTGTATTAAACCCATTTGCAGCTTCAGATATATATTGTAAGGCAAAATATTTACTGAATATGAAAAATATGACACCAAATGAAAAACCAGATAAGCATTTTTTTACATTCCTCTCCTGAAGGGCAAGATGTCTGTGCACTTCCCTGGAATTCGAGATTCACTGTCCAATACGCAAAAGCCAGCAAAGAAACCTGAAACCTCCAGCGCAGAGCGGTCACTACAGAAGGTGAAAACGTACTGTCATCATAGCTGTGTCAGCCACTGCTAGATACATGCTAACAAAAAAATAGAAGATGCTAACTACACTTACCGTTGTGATACAATTTTACTACACCACAGACTCCTCATTTGAGACTGGGTCGGACTGACGGTGGGTTCAGGATGCCGAAACGATAGTTGCAGATCAACCAGCTCTGCAAGCAGGCTGCCCGCCTGTGGAGCTTCATGTATGGGCTGCCAGGGCTCGGGGCTCCCCCGCGAGAGCACAGAGGGCTCCCCAGCGGCCTCGTATCTGAACCCTGCGTGAGACTCAAACATGAAGGTCTTTGGCTGAATCTCTCCAATGTTTATAACCATGTTGACGCATGCTGCTCTTTTAACAGATCCAGAAGGGAGGGAGGGCAGATCCAGAATTTCTCAAAGAGGGAGAAAGAGTAGATGTGCTTCAAGCCTCTAAGAGGTTCTTTTTTACTTTTTATGTGGGGGGGAAAAAAAACATGTTTAAAGGTCCAATGTGTGGGAATTTCTCCCATCTAGCGTTGAGATCATATATCGCAATCAACTCTCTCGTACCACGCAGTTCAAAGTACGTATTACAGCTACGGTAGCCTTCACCCTTCGAAAAGCCGGTCTCTTGCTCTTTTCAATATCCTTTTTCTTTTTCTGGGCGAAGAAGAAGACTCCTGTTCCTGAAATTTGGTATTTTGAATACTTGTGGTCCTCCATGTTTCCTTCTTCAAACTTGCCGGGGGCCGGGAAGCGACGATACCCATTAGCAGCGTTAGCAGCACCTGTGAGTTTATCATGTGACAGCGAAAACGCAAAAGGCGGAGCAGTATGTCCTGTGTGTTCCTTATCGGCTAACGTATTTCAAGATGGCGCATGAATATGGAGCGTCTACCCTAGTTCATGCGGATGCAAATGTAAAATTTCAAGCCAATAGGAATACTTGGAATTGATGGTGGAGGTAAATATTCATGAAAAAGGACAAGTTTGTGAACGGGCAACACAGATTTTGATAATGAACAACTAAACATGTTACACACTGGACCTTTAACAAAAATTACCATAACAGAGTATCTGTTTACATACTTGAGTTTTTAAATGATTCAGGATGAATCTTTCTCTAATATCTAGTTGAGAAATGTTCTCATGGGAATAACACATGAGGGTGTGTCCGTTGAAAAAAAGGTTTAAATCAAAGAGGAACACATGGTTTTGCATAACTTGCACCAAAACACCCACTCCACATTTGGCTTTTGTTGAAAGCGTGGATGGTGGCATCCCAAATTAATAATTTTTTTCCATTACTGTATGTGCAATCACTCAGCTCGAATCTGACTAACAAATGGGGGTGGAAAAAGTCACACGGAGGTAATGAGTATAATAATTGTAACAAATATGATTCTGATGTCAATTTTCAAGCAGATGCTAATCCACTCCAGGTTCTCTGTACTCCATCACAGCGAGGTTAGCGGTGTTTAACCGATAATGTGGTGCACATCAGAGAGGAATACAGAGATATACAAAACAGAAGGATGGCTGGTAATAGATTTGACCGAGAAAGAGGCTGCTGTAAACACTCAGTCCCAGTGGCTGCTCATGTAGCTCTTTTGCTTCCCCTCCACATTTATATTGTAAACACCTGTCTCATCTCCACTCTACTCCTCCCTCCTGTCTCTCCACACAGGGACAGCTCATCATCCAGGCCAGGCTGCTCTGCTACAGTAGCTATCAGTTCTGGCTCCATCTCATATTCCATTCAGAGACAGAGTAAATCTGGGTAAACAACATCTGACATTTTGGCTCAATCGCCAATGAAATGCAGAAGGATGACAAGGCACAGGGATTCATTGTTTTGAATTAAACATCGCAGAGTTCGGATTCAAGATGATGTGGAAAAAATGCACGTTGTAACTGATTGTGGTTCTGCATTGGTTGAATATACAGCTTGGGCTGCAACTAGCGATTATTTTCATTACGGATTCATCTGACAGATGTTTCCTTGATCAACTGATTAATTGTCTGGTCTGTAAAACATCAGAAAACAGCGAGACATGCCCACCCACAATGCGATGTTATCAAATGTCTCGTCTTGGGGAATCGGTTATTACTCTCTTTTTCTTTCGGTTTTATTTTCCCTGATCACTTTCTCAGTTTTAAAGCCGTATTTTCCTGTGGATGTTTACATTAAAACTGTGGTGGCTTGAGGAAACCACCACTATCACTTAAAGATGCCCATGCATATGGGCTGAAATATGTGCCACCAATAACTGAATTTGTGCAGCCAATATAAAAAAAGTAAGTAAAAATTAAAATGACAACAATTTATGACAAAAAAAAAGCAAAAGCAAAAAAAGAAAAATCAGGGGATCCCCAAAATTATTTGTAAATTGATCCTGGCAGGGACATGCATGTGTGTACCAAATATCATGGCAATCTATCAGTCATTTTTTTATTTTTTTTATTATTATTATTTAAATAAGTAGACTCTCGTGATTTAATGCAATAATCCATCCAAGCAAATCAGATTTTATTTTGCTTGATTCTTTATGCAACCCTTATTTACTAATTTCTGACATGATTGATTATGTTAAGAAAATATAGAGTTGACACAAAATGCATGGGTAAAATTAGCATTTAGATAGCTGTTGTTAGTCCGAACATCTCTCTTAAAGACACCATGGCTATTTGAATATTGCATTTCTACAGTAGAAGATGAGCTCCAAAAAAAAAGAGAGAGAAAAAAGGCAATTTTCGCCTTCGCTAAGCCTTTAGGCTATACAGTACAGCACTTGAGTGTGCGTTTGTGCGTAAACAGTATATGTTTGAGTGTCCACATCTGTCTCCTTGTTAGAGCATTTGTAGCTTGCCACTTAAATTTCCACACCTATATAGAGTTAGCCAGACGTAGACCTTAAACGGTTGTGAAGTCTCACCCATAGAGAATACACAAAAGACATATAACAAAGCTATCACACTGCAAACAAACATGCACTGAGTTAAGAACTGCGGTCGAGGAAGTGTTGATCCAGAGTCTGCAGCGCTAACAGGAAGGAGGAGGACAAACGAAGCACAGGCCACAGTAGGATAAACACTTTGTTTAGCTTAGTCCTTGGTCTTGGAGCAGCAGAAACCGAGCACAGAAAGTAGAGTTTAAAGCAGTACAACAAAGCAGTGCTTCCCTGATAAGAAAAAAAAAATGTTCTCCTACTTGCTAATCACAGCGTTCGAGAAACACAAAGATCCCTTCTGCAGCTGCGGGCGCCAGTTAATTGTGGAAACAAATCTCTCAGCAAACCATTCTTCCGTCTTCACATAATGAAATTCTCCACCTAAAAGTGTTTATTTGACTGCCCTGACCTCTCTCACTCTTCATTTTCAGTGTTAATGGAACAGCCCGCGGTGAGGAGATTGTACAGAGATGAGGATAATATCAGAAGATTTGCCACTACCGCTGAGTCTGGTCCTGCTACAGTGGGCAGCCACCGGAGCTAATAACCTAGGCTGCTGCACAAAAAATATATCAGTTTGCTCTTCATGCTATCAATACTCAACCACTAACATGCACTCCAGTAGAATTTGACAGATGAAGAAAACTTTGCTACTTTGAGCCACCGCTACAAAGTGGCTTTTACAAGCTTTAAAAAGTCTACAGCAAAGGTTAACCTTTACAAGACATTGTAGTGTAAACGTGGTGTTTAGTGCAGATGTTCTCATCATGACATGACATTTTAAGTTTTTATCTGTAGAGTACATTTTTGCTAGATAATCAGAACGAAGGGGTTTTCATCAAAATGCAAAGCTTTGCCTAATGGTTGGAAAAACGAGGATGGGACTGGCACAGTGTAAATACATTCAAACGGAGCACAGACACATTGAAGGTGCACACTTTGTCGTAATTACGACTGGACTCGTTAGCTGCTCCGTCTCGGCTTTATTTGTGCTTTGCTACACGCCCTACGCCCAGTGAATGTGAAAGAAAGAAAATAGCAGATAGTCCTTTGAAAGTCAGTAGGAAAAAAACACTCAAATCTCCGGAGGAGCGTGGAGAGATTAAGCCAGACTGCTTAACTTCATAAATCAAAGCACAATCATAGGCATCCACCAGCCACTGCTGCAACAGGTGTCCCACTCTGCCCTCCTTGCTCCTCCCTTTCTTCTGCTTTAAAATGCAAATACCCCCCCCCCCATCGGAGTGGGCTTGTTTACCAAGGAATGTCTCCAGATTACACACGCACAGTTAAACAAGTGCTGTGCAGGGCGTCTCTCAAGTAGGCCACCTCAGATGGATCCACATACAATGAGCGCTTAGAAAGCACTCCTCGCTGAAAGGCAGCGGCCATACATAGTCTGCTCCATCTTAAGCACTTCCCCCGCCATTACCAAAGTGCCAGGGATATGTTCAAGAGGAATACTATGTGCACGTCCACCTGAACCATTCTAACAACATGCGAGGTGTCGGTTCAGTTAATTCGCTCCACGGCTCCCTGTTGTTTTGACATACTTCTAGCGTGCACATTTCCCGTCTGCTTTGTCCTGTAATTGCCCTCCATCCTAAGAGTTTGTACTGGACAATGTTGGAGTGACACGTCTGCTGTACTCCACGCGTGCCACACAGGTGATGCTTCTAAAGAGCCTGTCGCCTTGCCACTGCGGGACGACTGCCAGCAGATAGCGGGCCTATCTCGTTTAGACAGGAACAAATGAGGCGGAAGATAGAGCTAAAGCTGATCCATGCCATCCTGACTTATCGCTGTGTCCAGAGGCCATTTCAAACTGACGTCTGCTGATTACTCTAGCTGCTTCAGTGGCAAAATATGTGTGCCTCATGTGTCCATGTTGAAATGTTAGCTTTTCTTTCCCTTATATAAAACATTAAAACATTTCCTGAATTGATCATGTAATGAATGTATCAGTTTAGACTCTGGTTTCTTTCTATAGGTTTATATCAGAGAACATGAGGAGAGGGTATTATTAGTACAGCCACTAATGGGGGCCATTTGTTCCTCTTGAGCTGCTTGAGTTACCCCCTGTGTGCACTGCACGACCCATGTGTGATGGGTATCTGCAGTATAATGAGTTAGTGTTGGTGACATGGAAAAAGCTGGCTTGGGAGGAGTGTGGTTGTAGATGTCACGACCCAGCCTCTACATTGTGTAAACTGAAACAGGAAGACCTCCTGGATTATTGACACTATTAGGGCAGTTGGAATAATAGAGGTTACAAGGTTAAAGATTGATCTCCAATAGGCTAATTAAATGCCGTAGAAGAAAGAAGAAAATTGTATCGAATGCCCATCCCTAACAGACACAGAAATGGCACATCCTAAGGAAAGCTCATTGTGGGACTGGCTCTAGTGGCTGTAATTCTGCACCAAGGCTGAATTTCGGGAAAGAGACTTCAGATACAGTATTAGGGGACCACTAAGGTCTATATAAAAGCATCCAAAGAGCACCATGTCATGGGACTTTTAATCACATATTACTCGGAGTAGTCCCCAAAAGACCAGCCAGATGTCAACTTTTGCTAACTGGAAGACGACAGTAAATTATTTAGTAACTACCAAAGGAGGAAAAAAAGCAGTTGCAGAATTGTTGCCACAATGTAAAAAAAAATGCAAAACCTAAACCACATTTTACAGAGCACATAAAAAAAAAACACCGGCAAAGTCAGACACACCTCAACCCATTTTTGAGCTTTGACCGCTTTATGTTTCCTGTGCCTATAAAGAATAGGACACATTACCGGTGAGGTTGAGACAAAGCATTGTACCGTGAAAAGGTCCCTTCTGAAAGGCACCTTCCTCCTGTCGCGCATCCTCTCTTAAAGAAGCTTTGTTGCACTGACAATCATGCACTAAAAGGAACAATGGGAGATCAGCAAGGCAGCTGAGATGTATTATCAGAATGACTATAATAAACGGTTAGATGCACAGTCAGCTAGGTAAGATCTTAAGATCTGTCAGTAATTGAAGCAAAGCCATCAACGGGAAGATTCTGTTCATGTTGGCAAGTGCAAACAGCAAATGAAGCAGCATTTAAATGTACATGAAGCCATGGGTATTAATAAACATGCACACACTTCCCTGACCTTGGCTGCCTTCATAGTCCACTGGAAGTCAAGTGGATGCATTATGCAGACATACAAAAAGTGTTGGCCCCCGAAAACTGCAGGCAGCTCTGTGCTTATACTGTGCTGCAATGCCTCCACATTTAACCATCTTCGTTAGCAAAAGCCATGTGAATCGCTACAGACACAACAGCCCACATCGGCGATGGACTCTGGTACAATGAGGATCTGGATCCCTGCAGCTGCACTCTCCATCTCCCTGTAACCAGCACTAATGCAGAGCGAAATGCTTTCAAAAGCATACTGATGGTTTGTTTTTCTTTCTTGCCAGGGAACATCCTCTGCGAATAAGTGTGTCTTTGAATGAAGTTATTCCTGTCTCACCATGAAAATAGAAACTGCTGATCACTAAGGAATTGTATGGGCAATAAAGCTGACCGCCCACAACAGTTAATGTGAAGAACAGCCAGATTTCTCAGCCAGAGTGCGTTCTTAGGCAATATTGGATCAGCAGCTAAACCGGTTCAATAAGGCCACTCTGATGTAGGCCGGCATGAAATGCGATCGCTTTTGACGGAAGATGTTTCACTATAATTACGGCCTTCTTGTGGCTCATCCACATTAAACTTTTGTCCTCAGTGTTGCAATTATTTACTTGTTGTTTTCACCTGTCACAGGTGCCTATGGTGATCCATTAGGAAAGATGCACGGACCTTGCCAGACAGTTTAGGATACAAAAAAAAAAAATGGATAGACTAGAGAGAAATCCCTTCATCTCTCCAACAGACTATGAAAGAATTACAGACAGAGTGAGAACATGCAGCAGCACTATATTCCCCCCCCCCCCCACATCTCTTTTGCAAGGTAAGCATTTTAATGAAAAATGAAGTGCGTGTGTGTGTGTGTGTGTGTGTTTGTGTGTGTGTGTTTCCAACTGCAGCAAACTGTAATATGCTTTATGTGCCAATAACTGGGCTCTCAATCATATCGACAGAGGCCAGCAAACAGACATGTCAGCCTTCACGTGTGTGATGAGGGCTGCCATCGTCTTTCATTAGATCATATCACCATAATCTGCATTTACAACTCAGTTACATTCCTTTCCCCAGTTCTGAAATAACTGTTGTGTGACTCTGATGCTCACATAAAATGCAGTTTCGATACGTTATAGCGGCCATAAATTATAATACTGCAGCATGTACATATGTAGACTGTATACTGCAGAATATATTTAAAAGGCCCACCCTGGCTGTACATGTATTTTCTGTGTATACATGGGTACACAGGCAGAGCTTGATACATATTGAATACACGAATGAATAAATGAATGAATGAGGCCTGTTCATTCTATTGTGAGTGGCTAATTAGTCTCATAAAGCCCAGCACGGCATTAAAGGTTCTGAAAGCCCATGCAGATGGATAATTCAGAAAATTTACTGTATGTTCTTAGCACAGGTAATCAGGCTGGGGAGTCCAGGGCTGTCGAAAGCAAAAAAGCAACTTGGTTATTTAGTGAGTTTAATTCTACAGTCTGACTGCCTCTCTCTGGGTACACCTGCGTTCAATTTCCATCTACTTATCTAATGTTTTTAAAAAAAACTGAATAATACATATTACTGCAGCCATATAATATGACCACTGGTATATGCCATTTACTCCAGAACCGATTCTGGTTCTACACGCAGGCTGAAAATCCTGTTAGTGCCGACATTTAGCAGTAGCAGCATTCTCTGTCCACTCTCTGATCACACCCAAACTGTGATGTTGCTTATGGTCAGAGGAGCAACTGATCCACAGTGGTGAGTTCAACGGTGCTCATAAAAGATTTACCGTGGAGTTGCTCTTTAATCAAGTACGAGCATTTACCTGATGAAAACACATCATTAGTGGTGTGCAGAAAATGATGTGCTAATTGTGCAATTCATCGCAAACATGTCACCTAACTGAAAAACAAAGTCAAGAAAACACGGTCAAAAATCCACACTATTCCCGAGTTTGTTCTGCTAATGCATTTCAATCTCCGTTTCCACCATTTAAACTGGATTTCTATATTTTATTTCCTAAAATAGAGCAAATGGTATTCAAGTGTGTCCCCAGGAAAAACAAACACATTTGGATGCCAGGGAGAGAGAGAGAGAGAGAGAGAGAGAGAGAGAGAGAGAGAGAGAGAGAGAGAGAGAAGGATCTAAATGTGACGCTGACTAACCTCTCGGGGAGCTGTCATCAAATATCAATGTGTTCACCTCTCTTGCTCTTGGGAAGAGCTCCCTCCCTCCCTCCCTCCCTCCCTTCATGCTTCGCTTCTTCCCACCCAGGGAAAGAACAGCATTTTGGGTCTGCCCAGTCTGTCCTCTCAGAAGGGGGCTGAGGCGAAAAATCTGGCCAAACCCATCTGTCTAAGTTCACTTGTAAACACTTAAGCTAAAGAAAAGATCATGCAACCAGTGCGGGCAAATCAGAAAAAAACGCTGTCATGATGGAGATCTCAAATGATGACAGCATGGAAATAGTTGAAAAGTGTATGAAATGGAAGAGGGCATTAATGGGCTGACCCCAAACAAGCCGCTGTTACTTTTGCTGAAATGATCACAGTGATGGGGATTTGTCTCACAGCACTGCACTGCACTGATGAGTGTATACACAGGCAAAAGGTCTAAGTTAATAATTACTGGGGCTCACTGTGGATGAATGAGATCATTCACTGAGGGTGGCGATGGCCCCATAATCGACCTCTCAAATTAGACTGCTATCCCTTACCTCGTTCTGCCCACACCATGCTCTCACTCTTTTGTATTCCACCGCCATCCCAAGTCACCCATTACTGAAGCCTGGGTGGCTTAATAAGAGAAATGGAGACATCTGTGCAGAAATAATGACTACTGACAGGGACTGCAAACGACACATGGCCAGTGAGGGGGTCTCCACACCAATTTCTCACTGTGTTTGATCTTTAATTAAGAAATCCCTACAATACCAAATGGACAAAATGGTGTACATATACAGTTTATAGAAAAATCTTTACAATCTTAGTCAGAGCAATGTTAAAGAACATTTGTATTACATTTTCTATATAAATTATATATTTATATTATATATATATACTGTATATTGTTTGTATTGCGAAGTAAATTAAAACTGAAATTACAGCAAATATAACAGCGGCTAATACATTCATTTGTGTGACGTACATCGTTTTATTAACTGGCGGCAAAGGTTAATGAATGTGGACAAATGCATGCATTTATTAGTTTGCAGTATTATTTAAAAGACTCACATTTTGTGACAGAGGGAATTTAAAACGCGGACGTGAACACCCTTAACCTGATCATTCATCATTCCAGGTGAATATCTGCAATTACTGACAATTTCACCGTATACCTCTTGCATTTTTCCCATGCAATAAAACTGTCAAGTCCTCTCAAAAAAAAATAAGATCTGAGACATCCTTCTGTGCCCCAGATAGAATACTAAAGTAATGGAACGAGGCTGGTTTTCTCATGCTTCCTTTTTATATAGGACTATGTATGCTGCGGGCGACCAGACTGCTTCAGATTTTCAATTTTCAGGACACATAAAACCCGGATATCTTCTTAAACAGAACAGACGCACAAAGCAAATGCTCTGTCATGTCCGGCAATATGACGGGTAATTGCAAATTGGTTGTTAAATAAACAAGCAGAACCATTGGCTTCAGCCGTGTGATAAGAGTCGGGGCAAAGTCAAGGGGACGGTTTAAAACTCGGCTGTGATAAGGAACAGGATGAATCGGCATGCAGGAGGAACGACAATAATCGCTATTAGGCTTACACAGTCTGTCAGTTATCTTGCTACTGGAGCAGTGAAGGATCTTGACTAGTTACTGCATTTTCCTCTTCATTGAGAATATCAGAGCCGGGTTGTGAGCACACCTCATGCACATCAAATAACTACAACCTCAAATTGGATCGGATGTAACGAGAGCACTGCAACAACCAGCTCTGATGAAGATCTGGGTTTCGCTCTGAAAACAACAAGCTATAGGCCTCCATTTCGAATCACAACAAACAGTCTAATACATTGGCTGATGGTCTGAAATGTACAGCGTATTGCATGTAGTACATGAAATTGCCTCATTAAAAAAAAATAGCGATAAAAACACGTCAGGCATTCACAAACGATCATCTAGTCAGCGTATGTACCGATGTGTTTCCAGCTAGAAAGCAACAATATGTTGCATGTTATGGCTGAGTTACAACGCAGCAGTAATCTGCGGCGGTTCAGCTAAATAAATCAATATATGCTCTAATGTTAAAGGCATAAAAAAAAAAGTCTCATTTGTCATGGCTAACAACGTAGATGAGAGTGTGCCTCATTGCGTGTTGGAGCCCTGCTGGAGATGTGTCCTGGGCTCATTACCATTCAAGCAGTGAATGCCTGAGTCCCTGACCCAAATTCAAGATGACACTTGTAAAAAATACACAGATTCTAAGTCAATCTGCTGCTCATATATTTTCAATGTATCGTGGTACGGTTGCCCAGAGTGTCTGGAGTCTTTAAAGGTTGTTTCGAAAGGGGAAGGAGATGGATAAGTAGGAATCAAGCCCTTGAGGATGCTATGAGGGTTGTTTGAGTGGGTTTATGGTGGGAAAAGAAACAAATCAATTGACGTAGTGGTCCTGGGGAAATAGGTCTCCAAGTCATTGATGCATCCTCAGCCTACAGCTGATAAACCCCCGGAGAACTTAGGGAGCTGCACCCAGGTCACTCTTCTGATGGACTTAACTTTAGAAGCTTTAGAAGACATCTAGTATTCCTAGATAAACGGCCTTTCCACGCGACATTCAAAACTTGTGCATTGCTAACACCACTATTCAAAACACAATGTTTGCACAGCTCGTGGATCTGCAGTTAGTTCATACATACACCACATATATATATATATATATGTATAATATAATTAAACAAGAGCAGGGTAATCTAAAAGAAATGTATTTTGCTCTCAGAAGACTATGATGATATTCTCTAAGCCTCCTCAGCAAAGCCGGAGGTGGGTACTGACTGGGAAACATTGATTTTACTGTAATTTGCCTCAAGGTGTCACAGAAAATGCTGAGTAGTTGAACTAGCAAGCTGTTCCAACATTCTACATTAATTCACTACCTAGGTGCAGATTAGCATTGATTGGTCTTCCTGGGCTGAAAAGAGAAGGTGAGAAAGAGATAGCAGTTTGTAGTCACTCCTGCAGCACAAGGACACAAGCCAGTCTTAAAACGTTTTTCCATCTAGGACATGTGAAAGCTCATGTTTCGCTGCACCGTTATTGAATAAAAACGTGTTGCGGACCACGAACTGAAATAAAGTGGGAATTGTTATGTATCACTGAAAATGACTAACAAAGCAATATTAAGGTAATGCACATTCAGAGATATTTGTCACAGACAGACTGCAAAAATGGGCTTGCAGCTATATACTAAATACCTACCTAGGTCCACAGGCGCTACAAAGTGTCACTACATGATGGGTGAAACGCCCGAAGGCAGATGAAAAGATACAACTGTCACACTCATTTTCTAACATGGATTTAGCACACAGTTTACTTGATGATAACAATCAATTTGCACCAAATTGAATTCCATTGTAAAAAATGTGAAATTGCCCTCAGCTGTGAGGCTGCACAGAAAAGCTTGTGTTTGTGGACATTTTTCCCAATAGCCTCTGAGTGGATGCCTTGCTTGGGCTGTTTGCAAATATATACAAAGAATACCCAAAAGAATGGATGAGACCTTTTTTGATCAATAACCCTAATGCATGACCTACAGTGTGAGGATATTTTCTGCTTTTCTATTCAGCAATATCAACATCGACCACACAACAACTGATGCTGCCTTCTCTATTGGCACGTAGTCCATAGTCATTACAAAAGATCCTGCTTATGTATCCAGAACTAATGACACTCTATTTTCCCCCTTTTTCTCCCATTCTTTGTAATCTGAACTCTTCTGGTCTATATTTAGAAAAGCAAGATCTCTGTTGCACATGCTGGAGCAAAAGAAAGATGTGTTGTGATGAGATATTTTACAAACTAACACCTTGACAGTTGGCCACTGTGAATTTGACATCTGCCAATAAGGAGACTTTCAGATGACAGATAGACAGTAGATACAGGTGTCCCTATGCTCCATCTGCACTTCTGAATCTAACGAGAGGGACGATGGTGTATAATGTGTAAAACGGAGGGAACAAAGAATGAACGGCATGTACCAAAAACTGAGGTTTTCTATGTACTGTAAGTCCTGGAGCTGCATGCAGCAGTAACTGTTATTTCATCTGTTCTCAGGTTGTTCACCTGTCACTACAAGTCATTGCCACATAGCTGACACAGTAGCAACTGGGCTAAAAACTGCACCTGCAGCCCTGTTGCTTAATGCTAACTTCGTAGCAAACATCAAACTTTAAGGGATTTATATGACTTTTGTAGTTATCAAGTCGTTGCCTACCTATGCGAACCTCCAGTTCCCATGCTCTATTACCTCAACCCCTTAGAGTGAAACATTGCAGATGCGTATCCCATTTGATCTGCAACATGAGCTAATGAGCTCAGTGGCACCGCACAACACGGGCTGGGAAATCGAAGCAGCCAGAGAGACGTGTAAATTAGAGTGATCTCCCCAGACGATCTGCCGGACAAAGGCAGGCATGTGGAGATATTTACCAAGCAGGTAAGCCAGTCTGAATCAAGGCCCAGCGATCTATGGGGGATGCTAATTATAAGAATTCAAATGATTAAAATGCATATACATACATACAGTGATGTTCTCTGTGTAAATGTTGCAGAAAAATGAAAAGACCTGCTCACAGGCTAGACAGTGTGGCAACTATGTAGTCATGAAATGGGAGCACATTATATACAGTAGTACAAACGCTTGATATGGATTATTCTGAGGATAATCTGTGACTGCTTCTATTGACCACTGATTAAATCCACCGACTATCCTATCCCATCACAGTTGGAGGCGTAAAATTTAGGCGGACAGACTGGCTGAGGTTGATGCTTCATTCTGCCATTTCAAACTGAAATCCAATTCAACAGCCCGCCTTTCATGGTGGATTGACGGAATTAAATGCATGTGACAGCACAGCATATACAGCTTGTTTCATCATCCTGCAGAGCGCACTCAACCCTCATCTATTTCCCTGTGCCCCAATCCTTGTTTCACCTGGCAGTGACTGATGAAGTTCAGCTGGGCCTCTTTTGAAAAGGGAAAAGGAGAAGAAGAAGAAAAAAAGAAAGGTTTGTTAGAATGCGCGCCATAAAAGATGACTGAACTTTACATGTGCCGATATGGAGAATGTGAAACGGGCAAATTGCTTCAGTACCTTGGATCAAAAATCCCAGGGAGGGGAAAGGGACAGCTTGTGTCAAATACTTTATGGAATTCCACTCAACCAGACGCTGACGTTTGACACACACTTCTTACAAAACACCTTGAGTCTGTTGATAGCTCTACTCTTTGTAGCATCAGAGCACGGGTACATTTGAAACCTCAAACGTCAAATACAGTGATTAAATCGATAGGGAAACTAATCTGTTGCCTCGAACCAAATGGTTTCGAAATCCCGCAGCAATCCCCCAAGTAAGCACCGGAATTCATGAATGCTAAACACATTTGGTTTTCTCTGCCCTGACAAAGGAGTGCCTTTGATACTACCACCCCTCATATACTTGTAGGACAAGACTGCTGAGCTAACGCTTTTCTTTCAATTATGAATATCAAATGAGGCTTCAGCTTTTGATATGGCACGATAATGGCAAAGCTGGGATGGGCCCATTTAGCTACCGTACAACCTACAGTATCTCTAACGAAGGGAATGAGCTTGTGTTTTGGCAGAATAAGTCCGGGTGTAGTCTTTTCAGGCCTTTTTTGGTTTTCAAAAGGTGTTCAGTATCACTGGACAAGATAAATAAGTGCAGCAGTGGACAGTAAATTGAATCTTGAATGGAAGCGAGCACAGAGGACACAGTGCAGAGTAATCCTTGCTCCCAGCAAGAACACCAACACTGATATGCTCACAAGGCTGAAACCAATAGGACTCAACACCAACCAGCGCTGGTCAAACAGTCACTGTATGTGTGTGAGAGGACAAAGACGCCCCCCCCCACCCCCCCCGACTTAACAACACATTGTCACAGCACAAAAGCAATTTGCTTTAATGATCGTTGGCTTTAGCATAGAGCTGTCCAAAGGAGTTGTGCTCTCAATCCTAACGCACCACCCAATACTGCTCTAATCTGCCCGAAACCCCCTCAGCTCAGACCCTTCTAATCCCTTATAAGAAAGAGGAGCCAGATGGTCATGAACAACTGCTGAGGGGCCTGAGGATGAGCACATGTATGGAGATGCCTGGAGTGCCTGCCGCTGTTTACCTTGTGCTTCAAGTTACCGCTGTAAAGAAAGCGTACTTCCAAGAATGGCTGTGTGTGCGTGTGTGCGTGTGCAGCAAGTGTGCTCGTGCACGCGCGCACAGTCAGGAAGAAGGGACCCCTAGTGTACCTGGTGTCGGGTTACTGCAGCGCATCATTCCCCCTTCAGTCCTGAGATGAGATGTAAGAGCGTCAAAGGCAAACCTCCCTACCAGCTGCAGTAACCTTGTGATTCCTGGAGTGTCAGAGGTAGAGCACTTCAGTCCCAGGGGTGTCAAGATACAACATGCCTCTCACCCTCCCTCCCTATGTCACAGAGTGCTCAGGCACCCCGTCCCGACCCCTCACTGACGAGCGAACCCTTTATTCCCAGCTCTGCTAACCTTCTTCTTGGTGCACTGCTGCCCCAGAATCCAGAAAGCCAGTCAGCCAGCCGTCAATGAGCCTCGCGCTGCCGCTGTCGCTGATGGGACAGACCCACCATCCACTTAATGCATCCTAACCCCCTCATCACCCCACTCTTGGGGGCACAGATTAAACTGCCATTAAAATGATCTACTGGTGGGAGGAGAACAAGAGTATCAATCTGCGGGAATAGAAGGGAAAATGCATGGTGGGTGTTCATTAAGTGAACATAACCAGAGTAAAAATTCAATTATTTCACAGCAGGGGATGCACTGCGCTGGGGAAAGTCTATAGCCACTTACGGTCCCTATGCGCTCACACACACACACACACACACACACACACACACACACACACACACACACACACACACACACACACACACACACACACACACACACACAACAGGGTGTTTTGCACACTTTCAGGATAGTTGTAATGCTTTTCCATGGAAGCTAGGCTGCACATGAATCGGAGGCCACCAGCCTTGAAATCCAAAGCCTCTTTTCCCCCTTCCCCTATTAGTGGTGTGCCGGTTATTAGTAGAAGGTTTTGCCACTGAAAAGGGTTAAGTACAAATTGAGCCTGGAAAGAACCTAGGAGGAAAACTCCTTCACACAAATCCCCTGTGACTGCCCTTCAAGAAGATAGCGGATACTTATTGACCTCATGAACTCTGCCAAAGGTTAACCTATAACAGCGTACTGAGGTAGCTTCTGAGCTATTGAACGAGCCAAGCAGGCCAGACATGACGTACATAACTGATGGTCAGTTAATGTCGATTCTAATATGGCCTTGGGCTCTCATGTTTCACTCGTAGCTCGATAAGCTGTCGTAATGATGAGCAGTCGTAATCATCGATTGATGATTTAATCACCATTCTGAATTTAAAGGATCAAGAATATCTACCTTATTTACTGAGGTAGTGCTATATAAAAAAGAAGCTTTCAGTAACAGAAAACATGCGTGATTATTAGCTGCAGATCGATCATTTTTGTTGCCGTCGATGCAATCGATTTAGAAAATGCTTAAAAGTTTCCTCCCTATCTAAAAAAGTAGGTACGTCAAGACCTGAGCACTTACTTGCACTGTATACATAGTGAATGAGTTCAAAAGAGGTGCTCACATCAAGGTAACTCAATGTCTGCATTAATGAATCCAACATCAGCTAATCATTCCCTTAAACAAACATCAAGGCAAGTCGCTCTGAAGAGCCCCTGAGCCATTTGTAAGTCTTTGCCAACCGCTCTCGCCAGTGCTTGTGCGGACTGGCTAATGATATGGGAATGATATGGAGACACTGTCAGGAAGCAGCAGAGACGTCCACAGCTTCAGGCCACAGAGCCTGGCCACGAGCACTGCTGTCCGTTTTGGTATATGGAGCAGACAATGGGATGGATCTTGGCTTGTGTAGTGCATGTGTACGTGTGTGTGTTTCCAATGCTGGCCTGATCACAGCTGGGCTCAAGCTAATGCTCACTCTGCTTCCACCAACATGCCCCAGTTAGCAGGGCTCACAACCCAGTGACATGATGGTTGGTAGAGTCCCCAGTGTTGGGGTGTTTTTAAGCTTCACTGCATCCACACAACAGACCTGGCCCCATAACCTATAAGCCCTCTAATCCATTCTGTAAGCATTCAAGGGATGCCCACTTTTACAACAAATGCCCATGCATGGGCACACAGCAGAGTCTGCCACACGCTGGCCAGGTTTCTCTCGGTTAATCTATTTGTGAGTTCATTTGGCACATACAGCACCATCACATTGATTTTTTTCTTATTATTATTATTGATTAATTGGCCTACTACAAATATTGATTATTACAACAATTTGTAAATTAGACAAATTAAGGCAAATGTCCTGGTGCGGCAATTTTGAAAACAACTTAAAATTTTCTCCATTATTGATTATAGAAGACATGTAATTAAAAAAGAGAATTCATTCATTCATTCATGCATTCATTCACTCATTCATTTAAACCTTTATTTGAGCCTTGAAAATCATTGATTTCCCTCATTTGCAAGAGCACAATGCTCAGTTAAAACAACTGCACACTGATTCAAAGTGGCTTGAGATCATTGTCTTGAATTGTCCAGGGCTATGGAGAGTGTCGATTTTAAGTGTTGCAAATACTTCCATGTGTTTAGCGCACAAAAACTAAAGGCAGATTTTTCAAGTTCCGAAATAAACTCGCTGGACTTAGAATGAGTTTGGTATGGTCCCGTTGTCCAGTCCGGCATTTATGTTACATAGAGTGGTCAACGCCCATGTTCACTGTAAATCACATAACCATCTGAATGAGCGACCGCAATAAACCCACAACAATCCAACCTTCCCACCAGTCACATTCAAAAGAAGACCTGGTGCAATGCCACTTACTCTGTCATGATATCCAGGAATAGCAACATGCACGGGGAGAAACAGGCATAAACAGCCTGATGTAATAATTCGAAACACATGATTGCAATGGCAACCATCACTTTGCCACAATGTTTCCTGATTAACATTTTAAGAAACTTGTGACACACTAAGCCTTCAAAATTTGCGAACCCAGATACGGATAATGATCAGTCATCAGACATTTGTATAATTCTCATCAACTAAAACACAGTGAACAAGTGTGATGAAAAACCATAAAAAATAAAATATTGAGCCACTTACCCAGAAGATGAGATTGAAGATGAACATCATATACTTCAAGCAGCAGAGGCAGCCTCTTGCCATGTTGCACTTCTTGAATTCTAAAAGGAAGACAAATGATAGATCCAGGTAAAAGACCACGTATTTGCTGCCTTTGGGTGAGCTGTACTTGTTGGTGGTCTTGTCTCCTGCGCTGGCGTCAGCTGCCGCTGCAGCCTGCCCCTGCTGTGCGTTTTTGCGCGGCCCCGTGGAGCCGTAGAATGCGCCGGCAGTGAAGCCGCGGCCACCAAACGGGCGGCCAGACGTGGACGCTTGGGCAAAATCTGAGTCACGGCTATCTACGGAAGGGCTACGGTGAATAGCTGACTCCTCACTGCTGGACTTCTCCATGCTCTAGGGCTGCAGCTGCTGATGAAGGGCTCCCTGACGCACAGTCTACCATAGTCTCAGGGATGACAGGACAGAACAACACGAGTCTCCACTGCTTTGCACACCGAAGCAAAAAATAAAAAAAAATAAAAAAAGATAAAAGCCTCACAGAAACACAACTACATCCACCTCAAAGCACACAGTTGGGTAAGAAAGTCTTCAGCACAGAAGTGAGTGGAACTGCACGTATCAGGCGCCTCTGCAGGCTTAAGTGTATTTTGCTTGCTGCTGCTGTCTTGCTGTGATAGTCCTGAAGTTGCTGTGCAGGAGAGTCCTATGAGGAGCATTACCATCGCCTTTGCACTTTCTTTCCTGGGGAAGAAGTTACAGTACCTCTGTCCACTCTTAATATCACTCTCCTTCTGTGCTGCTTACTGCTGCCAGGCTGTTCCAGTGGGAGAGAGACCCCCGGGTGAGCCTCAGCTGCTCCAATTCCACGTTCTCTTGCTGACCTGGTAACTTTTCTCCCGTCCACTCTCCACTGCTCTGATCCTTCCCTGTCCACCTCTCCTCAGCATGCTCTGATGCGCTCTCTCTTCCTTCACTCTACCTCTCTCTCTCTCTCTGTCTGTCTCTTTCTAAGTGTGCCTGTCTTCTCTAGTGTACCATTCTGTGCTCAGCGGCTCAGTCCTCCGCACTGCCAGCGCTCTGCTCTCCCAATCGCAGGGCTCTGGCTGATGCGCTATTATCGGCAGACGCAATTTACGGGCATTCCCTATCTCTCAACAAGAGCACTGCCCTCCTTCCCCAACACTCTCTCTCTCTCTCTCTCTCTCTCTCTCTCTCTCTCTCTCTCTCTCCCTCTCAGCCCCTCCCCGCTGCTGAGCAGACAGCCAATGCAGCAGCTGCAGCCAGACCCGAGCTCCTCCTCTCCGCTCCCCGTGTCTTTAATAAGCCCATCACCACTTTGACTATACATGTTCAGCAATTTCATCTTTGCTGTAAGGGGAATTGAGAGGCCACAGATGAGTTTAAGAATATAAAAATTAAATGTCAGGTAATTGTAAATGAGTAGAGGTTGTGTTTGGAGAAGCAGTGTTAGGTGTGTCTGTGTCTGTTGTGTGTGTGTGTGTGTGTGTGTGTGTGTGTGAGATGGAAATAATTGCTGGCAGGCTCTTTTGCATGCAAAGAGCTTTCACTGTGAGATGACACATCAGCACCTGCGATTTCACACATGCCAGTATAGCTTCTCACATTGTTTTAATTTGTAGTCCGTAATTTTTTTTTGTGATGAATGTTGCCAGAAATAAACCACAGCGGGTGATCCATCATATATTTTTGAAAACCAGCCTGAAACTAAGGCGACTATCACCGGAGTGATTACTGCATCTGTTCTGGGTGGTGGCGACAGTACTGAGCTGCAGTTTGGTCTCGCCGTTGCTCTGCGTGATTCATCACTGCACTGCCCACATCCATGTAAGGGGGACCCAATTAACTGGCAACGTCCAGGCTTTGGAATTATGGCACCATCTAAACCACGGAAAGGGGATAGTGGCTTTAAGATGCTGAACGCTCTCCGAGGCAAAGCCAGGGTCAAACACTGAACAGCCCTGCTGATTCACACGCTAAGCTGACGAGATATTACAGAGCTTTGACCTTAAATTGACCCATCTCCCCAAACATCTACATGTGCATACCATCAGAGAACAAAGGCTAACTGGTAAAGGATCCTTAAGGTAGCGACTGTGCGGGTTGCAACTGTCAAATTTAAATAAAAGAGGTTCGTCTGAGCTTAATTTTAAATTCAGGTGACAGGATAAATTGGAATAACAATTTAAATTCCCTTATTGTCTCCCAGAGTAAACTTTTTCTCCAGGACTGTCAAGCTAAATCCGGTCTACCACTCGATTGGGCATTGTTCTGCCTTGGTAATGGTCTCCTGTCAGCTGAGTGCCGCTAATGGCTCAGCCTCCAGACAGATGGAGAGAGAGTTTCAACTGAATGGTCTTAAAGGTAAACCCAGTAATACCCAATCGACGAAGACAAGCTAATCCAATCCTCTCTTGTTTCACTATTGTAGAGTAAAAAAGAGAAATTATAGAAGGTCAGGTTTCAGCAATTGGTTAAGGTTGCAATTTAACGGCACATCAAAAAGTATGAAGGTTTAAAAATGACAAAATATCAAAACCATTGCATATTAAATAATATTTACACCTGGGTCCCGCAGTATCGGTTAAAAATGAATTGTTGATACCATTCTCATGTCTGTACGCTAAATATAAAAATAACAGAGAGCAGCCGGTTAGCTTAGCTTGGCATCAAGACTGGAAACAGGGTAAAACGGCTAGCCAGGCTCTGTCCCATGGTAAAAATAAATCTACCTACCAGTACCAGGTCACAGACACAAAATATTTCAGCACATAACTCCTGCAAAACCACAAATTTTGGATTTAACAAATGAGATACAACAAGCTTTAGCGGAGCCTGTAGGTGGAATTTGTTAACCTCTGGGAAGAGCAAGGCTAGCTGTTGGCCTACGTTTCCACTCTTTATGCCAAGCTAAGCTAACCAGCTGCTCACTGTACCCTTATATTTACCATACAGACATGAAAGTGCTATCAATCCTTTCAACTATACTCTCCACAAGAAAGCCAACAAGCGAATTTCCCCAAATGTCAAAAACTATTGCTTTAAGTGAACCAATTGTTACTGAAAGAATCGTCACTTCAAGTACAAGTTCTATCATATTTTTGTTATAAAGAGACATAAACTAAGTGTAACCGACACTGCCATGTTGTGGATATGAAGAAGACATGCAAAAAATGTAATATAAAGACAGCTCACAGTTAATACATTATTCCTGCTGTCAGGAGAAAATCACTAACAAAAGATGTTCCTATTTTAATCGTGCATGCCTTCTTTTGAGGTTTCTATGTGGCACTGAAAAGCTTTTATTAACTGAAAGATTACAGAATCTCACACATTGAAGTTGGGAGACTTTGATCTGACACCAGCATTTTAACAGATCATTTGCTTTAGCCTTCACAAAGCCTCAAGTGTCTTTAACCACACGTTTGCAGTTCCAGACACAGATGTAATATCTGCAAAAAGGCAGCAACTCCAAATCGTTGAGGCAAATCAGTCATAAGGTTGCTAAAGGTAGACGTCACATAATGGAAATAGCTGTTCACAAGTTACAAGTGACAAGGTTTCCCATCAGCCCTTTTGAATAAAAATGTAATGCTGCAAAGACTGTCAGAATCCAGGCGCTTTTGCATCCAGTGAATTTCAGGCCCTTAACTCCAAATTCAATACAATCTATGGCCAGTCCTGCCCTCTCTGAGAGTTACACACATTTATCAGAGCTCAGTGGGGCTCTTAGTGTGCATGTTACTGATTCCTCAAGTAGCCTGAAGGACACATCTGAGCCCATTCCCTCCACGCACAGATCCATCGACCCGGAGCAACGGGGCTCTGCGCCTCTGCATTGGGTTGAGGAGGTAAAGCAAGAGAGAAAGATACTTTAGCCAAACTTGGGAGAAAATGGGAGTCTGTAGGATGACACAAAAGACTTGAGGCTTGCAGAGAAGATGAAAAATATGCGGAGCACAGCAGAGCAGGCCAGAGCGGGGAGTCTGGGCTGAGACGGAGGGTGTGAGTGGTTGAGATTGTATTCAAACATTCTTTATGATGCTGAGTAAATCTGGCAGTTCTTTCGACATATGGTGCCAAGACAGACAGGGCTGCAGAGATTAGAGCTCAGAGGGAACCAACGGGGACTCTCTCAGAGCTCTTCAGACAACTACACAGAGGGTAATAGGAAGCAAACACTTCATAGTCCCGCTGCCACTGTGAACAAACAATAACTTATGAGTGGTGTCATCCCAACCAATGTCTCCATTAAAGAAGAGGTTAAGATTGGTCATAAAATGAATATTTGTATACGTTACCAGTGTTTCCCATTAGAGTGCGGATCAGGGTCGCATTTTTCTGTCTGAGCTCAGCCCGCGTCCGACAGAGTAGTAACCGAAACCGACCCGAGCCCGACAGGCATTAAGATATTTATGTCCGAGCCCGACACAGTTCAAATCTAATTTTTTGCCTCATACTAATGACACATGTACGTTTGTCTGTGTGGAAAGCCCGCTTTTATTAAGCAACTGTAGGAAGGCATTCGGAAATGTCAACAGATGGGACAACAAGCGCACGTTAACACAGGCGCGCGCGTGTGCGTGTGTGTCTGTGTGTCACAAAAACAAACCTTTGCATCAAGTGAAACAGGCCCATTGGCTACCTAATAAGCGGTTTCAAATTTAACAGGTTCAATGCCTGTATGCATGTATATATATATTTATGTTTATGATCTGCCAACTTAGATGGTAGTTTTTTTGTTTATCCTATTTCTCTATTTATTGGTTTATTAATTAATTTATTTTATCTATTCTTTTATTAATGTATTTACTTGTTTATTTATTTATCCTTTTGCTCTCTTCCTTTATTAACCCATCATTTTTGTTTTTCTTTTGTTTGTTTTTCTTTACTTTTCAACTATATGTCCCCATCTGTCGGGGCTAGGTGCCGGTGGGAGGGTTTCCATTCTCTATTTCCCATACATTGATTTATTTGTGGCGGGCCGCCACGTTATCAACATTGACCTCCACAAATTGATATTATTTTTTTCTTTTACTATTTAAAATACAGTACAGGCCAAAAGTTTGGACACACCTTCTCATTCATTGTGTTTTCTTGATTTTCATGACTATTTACATTGTAGATTCTCACTGAAGGCATCAAAACTATGAAGGAACACATATGGAATTATGTACTTAACAAAAAAGTGTGAAATAACTGAAAACATGTCTTTTAGATTCCTCAAAGTAGCCACCCTTTGCTTTTTTGATAGCGCTGCAAACCCTTGGTGTTGTCTCAATGAGGTTCATGAGGTAGTCACCTGAAATGGTTTTCACTTCACAGGTGTGCTTTGTCAGGGTTAATTAGTGGAATTTTTTCCCTTATTAATGGGGTTGGGACCATCAGTTGTGTTGTGCAGAAGTCAGGTTGATACACAGCGGACAGCCCTACTGGACAACTGTTAGAATTCATATTATGGCAAGAACCAATCAGCTAAGTAAAGAATAACGAGTTGCCATCATTACTTTAACAAATGAAGGTCAGTCAGTCCGGAAAATTGCTAAAACTTTGAATGTGTCCCCAAGTGCAGTCGCAAAAACCATCAAGCGCTACAACAAAACTGGCTCACATGAGGACCGCCCCAGGAAAGGAAGACCAAGAGTCACCTCTGCTGCTGAGGATAAGTTCATCCGAGTCACCAGCCTCAGAAATCGCAAGTTAACAGCAGCTCAGATTAGAGACCAGATGAATGCCACACAGAGTTCTAGCAGCAGACACATCTCTAGAACAACTGTTAAGAGGAAACTGCGCGAATCAGGCCTTCATGGTCAAGTAGCTGCTAGGAAACCACTGCTAAGGAGAGGCAACAAGCAGAAGAGATTTGTTTGGGCCAAGAAACACAAGGAATGGACATTAGACCAGTGGAAATCTGTGCTTTGGTCTGATGAGTCCAAATTTGAGATCTTTGGTTCCAACCGCGTGTCTTTGTGCGACGCAGAAAAGGTGAACGGATGGATTCTACATGCCTGGTTCCCACCATGAAGCATGGAGGAGGAGGTGTGATGGTGTGGGGGTGCTTTGCTGGTGACACTGTTGGGGATTTATTCAAAATTGAAGGCATACTGCAACAGGCATGGCTACCACAGCATCCTGCAGCGACATCGGTTTGAGTTTAGTTGGACCATCATTTATTTTTCAACAGGACAATGACCCCAAACACACCTCCAGGCTGTGTAAGGACTATTTGACCAAGAAGGAGAGTGATGGAGTGCTGCGCCAGATGACCTGGCCTCCACAGTCACCGGACCTGAACCCAATCAAGATGGTTTGGGGTGAGCTGGACTGCAGAGTGAAGGCAAAAGGGCCAACAAGGGCTAAGCATCTCTGGGAACTCCTTCAAGACTGTTGGAAAACCATTTCAGGTGACTACCTCTTGAAGCTCATCAAGAGAATGCCAAGAGTGTGCAAAGCAATAATCAGAGCAAAGGGTGGATACTTTGAAGAAACTAGAATATAAGACATGTTGTCAGTTATTTCACACTTTTTTGTTAAGTACATAATTCCACATGTGTTCATTCATAGTTTTGATGCCTTCAGTGAGAATCTACCATGTAAATAGTCATGAAAATAAAGGAAACGCATTGAATGAGAAGGTGTATCCAAACTTTTGGCCTGTACTGTAGGTAAAATCTTACACGTTGCACATTGATTCGCTTCGCCCCTCCTTGCCGTGGTCTCTCGCTCGCTCTCTGACAAGTACAAGACAACAGACCGTCTGTGAAAATTCCTTTAGGTGCACACTCTGAATCAAAACATGATGATAAGCGGGAGGAAGGATTGCTGTCGACTTTTCTCACAGAGTAGACGGCTGGCCGAATTCCTGAAGAGAATCAATCCGGTGTTCACGAATGGTTGGTATCTGCACAAATCTGTCCAAAAGTGATGCATCAAATTTAACTCTGATAAGTTAGTCTACCTATGTTCCTAACACTGTTATCTCATAGACCCAACTCTTCAAATAACTTAGTAGCAAGCATGTAAAGAGCAGAGCTGGTAAAGGTTAGATATAAGTGCCTCATTAGTATGTGCAACAGAAGAAGACAGAAGGATAGGATATGAATGGGCAAAACAAAAAATAAATAAATTAATAGAACACACTCCTATGATATAGTTCTTTGTATTGTAACCTGGAATCTGCTTTTGATAAGGTGTGTTTTTGGTGCACTTTATCTGCGGCGCCTTCAAACAATGACAGAGCAGAGCAGTTTGTGTGAAAGCTGAGTTTGCTTGAGAGAATGTTTTTTTTTTTTTTTAATACCATACCATAATAGATGAGACTGTCTGTTCAGTGTCCCTGTGTATATGTGTGCTTTTGTGCGTGTTTTTTGAACGCTTTTGGTCATTATTTCAGATGTTTGTTTTGGTAGATTTTATTTCTTGTTGCTTGCTTTTCTCAGATTTTATACATTCTAAAATAAATACTGTTTGTTTTTGGCTATTTGAACACTTAAGACTCTGGTTACTTGTAATAATCTTTTGTCATTATGTTTGGCATTTTATAGACTACATGACTAATTAGACTATTAATCAAATTATTCCCTATTGTGAAATCATTTAATTCAGCCCTACTCATCTATGAAACAAATTTTCCCCAAAATGTCACTGGATGAAAGACCATGGTTACCTTGAACGCAGCTCAGATAATTACGTGCATTAGATAAGGTAGTGAAAATATGTAAAGCTCGAAGGTGGAGGTGAACTAAAGTAAATTACACAAAATTTGTTTTTACATTCGACTAATATGAAACAGAAATCACCAAGATATTTACCTCTCTGTTGATGAAATCTGGTTCAAATCTTGTGGCGTTCTGGTGGCTGAATCACTCGGAGACCTCAGAAGTTTGTTTTGAGTACAAACACTTAAGTTTTCTTTTTAGTTCGTTATATAAAAGTTTGATGCAATAACCTTCTTGCATGCCTCAAGGATAAATAAAAATTTAGGCCCACTATTTTTAGCCGAATTAATGATCAGAATCACGTCTGCCACTGAATGTCTCTGATTTACTGACTGGAATTGAATCACGACAATCACAGCCACAGTCACAAGGTCCTCTCACACATGACGGCATCCCAAAAATAAAACATTGGCTCGATTAAAATGTCAATTGTACGAGAAAAGAGATTTTTAGTTTTTTTTAAACAAATGACAGTATAAAGCCTTATTCACATGGGACAAGTATTACCAGAGGACCTCACATGGTTTTGAAAATTACAGCTCCCCCGCCCACCCGTCTGTGTTTCGTGCGGCGCATTCACATGGGATAAACAAAGTCTGTATTTTATTCGAATTTACTGTATCCCACTGAAATGATGTCAAGGCTCTGTCAAAACTTTCATTTATCCCTGGCAACGCATGCCAAAAATCACAGAGATGTCGATTCGCACGGGACAAATATTATCATACAACCTCTGTGTTTGGCGAAATACAGTAGGTAACTTGGAGGAGTGGAAATCTTACTTGACAAATTACTGACGTGGCAGGTTCGCACGTGATTAAAGTCACAGATGACCTCCGTAATTGTTACAAATGACTAGAGGTCCCCAGGTAATACTAGTCCCGTGCGAATTGGGCTTAAGCATGTTACTGTGGAGGAATGTATCACACATTTCTTAACCCTTTCTGAATGCTCTGATGTCGTCTGTACTGCAGACGACATCAGAGCATTCAGAAAGGGTTAAGAAATGTGTAAGAAGGATAAGAAGAACGTCTACTATATAATTAGTAGCTAATGTGTCTTTGCTCATATTACACAAGGAATCAGCGCTGCATACCTTTGACCAGTCAATCTGAAACCATATCAGAGCCACAGACACACAGCATATGACATGCAACAGCACATAATCCTGGAGTGAATGTATGATCAAGGCCTGGGCATGAGGAGAGGATTAGAACTACAAAGGATTTTTCTCCCACACAATATATCCCTGCCAGCGGCCCTTAGATCCTATGGGCGTTTGGCCGAGTCTGTTGCTGTGGACGCTACTGACAACATGACCTCTGTGGACCATATTCCACAGTGATCGGTCAACGAACAAACTAAACAAACAGGAAGACGAGGGTTTGTATTGACTTCAGGTCAAGGAATATGCCGTTATGTGGAGATGCACTAACAAGCTATTATTTCTGAAGTCTGCCCCATTTCCCAAATCAAATTAAAATTTAGATGTCAAACTGCAATGATATTTATGGTTCTATCTTGCCCTTTTATGACGCTCTGAATATTGCCTCCTGAGACGAGGCTGACCAGACAGTACCGCCATTCTTCAGTCATTCTTGGGTGATTTGCAGCCAAAAAATCTATAAAAAGTGTCTGGAAAGGGTGTTAATTAGGGATTTATGACGTCACGCTGCCCTGAAGATCCAATTGTGATAGCATATGAGGACTCCAGATAATGGCACCAAAGCTGGAGGATCAAAGGATCAAGCACTGTTTCTTAAAAAGTCAAAGGCTCTAAACATCTGGGAGTATCAAGTTGGCGCTGACTGACCATTTACACAGCATGACACTGTTCCATCAGACATATTTCATGCACTTATGTAAACAGTTTTGTATTTGTTTATTCCACCTCTCATGTGGAAAAACATCTGACAGTCACATTGTGAGAAGTGACCCAACAGCTGAGAACCGGAGACGCATGTTTGCGGCTCTTGTCAGGATTTTGAGTGAAAAAAAGCAGCAGTTATGACACATCCATAAACCTACAGACAGACACAGGTGCACACAGGGCGGCCCCACATGCGCGCACATACACCCATATAAAATGAAATACACGTAAAGCCTCAAAGCCCCGGCAGACAGCCCTGAAGCCAAGCCCCAATCTAAACTTAATTCCTGCAGGCACGTCCATCAGTGCTGTGGGAGATAAGGTTGGACAAGAGAGACAGGCAGGGTTTTACAAGTAAAGTAAGTATACTCCGACTAACAGGATACTACATTAGCATTTAGATAAGAAAGGGTCTCTCACCATTGAAATGCAATGTATAATATCACAGTGTAGTAAAGTCCCGTTCAATAAAGGTCCATTGCAGAGAGGTCACATGCCTGTGATGTCTGTAGCAGTGTGATGAATCCCAGAATAGCCTCGCAGATAATCAGGAGCGGCAGTGTGTTCTGATAATGTTGATCAAAGGAATGGAATAGCTAAGTCCACCAGTGTTCTAAGCTTGATGTAATATTTAAGAGAGACATAAGTGTGTGATAAAGATGGAACGTCAGCAATAAGAATCTTATCCAGTTCCTTGGGAAAGTGTGGAGCGAGCCACTGAATTCAGGGCTTAGTTATCGATTTACTGGCTCAGAGTTAATTCAACTTGACTGGAGGGGGTTTAAAAGTCGCGCTGACTGTCTTCACTGCTAGATTTGAGATGGTACATTACAGATTTTTATATTATAGAACATTATATATTATAGAATGGTAACAGTTGTTCTAAAACTATAAGAAGATAAACATTCAGATACAAAGGCTGATACATTCACACAGATATAAAGCTATAATCAAATAATCTTACACAGATATGAGGCCAAAAATAAACAGTATTTATAACACTTGTGTAATATGTGTCAAAAATTCTCTCATTTCTCATGTTATCATTTATTGTGATGATATGAAACTTGTATTACTTAGAGCAAGTTGTAATAAAAAGCTGTAACTGTAATGTTGTTAAATGAAGAGTTTGGTTTAATGCAACGCATACAATTGGAACAGTCATTTACTTTCAGTTTGATGATTTAGTGTGTAAGTTTATATACATTTGTTTCATCATGACATATTCATATCAGGAAACCTCATTACTGACTTGTTCCACAATTGCTAGATAATACAAGCGCACTCCAAAGAGAGGCAGGGAAGTAGAATCACACAGTCAAAACAGGTGTCAGTTTTTGCCTCCTGCCAGGAGGAACAACACATTCAGTGCGCAGGAGAGCCTGTGCTTTGACGTCAGATGAGATCACACATAATTATTCAATCGATAGCCTTTGGTTAAAAATATGAGAGAAGTGAAAAAAATGTGAAGAAAATCCTATAATTGGCACCGTCATCGCTCCTTCTGTTTGCGTGCACATATTAGCAGTTCTTCTGTTGCCGTATGGGTTAGGTTACTGACCCCAAGGGCCAGGAGAGGAAAAGGAAGCAGGCTTCGATGTGCGTTAAGAAGTGAAAGAGAGATGGGATAAAGAGGATGTGGCTATCAACAAGTCATAGGGAAAAAAAATGGCAGCCACAACGGAAGTAATGTCACTCAGAGCTCAAGTTTCTATAAACTGCAGATGCCGCTGACGCAACATAAAAACTATTTACGTCTGCGGAGGAACAAAAATATATAGTGGGCTGGTATTTTCTTTGCTGTGGAACCCCAAAGCCCTGTGGGTTTGCTGTGTTCGTGTGGCGCCTCATAAGCAATCCAACACATTCTTACATCTCCTCCTGTGCTTCAGGAAAGGTTATAGGTCACGCTGGAGAGCTTAAAGATGTGTCCTCTGGGTGCTGAAGGGGTTGGACAGGGTAAAATGAGATGTACAAAAAGGATGGAGGAGGAGGGGTGACGAATACAGATCATTAGAGACAATAAGGCGTGCAGAATGAGAGGTTTAATGAACTTGTAGAAGTCCCTGTGGATCCTTTATGTGGCGGTAGGAGAGGCCCTTTCTCGCCATGTATTGTCAGCATGGCAGTGGAGGGTATTACTGTATGTTGTCTGTGGCAAATCTGTCAACAGCTCAAGTCTGCGTATGATCTCTCCATGTAAGGGGATTAAAGGGTCGGCATCTGCAGGGAGTAAGGTCAATGTTACGGTTTCATCTCTAGTTCATAAACCAGGAGAAGGTGGAAAACAGCTGGCGCCACAAACCGCACATGTATGCATCATGTGAAGTCGGTCCAACATGAGTGTACTCAATAAGCGGATGAGCAGAGTGCATCACTGAAGGAACATTAAAGATGCGGCTGACACAGCGATGAGGGGGTCAGATGGGGTTTATCAATATTTCAGTTGGCTGTTGCTGAAATGCAAACAAAGGAGGGGCAGGCTGCACTGCTGTGCTGAGACGGAGCTGGCGTTGGACGACAGGAAGCGCAAGATACGAGATGAGAGAGGAAAAGACGGAGCATCGCTCTGCTATCCGTGCGACTAGCGCTACGGCTCCTGGCTGAGGAGATTCAAAGGCAAGGATGGATTAAAGGCGCAACAGAATGCCCGAGGAGCTTTCCCATTTTGCGCACACCACAAAGACATCTCATCTCCACGACTGTTGTTCCGGGGTATCGCTGACGGCATGATCTTGAGCTGCTATGATATTTACCATCTTTACATTAACATAATCTCATCATAAAACAATATTTGCAAGCCCACATATGACAAGAAAGAAAGAGAGAGAAGAGAAAGAGAGAGAGAGAGAGAGAGAGAGAGAGGTGGGCAGGAAGAGACATTTGCACATTTCAAGTATAGTGGAAACCTGCAGAGAGCAGAAGATGGCCTGCAAGAGTTCAGCTCCAATCCCACCAGCTGGGTAGCACCTCCCCACAATATGTCGCGCCCTGACTGGTCCGTGTGTGTGTACGTGTGTTTGATCTAGGGGACATGGGGTCTGGCCCCTGGCACATACACTGTCAATATGGCTGTGGTCATTCATGAGCAGCCGCTCTGTCACTGCCATCCAGAGAGCCGTGGCAACAGACCAGCAAAGAGTCACATCCTCAGAGGAGAGGAGAGAAGAGGACAGGGGGTGGGGAGGGAATGAAGGTAGCAGACTGTGGCAAAATGCCCTGGATCCCTTCATTTCTACAGGAACTGTCCTGCCGCGGATTAATGCCCTCCTCTAAAGAAGCAGCTGGCATGTCATTGTGTGTTTGTGGGGCAATCTCCAGATATGAATCAACAACTGCTGATAAAGCAACAGATAAAGCCTCACGCCACACAAAATCACATTTGTAAGACATAATGTCTGCACGCGTCTTTTTTTTTCTTCATAAAAGAATATCTCTCTTCTGCAATCTAAAAAGCATATTTGTGATAGCTCCAGTCCAAGCATACGAGAAAAATGATACAGCAAGCAGTGGAGAACAAACAAGAACTGACTGATGTTTTATGTAAACAACACAAAGCAGCGCACATAGCCTCTTCACCTCCATGGCTGCGGGAATAAGAACAGCAGATGTCTACAGAGCTGCATAAATGGTGTGGAACAAGGCAAAAGGAGCGTCTTTCACAGCCTGCTAAATACTGAGACACATTGTCTGATAATCGGAAAAACATCATGTTATTTGCCAAAACAATATCTATCTTCATGTTTCTGAATGTGCACATTCTACAACAGTGGATGAACACAAAATATGCAAATTCACTCAAAGTCACACCGAGGATACCGTACACAAAAACATATCATTACAAAGATGGACACACACACACACCAGCACCCATAATATAAACATAGTAGTATGGCACATTTCCCTGTGAGATCCCATATGGGGTTACGCAGTAGGTTCCTCAAGCAGAAAATAGAATTCGCAGCCCTCCGGTAACAAGATGTGGACGACATTAATAAATAAATAAATGAATCATATTAAGGCTTACCAAAATATAAAGTCATGTATTACTATGAATATCTGCAACCTACCAAAACATCTGTTACACACACAGAAACAGAGCATTTGCTTAGCTGCCAACTATTTTTAATTAAAGTCTGCAGACAGAGTCCGAGCTGAAATTAGCTCCGGCTACTTTTTTTTTCTGATTTCACCTACTTAAACACATTTCGTGCTGATTGCTCCCAATTCTGCGCGTTCCCCTTGGGGACTGATGATTATAAATTAACTCAATATCCTTGCACCCCATGTCATGCTTTTGGCAGCGTGATACTGGAAGAACATTGCTTGTAGATGATTTAAAATGAAAATAATTTTAGTTTCACCACAAATCCCAAAGCATAATGAAGAAGGCAAAAGCAATTTATGCAGAGCATTAATGGGTTGAACATTATTCATTGTCTGCTTATACATATGAAAATACACTATGTAAATAAGCAGCGTAAATGAATGCATTTTCTCTGAGGAAATGATTGAATATGAATTCTAACAAGATTAGCCATGACGTTCAAAAACTTCAGAGGTAGAGGAGCCACTGGGAAGGAAATGTGAACCACTCTGCCACTCAGTCACCAATTTTACATCATTTACAAGAGCACAATGTCTACCTCGAAAAGATTTAAGGCCAGAAAATAGCTTTCCTCTGACCTATCACCCATAGCAATGGGATATAATATGCGCTTCTCCTTGCGAGTGTTGAAATCCTAATCTGCACACATCAAATGGTAATGTTACTACTTGCAGTGGGAGGTTTTGCATGGAAAACAGCTTGCTAAGGGCGACTGTTTATATGCCATTGCAGGAAGGCACAAAGTCCCACATTATAGGTTTGACAGCAGTGATCTTATTTCAGTTCCCTCAGCTAATGTATTTGCAAAGGTGTGTTAAAGTCGGTGCTATTCCACTATTTTTGGCGGTAACAAAAAAAAATGTAACGGACTACTTTTTCAAATTAAATAACACAATTACAATGCCGGTAATTTAAATGGTCTCGTTACTCAGACAAACGCAGCCTACACCCCCCGGATTTTAACGTCACCCGACCGTACGTACAGCGGCGCAATGGATGACGTGAATCTATCAATCGGCATCGGACTGCCACTGCACACAATGGCAGACAGGCAATTTAAGCTTGCTGTCCTGGAAATAAGGACATTGTTGATAAGAAATTACTGTCTGAGAAACCGTTATTTCATTTTACTCTTCACTGCCAAAAGATAATATAAAAAACTGACTTGTGATTTGAAGGCCTGTCAAGGCTATAATAAACAGGCCTTTCAAAACATATCTATTGTGTTTCATTGCCAGCTACTTACTTTTCATTGTAGTGATAATGGGTACAATCTCAATGAGTGAACTAGTAACTGTTATTATATTACTCATTTCCAGTAACTTGCACAACGCTTGTTAAAGTACACCAACTTATATGCACACATGACCACACTCACAACATTATCACTTCTCGGGCTACATCTGATAATGTTCTTGTGCCGACTCAGCCAGGTAAAAAACAATATTCTGCAGCTGTTGCAGAGGGGGTGACAGTGGACCTCATATAAAGACTGTCACTCCCAAAGCACAGCTGTACTGTCTCATACACACACACACACACAAGCACACACACACACACACACACACACACACACACACACACACACACACACACACACACACACACACACACACACACACACACACACACACACACACACACACACACACACAAGGAACAGGCGAGATCTTTAACTCTATGTCCCCCACATAAGAAACCAGATATGAGGCTAAGGCACAGCCTGCCTGCAGAGTTACATTTAATGCAGTATCTCTCCTTACTCTCTCTTCAGTGCTCACACACACACACACACACACACACACACACACACACACACACACACACACACACACACACACACACACACACACACACAACTGAATACTTTATGCAGTCTTCGCTCTCTCGCACACACACTCGTGCATGCTCTCTCCCCTGTCGTTCCATATTCACACACTGACCTTCAGCTGAGAGAGAAAAACATCCTCAGTAACTTCTTTACTCTCCTGATTCACATTCACATATAAATAAAAAAATTCTACATTGTGCCTGGAAGGACAATGTGCCGTGTTCATTGAACAGTAACAGTAAACTAATCACCACGCTCAATGGCAGAATATAATAAATAATAATCTGGATAAGGGAAAATAATGGTCAAGCTTCCTAGGGCCAAAAAAAAGCCACGTATCAAAATCCAATAACTGAGTCGTGCGACAGAGGTGTCTGAACGAGGGCCAAATGTTACCATTTCTCTTCTCATAACCCACTATTGTGAGACTGTGTCCTTCATATGAACCTAGTGTCACCTTGTCTGTGTGTGTGTGTGTGTGTGTGTGTGTGTGTGTGTGTGTGTGTGTGTGTGTGTGTGTGTGTGTGTGGCCTCATGTGGGTTTATGTGTGTGCCGGCGTAAAACGTGGAATTTGCGCGAGCTGGGTCAGCCGTTCCTTATTCAGTTGGTCGGGAGTTTTATTTTCCTCTTCAGAGCGTTCTCGGCTCCAGTCTGTCTCCACTGTGGTATTCCTGACACATCACAGGTGAAGGCATAGAGCAACTGCACACGGCACAGAATGTTAATGCAAAGGAAAGCATTAGGGGGAAGGGGACTGTCCTTTTTCAACATAACACTCAATCATCATCCATTTTAACAAGCCTGCCCCTCACATAATGACAAGTGAACGGCAGTTTTGTGACGGCTGAGGGGTCCATCAGATTAACAAATTGTGAAGGCATTCAGAGTGCAGGGAGTGGAAGACATTTTTGAATTGTCCAAGATTTCTCTGATAAGGCACCACAGGCATAATAATTTGCTAGTTCTGAAAATACTACAGGGTGCTCACATACATAAGGAAGCAGCCCTAGCATCATGACTCATGCCAGTTTATAAAGAGGCAGCACAACAAATAGGACTGGAGTTAAAGGTCTCACTGGCCTTTATCTGAGCTACTTTTTTTGGTACCAGGGACAGCACATATGTGACTTTCAGGTTCAACAATTCCCCTCCACTCTCTCTGGCTCTGTGCTGCATCCACATTAATATTCATAATATCAGCTCAAATTTCATACCGCAAGTCATTACACCCAGGCGTTTTGTTACTCAAGGTGACTGAGGGAAGGTAAACATATATTTGAGGATAATGTTTGAGCAAATATTCCCAACACGACACTTTCAACCTTCTGCTACGTGGGGCTAAATGAAAGTAAACCAGGGAATTGAAAGATGCAGGAAATTGCGTCACAGCGACACTGGAAAGAGTATTACTGCCTTGCATTCTGATTCTGATTTGTCTATCATTAGTTTTAACTATTAAAAGATGGTATTTTTTTGCCTTTAATCACCACTCTTTTCATCTTTTTTGTTGTTGCTGTAATGGTATCAGCTTCGTCCAAGAAATCATGAAAAAGCGGCGTTCCGTGAGCTGTGATTGTCTCCACAAATCACAGCAAAGCTGACACATTCAGACTAGGAGCTTAAATTGATATGTGACACAGGCTATTAAACAAGCAGAAGTGATTTGTTAGCTGCACTGTCAGATATGTAATGCATTCCTGATCTGTGTCTAGATTTAGGTGTGTCCTAAGCTCAAGGCGGGGCAGACTGACATTGAGTGTTTGAATGTCAGCATTACAATGACAGGCTGAATCCGCAGGGTGTCAACATCTGTGACAGCCTGGGTATCAGGGTTAGAGGTCTTCCTCTGTCTGGTCCACGAATGTCTGCACACCCACCGCGACCGCAAATATCACCCCCATATTTCTGCTTATTGTTGCACCTTTTCAAGAATAAGGCAAATCGAATTAGCTTTTTAAATGTGCTGACAAGGAATTTCTAACAGAGATTAGGGCCCTACAATGTTCTCTATCTTGAGTGGGTCTGACACACCAATCACAATAGATAACAGGGATATAGAGCATGAATAAGACACAAAAACAGAGCCACGTGACTGGACAGAAATGGGCACTGCTAGGCTAGAAGCATCCGCAATAAAAAGAAATCACGCCATGTTGACAATCTCTGATAATGAAATGTCTTCATTGAGAGCTCTTAGGTTGGTTTGTTTTCAGAAGTAGCTATTGGAATAACCAAGTGCACTGTGGGAGTCCAGAAACATATCCTGCATGTAATAAGATGCAGAATGGGTAATTAATAAGTATTCTTCAAAAAGGTAGCTTATACACATTCCTTTCCTCTCACTCTTAAGATTTGTTCTATACAGTGCTTCCAGACGGCCAGGCATAGCTGCAGGGCAAAGTTATTTTGCTTAGTAAAACAAATGTGGAAGATCCTCAAGGTGACACTGATTTGATACGGCTTACAGTGGAAAATGTAGCAAAAGTCATCACTCAGGCAAGCATCCTGTTAGGAATGAATAACTGATTTGAGGTAGACGGTAAAAATAGAAAAGAAAAACAAAACAAATACTAGCAGTGGATTTGGAGAAAAAAAAAAAAAAAAGGATCACTTGGACTTTTTGTTAACTCAGTTGACAATATGTACTACTAACTATCACTACGCACACACGTGCAAGTGCACACACGCACACACACCCACACACACACACGGCACAGGGTGAGAATACAGAGGTGAATTAGGCTGACATTCTGTGCTCTGGGGCTGGTTAACCACAGCACAGATGCATGTCATTTGGGGAGGTAAGGAATGATTTAAACAGCTGTTAGAACAGACAACAGCCACACTTAAAGGGGCGCTATGCGCTCGCTTTTTGCTCACAGGTTTCTCTATAGAGCTCCCCCTACAGCTTCGGAATAGATATTTGGCAGCTCCTACGTTTACTCGTGTCTGACTCCTTGCTCGGTCAGTCTGCCGTTTATCTTTCTCTGTTCCTCCGACAATGCTTTCCTAGCTTTCTGCTTCTTTTTTGCCAGCTCAGCCATGACGATAGTGTGAAAAACTCCATCACTACCTTGTTAGCTGGTTCCTGAATGGGCGTGTATGTGTGCAGTGCCGTGAAGCAATGTGTTACATCGCGAGACCTGATATCACGAGATACTTCCAGACGCTGAGGCCAGCGACTCGCCAGCCGAAAGTTGCAAGGGTGGTTTTTCCACTCACAGGCCCTAGGGGGGAGCGAGACGACCACCATTCAACTCGAAAATAGTCATATAACCATTCCAATGACTCCGAAGCTGTTCAGTTATGGTAAATTAAGCTAAAAAAAACTGCATAGATCCCCTTTAACTGAAGGAGAGAGCCTTTTGATCTGTGATGACACTTGGAGCAGTAAATACTTAACGAAATGAACAAAATCAGCATAAGCTGTTACTTTAAAGTAACTACTGGCTTAACATGTCTGATGCTGCTCATTCTTCATCTAATATCTTATAGTTGTGTTTTGTGCATAATACGCTTCATAATTTGTATGCAAAATGTACAGTAGTTACTAACTTACAGTATATTTTGCACTTGCAAAGTTGATTAACTCAGCGAAGTCAGTCCTCAACATGATATTATTACTACTTTTAGTATAACTCATTAGTTGCTAGTTTCTGTTAATACGCCATGGTCTGCCAGGGTTGGAAAATGCATGAACTACTGTACACATGACTGTGAGAAGCCCTCATTTTGTTTTACAGAACATTAAGCAGAACTTTGACACCTGAAGTTTGTCTATGAGAACACTGTGGCTAAAGGTAAGCGTTTGAAGCAGGATAAGCCAAAAATGATCACAGCAAAGGAAGAGGGATCACAGCGTACAAGTGTCATCTCTGTGGATTGAGCCCTAGTCCACACAGGAGGATTAATACATGGGTTTCAGCTGACTGCCCTCTGGATTATGCCTTTCCCTGATAAGAGAAATCTGAGCTCAGCACCCTGTGCATGCAGAGCCAGATAGAGTTGTGATTACAGTGTGGACGAGAGCTCCTTGCCAGGACCTTCATTTAGCTGGCCCTCCCCATCCATGCATCCATGTTTAATGCGGCCTTGAGCACAGGCTCACAGGCCCAGGCCCAAGGGATACTCATTACAAGGCTGGCACGCAGATCTCAGGCCCCGCCAAGACCCAGGTATCGACAACCTCAGCAGGTCAAAAGCAAGATGACAGAATAATAAACCCCCACTCTTTTGCCATAACACTGCAATGCAGTGTTCTCTGGTATTCTCCCCACACACAATATGCCCAATCAGTACACTGATGATTTAGTAGTAATATATTGGCATTAAAAAGAAAGACTACTGAATCTTGCAAAACATCTCAATTTAGACATAAGCGTTTCCCCAGACAGCATGTCAAGAAAATGCTACATGGAAAATGTAATTTTCTATTCAAGGTCCCACATTATTAAATTTCTATGATGTTGTCTTAAATATAATATGACTGAGGATATACATAATCTACTCCTTCAGTTACAGCCTACAAAGCAGAAATGACTGGGAAGGATGTGAAGAGGGCATATTGCCCTGAGGTGGCTTCATTTCTTTGAAAATATACCTCTTAAATACTCGTTTTAAGATATGTACCTATTTCCATGTAATATTAGGCAGTGTGTGCGCAGCAGGTTCTGCGCCTACCTACCAGAGGGGTGCCTGTATGGTCACGGTTTACTAACGGGTTGAAGGCAGCTACCAGCAGGCATCCTGTTCAGCTAGTGATTCCCTTCCTCACTACAATCTCATTTTCCTTGAAATTTAGCTTGGGGGTTCAACAAAGCAATTCTCAGTTGCTAGCTATTTTAACTTGCCGTCTATAGGTCCCCTTGGCTCACTGGTCACAGTGCTTACAATAGTTGTCGTTTGAAGAGTTTACCATATCATTATCCTTCAGCACTGTTCAACAAGCTTTTGTCACAGGCTAGCTCTAAAACAGATACCTCTTTCCAGACTCTTTGGATACGGAGTATCACTCTTACTACAGCCTCATACACACACTGCTTCAACATGCGCAGAAATCCAAAGCTTGATGGACCCGCTGTGCGTAGTTACAGCTGCTAAGCTATGATCGAACCAACGCTGTTCGGGGGAGGGGTTATGCGAACTGTCAATTGAGAGACTGTTGGCAAAAAGAAAAGTTTTGAGCCCACTAACATGTACATTTTCCTCCATCATTCATTACCACATACCTGCCATTTGGAGTGTGTATTCACACACTATTAAAGATGCAGTAGGTAAGTCTAACTTTCCGCCATATTTGCTGAAACTGACCCTATGTTCCAGTAAAACTACATGAATTATGTAATATAAAAAAAATCCAGCTCCTCTGGCACCACCTACAGCCTGTAGTGCGATTGGCAAAATTCCACCGCTCCCGGTTGATTTTCTCCAATCAGGACCACAGGGGGTGTCTATCTGCCTGTCAAACACTGCTCATGCACGCACTCGCATATAAGAGCGTTCTCCCCTCCCCCCTCCCTGCGCACGAGCTGCAGAAAGGTTTCCCTAAACTCGGGTGAACATTGGAGTGGCTTTTCAGAGGGGGCGTGAGCTCCGGGATTTTAAAGATCTGAAGAACGATGCAGATGTAGCCACATTTCTTCTCGACAGGTAACATAATTACGATGAATGATTTATCTTTCACTTGGTTATTAGTAGTCAAAAGTCCACAAAGCTATGTTGGTGAGGATAATAGTAACGTTAGCACAGTGGTCGGTCTGATATGATGGAGAAATGGCTAACGCTAGCCTGCTAGTTAGCATCGTTTTACGGTTGGTGAGTAAACATTGTGTTATTGTTTAGTTATTGAAAATGTTGTCTGACATGCCGGTCGGCAGTTCTGTCAAACTCCCTTGTGTGGGAGGGGCTTAGGGGACGGTTTGGGCTGCAGCAGAAAGGGGGGAGGGACTGAGAAGTTGTCGATGTTCAAATTTGTTGGCAAAGTCCTGGCTCTTCACAATCTTACCTACAGCAGCTTTAATGTGAGTGATGTTTGTGTCCTCACCAGTAGGTCATCTCATACTTTCCGTTACGATTTGTTTTCAATACTATTGTCTAAATGTAGTTCCACATTTCAGCCACCCATGGTTCTCTAAACATACCAACTCTTTCTGTGTAGTAGACATGAATAATTAACTCAAGAGATGCTATTCCAACTTAGCTAAGTTGTGTTCTACTTCATGTAGGAGTCTCAAAATCGAAAAGAAAATGAAATTCAGTCAATTTAAATTGAACAGAACAAAGTACTGATTGAACATCTTGGATCATATTTGAATATACAGTAAACAGATGAAAACATATCCTACACAAGGGCCTCCATATATTCAGAAGACTTTATAAAAATGTCATTTAAGTTTCCACAGTGTTCGCTTTATGGCAAGGTTTAAAAGAGCTAACCACGACTCCACTTCTTCACCTAAAAAAATCATCGACTGACAAGAGAAGAGCATCTGTTAAGTGGCCTACTGGTAGCAGCTCTTTCGAGTGACCTATTAATTCACATCCAGCTGCACCACTTTGTCACTTAGCCTCTCCATCTTCTTCCTTCTTCCCAATAGCCTCAGCTACCCTCTCAATAAAGCATCATCCTGCTGGGTAAAATAGGCAACTCCACTTCAATATGTGTCTTCGAAAGACACATATTCTGTGTTACCCATGGGTTTCTGAAGTGCTGCCACTCTCACTTGCCTTGCCATTTGACAGTGGCTTTGGTGATATGACGTTCACAGCAAGAGTCATTTGAGGTGGCTCTTCACTGGAGAACGAATATGAACTCCATCCATTTGTGATGGATTGGGTGGGAAATAAAAATAAGGAAATGCAATCTACAATGCCTTGATCATCACGTTTGAAGAGAAGCTGAAGCGATGCTCTTTTGATGGCATCCACTGCCATTTACAACCCGCAACAACAACAGCACAGAAAGCAGTTCTTAGTTTAAAACGGCAAATTATAAAAGGAAAGGCAGTGGCAATCTTCTTCTGCAACTAACCTGTAAATTCACAACTGATGATGAGAAAATTACTCTCTCAGTAACGGACCCTTTAAAACTGCCTTTTAGAGTACACTGATGAAAACTGCTAATGTTGCAATTTTGGTAAAATGCAAAGGAAAAAAACTGATGAAATGCTGAGACTCAATAAAAAGCAAACCTTGAGCTCTTTCTGTTAGTATGACATCAGCTACAACTATACTAGCTACTAATATTTGTTTGTTTGTTGTTTTGTAACCTTCCATGTAACCCTCTACTCCTCGTACGAACAAGGCCCTGACCTCGTGATTATAGTCAGGATCTCTGCAGATTTGGGCCAGTGACGAAGAGTGCTGCAAGTGTGTTGGATGAGGTACAATGCTCCAGTAGATGGATAACTTTTTTGGCCGATTAAAGAACCGTGTGGCTGTGACCCTGTGGCGTGATGCAGGTCACTAAGCTAAGTGGATGGCTGTCGGAGCTGGTGTTCGGTTGCAGCAAGCTAAACAACTCTGCTTCCTAAGTCACAACCCTGATCCCTTCATCTGTGTCTATGCCCTCCTATGCTGATTCCTTCTCTCCTGCCCACTTGTGCTTTCCCAACTTTCCTTCCATCCCTCTTCTCTTTAACTTTTTGAATAACTCAATTTCTCCCCAAAATATAATCATCCAAGTCTAGCCTCTATTTCATCTCCTCCAAGTGCTTTCAGAATCCCAATTCTCCCTCTCTCTCTCCCCCCCTCCAGCCACCTCTGTTGGTGTCCTCTCTATTCAGAGAGATAAAAGATGGTGGTCCTGCTGTCTGAAGGCTTGGTAAAAGGCTGCTAATGTGAAAAGTAAGTGCACAACACTGCGAGATGTAAGCCTCTTTCGATTTGACTTAATGATTCATTATTCTGTGTTGCCATAACGCCAATCATTTAAATTATTCCTAAGTGAATTACTTCATAAACAAACAGTATGTCACGCTGTGTGTTTGTATAAGACACTCAGAGAGGTGCATGTTTGTGACTGCTTCTGTATACTTTTTTTTTTTAAACTCTTTTTGTTGAACCATGTGTGTTCATGGATTTGAATTTGCTTGTGCATCCAAGCGGATTTTCCTTTTTTGTCTGTCTGTGCCTGGAAGGTCCCATACTGTCACATTTGGAAGGCTCATTTTGCCTGCCTCCTGTGTACTCTGTACACAAAAACTCTTGCCTTTCCCTGCACCACAGCAAGTCACGCCATCTCTGCAGAGAGAAAACAACAATTACTATGAATCTTCAGCAAGAGGAAGAGGAAGGAAAAAAAATAAAAACATTTGGCACATCTAGGACTCCGACACCTCCACAGGATTCCCTGGGAACAATGAAGCCCTAAGGGTTAAATGGTAGGATGATGAGGGGGGAAGCAGCCTCCCCCTCATCCCTCCTGTGCTCTCCAGTTATAGGCTTTAAGGTGTTGCTGGCACTGCTTTCTCTGCATCAGAGCCAAATATTAGTTTTCGCAGGGCTGCAACATCAACGTTTCTTGCATTGGCGCTGCAGACATATATTTGGTTTGTTGCAAATTAATTTGTCAAATTTTCTTACTGATGGCTCCAAGATGGCAGCATGTCAAGTGCAAATGTCTTGCAGGGGAGATAAACAGTGTCATTCTCCAGCTAGGTTTGAATGAAGAAATGATCACGATGACTAATGTAGGATATCAGAACACAGAGACAGTTAGAGGGAGCTGCATCCCAACCCCCTACAACTGTATTGCATTTTATTACAGCTGTAAATTAGGCTTGGGCCAGATACCAGATCAAAGCTGGTATTTACACTGAAGAAAATCAAAGCCCACTTGGAGAAGACAAGAGGAGAGACGGCATTAACAAGGAACTACTAAATGCTCCTGTTGATATGACAGGCTTCCTCACAACAGGAGGTCAGCACACCGCCATTTCAGTCTCTCAACCAATCTACACTGCAGAAATATGTCACGTTCAAAACGAGTAAAAGTGTCCAATATCACATTTAGACCGACTCTAATGAAGATGGCATTGCCAGGCTGAAATGTGTGTGTCTGAACACATAACTGGACCCTATAAACCCTACCTACAAAATATCCTCATTGGAATGCAATTTTGCTATGGCATCATCTCTTTGTTACCACTTCAAAAGTTTCCCATTCTGTCTCTGTGTTACCCATCCAACCTCAACTTCAACTAATCTTCATCCCTGTGGCTGCACCACATCATCCTCTGCTGAGGTCACCACATCGACTCCGCAGCTGCAGGCCCACAGACCCGCAAGTAACACTCTTCCTCTATACTAACCGGGTGAATTCCAATGTACAATTGGCCTCTATGAGAACTTGCTTCTAAAAGTTATCAGCGCTTTTATACCAGCGGCTTCCATAGGTGGTCACTTCTCTCATTTGTTTATTGATGTGTTGCATAACCTCCTTTCTCTGTCAAACTCCGTTCCTGTATTCGTACTCCTTCACTGTAGCATTATCGTGTATATAGTTAGCAGGTTGTTGTGTCATTGTGTCAGTGTTGTGTTTGTCTTTGTTAGTAATACATGTTTTAAATATAAAGTTGCTGCCTTGGTTTTATGCAATTTACATTCAGTCACTTTACGTATGCGATTATTTGTATCGGTTCCAGGCTACTTAAAGGTGCAGTAGGTAAGACTTATAAAACTAACTTTCTGTCAAATTTGCTGAAACAGACCCTATGTTCCAGTAGAACTACATGAAGAAGGTAATTTAAAATAAATCTGGCTCCTCTGGCACCACCTATAGCCTGTAGTGTGATCCATCGATCCCTGTTCAGATGCACCAATCAGGGACGGGGGTGTCTAAATGCGTGTTCACTCATCGAACACACTGTGAATTATTCACCTATAAGACTGTGAAGTGCCTGTTTTTTGTTTTTTTTTACATTGAAATATTTTAACATTCCCGATTTCCTGAATGATGAATGAAGTGAGAAATATTCACAATAACACCTGTTCCATGGCCTGCATGGTTTGCACGCAAGTGCCCTGCATTAATGAAAAATGACACGTCATGTCACTTGAGAGGGTGCAGCTCATACAGAAATCTACACGAGGCTCTACACATGCACAAGCATGAACAAATGCCAAAATGCCATTTTCTCGCATTTGCATATCTATATCCTCATCCAATAATGGCCATATCATACGCATGCTCTGAATAGAAATGCATTTCAATATCTGGGTTAAGAACTAAGCTCACTTGACAAGGGATCTACAACGCATGGTGAATTTGATACAGTACACACTACTAGCATTTAATGTAGTCTTCTTCCGCTTCCCCAGTGTCTATATTAAAAGGGTGTGTGTGTGTGTGTGTGTGTGTGTGTGTGTGTGTGTGTGTGTGCGTGTAGTATATATGTGTGTGTGTTCTCACATCTGAAGTGCAGTTAGTGTATGCACAGACTCCAGTCTGACATTACCGTTCCAAACACATCGCTGCTAAACCGCAGACTTACAATATATTATCAAAGAAATAAAGTTTCTTTCACGAGTCTGCACGATCGCTTGCCCACTCTCTCTCTTGCTCTCTCCGTCTGCAAATGTTTTAAGATCACAACATTAAATCAAAATCACACCCTTAATAGAAAACGCCTGTTCAACAAAGCCAAGTTCAACTCAGGTTGAGGGAAAGGGGTTACAAACACATATAGTACAAACCAGCTATGCAACATACTTCATTAAGTCCTGATGAAAGCCGTAGATATTACACTTGCTTATCATAAGATGCACTATTTATAGGACGAGGGCAGCGGCTCGAGGGTGGGTAGTCAATATAGTCAATGTGAATGATAATCATCGTTCTTATTTAGGTGGGGACAAATGAGAAGTCAAGTCAATTTTATTTATATAGCGCCAAATCACAACAGAGGCTATCTCATGACACTTTCCATAAAACAGGTCTAGACTGTACTCCTTGATTTACAGAGACCCAATATTCCCCCGTGAGCAAGCGCTTGGCGACGGCGGCAAGGAAAGAAACCCCATTAATGGGAAGGAACCTCGAACAGAACCGGGCTTATAGGTGGGCGGCCATCTGGCTTCATAAGAAGTGACAGTAGTCTTCAGGGCTGGTGCGACACCAGGACATAGAGTTGAAGAGACAGGATACACTGCAGCACGTCTTCCCCGGAAGCTTATCAGCTGGAAAGGTTACCTGAGTCCATGTTCATTTACAGACTTTGAAGGAGACGCATGCCTCCATTTATGCCCATGCACACATTCACATATATATGTGACCATGTTAGTCTCAGCTTCGCTGTTGTTTTTACAAGGTGAAAGAGCAGGGACATCTATTCTCCCTGATGGCAAAATGGTTTTACATAACATAACGACTGATAGCTTGTGACATACGGGGCCGTGTAATTGTGACACTTTGTATCTCAGACTTGGAAAGGCCTGGTGGCACATGCTAAAATATCCTCTGTGGTCACATCGGGGGAGGGGCTGATCCACTTCATCGCGCTGGTACAATCACAGGTTGAGACATGGAGTAAGGCAACTTGGGATGAAGCTTTTAGGTAGAAGAAATTAGCTTTCACCACTATTACACATTGCTAGCTCCCCCTCTGCTCTCCCCTTCACATTGCTTCATGCTCCCAGCGGCAGGGCCAGGAGGACGGATGGATTCACTACCGTTCTGTCCAAGTGCCAAATCTCATCTACAGGCCCATTAGTCAAACTGATGTACGCAGCAATGTAAACTCAGTCCTGCAATCAGCAAGGGTAACCCAGGTAACCCAGGCTAAAACAGAGTCCACTTATTCTGTAATTGCTATCATATTTGGAGGTTGAATCAGCAATTTATGAAATGGCATTGGCTGCAACACTAGAATAGTATGAATCTGAGCTACAAATTAAATAATAGAAGAAAACAGATGATTGGATATTCCCCTTGAAGAAAAGAGTGATGCCAGGGAGGAATTCTACCTGGAGTCAAAAAAATTGTTAAGCTTTAAAACTACTGGCTAAACACTTTACTTCCAAGTGACTTTAAGGTGAGACACTGTTCAAAGGGCAAACATCTTGCTCACTTTACTCCTGGCTCAGTCCTTTCAGGAGGCAGTGCAACTGGACTTTGGGGAAAACTTTGGACATGGACTCTTAAAACGTTAGATTGCTCCAAATAAAGATTGGAATCTCAAAAAAATAAAATAAAAAAAACCTCAAGGGGGTCATTCAGAGTAATTGGTAGACATCTTGTCAATCTTTTCAATTGAAAAAGAAGGCAAATTCCCTTTTGGCTCCTGTTTAATCAATCACTGATCCTAATTAAACGGGTTGATAAGATGTAGCCAATATCTAATGTAGAGTTGGAGTCTTTCTCTCGCTCTGTCTCTGCCTCCATCTTTGTTCTCATCGTTAGAGTGAGAACAAAAAGATTTTTTTTTACAATGAAAAGGTGTGCAAACCTGATCTAATCATATGCTTATTTTGAACTTTTTGCCACCAACATAAAAATGACGATAAAATGATCTCGATAATTTCCACTATACATTTAAGAGATTCATTTTTGAGTCTGTTTTCCTCTACCTACAAAACATTACACGAACTGACAATCGTACAGCAGCGAGACTCTTATTTAACATTTACTATATTGCCTTTTTATATATCCTCAGAGAGAAGTGGGAGAGACAAGAGGATTGAAAGAGCAGTTGGAGTATGTAAAAGAGTGGTCAGTGCCTTCTCTTGGAAAAAGAAGAAAGACCTGGCAGCAGATCAAGGGGAGCTAACACTACCCCAGCACAAGATGGTCGCATACAAGATGGGGGTCACGTCAAAAGATGGTAGAGAGAGTGCTGGAACAAGAGAAGGCCATCACACAGGTCTTGTCAACAGACAAAAAAGACCAGGCATTTGGTTACCACGTTGCAAGATATCGACATCCTTGAGTCAGTCGGATCCACAAGGCAATGAATCCACTTGTATACTTCACCGATGCCCTCTCTGGGGAAGAATATGTCAGTGTATCTTACCCTCAAACCCAATGAGGTGTTAAAGCATGACAATGACCAAACCATTAAATATTTAATCGAGAACTATAATGACATGCTCAATGATGACCTCCTTGACATAGCATCATAGATTTAAGACCAAGTACATGAAGGAGGAGAAGACTGACACCGTAAAAGTCAGAGCCACAGAAGCAAGAGCTGAGGGAGGAGTTGCTGCACCTACACCTACATCTACACCAGCAAAGAAGCAAAAGAAGACACTCATTCTCACTCCTATAGCGTAAAATATGGACGCTTGGGCATGTGCCTTTGGCGTTGTTATTGACGCTAAATGTCTCCTCCTACACCAGTGCCACATCAGGTCTTACAGAACAGCTGGCTATTGAAGCTGAACTGAAAAACTACCTGCTAGCTCCTAATGTAGACAGTGAGACCAATCCCCTGGCATGCTGAAAGATCCATGGAACAGCCTTTCCCAGAGTTAGCTGCCTGGCAAAACGCTACCTTTGCATAACTGCCACCAGTTTCCCCTCAGAACATGCTTCAGCACAGGTGGCAACATTGTATCCTGCCATAGGGCAGCTTTAAAGCCTGAGACGGTCGCCAGATTAGTCTTTCTTGCAAAAACAATTGTAGTGAAGTTGCCAAGAATGTGCAATATTCAAAAAATTTTACAGTAGCATAACCATCTTAAACATTTAAGTTTTATTTTATTTTCATTAATCAATGTTCAGTGTACTACCTCTAAAATGTTTGAGACACTTAAAACAAGGCATTTGATGTGATGGAAATCACAGCAGTTCTTTACATATGTATTATTCTATTTTCTTTATTCAGAGTTTAACATAAATCCATGTTGGTTCTGTTGAAGGTTTGTCACCTATTTGTTCTGATAATAAATTATTGTATATTAATTTATAAACCATAATTAACCTTATTAATATATATATATATATATATATATATATATATATACACATACACACACATATACATACATACATATATATATATATACATACACATTATATATATATATATACATTATATATATATATACATACACATTATATATATATATATACATACCCACATTATATATACATACACATTATATATATATATATATGTATATATATTTACTGCCAAAAATCAAACATCAAAAGGCTTAATCAGTTTGTCATGTCGGTGTGGCTGTTTTTCATGGTGGAGGAATATAAACCTTTCCTCAGTTTGTTAACTAACTAGCTAGAAAATCATCTTCCTCTCATGCACGCTGACAGCAAACTTTTTCATACATAAATGAAGCTCCATTGTTTATTGATACCCATATATAGCAACAATTCATGGTTAGAATTTTTTTAGCAGTTTATTTGGATGTGACCCCATCTGCCTCCACACACATTGGATAAGGCAAACTGTATCATATGCCTGTTATAACCACCTATTTAGTTTCATTTTGTTAATGACTCCACCCACTTGAACTAAGTAACATTATGTTTTATCATGTATTTGCTATCCTCATCAAATGTAAATATTTGAAATTATTTTTTATGCTTTTTCCATCTGCACCAGGGGCAGTTACTAATCTTCACTGTATCAATCCCAGTTTAGTTGGTACATGTGCTACATGTTGTAAGACACTATACCTCTCTGGTTTGCTGTGTGGAGCGTGAACATTGCTGTTCAGAATGACATAGTATAATTAGTGTAAAACGAGCTAATAGCGTGAACGCGTCCGTTCTAAAGTATAATCAAGACCATATCAAATACCCCAGATAATACCCCAGAAGCTGGCACCCGCATCTGGCCAATATCAAACCGCCACAACGGCTAACCGAAGTGAAAATGGCATATTGTACGTTTAAATGGAAAACAAATGATACAGATATGTTTATATTGCCTGAGCTAAGGTATCGTAAAAGGTATTGTTTAAGTATTTGTACCAAAACTTAGGTATTGCATTGGACCCTTGATGATACCCTACCCCCTCTTCCCTTTTGGAGGTGCTGCTTGACGCTGTTAAATACCTCCTGCACCAATCACCTGGTCCACATCTGCAGATTACTCAGGATAAACAGAAGCACTAAGTTCACTTTAATGCATTGTTTTGTCCTAGTACTACAGCCCCAGCGGCACACATTGGGTCTCCCTGTTTGGCTGTCTAGTAGTAGGACCTCATCCAGGTTGAGTAGTCTCTCCAGCAGTGCGTAAACAGAGGCTGTGGACCATCTCTCTGGGCACTTTGGCACCCATACCAAGCTAACATTATGCCTCACTGCAAAGTCCTCTCGTTTGTCCTGCACTGACTCAGTCACATTGGCAGGCAGTTTCACCTTGTGCTCTGAAGGTAACTACCACGCGAGAGAACAAGCTCTGCTTCACTGCTTCAAGAGTGCAAAGCAATATTAGAATATCTGTATTTAAATACCTCTCTAGGTTAGCTAAGTAAGCTAAGCAACATAAAAGGCTAATAACACCATTGTCATTTCGCTCTGGAAAATAGCTGTGACCTGGTTCTTGAAAAGTCAACATAGTCCTTGAGCAGAGAGAAGGGTTATTTGCCCCAATTAGCCAGGAAGTGGCATTTCATTGCTTTGGACTGATGCAACCCATTTTGTGGTGCAGATCAGGGGTCCAGCAATGTAAACCTGCTGTTTTTTTTGTTGTTTTTTAAACAAAACAAAATGTACACAATTGTTTCTTAAACGGTTTATGATTATATAAACAATAACATATCTTACCTAAATTCCTCTATACCAGCAGTTCAATTAAGCAACTCATAGTAAGACCGCCAGAATAAGGTCTTATATTCTGTGATGGCAAGTACTTTTTCTATGTGGATTGTGTGAGGATTTGAGATTTGGTCAGTAACATACGGTTGCAGTTATTTTTAGAAAATTCTATCTGATGTAGTTTGGTAATTAATGAGCCAGATCTGTTAAATTCAGATGGGACCAATGCCAGCCCAGATTAGTCTGAGACTGTGATTTTGGTCCCAGTTTGCACTTTGTCTGTACAGTCAAGATATTTGGAAATGACAGGGCTCACCTTCTCAGTAGAGGCTATTTGGCTCCATGCATTTTTGTACAGCATTAAAAAAAAAAAAAAAACATATGCAGACTCGCAAATTGCCAGTTTCAGTCTATAACCCTAAACATGCAGCCTTCATTTGGATTTGTTAAAGTTTTTGTTTCATGGCTCCCAGAATGGAGTGGTCACATCAGTGTGTCACCTGACACCCAAAGGGAGAAAGTGCGAGTCCCTGCCAAAAGTAATCCCTCAAACACATTTTACTGTGTGTCGTATGTAGTCTGTGTACGGATTGTAAAGCCCCTTAAGGCAAATGTAAGATTTGTGATATAGTGTTATATAAATAATATCGACTTGACTTCATTTATGTTGATTCGAATTTGACTGAGGAATGCCGAAAACACAATGCTAAGGTTTTGCTCTTCCTGACCTGTGGTTTTTAGGTACATGCATTTCCTGCAATTAGCAAGACTTGAGCTTACTTTTGGTTGTATAGCAAACAAACTCTTGTTAGAGCTATGACAATATGATTTTGGGCGTTAGCCTGGCTCCGCCCTCCTACGTACTTCCGCTCAATTTTCATTTCCCTTCAGTACTACTACTACTACTACTACTACTACTACTACTACTACTACTCAGTACAACTGGGTTGTACTAAATTCTAACTTCACTTCTTGCTTGTTTCAGGTACTTATTCACTGTTTGGCAATAATACTGCTCCTTGGCTGCTTAATCTGCATGTTTAGAGTAAGAATTCTGCTGAATTGTCATAAAGTTAGGGGACTGTATAAAACGGGGTTCACGACAACCTCAAACACTTCTAAAGCTAAAAGTCAGCACTTTAAGTTCATAGTTTCATTGTAAATCAAATGGGGTGGAGTAGAGCCAAAACAATGAAAAACATATCACTGTCTTAACGCTATCTGACTGTACTGGATGTAAATGCAGTGGATGTTTCAAGGTATAATATTTATTTTATTTTTTATCTGAAGCACTTTAAAGTTAGCAAAAAAAAGGGAAATGTTATTCTCATGGTTTCTGAGCCATTATTCTAATGATCATTACAAGTGCATTTGTGTTTGAAAAGGTAAATTGGAGCCCATGACCACAATCTGACACTTCATTAAACAAACAATAAAACTGTGGCCGGGTTAGCTCAGTTGGTAGAGCGGGCACACATATGCAGAGGTTTATGCCTCGACGCAGAAGGTCCATGGTTCAAGTCTGACCTGTGACTATTTCCTACATGTCTTCCCCCTTTCTCTCCTCATTCACATCTAGCTGTCCTATCAATTAAAGGCGGAAATGACCAAAAAACTATCTAAAAAAACACACCAGCTCCCGAGTAAAGCAGGCTTAGTTCAAGAGGGTCAAAAAAAGAATTACTATGCTAATAGAATGCAGTGTTTTCTCCCTTTTTATGTAGTTTACTCGGGTGTTTATGTAACTGTACCATATCCACTTTGAAAGCTAAGGGTTCCGCTCTCTCATGTGTATCTTTGGAAAATCACCAGCCTAAATAAATGGTTCACCATTCCTGGAACAGCAAGAAATACAGAAGAGAATTTAAAGTCTGGACTGATCAAAGGAAAGAGTAAATACCAGTACAGACCCTCATAAATGTGTTACTGTTGTGAAAGAAAATGAAAATAATCAGAATTTTTTTTTTTGTTTTGTATCCTTATGGACACAAAAACGCACATGAAAAACACACAGATGAATCTGCACTGCATCACATGTCTGTGAGACTGATGACAAAGACAGAGAGGCAAGTGATAAAGTCTCAGAAAACTGCTCCTGCTTGGGAAAAAAAAAATGAAGAGCTAGCAACATTACAAACTTACCTTCAAGACATCTCATCCATTTGCTTCACCTCCATCTCCCCAGAGGAGGGAGGAGGCATGTGGAAAGGAAAGCACAGACCAAGGGAAGTGAGGTCGGAGGTTCAAGAATACCAAATGGGCTCCACATTAGAGAGATAAAGAGAGGCTAAAGTGAGCTTCAGCTGCTGATGCTTTTCAAACTGTCAGATGTTTGATTTTTTTTTGGTAAAAGCATTAAGCAATTTCTTTCATTTTTGCAGTACAATGTCCACCTGTCAGGAGCCACCCTGCACCTACAGCAATGTGCAAACTCTAGAGCGATGCAGAAAATGGTTCCCTTCCATTTTCAGCGTTAAAAGCTATTTCCATTTGCTAAATTCAAGGTCTGTATTTTGCAGGCTACATTTATGTCATTCCTGAGGTCTTTTTTTCTTTTAGAATAAAGCATTTTAGAAGATAGACTATTTTCCTTGGAGATAGTCCTCTGAGAAATACTGTGGGCCAATTGCGGATTCCTCCCTCGCCATGACTGAAGCATTGGGTAAGACTGAAAGAAAAAAAACAAAGAACAGGAAACACCTACACAGGCAAAAGTAATAGCGTAGAGAAAGCAAAGAGAGGCTCAACAAAAAGCTGTTTTTGACATATTTGGCATGCACTGTTTGAATGAGAAGTAGAGAGTGAGGGCGAGAGGAAAAAGGGGGGCCTGAGAGACAGAGAGACTGACAAAATGTCACAGGACAACAATTTTACTTCCAATATTTGGTACAGCAGGTCCCCTCATGTGAAAAAAAGTAGCTGATGACACAGACTGATACAGATGATTCTGCTGATCTGATTAGAGAAGAAAGGGTGCATTTGGCTAATGAAACCTCTAACCTGGTGAAGCGTTACACTAATTAAACAGCCCTGCCCTGAATACAGGATGTCTGATTCTGCAACAAAACAATCGAAAACAGCTCTCCCAAAGCATCGCCGCGAGTCTGGCTGTCTGCTTCGTATTCAGCCAATGAGAGGAACATCGTCTGATCCAAACTACAGAGCGGTGACTGATTGGCTGACTGCTGAGGAGCCTGGCGGCAGGCCTGCTGAGAGCACTGTGAGGAGAGCAGGTGTGTGTGGCGGGTGTGCGAGTGTGTGTGAGTCCAGTGCATGTGTGGTGCTGGTGGGTGGTCGAGATGAAGAAAACATTGTATGGAATCATAAGAGCTCAGGCTGAGTACCAAGGCTTGGTGTTTGTGTGGTATACAGACAAGCAGGTGCTGTAGCAGATACTGTCATGGCAGAGAAGTACACACATTGGGCCTCATGCAAGAACCACTCATATTAACAGATTTTTTCTTGATTGGCACGCACCAGTGATTTGGCAAATACCAATGGTAAAATAAAGTCACTCTACCGGTACTTGGATCGGAAATAAAGGATGAAGAAAGACTCGTATTGAAGCAATAATTTATTACACATTCTATATTAACCCTTGTATTGTCCTCGGGTCAAATGTGACCCGTTTTCAAAGATTTTTTTATATCAGAAGTCTTACAACCAAATTGCCCCAAAATAACTCGGATGCATGCATGTACGTTAGATGGAACCCATACAGCATTCCTTGCAGGTAAAATTAATACTTCCATTTCATAGCATTCAGACTTAAACGGTTTTAAAACAGAACCCTAAATAAACTTCTGTGATTCACTCAACATCCTCTGATCTTAAATATTAGTCAAAATAATTCATAACCTTTGCTTTTTTAAACTAATAATTTGGTTTATTGACCATGAATAAAACATTTTTTTAAAAGCATTGAAAAAAGTGACAAAAACTTTTTTTTAAATCGTCAAAAGCAGTTAAAAAAATAAATAAAAAAAAACTACCAAAGAAGTCCTAATACGATAGGAAATATTATATTAACTGCTCAAAATGTTCCTATAAACATATAAACTTGGAAGTATTTTCCCTGAGAAAGACGGACAAACACACCAACTGTGCCTAGTCATGGACTCTTTTGCTGAGGAAGTTTTTTTTTATAACTTCAGTGTAGGCAGCTTTATTAATATTTTACGTCCCGACACTGATAACTTTTTTTCTGATTACCAACAGCACAACTGTGACATTTTTACTCTAATAACATTTTGTCAGTAAGACTTGCCCTCACATTTTGCTGCACTTCTAAACTACACAAAGGGGATAAAAGCCATCAAAATACATTAGAGCAAACAGCACAATCACTTCCAACTTGGAATTACTAAAAGCATAAAGTATCTACCAACCCCTGTTAAGTTGTATCAATACTACGGCCTTTTAAAGTCAATGAATCAGCCTTCTGTCTAATGGGGGGTCTACTGTTTGTTCACCAAGTATGCAGGCAATGGACCCATGTTAATGAAAAGCTGTTAGTGGCATTCTCCATTTAAACAGCACAGTCTGAATCAATTTAGAGCATTTTATTTCATGCGCCCATAACGCCTGTAGGCTGCTTAGTGGTCACAGGGCAGTGAAAGGAATATTGGCCCAGTGTCTAGGCTCGTAAGGAAGGGATGAGGAGTAAAGGACAAAAAACTGTAGCGGGAGCCAGAGGGTATAGGTTCAATATGGTTGACAATGACTGAAACAAAAAATAAAAAATTTAAAAGCAAATAAAAAACCTACAATTTACAATTGATTACATTGTTTTATTCACTGTTAATAACGCAGAGTTGTTCTTTTAACTTTAGCTTTAACACCCTGTAATATCTAACCGCAGTATGATGGGTGTAGCTCACGCATTTCAGCAAGAAAAAAAATTCACTCTCCCTGCAGTCCCACATGTCCCACGGCTAGTTTAGTTACAGGTCCCTGGATCGCCTTGTACACAAATCTTGTCTGTTGTCCTCAATACTGCTTGGTTTCACTTAACAAACGCATCATTCAACTTTATTTATTCTTACGAGCTTTTTTTCTCCGTAATACCGTACTGAAAAATAAAATCCTTTCATGTAACATTTTCTCTACTGTGTTCCTTGCCCAAGGCTATGAATTGAATCCACTGCCAAAGCTGCTGCACCCTGTACTTGTTTGCAGGCTTTCAGCTGCTTGTACCTCTGTGGGCTATTCAGCGGGCTAGCGACAGCCACAGGAGTGCTGTGAAAGTTATTCTGTAAGCCCCAGCAGGGGGCTGTGTGGAGGAGACTGAGTACCCAGGGCCTTCATGTGAGGAGGGCCCAAAAAGATGCTAGAATGAATAGCTGTGGATGCGGGGAGGGACCCATAGGAAATGCCTTTCTACAGGGACCAGAATTTTGTGCTACGCCCCTGATCCCCACAGAGAGAGCAAACTCCCATCAAGCATAGAAATAACACAGAAGGGTTAGAATAATCGTTATGTTGTAAAGAACTTGTGATGCTCATTGCTTTTTAAACCACACACAAAAGCCTCCATTCTCCTTCGGAGGCGAAGGTCTTGCTGTGTTAAAACATCGATTCACAAAACATCAGTTTCAGTCTAGATATCTCAACGGCACGGGAGACTAGAAGAGACGAGAACAAAGTGCTCTCAGACGTGCCGCAGACACAGAGCTGGTGCATATGTGTAAACCAGCTGGATCCATCTGAGCCTTGCCACCAATGATCTCTAGCTGCTAAGTCAATCTAACAGTTAAAACGCACTCAATCCTCACTCTTACTAAAAGCACATATCCTCTGCTCAAACTATTCCCCCAGCCTGCATCCAGAATGCGTTTTGCACGCGTCTGTGCATGTGCCCGACCCGTTTAAATATAGCACAAATCAGTGCATGCACAGGTGTGGCCGTCACTGTGTGTTAATATGTGCACGTATATGAGGGCCTGGTAGAACGCTGTAACAGAGGAGACATGACTCTCATCAAGACGTCTGGCTGTGCAGTGCAGAGACCACACCGAGCCTGGACCAAAGCCATTGAGCAGGTAGAGGCCATTAATCAAAGTTCAGTCAGGCCAGGGACGGATGTAGACAGACAGTCTCCGCCTGCTGTCACACTACCTACAACTCCCCTCACAACTGCCTCAACATACACACACGCTACCACACACACACACACACACACACACACACACACGTTTGTGGCACTATCTTTGTGGGGACCCGCCATTGACATAATGCATTCCCTAGCCCCTTACCCTAAGCTTAACCATCACAACTAAATGCCTAACCTTAACCCTTACCCTAACCATAACCATAACCTAATTCTAACCCTAATCCTAAAAACAAGTCTTAACCCTCAAACAGCCCTTTAAAGTTGTGGGGTCCAGCATTTTGGCCACACAAAGCTGTTGGGACCCCACAAGTATAGTGGACTCCCGGGTTTTGGACCCCACGAATATAGTTAAACAAGAACACACACACACACAGATGTGCGGTATATTCACACAAATATGAGACTGTGGTCAACAAGGATCTAGCACGGTCCACTGGGCCTGAAAAAAAAAAAAAGAAGTGGTTTATGGGCCTAATGCAGACGTCAAGGGCATTGTAGTTTTGATTTACGGTGGCCCTGTGGCCCGATTGTGATGTATTGCAGAGGTTCGGCATTTTACATTGTGATGAATACTGTTGGTTGTGGGACCAGATCAATTCTGTAGACACTTTAGGGGGTGCTGTATGCCAGGTCCTCAGCCTCGAAGGTTGCCAAGGAGAATCCAAACCATTATTTATAGAAATACAAGTTTTTTTTTCTTCTTTTTCTTTCTTTTAGTCACTCTTCAGCCACAAGCCAAACATTCAAACATCTTTCATAAAGGGCAAAGGGGGAAGAGGACTTTTTTTTTTTTTTTACTGAGGTGAAATATGAAGGAAGAAAATAATAAGTCCACCTGGAAGATACATGATTTGAAAAAGGTTGGAGACGAAAAAAAAAAAAAATCACAATGGATTTCGCAAGGCCAGCTGGGGTTTCAATTCCAATGAATGTGGCGGCTCATGGCAATATGGAGCATGTACGCTCGAAACAACAAAAAAAACAAAGAAAGAAAAAGTCTGCAACTTGCCACTTGGTTGTCCCTCTACTGCCTCCTTTTCAATTCTCATCCTACTTTTATTCCTGCACTCTCCCTTGAACGCAAACAAATGTGTTGGTATGCATGATGCTTTGCCTGGGCACAGGATGCGATGGAAGAACCCTGATGTGTTGTGCACCACAGAGATAGAGCGGGGGATGCACATCATAAATCTAAATAACTAAACTCCTATTTTAGAAGGTATGCATGCACAAGGAATGCTATACACATGACTGACACTGATTGTGCAGCACAGAAATCTGTTTACATAATATCATAAATCAAACACCACAGGTAAAGCGAGGCTGCCGCAAACTGTAAGCACCCACTTATTCTGATACATGTGCTTAGTAATGCATAGCTGCCTATAGTCCGCTTATGTGGCAGAAGGCTTGCCGTTAGAAGGACGTGATAACTGCGCTGCCAGTTTACTATCATAACATGTGGTAATCCTCTTAAGGCTGGGATAGTAGATGATCTCCAGACAAAGGGAGACTTGAAAGGGACAAGCAAAAGCTCACCGTACCTTACCCCCATCACTCCCTCGACACAGAAATAACACAACACACAAAACATTAATACACATGTACATAAGCATGTGCACATAATGTAGCATCGGAGACACCAGTCCACCCTAACCCCCAAGCATAATCTCCCTATTCATAAACAAACTGTGTAAATCCCCTTGAGGTGCTAAAAGGGCCACCTAGGGGTGGGGCTTGGGAGACAGTTTCACTGGCCCCGGTTCACACCTGGCATTGCCTTGCGTTTTGGGTAATACAATCACAACTTCACAGCTCTGAGTACAGATGTGAATGCGCCCAAGATGCATTAAGGAGGCATTGAGATCTGATTGTTCAGACCACATTCAGAGGTGGTCTGGGCCAGTGTGTACGCGAATGTATCCTGGGCGACATCCAAGGACCGCCAACTCAACTGACATCCTCTGGGTAAGTGTAGCGTAGCGTTCCCAGATCGAGCAAGCGGGCTTTGTCCACATCTTTTGGGATTTTTGAAAAGCCCATAGAGACATATTATGAGTGTGTCAAACATCTTTTGAGCAATTTGGTTTGCCTGGAACACGCCAATGATGCAGGAGACCGGAGTTGAAGTCCTGTCATGGGCTTGCAATTTACATTTTTATTCCTAACTGCAATCTTTCCCTAACCAGGTGTGTTGTGGCTAACCCAGTGTGTTCACACTTGTACACATCATTCATTTGTGTAAATCTGCTCGCTGGACCATTTGTGCAGTCCATGTTGATTCGCCCCAAACCAGCCAATGTACCAACTGTATAGACATTAGCTGTAAGTAAGCTAAAAACCATTGACTTTGTATGCAATCAAGCGGACTATTCTTGCATTCTGTCTGAACACACCTTAACTAGAGATGCACTGATTACAACTTTCTAGGGTGATTCCGATTTCCGATTTTCATTGAGTTAGGCCAGCCGATGCCGATTTCATTTTTTCTAACCACTTTACAGCACACACAAATATTTATTTTCTATCTTTTCTTTAATAGAACATTTTGCACAGAACATAGAAAAACTTTTGAACAGATAATGGATCACTATAAAATAGAACTATATAAATTACTCCTGGTGTGGGAAATTCACACACATCTAAAGTGCAATGTTAGAACCATTTCCTTCTTTTCACATCCAATATCCAACTAAAAAAATGGGATTTTGGTTTTTGGTGTTGTACCTCCACACCCTACTTTTTCCTTGCAGGTGTTGCATATTGCAAACTTGTTATCTTCTGCACACACGCTGAAGAATTTCCAAAAAGCTGACATGCTGCAGGTTAATTCACGAGGTTCCCTACATGTGCGAGAATAGCGCGGACACGCGCTTCACACCGCGAACGGGTACGGGCGACACACCGTGGAAAAGTTGAGAGAAAGGAAAAAGAGACTGTGCTGTCGTGTCCGTGTGTGCGTGCGTCCTTGAGAACTGTAACTCGTATAACTTACGTTGTCAGTTAATTGTAGCGTTGACCGGCATGAAGTCGGCATATGTCAGACTGACCTGCCGGTCGCCGGTCATGGCCGAGCACGTAAAAACCGGCCAATTCCGGTCTATTGGTGCATCTCTAACCTTAACCATATATTTTAACTTCCCCTCAGGCCATAATGTCAGTCAAGGTATGCAGAGTTTTCAGTATTGGATTGTAAATAAAAAAAGACATGGTGACCTAACACATACAGCAACCAGGTCAGCCTCCTTTTGTCTGTTTGTTGACTTTGCCTGTGAGGTGAAAGGTTGCTTCTGATCTCCTTTGATCCATGGCATTAGTGGCAATATCCAACAGCATCACTTAAAACGTCCCATCTGTCTGTCTACAAGGTCTGTCTCAGAGTATGATCGCTTCAAATATACCAGCCACCCCCAACACACACACACACACACACACACACAACCCAATTAGAGATTAAAGCTGCCACAGACCTATATCACTACATAATCCTTTGTTTAACATAATTTCAGCATCTCAAATCACAACAGTCTCAATATTCTCTCCAGCATGACATTTCATGAAAAGAATCTAAGAGATTACATTGGTTATTATTCATCATAGAATATTACATTTAGATATATACGGGTAGTACAGAAAAGCTTGTGGCAGCAATAAGATAAAAATATGAATATTGTCTCCATTGTCAGACTAGCTGCGTGTAGGCGAGTGTCCAATTATAGTGACGGTAAAAGGGACATGGAGTAAAGCTTTTTAAGCAGACGGGCACACAGCTACATAAATTACAGTAAACAGTCATGAATCAGATCATTGTAGAGGGAAGCATGTATTAAGCTAAACAGATGAAAAGAGGACAAGATTTGGAGTTGCCGCACGCACGCACGCACTCACTCACACACAAACACACACACACACAATTAGGGCTTGACAGAGGGCACGTCTACAGAAAAAATACACTGGAAATCCCACATTAATCCTATATACCTTCTAGCTGCACATTAAAAATAAAAAAAAAAACATACACCATGCGCACAACACACACAAACCAGATTCACTGTTTAAACTAACACCATGCAGGACCCCTCTTCACTCACACATAAAAAAAAAAAAAAAAAAAAAAAAAAAAAAAAAAAAAAAAAAAAAAAAAAAAAAAAAAAAAAAAAAAAAAAAAAAAAAAAAAAAAAAAAAAAAAAAAAAAACTCAAAAACACACAAAAAAACACACACACAAACACACACAAAAAAAAAAAAAAAAAAAAAAAAAAAAAAAAAAAAAAAAAAAAAAAAAAAAAAAAAAAAAAAAAAAAAAAAAAAAAAAAAAAAAAAAAAAAAAAAAAAAAAAATTGTGCTACATAACCACATACTTCATCATTACAGTGTGAAAACAAGATTATCTCCACTGAGAATAGGGGGGGTGTAACAGGGGAGAAAACTCTTAGCTGGTGTTGCGGACAGGTTGCAGCCCAACAGAGAAGGAGTGCAGACTTTCATTCGGAGGATCACAGGATTATTTTAGACGTGTGTCTAATTAGATTCCACTTTTAATCTTTCTTTAGAGGTTACTTTTTGGAAAAGAGAAGTTGAATAAATATTCAAATTCACGATAAAATAACTTCACTCTCAGTTGAAATCAACTCGTAATGTCTTTCAGCAAGTAGTTTCTATTGTAATTTTCTCTATATTTTCTCATGGACTGGTGTGCTTTAATCTGCATTGATTGTGGAATTCCTGGAAAAGTAAAGCTGCATTTAAAGGGGAACTATGCAGTTTTTTTTTTTAGCTTAATTTACCTTAACTGAACAGCTTCGGAGTCATTGGAATGGTTATATGACTTTTTTCGGGTTGAATGGTGGTCGTCCCACCCACCAGGCCTGTGAGCAGTAATATTTTATTCTACATAGTACTATATCAAAGCTTGTGTAGGGTTCCACAAAGTAAGGTTTCAAAGTCATGTTATAAGCTATATTGTGCTCAATATTCATGCATTTCTGTAACAAACAAGATTAGGTTTGCCATCTTTGTTGATCCCTTAGCAGTTACTGAAGCTCTTACAAAGAGGCCCTTGCTCATCTCAGCCTCGTTTACGGTCGATACCTGCAAGAGATGGTTTTGATTCGGTAACCCTGTGTGTAAAATGTGTTTTCGGACTCAAAAGGCAGAAACCTTTTGTTATCAGGGTTTGCTTCACAAAACCACAGACTATGTTATTAGCAGACATATACAATG